>NC_133063.1:72736013-73486013 GCF_048771995.1 Taeniopygia guttata | reverse complement strand
AGAAACAAGATCTGGGAGTTTGAAATCACTCTGGTTCTCTAAAAGAATGCCTAGCAGAGTATGAAAGTCTAAGTGTTCAAATAAAATCTCTGCATATATATATTTGTGAAAGAAATAACACCAAGGTTCTTCACTTCCAAATAAAATTCCTGAGAGGTCCAACAAAGAGGATTTAGATGAGGCAGCTTACTGTGGGTAGAATATTTTCACTCCTAAGTGTAACAATATAATACTTTCAGCTTTACTTGATGTCTATATCTGTAATCTGCAGAACACAAATACTCTAGGCTGTTGTACTGCCTCCATGCATGCCAGGTGTTTCGGAAAGCCAACTTTTTTCCATGTCTTTCATAAAAATTATGTATTGGTGTGTTGATTCAAGTCCTTAGTCCAGCCCTTTGGAGTTTTTTGGGGCCCAAGGCCAGACCACATGTTTTGAGCATGTTTTGCCTTAATCTAGTGCTTTTAACTGTGGCATTTACTTAGCTAGCTGGGCTGCTTTGTGTCTTGCTACCCCCTCCTTCCAGTGGATGTGGGAAAATGGGTGCTGGGACTGTGAGTTAATATTCCTCCTAGAGCCTAGGATAAAACTTGTTGCAGGATTGGGTAGTGTCTGTGTGTGTGTATGTGCCAAGAATTGAATTTATCTTAGAATCTACCTTAGCCTCCTCATACCACTACATGTATGCATCAATGCACTCTCATGTGTTTTAATTCTAAAGGGATTACTGCTGTTACTATAGTAATAGCTGAAACACTGTTTGTGTCACAGACTAGCTCAGCTTGTGGAAAGAAATAATATTTTCATACTGGTTCCCATCAAGAAGAGGTGTTGCTTCAGCTCACCTGGCAAAATAAGTGCTGGTTAAAAAACCCTTAATTGCCTAGAGGTTATGGCATGGCAGTTATAATCCAAAGGGAAATACACTGTCAGCAGTTCTTTTGCTCTTGGCCGTTACATCTTGTTTGGTTTTTTGTTGTTGTTTGTTTGTTTGTTTGTTTGTTTTTAACAGAATCGTATCTCTGACAAGTTGCTTCTAATATATATGACTGTGGTTTGCTGGTTTTTTGGGATTTTTTTTGTTTGTTTTTTTTTCTTTTTTTTTTTGCCAGCTTCTAACTCAGTGGAGCAGTAAGAAATTTCATTCTCTTGCTCTTGAAAGGTGTTCCTCAAATATGGTGATTCTGACCCTCTCAAAAAATATTTCACAAGGTGTTTTTGTGGGTAGAGTCACATGCAGTTTGTACTGCTCTGAGTACTCACTGTTCTAATAGGTAGTTTATGAAACAGTACTTCTGGAACTAGGCGGGAGCTGGTTTCTGCCCTGCTTGCTTGCCCTATCTCCATCAGGAACTGCTAATTGTTTAATGAGTGTTATTTACAACTTTGCTGTTTGTTTGAGTCTAAGACAGAGTAACCCCGCTGGAAAATAGCTGTAGAACTGCTAGGACAATTTCCTAGGCTTCTTTAACAGAGAGCCTATTCTCATGGATAATTTTCTAGTCTTCAAGAAAATTGAATCACTATCAAGTGTTTATACTGAGGTGGATTTTATTATTCTATATTATCTAATCATAAAGGGCAGAATAGGAATCTTCATCCATGTAAGATCTGAATTTAATTGCTCAAGTTGAAAACAATACAAAAAGAAAGATACTTCTTTTTCCAAATTGTCCCATGAATTCTTATAATGAGATAAATTCACAGTGAATAGCTATACTGTGATAGGCTACACTAGAAGAGTTATCAAATGTCCAAACAATGTTAACACACAGAAGCATGAAAGTTGTGGCTGTGAAAATGGGGAACATATAGGCAGGCTTTTTCTGTGTGGGAATTCTATCCAGCTATACTTAACAGAGGAGAATAGACTCTCAAGGTCTTGCCTCCTCTGTCAGATCACAGCAAAATCTTTCAACATATCCACTGGAATGTTCCCTTAATAGTCTTTGAAAGATTAGCAATGAACTCATAATCTTCCTAAGTCTTTCTGCAAGACACCTACAGTCAAATGGATAGAAACTAGAGCTGGCTGAGAACCGCTGTCGGCTTCTCAGAGGATTAAGACCTATTATTTTTGTTAATATTCCTTCAGAAGTGATACGTTTGGTTTTGTTTTTAATGGAAAACTGTAAGAGGAATTTACAAAGATTTTCTTTAATCCTTACATTTCAAGTGAGAATGGGAGGAATAATTAAACTCGATTAAAGCAAATTGGGGTGTGGTTTTGAGATGTCCTTTTTGATATTTGACAATTATGACATTATTAAATGACTTTAGTAAAAGCAAGCACCGTGGAAGCTTCTAAAAAGCAAGTAAAACTCACAAATGGCTCTGCCATTCCCAGGGCTTGTATTCAGACTTCAACAGTAATTTTCCTGCCTTAGCTACCTCGATCAGACATGATTTGATGCAGTCATCTCCTCCACAATTACTTTAGTATACATCTTTGTTCTGACTGGAGAAAGCCTATTGATATATATCACCCTCAATCAGCCCAAGAGTATAAATGAACTAAAGGACTTGGTGGGGAAGAGAGAATATAATCATATAAATGAAACCTATCAAGAGTTAATTTTGACAAAATGGTGATGAACTAGTCCTTGATCTTGAGCTTGCTGAGTACATTAACTCATGGAGCTATGTCTTCCACACACAGAGTAACCAGGCATGACTTACCACTCTGCATATTGATGGGATTTCCCCAACCTAACTGTAGAAGTGTTGGTGCTATAGTATATTAAGTTTCTACAAGAACTTGATCATGCTCATGCTATGTTTTTATTCTCTGTTGCTAGTGCATAACTGCTTAGATGTGTAGCATTGTAACAAATGGCAAAGCTAGTTCTCATCCAGACCTTATGTATTAATTGTAATCCTATACATATAATACATATCCCACAGGATTCTGCTAAATAATAATAATGGTTAAAAACTGGGTTTGAAATTGAGGTTGTATGCTGCTTTAAGCTAAAAGATACCTCAAAGGGATTGCCTTTGAAGTAGAAAAACAGAAAGGGAATCATGTCTTCAAAAGAGATTGATAAATTGCAGAATAATTCTTGTCAGCATCATAAAAAAGGTTTCAGGTGGAGCTGACGTGGGCAGAAATGACTGTGCTGTGAGTCAAATACAAAGCATGTATGAGCCTGTCTTCTGCTTTTACATGACTGGTATATTTCATGTGCTTCAGTTCAATCCTGAAAAATATTAATATCACTGCAGTATCTTCCAGGAAGTTTCCAGTAAAGTGCAATATGAGAATGCCATTCAAATGCAGTATGTCATTCAAGTGCAATATGAGAATGGGAGAACAGTGTGTCTGTGGTACTGTGGTACCCTAATGGAATTTTGCAGGAAAGATGAATGTATTTGTGCTAGGTTCCTCTCCCCTGTTTACTTAGCTGAGCTGGGTAAAAAATAACAGATATAGCAGATCAGTCTATCTAAGGTTAGTAGGGACACTTCAGTTGTCAGTCTACAATGAAAGGCTACACTTCTGCCTGTTCTTAGACTTAAGGACCAATCTAGACTATATTCCCAAATATTGCAAAAAGCTCTTAGACTGTATCTTCCTCCTGGTTAGCTGAATCTGTTCAATTCTCTTTCTCTGGTAATCCCTCTCTGGATCTGATGGAAGCCAGACTAACAAAACTGTATGTATTTTTTAACAAGGACTGTGACAGACAACTAATCAGTAGAAAGTGGGCATCATGCTACCTGCCTTTTAGTTGGCATTGACCTCAGCTGGCAGAATACAGAAAAGCGGAAATCGGTAGATTTTGAGCAAAGATCATTATGCTACTGTGAACTAAAGACAGGACAATGCCAGGTGGGGGACTCTAAAAGTTCGCAGAGAGCTGCTTTGTGGACTTTATTTGCAAGTGATAGCCAGCATGGTGATGAAGCCGTTCTTCCCCAGAGCCTGGCCACTGGGAGCTGAAGCGCAAGTTTCTCCCAGACATCGGATACTGAATACCTGTAGGTCACTGACAACATCGGAGGGGCAGGGTCTGCACGCCCCTCCGCACACGAGCACAGCCCGCGCTGCCCTTCCCTGGAGCAGCCGCCCGGCACAGACCGCCAGTCCGCCGCCGCTGGTTCAGGGGCGTTGAACCGGCCCGGGCTGCCGCCCAGGTAACCCGGCACTGCAAAGGACACCGCGGGAAGGACTGCGTGAAGCTCTGCGGCACCTCGGTCAGTGAAGCCGCTCACGGTGGCGCGAAGCCGCAGCGTGACTGGAGGTGGGGGAAGGACGGGGGCTTCGGCATGAGTTTGGGACGACGCTCCGCTTGCTCCGACCCGTCCAGCTGCACTCGGACCGCCCCCGGGTCCGGCGGCCCCGGGACATCCCGATCCGCCCCGGCCGAGAGGCGGCGCGGGCGGTCGCCGAGGGCCGGCGGGGCGCGACCGGCGGGGGCGGGCGCTGCCATGCAAACGAGGGGGCGCGGCCGCCGGGGCGGCCGGGGCGGGAGGAGGCGGCGAGCGCGGCCCGGACGGACCGGGCGGGAGCAGTGGGGCCGGGCCAGACCGGGCCGGATCGAGCGGGGGCGGCCGGGAAGGGCCAGGGCCAGTGTCGCCACTGGGCTGTGAGCAGCGGACGGCGCTCGGCGGCCGCAGAGATCTCTCGCGGCGGACAGCGGAGAGGGAACATGGCGAGCGTAGGAAACGGCACGGAGGAGAGCGGCGGCGGCGGCGAGGAGGTAACCGGAGGGCGGCTGCCGAGGGGCTCCGGGCGTGAGGGCAGCGAGCGGCCGTCCCCGCCGGCGCGGCGGCGGCGGGGGAGATGCGGCAGGGGCTCCCCGGCACCAGCCGTCGGTCACCCACCTGCTCCGCCGTGGGGCCGGGCGGCCGGACAGGACAGGGGCAGGCCTGACCGCCGCTCTAGAGGCGACTCCGTCGCTTGGAGTTGGGGAGAGTTGTCCCGGCAGCGGGGCCGCAAGCTGCCCCTTCCCGTATCCCCCTCATTTGCTTGTTTTTTTCTTTTTCAAGTATCCTTTCTTGATTTCTTCCTTTTTTTTCTTTCTTTTTTTTTTTTTTTTTTTTTTTATTAATTTTTTCTTTAACCCCAGCTCCTGCGCTGCTCCGTGCGAGGGTGCCGCGCCGCCGCTCCGCCGTGCGTCCCAGCCGGGGGCGAGGTGCGGTGCGCGGGCAGCGGCGACCCCGCGGTGCGCTTGGCCAGGCCTCGCTGTCGGGGTGCCCGGGAGGGCCCTGTGTGCCTCGGGTCTGCCACGGGCACTTTCTCTGCCTGCGAAATGCAGCTGCTCAGAGCTGGAGTTTATGTAAGATGCGTTTTTAATTTCACCGTTGTTTTATTAAACGTGCTACAAACAGCCCAGACAGAAACCCTTTCAAACGATCGCTTAAACTTGAAGATTTTCCTTGTTACACTGTCAGTGTAGGAGAACTCAGTAGCAGGATTCCTTGACAATACCTCTTGGAAACTGGTGATTGAAAAGTATTGTCCTAGATGAGCTTTTGAGAATGCTATTGCCAAACTGCGACAGTTTTAACTGGGTCGTGCTTTTAAACACAGATACACAGATACACGCAGTCCTGGCAGGCACGTGTGGCAACATAGACTTGATTTTTGACTGCACAGTCTGGAATGAATGATGTGGGCATCCAGCAGCTTCTTCAGGAAGACTGGCAAGGCAAATCAGCCCAAATTTTGCTGAAGACACTTTATGAATGAGTACTTAATAGATTGGGTTTTTTTTCAGCGCCCAGTGTTTGAGGTGTGGTAGTATTTTGTGCGATGTGGTAAGTGACTAATGTCTACATTGGACTTGCTACACTGTGTAGTTCAGTGGAACTAGCTTGTTCTTGATTAGGGAATGGGAATATATGTTAGCCTGTATTTCAGAGCATGCTGTGAAAGTTTCTGCTTCCTAAGGTTATATGTGGCAACAGTGAAGAGGATGTGAAATGCTTGAATTTCATTGTATACCAGAGTGAATCACTGCAAAATGATAAAGTCATCTCTGTGAAGCTGAGATTTTTTTCCAGAGGAGGGAGAAAAATGTTATTAACTAGTTCTTGCAGCTCTCTCAGTAAGCAAATAGTTGGAATTCACAGCTGTTGAACAGGTATTCAGCAACTTTGTTGTAGCCCAGCTGTTCTGTATAAACAGTAGGAAAGAATATACTTCATTGAGTTTGGTGTTAAATGCTAATTTTTTTTAGAGGAAAAGAAGCTGCCATACAAAAACAAATTAGAATTAAAAGGTAGGCATAAAAGCCCATGAAAGAGGAGTTATTTGAACAATAGCTTTAAAAAAGTGTATAATTTACTTAGTATAAACCTAAAAGATCTCATGTTCTTTGCGTGTGCTTGATTTGCTTAGTGCTTGATTCTTTGGAATCTGAAACAGACCTATAGTGGTAATGCAGAAAGTACTTTGATTTTTCCTGGTCAGATTCCGGAGTTCAGGAGGAGAAGGGACGGTCACTGCTTTTGTAGCAGAAGTTGTCTAGACTACTGTAGACTCTCTTTGCCTACAGGTTCAGTATCGTCTCTTTGCTAATAAGCTTGTTGTGACTTTTTGCGCATGGTAATTGTTTTTAGGTGTCAGCATTTTTTTTGGTGTTTGCAGTGAGTGTGATGCTGAGATACAGAAGTAGCAGAAGACTTATAAGCCTTTATGAGCTATGTGCATCTAAATAGTATTGTTTACATAGAACATGGCAGATGGGAGCTCTTCTTCCTGATTTAAGTGTGCGTGCTTCGTACTATATGAACATAGCTTTTAGCATAGAATTTTGCTTTGCAGGGACTTGTGAATGCTTCTTCGCCCCTGAAGCTTTGAAGAGGAATATGTTAATCTAAACCTTGAAGTTGTTTCCTACTTAACAGGACATAGACCAGCAAGAACCCTTCTTCTAAAGTCCAAGCATAAGGTACCAGGTAGCTGCCCCCTGCTGTAGTCTGTCCCTGAATAAAGTTTGTGCTTTTCCTCATGCTTCTTGCAGCTCAAGGAAGTGCTAGATACCATGGGGTTTTTGTTTGTTTGGGTTTTTGTTTTTCTTTTTGTTCGTTTGAGGTTTTATGGCGGTTGTTTTATTTTTTTTTCTGATTTATGTCTCATTGGCTGCAGCTGTAGCTTTCCAATGGGCACATCAAGAAAATGGCATGAAGCGTAAATAAATCCTTGGATTTTTTTAAAAAAACATAAGTGTATTAGTCCATTGGTGGTTTTTTATTTAAAGGAAAAGAAACCCACCAAGAGGAACCAGAGACCTAAGACTAAGAGGCTGTATAAATGAGATAATGTTAAGGGTATGCTATCTGGGAAAACAAATAGCTGTTAAATTCAGGATTTTCCTGAGTGAGTGTTGCTTCTGTGGTGTTGAAATGTGTTTGTGGTCATTCTCTGTTAGGAAGCAGTTCCTGATTATATGTGATCAAAGTGTTCACCTGTGGTGTGGCTAGTTGTGAACTCAGACCTGATAAACCATCAACACCTAAACCGCTATATGACACTGACTTCACCACCTAAAAGAATTCACACTGTTATTCCTTTGGAATGGGCTGGAAATCTAGAACAGATACACGTAAGGGCATAGTAGCATTTCCAGCCACTGGAGAGTCTTCAAGCAAAACTTTAATTCTTCTCCACATCCACCCTTTTCCCATCCCCACCACCACTGTCTGAAGATTACTTAAAATAGCGGGCCAGATCTGCTTCCCATTAAGTTCAGTCTTTGCTGCCCTGGTTTTTCGAAGTCTTAAAGCCAGCTTAATTGGTTACTTGGGGATTCCCTATCAATTAAAAAAAAATTAACCCACAAACCCAGTCATGGTCCTTGTTTATCTAAGGGTTGCGGCGAGACAGAAAGATTTATGATTAAGAAGCATCTAGATGCTAAAAGAATTCCTTGCTTGGCTGAAGGGAGCCAGACTAAGGATTATTTACAGATCTGAAGGTGATTTGGTGCCCTTGCAGTGGTAAACTCTAAGGTTCGTCCTGACTTTTTCTGGGATAGAGTTAATTGGCGCTATGCTGTGTTTTGGATTTAGTACGAGCATCCTTTAAACAACAGTGATTTCTAGCTGTTGCTAAGTAGTGCTTACCCTAAACCAAGAACTTTCAGTGCCTCATGCGCTGCCAGCAACCAGGTGCACAAGAAGCTGTGAGGGAGCATGGCCGGGATAACCTTGAATATCATGCCCAATATATAAACTGGGGGGAGCTGGCTGGGAGGGACCAATCACTGCTTGGGGACAGTCTGGGTATCAGTCAGCAGGTAGGGAAAAATTGTGTTGTGTATCGCTTCTTTCCCTTGGGTTTTTTCACTTTCTCTTTCTCCGTTTTATACTGTTGTTATTGTTATTAATTTTACTTTATTTCAATTATTAAACTGTCTTTATCTCAGCCCATGGATTTTACCTTTTCCACCCAATCTTATTCCCATCTCACTGGCAAGAGAGGAGAGCAAATGAGTGGCTGTGTGATACTTGGTTGATGACTGCGGTTAAACCTTTTTCTTGTGTCAAATGGAAGGATGATGAGTTCAGGTAATAATAAATCTGACTATAATATGTGAGAATAAAATTTTAAAAGCATTTGTTATATTAGTGACATGGGAGGAATACAGAGATGGTGCTCCCCATTGTAAGGAGAAAATTTGTGTATTCAAAGCTCAGCTGGAGTTGAAGATGTCCAGGACTGTCAGAACAATTAAAAAAAGGTTTTGCCGTTTGATATGTCAGTAGCAAAAGGCAGTGCAGAAATAATGTTATCCCATTACAGGATGAGGATGAGCACTTCACAAACAGACACAGACAAGGCAGAGATGTTTAACACTTTCTTTGCTTCTCTTGTCAATACTGAAAAAGGGGTAAGCATGTCCCAGCACCTTGAGCTGGAGGACCATGGCTGTAAGAATGAAAAACTAGCTGGATCCCCAGAAGTCTGTGGGGCCTGATGGGATTCAGCCACAAGCTCAAAAGAGCTGGCTGATGTCATTTGTCACAAGATCTCTTTCAATGATTTTTAATGGTCTTGGGAATCTGGAGAATGTGTTCATCACTATAAACCAGACTGTAATGACAATTTTATACCTTGGGGTCCCTCAAAAAGAATCTCAACAGCTCTTCTGATGCCACAACTTAGTACAGGAGTAGCGCTGAAACAATTAGACTGATTAGGGTGTTGGCTGAGTAAGTAGTTCAATGCTACCTCCCTTGCATTAAGTGATATGTTAACAGATATCAAAAGTACCAGTCAATTGCAATCTTGGCTAACATTTTCCCAAGAGAAGGGACTATGAAGGTGATCCTGGAAATTACAGGCCTCTCAGTCTCACTTCAGTGACCAGTAAAAGTGTGGAGATTGTTCTGGGAATTACTGAAAAACATCCAAAGGACAATGCAGGTATCAGAGCCAGTATGGCTTCATGAAGGGAAAGTCCTACTCAGTACCATCAGAGGAAGAGAAGATCTTGAATATGTTGGGAAGGTGACAGGCTCTAACTCCATTGATGGGCATTGCAGCTGGAGCAACCCTTACAGGTATCAGCCACTCATATAAAAAGAAGAAATGGACAGAGAAGAAAGCTCATAGTAAAGTAGGGTGAAGCAGGGCTATTGCAAGAGCAGGAGGAAAAGACAGAAAAGAGACAACAATTCAATACCTTATCTGTGAGTGTGAAATATGTGAAGAGACTTCACCCATCCTCCAGATGAGCACATTGTTACCTGCCTGCTTTGGTGCTGCAGTAACGGGGTTAGTAGCCTGGAATTTTAGAGTAGGGAAGCAGGTGAGATTATTTTCTACAGAAGGGGGCATTAACAAGGCAGTTAGGAAAAGGATACAAGTCATCAGCCTCTGGAGGTGACTTCTGTCAAGTGTGAAAGAGAGGTATCCCTTCAATGGAGATGTTATATGCCACCCAGACTAGTGGGACCACCACGTCCAGTATCTGAGGGAATTAACCATGCTAGAGATGATTTATTATGACCAAAACAATGTGCAGTTACTCACAGATCCAGGTGAAATCCAGTGTGCATGACTGATGGGGTGGTAATATGAATAACGCACACCATGTACCATTGTTGTGTGGCAATTTATTGGTGGTAATGAGACAAAACTGGGTAGCTGGGGAGACAAAGAGGCGGTGATGGTGGGCAAAGTGGCTTGCCAACTCTGGCAATACAGAGTCACTATGGATTTGCTGTGGAAAAACTGGTTGAGAAATGGGAAAAACTATTCTAAGATGTTCCAGCAACAACAACAAAATATAGATCCTACTCCCCATCTGTATTGGCCAGTATCTTTGCTGTTAAGAGTAAATGTTCTTCTGCTCAAGAGAGAGGATGTAGAGGGTAGACACAGTGGGTTGCTTTGTGTTTTTATCTGAGGGATCACAGAGTAGATGTGAGAAAGTGGGATAGAAAACCTATCTTCAGCCCTAGAGGCATTGGTACCCAAGTTGTAGGGAAAAAATCCCAAAAGGTTTTTTTGCCAGGAAAGTTGTTCCTCCAGTCTCCAGTGGGCAGTTTACCAGAGTAAAAGGTTTTATCTTATTCCTAATTTTTGGGAAAGAAATTCTAATCTCATTTTCTTTATATGAAGTAAGTGGACAGTCCAGTGACCAGGAAGGGGGGGGGGGGGCATGCTCCAGCCAGGTGGAGGAGGGGGGGCAGTCATGTTTATTAGACTCTGTGGATCCGATGGCCTAGCATGTCAGACCCATGGGTGTATAAGGCTCTAGCAAACACCAGTGCAGAGTCAAGCTATAAAAAACTCATTTGTACTTTTGTAGTGACAAGGGCATCCCGGTAGCTGACTATTGGAGGCTGAAGTGAACTTGACTAGGAATGAGTGGCAAAAGCACCTTACTGTGATGGCCCCAGGGGCCCTGTATATCCTTGGCACAGGCTACCTCAGGAGAGTACATTTCAAGGGATTAAAGGGTACCAGTGGGCTCTTGGTGCCTCTGCCTAGCACCAGCAGAGATGCCATGATTCTTGCCCAGAATCTGATCAGTCGACTCCAGAGCCAAGGAGTGATCATCAGGACCCACTTATCCTCTGATAGCACCATATAAGCAGTCAAGTCTAAGGGAGAGTGGAATCTGACAGTAGACTCTTGTGGCCTGATTGAAGTCATGCCACCTCTCAGTGCTGCTGTACTGGATATGCTGGGACTTCAGTGACAGCTAGAGTCAAAGGCAGCCAAGTGGTGCCACAACTGATATTGTTAGTGTATTTTTCTCAATCCCTTTGGCAGCAGAGTGTATGCCACAGTTTGCTTTCACTTCTGCTTAGAGAGTTGTCAAGTACACCTGGAACTGACTGCCTCAGGGTTGAAACACAGCCCTGCCGGGGTGGGGGGGATGGGATGGGGAACACGAGGTGGGATGGGGTGAGAGAGCATCTGTGTGGTATTTAGTTGCTGGCTTAGTTGTAGGTACAAGCCATGATAGGCTTGTATTAAGGACAGCTTGACCAATTCAGCTAATCTGTGCCTCATCTCTAAACTAAGCTATTAAGGAAAATTTAGGTAATGAAGGTCTTATGATGCATGGTGTACTCTCTTGAACTGCCCAAGCAGGGATAAACACTGTATAGGCTGGCTTTACCAGCCTGGACAGTTTATCTTCAGAGCTAATTTCAAATGAAACCAGCATCATCTTTAATTCAAAAGCCGGTTAGTACTTGGTTTAAGTACTCAAGAGTTTCATCCACTGTTGCAGCAGCTGCTGCACTTATGATGAAAGAACCTCCTAGTGGTATGCTTCTTTACATCAGTAGTTTAATATAATAATGTACTTTAGAATAAGTTATAGAATGTGCAGCACTGGCTATTTTCTTTCTCCTGTGTATGCTGAGGATTCTTCAGCAGTCTCAGTGGTAAAAGATGGTGGTAGCTGCATTTCCACAGAGACTTTGAGAAACTGGAAGCAAGCTATTGTGGTACCTTTTTCACCTTAAAAACCAGAATGTGTTGGAAATATGGAATTGGGAAGCAGTAGTGGGGGTGCTTTCTCTCTTGAAGGATAATTAAAAAGAAAAATCTAACTCATCTAACTTGTATGGTTTTGTTTCCTTGAGAAATACACTTTAGTCAACCAAATAATATAAAATTTGTACTCCTCTTGCCTGCTTTTTCCAAAGTGTTGCGCTTTGGCACATGGCTCATCTGTTTTTCCTGGTTCTTGGTGTTGGTCTTTCCTAGTGTCAGAGCACATCTGCATCTAAGATAAGGACCATTCTATTTCAGGAGCTCAAATGGACAACTAGACATGACTAGTAATTTCTTTTTTACCTGTAAACAAAATTAGGTCACTGTCCGTCCTTCCAAGATTCTGAAGTTCTTAAGTTCAAACAAAACTTAGCTTTACTTATAGGTGTACTATTGAGAGGTCTGTGTTTCCTTGTGACTACTATTCAAAATAGGATGTGTACTCCAATTTTATCTTACCTATGTTGTTCTTAGATGGCTTACTTTTGTTTTTTGTGTTTTTCCATTTCTTACTTGCTTCCTAGAGTCACGCATTTGCGTTCCTTGGCTGACTGCGGCCAAATCTGAAAGCTGATTACATAAAAAAACCCTGAGTCTTTGTTGATTTACTGGAGGGAAAAAGGAGTATGCAGAATTCCAATTAAATTTTCTTATTTAGTATTCACTATTATTAACCTGTGAGCTGTTTCTCCACAGAGCAAGCGATAAAAGGTACAGAAGATATGGGCAAATGTGGGATCACTGTAGAAAGCACCATGTGCCACTTAGGGAAGTAGAACTGATGTAAACTGGGAAAGCAATGTACCTATGAAGTGAATTTTAAAAGGGAAGTAAATTTTGCCTTTACTTCTTCTCTGAGGCTGAGGTTTTATTTGGTTTTTGGGTTGTTTGTTTTGTTGTTTTTTTTTTTTTTTTTAATTGGAGGAGGGGTGTGAGGTGGTGATACTTGTATATGAATGGAAAACAGTATAACCAAAAGGAAGAGTTAACCTTTTTGCTTAAGGTTTTGGGTATTATTTTTATATTGAACTGTTGCTATTCTGGTGTGGGAAGTAGCATCTAATATCTTTTAATGTAGCCTTTTCTTGGAGCGGTGGAAGTTACTGTAATTACAACTCTAAATTGTACAACTGCCTCGGTAAGTGTAGCTAATAACTTGCCAGCCACTGTAGAATCACAGAATGTTAAGGGATTGAATTGACATGAAACATCATCTGGACCCAACACTCCCACCCAGGGCAGGTACACCTCCTACACGACCAGGTTGTTCAAGGTCTTGTCCATCCTAGCCTTGAACACTGCCAGGATTGAGCCATCCACAACTCAAGAAAGACAGTTCTGTTTCTTACACAACCTACATGGGAAGCCAGTTCTGTTTCATATGTAAGCCTAAAGGGGGATGGTTTTCTTCTTTCAGTTCCAGTCAATCCATGTGAGAGTTATAACTTTGTGGAAACAGGTTTGGTTCTGCAAATGTTTGTTCTTTTGCATATTGGTGCCAATATGCTTGGAAAACCCTCGAGACCAGATGAGCTTGTTGAAACTGCCAGAAGTTGATGCCTTGGCTTGGATAAAGGTTCTTGCTAAGCCCTCTCTCTTGGCAAAGTGGTTGTGTGTTGAAAGAGAAAAGGAACTTGGTTTCTTGGCAGCCTATACATTAATTCACAGCATGGACCAGGATGACTCAATGTAGGAGTAGGTCATAGACATGTCTGATCTTGTGCCTCCTGTAAATCTTCCATAGCTTGCCTAACCATAAGGACGTATTGCAACTAGTCGCTACTGCAACTAGTATGGCTTTCTTTTCTGTGTGACGCCAGCACAGGAGGTAGAGATAAGATCACAGTTTTTGGTGGCAGGCTGGCAGGAATACCGCCCAGCACACCATGTCCATCTAGTGGGCAGTAACTTCAGCAAATCCTGTTTCTTCTGGATTAATAGAAACAGTATTATATTCGAGGGAACAGAAATGATAGATCACTGCTCTCATTTTGAAAAAGGAGAAAAACTGCAGCTAAAGATTCGAGAAGCAGTCTGAGAATTGGATACATGTTGCTGTTTGTATGTGTTTTGATTAGAGCCTGGACATGGCCAAGACCTGTGTGCCACAGTTGGTCAAGTGTCTGCTTAAATAGTCAGAAATGGGAGAGCTGAATATTCCTTCTGCTTTTCTAAGCCCTCTCAGGTTCAAAAAAAAAGGTTTCTGCTAAGTCAACAGTAAGTAAATATCACAGACATGTGAACTTAACACCAAAACTCAAACACCAACTGCTAATGTTTGTTTTCTTATCAAGCAAGTAAAGACTTTCTTGCCATCGTATTCTGGAGTAAGGAAGTGTGATGCTGTTACCACATACTAAGGCAAGATAATCTAATATCTTAGTAGCAATGGTATTTTTTGTTGTGATGCAGTGAATGTATCGTGCTTTTATTCCAGTTCTCTTTTGCATTCACTTTGCAATAGAGTGGTATATAAACTTTTGCAAGCCAGTGTTTGGATGTGCATTACTCCTTTGACTTCTTGTCATCCCCAGAAGTCAACCTCACACGCACTCTTGTTCTCCAGAAATCCTCTTATTGGAGGGTGAATGAGGACAGTCTGTCGTCCAAACAGGGAGGAGGTTAGTGGAAAACCTGTTTCTGAAAATAAATGTGTATCTGGCAATTCTTGGCAGCAATGGTTCTTCTAAAAAGTGTAGTGTTGTATAGGTGAGTAGGAATACTTGTATGTAACTAGTAGTAGGCCAGAGGAAAGAAAAAAATATTTCTATTAATTTTAGTTGAGCAAAGTGGGATTATAGTGATGGTAGAGTATATCACACTGACTTTTATTTTCACCAAGAAATAATGGACTAAGATGAAGATGTTTTATCTGGATTATCTCCCTTAGAACTGTTATCAAATGCAGCAGGGCAGTTAGTAAAACTGTAATGTAAAGTTGGTAATGGCTTTGTGGCTGTGTCATTTTGTGTTTTGTTTTTGGTATTTGTGTTTTGGTTTGGTGGTGGGGATTTTTGTTGTTTTTGGAGGGGTTTTCTGTTGTTCTTGTTGGGGTTTTTTTTGTTTTTCTTTTTTCCCCTTTTCTGCAAACTTACTAAGTTTCCAGGGCTGGAGAATATTGAATATTTTTCTTTTTTTTTTTTCCACTTCTCTTTAGTATATATAGTTATTTATGGTTAAACAGCTACTCTAAGGTCCTGTGGCAAAACCTAAGCTTGCCACTGGAAATACCGGGGAGAGGTAGAATTACTAATTGTGGATTTAGTAAATCCATCTCTTTTTAGGTGTATTATTGTTTAAGCCCAGCTCACGCAGCGGTTTGCTCACTACCCCACCAGTGAGACTGGAGAAAGAATCAGAAGGGTAAAAGGTAGAGAACTCATGGGTTGAGATAAAGGCAGTTTAATAGGGAAAGCAAAAGCAGCAGTACACAAAAGCAAAGCAAACCAAGGAGTTAATTCACTGCTTCCCATGGGCAGGCAGATGTTCAGTTATCACCAGGAGCGCAGGGCTCCATCACAGGTGACAGTGACTTGGGAAGACAAACACCATCACTCCATAGACTGTCCTATTTTCTTCTTCTTCCTCTCTTTTATGTACTGAGAATGATGCTGCCTGGTCTGTAATATCCCTTTGGTCAGTTTGGGTCACCTGCTCCTGCTGTGTCCCCTCCCAATCTCCCATGCACCCCAAACTGGAATACAAAAAGCAGAAAACAAAAAGCCTGTGGGTAAACCCCTCTCAGCAATAACAGAAATGTGTCTATAGAATCAACTCTTGTGTTCAGCACAAATCCAAAAGACAGCCCTATACTAGCCACTGTGAGGAAAATGAACTTGACCCTAGCCAAAACCAGCAGAGTGAGGCATCTTACACAGATGTTTAAAGTTCTTCTAGCTAAGCTGGCTGGAAGGAGCTGAAGAAACATGCGAAAACTGAAGTTCATTTTTGACAAAACCCTCCCAACTTAATTTGGGGAATCAGTAATTTACAAAAGCAATTTAAAATAATGATGTTGAGAAAAGTAATATATAACATGGGATGTGAAACTTAAGTATTTTCTGACTTTTTTTATGAACTGTAGCATAACTGGGTACTTCATGAAATACAGCTTTTTTGGCTCTTCTCAGTAAGAAGAGTATTTTGAAAAGTAATTTTGTTAACTGCATTGAGGGAGAACAGCGCTGTTTGAGCCATTTTCATCTAAATATTATATTAATGTTAATAGATGATGATAATGTTAATTATTATGTTCCTTTTTAAAAGAAGTGTGGAAAGCTTAGGAACTAAACTTTGGAGACAAAGCAGTCTGCCTAAATTTAAGTGTGTGGTTCGGTCCAGAGAAAGAATTTTAAGGTAAGACTTGGTGGTGTAAGCATATTGCTGAAGAATATTTAAATCTGTGTCATGTCCAGATGGAGAATCTTAGGCAGAAAATCATGTGCGGCTCTGAGAAATCCAGTTAAATGTAGCTGGCTGTATAGTCCTACTTGACACCGCTGAAGTTACGGGGTGGTCTACTGAACTTAAGTAAAGTTTTCTTAAAACCTGGGGAAAGAGACATTCAGTAGCAGTTCAGTGTCTGTTTTTTAATGTCATTTGGATTGAAGTGCCACACATGGTTATAACTCTGGAAAATATGGGGTAGCTCATGGCCATTCACTTCTAGAAGATGGCATACTTAGTTTGATGCTTTGCCAAATTGCTGCATCTTCTGCTAGATGTGAACTCTGTAATTTCAAGTCATGCTGAGATGAAGGGATGGCCGAAGTTGTATAGTTAAGCTTTAGAGTGAATATATTTCTCAGCAAGTGACACCAAAGGAGTCTTAAAGTCCAAGTTTAAAAAAAAAAAAAGTAGTTTTTTTAAAAGTCCATTTTATTTTTTTGAACAATGTGATTTTTAGCTGATGAGTTCATTAAGTTATATCTGGACTGGAAGTGCAAACTAAATGCAGGTTTCCCCAACTTTATTCTTTTTTGTTGACTGGAAATAGAAGTATAGGGTCATGTCATTGTCACAAATCAGGTCCCATATAGAAAGGTCTTCCTGGAAATCATGCTCTGTATTTATTCTCTTCTGCAGGTCAGAGTTCCACTGTGAAGGACTCCTCCTAACTGCTTCCTCAGTTAGTCTTGTGAATTTGTACACTGGAGCACTGAAAAACTGCTTGTAATTTTAGATAGTAATGTGTGTGAGTGAAGAGGAGGTTGTTCAGGTCTGTAAGGGAATGTAGACAAGAAGTTAGTTGATAGACTGTACAGCTGTGTGTTCATGGTGCCCTGCATTGGGGGTTTCATGCTGAATCAGCCAGGATGTTCATCTTACAGGTGTGTCATCACAGGTAGCTGTGCATGGGCACAACTGAAGGAATTGTAAAGAAAGCATCATGGGGATAAAGACTAGAGATTGCATAGTGGAAGCGGCTTATGTACTTTCTCCAAATAGTTTGAGTTGCAACATGGAACACAGTTTGTGGTCCTGTGTTAGCTAGTTTCTCTACAAAAAGCAGCTTGTCTTGGCCAATGGGATTTGTATTGCCTTGAATTCCTGTCAGTGTGTGTGTTCTGTTTGAGTAGAGAAAGGAAGTCACCTGACATCATTGAAAAAGCTGACATCCAGTGTGGCTATTTTGGCTTAGTTTCTTTTTATTTTTTAAACACACATAACATGTTACTTTGTGTTTGATGCTTGTGGAAGACCTCTAGTGTTAGGAGGACGGGTAGAGTGCAAGAAGGGGAAGCTGAGGTTACATCTTGTGATGGCAACCAAAGACACAGGGCTTGCTTTCGCAGTTGTCTCTGAAACATGCTCCTCTTGTCCTTGACTGAAAGTTTTGTGTCTGATATGTTTTCTTTGTTTTAGGTCTGATCTTTGCTGTGGATGAGATAAAGCAGTTTTATGCTGGGAAGGTAAACCTGTATCAGTTTTGTGGTAGATCATACCATACCACTTGGTCTCTTCAGTTTATGTATGTGAGGTCTGGTACCTACTGACCTTAGATTGGCCTAAATTGTATCTTTCTAACATGAAAAAATACTCACCCTTTGGTAAGTGTTTGTGTGGTCTGAAAAAGTAATTTAAAAATCCATGTGAAATTTCAAAAACTTTTGAAACAGTGTTCACAAATTGATAAAAACTTTTTAGTAGACTGTAGGCTAAAATGAAAATGGATAAGGATGCCAGCAATAGGTAGAGATCAGCTATGACATAAGTCGTTTCCTGACAGCCTGGAAAATTTGTGTATCTGATACTTCTCTTTCCATAATTTAAAAGAAGTTCTCTAAACCTCATGCAACGTTTCTCGCTTTCTCCTGTTCTGTGTCTCTGGGTGCTGGCAGAAGGAAGAACTGTGCAAGGGGAGGTTGTGTGCTTTGGACTGAACCATCATGTGGATGTGCAGGATTTCCTTTGGCAATGTATGAGTCATGAGAGCCAGAGACCCTTGCTGTGGTGTGGGCTTGCTGTAGAGGAACCAGTGCTCTGATTGCTCATGAGTACTCAGGTGTAGGAGGAGGGAGTGTGTGTGCGTGAACAGCTGCCTAGAGGCATGCTGTACATACTGTTTACATACTTCAAACTTACATTTGTGGTAAAGTGGCCCTTTGAGTAGAAGGAGTGACAAATCTGGTAACAACTGTGCATTAATCCTGTCCTTGTTATTACATGCCATCTGGATTTTTCAAAGGCTATAAATTCCCCATTACGTCAGTAAGCTGTAATGGAGGGTGTGCATCCTGGGGGCTGGAACTACAAATGTCTGTTGAATGTTACAACTTCGACTGGGAAACACATGCTGCTTTCAGAGCACCTGGGTAGTCCATTTGGTAGGTCTCTGTTTTGGATCCTGCAGCTGTCCTGCAATACTTGAAGAAATACCATGCTCTGCTTGGGGGTGGACTGGATGAAGAATTGACATTGGAGGAGTCATGACAGAAGAAGGAAAGCTGTAGACTTAGATGGACACTTGGCACATTACCAAAAATTACGGGGGCATTAGTAGGCTAGCTAATACTTTATGTTAATGAAATTTTTGTGTTACTTGTAGGGTTTTCCTGTTTTTACTTTAGGGTTTTCTGGGTTTTTTTGGTAAGAATTATTGTAATTTCAAATGAGAATGTGTTCTTTTTCTGTTTGTCTGTAAGTAGCCCAGGAAGAACAAACACTTTAGCTTACTGGGTGGTTAAGTCAAGATCTGATTCTGCTTAGTGTAATTTAATGTGACATTTGGTCTGAATGTGACACTGTATTTCTGTGTTAGGTGTTTGGCTTTTTTTTTTCTGGTGGAAAGAACAAACTCCTTAGAAAGCATGTATAAAGTAGTTAATAATTAGTTAATTTTATACTAGTAATGAAGTTAAATTACCACAACCTTGAGACAATGCTTTTCTGTTTATGAAAATATATAAAGTAGTTTTCAGAAGAGTTGGAAGCTGATCTTGCAGAGAGAGAACAAGCTGTGCTCTGGACAAAAGTCACTGCTTTGATCTTGTATTACAGCCACTTTTAACTACAGATAATGTTGATTTCTAAAGGTCTCTTCTGTTACTGCAATTAGTACTGCTAATGGATCAGAAAATACAGAGACTTTGAAGTTCTGAAGTAGGAAAAACTTTATCAAAAATAAGGTTGTTGGAATTAGTGTTACTGCAGTCTTCTTTTAAAGGAAATGAACCAGTTAAGAAAAATAACTTAAATTGCTTTTTACTATAAAATATAACCTTCTGGTGCAAAATATGCAGCAACTGCAGTTACAATGCTTATTGTTTACAAATGAGTGATCAGCTGTATAGTCAAACAGATACTTAACCTGAGGAAGACAGGAGAAGTTAAAACCTAAGATACTAATTTTAATGCCCCTTTCATCCTCTTTTATTAGTTATAGGCAAAGCTAGGTTTTATTAGTTATAGGGAGATTGTTTTTAATATGAGGTAAACCTGTTCTGTTCCCTAGCTTGGGGTCATCTCTGGGCTGTATTAATATTACCAGTGACAAGGTAATGTGTCTTTAATGAGGCTTAATGTAGGATTGTTGGTTACGTGGTAGTTGATAAGCATTCTGGAATACTGCCAAAATATCCCTCTAAGGAAACTGTAATTTGACTTTGTCTGCATTGTCTGTATTAAGTGTATGGTGAACCATAATTAGGGTTTTTCCAAGTAGCTTTTGACATCTATTGGAAGCAGGAAGTATCAAGCATCTTTATATGAAATTGCTTAGTAAAGTCCAGGACAACACAATGTACTCTTCCTCTAGCTGTCTGCTTTAGTGGGAGGTAGACTTCACTGTGCCTGTTTCTTATGTTGAGTCAAGACTGTCTCTTAATTGTAGTTGCAACTTAGCTTTCATTATGTCTGTGTGTTTAATCCATCCTGATATGTGTGAGTTATGTATAAGTAAAAACTGTCAGGTTATGCCTTATTGGTCACATCACAAACACTGAACTATGGGAATGAAGATGGGAAGGTTAGATAAGACCGCTA
Organism: Taeniopygia guttata; assembly: GCF_048771995.1. Lineage (NCBI taxonomy): Eukaryota > Metazoa > Chordata > Aves > Passeriformes > Estrildidae > Taeniopygia > Taeniopygia guttata. The sequence continues at coordinate 73,465,560 of NC_133063.1, read as the reverse complement.
AATAGACCTGCCCTTTTAAGACAGGAAGCAAGATATTCCACCTCCAAGAAGAGCTCTGGTGTTTGTTCTGGTGTTAAATAGATCTTCCAGTCATGTTTTTCTTTCCGCTCCATGTAACTTTTTATTTTATTTGGTAGGTTGTGTTGACTCAAGTGAAGGCAAAAAGTATCTTGGCTTCTTATCTATTGATACAGTGTCTCTTGAAGTGATAATATTTTGTTAGCAGCAAACTGTCTAACAAAAACTGATCCTTTGACTAAACTGAGCTGAAGTTTCTGTGAATGTTACTGAGTCATGGAAAGTTAAACTTGATGAGAGAGAGCCAGTTGTGAACTAGAGTGGATGATACGTCACTGGCTGCAAAATACTAACCTTGCCAGATTGAGAAAGACCAAGCTTTTTGGTTTGAGTTGCAGTGTGGCTAGAGGCTTTCAATTTGTATGTCTTGACTGCCTATGTGTCATGGTTTGACACTGGCACAATGCCAGTGCCCCCCATAAAAATGCAATTTCTCAACTGAATGCTGTGAAATGCGATCGAGAACAGAGCAAAGCAGGCCCAAGCCTAATAACAAGAAAAAATCTTTATTAAGTTACTACCACTATGCCACTATAAAAGAGGGGAAAAAAAGAAAGTAACACACACAATTCAAAATGAAAACCTTCCAAAGCATTCCTCCTCCCACCACCCAACTTCAACAAACCGCAGTGAGACACAATCTGGACCCCAATCAGGTTTCCACCCTCCAGATAATCAACACCCAGTCCATCTGCAGGGAGACAGGAGTCTCTCCTGTGCCACAGACCCCCCAAGAAACACAGCTGCCACATCCTGTGCTTCCATGTCACCACATGGCACCGCCCGGAGAAAAAAAGTTTGCCAGTGGTGACCCTCTCCTTTCCATGCACAGTGCTCTCACCACCAATGCATGGATGGAATGACTGCTTTTAGGATTTTTCCTTTCAGGGATGCCCTGCCAAGAGGGGAAAAAACAACAGTTTTTCATTTTTGGGACCAACAGTCCCCCCCATTTTCCCCTGGGGCCGAGGGTCCAAGAACAGAGATCTTCTTCTCTTCTTCCTCTGCGAAGACAGGGGGCACCACCACAAACCTTAACTTTTCTCTGTTCGCTCCACTTCTGTCTTTTCCCAGCTGAAGCAGGTCTCTTGGGCTCACCGGCATCCTCCTAAAATATAGTCTCTCTTGGAGGAGAAGATCAGTTCAGTCTGTGGCTACCAAGAAAAAGTCCAGCCAAAAGCCACTCCATCATCTCCTCCCACCTAGAATTCCTCCTTCCAACATCCCAGGTCCCAGGCTGTCTCTCTTCCTCTCTTTTCAAACCAAGGAGGAGAAAAATTTCACAAAGCTTTCATTTCTCAAGGAAGGGTTAAAAGTCCCGACTCCCAAAGATGGCTCACTGCCCAGGCTCCAGCTCCCACAGGTGGCTGGGCACCTTGCGGCCCTCCTGCTCTTCTCCTTCCCCACAGTGAACTGCTGGCAAAACCACCGCCGTCTCTTTTTCTCTCTTGGGAGAGAGAGAGACTCTGGGGGGGGAACGGAGACATCCCAGATTTCTCCACCCTTCCATCTGCAGGGGGCCAGCCCGGTTCCAGCCCCTCCACCCTTGGGCCTACCTCCGGAGGCCACATGGCTTCTCCCCTCCCCCACCCAGCTCGTGGCCGGGCAGGGGAGAGTCCTGCACTGCACGCTGACTGGAACCAAAAGGGGCGAGTTCTCCTGGGAATTCTGCTTTTAACCCCTCTGTGTTCTCAGAGGCGTGTCCACCTTCAATTGGTCAATGTCCAAATTGACCTCTCCCTTCCGGAAAAATTCTTTTACCGTGTCAAACCACGACACTATGTTAAGAGAGTAAGCACTTGCTCTGTTTCTGCTGCTCTACCTTCAGTCAGTGTCTGAAAGTACTCTCTGCTTGTGTCTCTGAAATTATTGTGTTTACCTCTTTCATCGAATGAAAAATAATAACTGAATTGTCTTATTTGGAAGCCAACAGTTTACTAAAAGTTTATTATTAAGCCGTATGGCTGAAAGTAGGAAAATCTTTATCATATTGGTCTTTCAGCAGTGGTATCTCATCCATGTTAGTGTCCAGTGTCCTGGAAAATACAGCTGTAACTAGTACTTACTGGTTATGATGTTGGAAGTATTAGGATGAGAAAGATGTAGTAGAACTCTTGCTAACTTTATAAACATATTAAATAACATTCTAAAATTATTTTTTATTCCAGTGGGGTTTTATACAATTTCTGTGGAATGACTGAATGATGGTACAAGATTTTACAAAAACTGATGAGCTTGACACTAAGTTCTTGCAATACTTAGAGGCTTGTCTGCTGCAAGAAGAATTAATTTGATTGAATAATCTTATGGCTAAGAAGGAAAAACTTAGTGTTTTCCCTTGTGTAGTATCTATTTTGAGAAGAATGCTTGTATATTCTTTCTGTCTTCTCAGGCTCCTTAGTTGCCTTTGCATTCTTCTTAAATCTCTTCCTACAATAGGAAAAAGAAGATGTATCCAGACAAGGTGGTTGTTTGTATTTGCCTTTCAGTTTAGGATCGCTTGGCAATCAGCTTTGTGTAATGAAGTTGGTTAAGAATAGAATCATATGCAGTATTTTTAGAGATTTTCTACAAGGAGTGCACTTTGGTGCAAGTGCAGTGGGTGTTAAACTCCTGATTGAGTATGTGGTTTGTTTGTTCTGTCACTATTTTGGTTTGTTTTTTTTTTTCTTTTCTGGTACCACTTTCAAACAAATAGAAGCTATATTACACTCCTTTGGTCTTGGGGGTGACCAAGGAGGTTTGTGTGAGACAAACAGGAAAGGTGATCAGTAGGAAGATCAAAGCTTTATTGCTGCAGTGAAGTTCTATGCTACTGCCCTATGATTCTGCCTCTTAGAAGTGTTTCCTGTGTAGAAACAGCTGCAGGTTGAATAGCAAGAAGGTGCCACTGTAAACAGTAAGTAAAGTTGTCTTGGTGTTTAGCCAACTTTAAACTGAAACTATTCTGCTTTCTTGTGCAGCATGTTGGAGATGAATCTGATAATGGATAACTGTTGACAGCAGCCATTTGTATGTCAATCAAAGTAAAGTAGTCATAATGCTTTACTTGGCGAGCGTGTAACTGAATCTGCTGATTTCCACTTTTCAGTCATGAGGGAGGGGTGCTGTTTAAAACAGTAGAAGCTCATCCAGTTGTTCAGAGCGGGTGAGAGTGATACCAGTTTATTAAAATGTGACTGCCTGGTGCCCCATCGTTACAAGTAGGTTCAGAAATCTGTCATCTTGAGGCTGCCTCTGGTATGCAGCCAGCCACGCCTGACTGCAGTTCATTTGGCTGAGGCTTGTTCTTGGTCCTGCCCTGGTTTGTACAGTATGGCTGTCTAAGAATCATCTGGCTGCATGCAGCTGAAGGCAGAGTAGGAACTGTCCACTTTCTGTAACATGTGATTAGCTGCTCTTAACTATAACAGTTGTTTCCATTGCATATGTCTGTTCTCTGTAAAAAATGGAGGGTAGATTTTTTTTTTAAGACTCAATTTTTTTGTCTCTTCTGGAAATGTTAGGGTGACTAGCAGCATCAAAAGGCCATTGCTTTTTAGACTGTCATGGAGAAACCTTTGTTCTTTTGGTTACTGACATCTAATTTTTGGGCTAAATGACACTGAAATTTGTTTTAATTTCTAATTGTTTCTCAGCTCTTTAGTTAACCTAACTTCTAGCAGAAGTGAGTTTTACCTTACCAGTTCCTCCTTTCTTCTTGGTGTGTGAATGTGTTTTTTGTGATATTCGGTGTCTTGTTTTTGTGGTTTGGTTTTAGTTTAGTTTAGTTTGTTTTTGTTTCGTTTTTTTGTTTTTTTTTTTTTTTTTTTATTAAAGCATGACTGCCAGTCAAGTCTTGAATGAGGCATGTTCTATTTAGATGAGAGTGAATAAGTAAGTCTGAACTACTATGTCTGATCTTTGGCTTCTGATTACTGAAGTTCTTCATCTGCAGTGGAAAACACAGCTTCTCCAAAACCACCACCACTGTCTGTCCACTCAGCTCTCTGGAAAAAATACTCTCACTTTAGGCAAATAATCTTGAGAGTTTTTAAAAAGCAGATGAGTTATGCTTATATTTCAAACCAATAAATCTGAAATAATATGTAACCACAAAAATATGTGCATTTTTTCTTTTAGAGAAATTAACTTCATTTTTTACTTTTCATGTGAAAATTGGTTGTACCGTGTAGAGCAGAACTTTTGCCTTTTCATACCATTCTTGCTGCCTCAAGGCTATTTCTGTCTCTGGTAAGGGGAAATAATTTTCCTGTTTTGTAACAGCTTCATCATCTTCCCCTTTGAACTGAGTGTTATTCATTTGTTTCTGTTCCTAGGCTATTAATTGTTAATACCAGGATCTGGTGTTGAAGTGTCAAATAAAGCATGTGTAGGTGGCAGAGATGAAGAGCTGGAGATATCTTTTCCTTTCTCTGCTCCTCCAGGTTGTTTCTCTGCCAAGACAGCATTGAAATGATATTTCTATCTTATGTTTGGGGGGGGGGTTTGTTGGTAAACATAAAGATGTAGTTTAACTTCCATTTTATTTTCTGCTGGTTTGTAGAGTAGACTGCTCTTTTCTGTAAGAAATTGCTATGAAGTCTAATGAAGCAGTAGCTAAAAAGTTAGGGGTTTTAAGCACTTTATAATGCACTTTAAAATACTTATTCTTTACATCAATACTTTATGAATTAGCTGAAGATATGTGACAAATTAGCTTTTGGGTCCTGCTGTAATGCTGGGGATTTTGTTTTGTAACATATGGGAAAATATGCAGTCCTGAGTTGGGTTTTCTCATGCAGCTGGCCATTTAAGCAAGTTGTTCTGTCCACTGCCATCCGATTGTTATGGAGACCTTTCCTGCGTATTAACAGATTATTTCATAAGTCAAGATCTCAGAACTACCTTTTTTAGTTCATACAGGTACTATCTGCAGTTTGTAGATGTGTGTTAGCTGTGTTACTCTACTTCTCTTAACTGCAGATGAATCAAACCCAATTTTCATAGCTGAATGTATTTATTTTTGGGCTGAGCAGTCTTACAAGCTAAATTTTTGTAATTTAAGACTGATGAGTTGCTTTGTTGTTCACCTCCGTCATTCTTTTCTGTGAAGTAGTAATTTCTGATATTTGATGCTTCAGAGTGTTGTCCACAAAAAATCAGATTTGGTAACTGATGTGCAACAAGCTAATAATTCCACAAGAGAGACACTGATTATTTATTTCAGAGTTGCACAAGCCTGGGTCCTCAGAGGCATTCCACAAGTCAAGCATGCCCTTTCAGGCTTCCTATGGTATTTAGATAGCTTCCTATGCTATTCCTATGTTATTTAGACATAGAATTCAGTGTTAGCAACCTCCCAAGTACAGCCCTCTATTTAGTTAGTGATTTCCATACAAGTTACATAATCACAGGGGTGGGTCTTCACCTGAGCAAGGGTCTTCTTGATTTGTACATCTGGGAATTTTGCCTGTTGTGTTACTTCCTTTGTGATTTTCCAGCTTCTATTAGCAGTTCTCAGTTCAGTCAAGTCAGCTGAGTGGAGAGATTGAATGCTGTTGTTTGGTATTCAGGAGTAATGTAATATTCTAAGGACCTTTCATATTGCTATAATGTTTGGTAACTTTTAAATGCGCAGTGATTTTAAGTTATCACTTAGTGGACCTGAAATGTAAAATTCTTAGCCACGAGTTTCTTTGAATGATTTTTAATGTAGTCCTGTCTAAGGCTAAGGACAAAAAAATAGTCACAAAATTTCATAGCAGAAAAGGGGAAAAAAAGTATATATATAATCTCCTTCTCTGCTATCCATTGGTGGAGATTACTTTCTTACATCTTGCATTGGAGGTCAGGTGTTGTTACACCACGCCTCCTGGTAACAAGCTGGCCTTCTCCAAATGCCCTGACTACCAAGGCTATTACAAGGGGGAGGGGAGAGAGGACTATGGGAGGACATATTACTGTAACATCACTATTTGATGCTAGGATCTAACATCCACATAATATCTATCTCTTAATTTTGACAGCCAACTTTTATATTACTCATCTATAACAAAACGAAGACCGTATGGAAGGTCTTCTGTAGCCTCTGTTCATATTTTTAGCATTGTAGGTCAGTTTCTTCTTATACCTCACCCATTGTCTTCTCATGGTTGCATGTTTTTCCTGTGTTCAGTATTACCAAGGGAAAATAGGTTTAATGCATACTCCCACATGCAATGTATATGCTAATGCTATTTCAGCTGAGTCTGCCAACTTTTAGCCAGGACTGATAGGAAACCTCTCCTGTAATTTTAGAACGCTGCTTCTGAGCTTGTTAGCTAAGTTTTATTTAAAATCCCTTAAGTCCTGTGGTATGAATCCACATACAGAATGATAATTTTAGTGTGAATGCAGTGAAAAGTGTTTTATCCTTTCTTTTCGGTTGAGAAAATTTAGACTTCTTAGTGGAGCCTTTTTCTCTTCATGTAGAATTCAGTCACCAACTTCCAAACTGGTAACTGAGCTTTCCATAGGCAGCTGCAGGCAGTGAATAGGCAGGGCAGCATACCTGAGGCCAGAGACTGGGTTTCCTGTGCATTAGTTTCATTGCTTTTTTGAGAAGAAGGATGGTGTGAGTCTGAATTACAAAAGACAAAAGGATAAAATAGTAGTTAGGATGTACCCATACCTGAACAGAAGTTTTGACAAAAGCATTTTGAAGTGCATGTACTTGCTAAATATGCAACTGTCTTCATAGATTTCCATGCTTTGCAATATCTTAATATGTGTGTTTCCCAAAGAGGGTGTTACAGATAAGTTTATATTTTTTCAAGTCACCTTAAAACTATTGTTTATTTAATACTGACAAAATAAAGCCGTGAAAAGGACAAATAATGTGGTAGAATAATAGTATTAAATGCTGGGTAGGAATTTTTATTTTATGTCTGTCAAATTAAAAAATACCCTTATTCATGTTATATTTATATTTTTGAGTTAACACTTTAGGTGGGACTTTGTTTCCTTTGCCCAATCAGTATGGACTCCAAACTGTGCCTGGTGTATCTAGATACGACTGAATTTAGGTTTTTGAAGTAATGTTGTTTTCAGTGGGGAGAACCTAGATGCTTCATACCTTACTTGGTAGTTATATCTTATCATAAATCTGAATTTTAAAGGAATAGTTTAGATTGATCAAATTGGCCAGCTTCACTTGGAAAAGAGCAGTGTTTAAACGCTTAGCTTGATATAACATTTACTGAACTTAAAACAACAGTATAGGAGTCACGGGATGTAGTCTGAAATTTCCTTCGAGTTGATTTATGATGAATGTAGAAGCAGATAGAGTTCACATTTGATGCTAGGATCTCTAATAAGCAAGGCAAGAAGTTGTTTCTTCTTTCTTCCAGTGCATTACCACAAAAGTGTAGGTACTGATCAATGTCCTTGTGTTAGTCAAAGAATCTCCCTTACATGCTGCTTTTGTGAAGCTTGAGAGGTGAATTGTCTGCTGTGGGTGGTTTCTGATCTCATTGCTATAGTGCAGAAACTCTTCCATTTTTCTTATTAGTACACTGTGTCCATTTATGTCTCTGTCTGATTTTCACTTTCTTTGCTTCACAAAACATATTAGTATCTCTGAGTTATGTAAACTTAGTTGTTTTTAAGCCTTTTTGCATCTTGAAAAGGATAGATCATAAAGATTTAAAGAAATTATGTAATTATCAAACAAATAAACCAAAAGACTATGTGATTCAAGAAACATAATTTTGAGACAGCTTTATTTTGCTAAATCTTGTGCTAATGATTTTTGGTTATCTGTGGAAAAGTCTGAGTCATGCCATCTAGTGGCAGTTTTACATATGTATGTGTTTTAAATTCGTGGATGGATATGTACTCTGGAAAAAGTGTACTAAAAATCTGCGGATTGAAGCATTAACCAGCATTGTATTGCACAAGATAGTTGTCAAACTGTTTCTCTTGGTATTAGTTTGTGTTCGTGTATTTCTTTTTCTTGAGTAGAATGTCTGAAAAAAGACTTTGTTGTCCTTTGCAAGTACTAATTGATTCTTTACTGTTTTTGAATAAATAAAACTAGGAATTGTTAAACAAAGGTAGCTGGGGCCAGGTCCAAGTAGAAATTCTTATTTTGCACAAAATGGGTATCAGGCTCATGGAATTCCTTACTAATGTTATAACTCATGAATAAAACAAAGTCTACATGGGACTGAGGAAATTGGATTGGTATTTGGAACAGAGATCTACTGAAAATCACAACATGGTCAGACTGTGTTTGGGCCTTGAATACACAGAGTTGCCAGAGACTGGAGAGGGATATGTGAGGGAGCGTTGTAGCCCATTTGTCCTTGCTACTCACTTCTAGAGCCCAATTTTGTAAACTGGACACAGAAATGAATTATCCTAGAGCTAAGCTGTTCTGCTCATTTTTACATTTGTGCATTTCTTCCTTTATTTCAATTTGAGATTTGAACCTATGTTGAAAGAACTTCGAATCTAGGTGGAAAGAAGCAACTTTCAGACTCCTGGACTAATCTCTTCATATAACAGCGTTTAATGTGGGAGCTGGCTGTATGTGCATGCTGTCTGCCATGCATTCCAGACCATTTGTATGTACTCTGGCCAGCCTGAATATCAGGTATATGCACAGAGCACCTTTTGGTTATGTGTAAATTATATTGTTCAGTTACTGCATCCTGAATATGACATGTGTGCTGCATGAACTCCTGAGGCATAAGTTTGTATTGCCTTCTGTGATTTACATGGTAGAAGCTTAGGATCTAAAAAGGAAAAGATCTTTGGTTTCATTCAGCTGTAGTCTGATGTAGTGGGCCCATAGGAAATCTCTCTGTATAATGATTTGCAGTGAAAACTTAGCAAACAGTCAGTAGACTGTGACTATTCTGATGATTACTGTCTATTGCAGAAGTAAGTGCTATCTGGTAATGGTAAATTTCTGCTGTGTTACAAAACATAATACACATTAGATTGAAACTTCTTTCTTTCTTCTGCAGGAAAACTTTGAAGATGCCTATGAAAACATCCCCGTGTAAGTAGAATTTTTTAAAATGTGTGTTTGTTGAAACTGCTTATAGAGAAATGGAATACTGTGTGCACACCATTACAGGGAAGCATAATTTTATATGCACTGACTACATTCACATTTTTCAGAACAGTTAAAGTCCTCAGGAGCTGAGAAATGAAGTATGATTAGGTTGATATATGTGATGAAATATTTGCCAACAAATGTGAAAATTGTAAACAATTAAACTAGGAAATCTAGCAACTGAGTTACATGCTGATAGCTCTAGAAAGTTTTGCATGGTGAAAATATAGTCACTTAACATTATTAGGAAAATTTTGGATCATACATTATGCAAGACCATCTGAGTAAATTTTTCGAATGGAAGTTCCTATGTCTTTATAATATATTGCTGCACAGATGTTTTCCCCTAATGAAGTGAGATCATCACTTCTCTGGTGTAAGATCTCATGCTGAAGCAACACCTTTCTTAAACTGTGATGAAAACACATTATGCTGTTTGTAAGTGGTTTTAGTTTTTCTCCAGGATTTTATTGCATTTTTATGCCATGAAACACATGAGGAGTGGACTTCTGCTAATATCCTCAGATTACTAAAACACTCCTAGACCCAGCTGTAGATTTGGACTAAACTTCATGGCCAAAACATCCATGGTCTTGGCAAATTGTATTTGACAGATTGCAAGACCCTCTGTTATCTTTCCTAGAATAGAAAGATCTGATCTGTGTAGAACTGAGAAAATTAAACATTGTTTCTTGACAATCAGAAGGAAACAAGAACCTGATATGTTCCCATTGAGAATTCTTTATGGTAATGTTTGCTTATTCTTCTTTCACTGCCTAGCATTTTGTCTACGTATAACTTATCTCTTCGGCCTCTGTTTTCCCCTGGGAAAGGGACAAGAGTAACTTGAAATACTGTTTGAGAATATTTATCCAATATTCATGAATTCTATGAGAAAGTGTTGTTTGTTTGGGTTTTTTTTGGTTTTTTTTTGTTTTTTTTTTTTTCTGTTGATTTCTGAGCTGGGCATAGTTGTTTATTTTTCGCATGCAGAGCTTTGATTTGTTCTTTCCAAGTGTCTCTTCTGTGTTTGTAGCTGTCTTACAGATACACTTTTGTAACAGAAGTTAGGATATCAGTTTATTCTGGCTGGTATTGCTTCCACCTGCAATAAGCATTGTCTAGAAGAGTAGATGAAAGATGATAGAGAGAATATTAATTGGACAAAAAATTGTGTTGTTACTTAACGTCACATTGAACATAATGAATATATATATTCTTTTGTATCTGGGCAGGAGTCTTCACTGGATTAGACTCCCCTTTCTCAAATTCTTTCAAAGATATGGCTATTTTAAAAAATGTGCCTAAGGAACTGAAAAAAAATCTTGGAATGTTATGTGAAAGTCTTCCATCTTATCTTTCTTGAAATGCTTTGATTGTGGTTTTCAGATTATGCTAGTAGTTTGCTCGAGGGAAAGCCTTTCATAAATGCCATACTGGTTGTTCATGACCTTTCTCTATCTATGAACGGAGAATTAATTGTAGTTTTTTCATTATTATATTGAAACAATAAATGGCCAGAGATTTAAGCTTCTAGGAAGCTGTGTCTGGTTTTTTATTTTGCTTTTGTTAATATTCACTTTCATAATTTTTCTGTGTCAGTGTTTCATTCTCCCTTATTTTGGATAGGAAGGTAGCATTGTTAGAGTTCTGTGATGATATGCCTGTCATTGATGATATGCTTGGCATTGGTTTGAGTGCTTTGTTGCAGTTAGTTATATCCTATTGAATTTAACTAAAATGGACCTTTTTTATAGGGAGTTGGGTCAACAAAGACTCACGTTTACTTCTGAGATCAGTTTTGGTTCAGATTCTGTCAGATCATCATGTTGGTTTAGAGAACTGGGGAAGAGTGTAACAACCAGATCTTCATAGTATTTCACACACCACTCTGCAATTCTTAGTGTAAAATATGTATAGAGTAACACAGCTCTGTATTTTGCACCAGTAGATGCTAGTGAATGGTTTTGCTAATCCAACTTTGCTTCAACTGGATTTATGCTGTAAATATTATTGCTTACTGATAGGTACCAGACTGTGCAGGTTAGATGTTGAAAGGGCAATGTGTTACCTTAATATGGTAAAATCCTTCCTTAAATCTCGTGTGCTGGCTTTTTAAATAGAGTTATTTACTGTATATTTTGTTCACTGGTACTAAAGCTGAAGAAAGACTATTACAGTAGGTACCTCTGCTGTTTTAGTTAAAGCAAGCGCTACCATTTAATATCTTCTCTGCCAACAAAACTGAGTTTTCAAAGTTCTGGTTTGATAGTAACACTTGACAGACCATCTTCAACCTTCCAAAGATAATAGGTGGAATATATATCAAAGTAAATTCATCATTACCTGTTTGTGTTAACTCAGAGCTACTTTGATTGGCATATTCTTTTGTAAAAGGAATTGAGTAACTCGTGGCAAACTGTGATTTTTGTTGTGGAAACTGAAGCCTCTGACAAGAAGTTTTGTGGTGGTAGGATGCTTTTTACCATTTTTGCACTGGAGTGCCTGCTTCCAAGTTTTGGCCTGGGTGGATGTGTTTGACTAAGTTACCTAGTGGCTGCCAATCATCTACAGGTACAAAAACATATGTAGATGGAACAGATTTGTGTGTGATTATTATTTTATTTAATTCTTGATAAAAATGCATCATCAATACTTAAATCTTACTGTGGAAAAACTAGAACTTTTAGTCTTACTGAACAAGATCATTCTCTACTTTGATTTTTTTTCAAAATATTTCTGCTTAATTTTTACTCAGATAATTCTGAAAATCTCTTTGTAGAATGTAGATATGAATGTTTTCTGTTGCCAGAGTGTCATTTTCTAAATTATATTGTCTTTTCAACTAGATTGAAAGTGGTTTGAGTTCTCAACAGTTTTTAACCATCACTGTATTATGCTTAGCATGTACTAACCTTGCCACTGCTATTTTGATTTCTGAAGTTCTCAATTTGTTTAGAACATGTATGAAATATTATTTCTGTTGGTATTTCTGTCCCTCTCATTTTACTAACTGTTCCTTAAAATGTCATCTGTATGTGAAAGGAATAAGTAGCTATCAAGTTTTTATGTTTGTCCATGCAATCTTCTTAGATTGCCTTTATCTCAAAGAGAAAGGCTGCATGGCAAAGATAGTGCCTTTATTTACTAACCCAGTATCAGAGGCTTACGTAAATGAATAGCAGCATTTAGAGCATCTGCATTATGACAGCAGTGTGGATATGTAGATGCTCTATATGAAGATGCTCTGTGGTTGTCTTTGGGAAGAAATACACTGGTCTGCTGAACTGCTGCAAGCAGTCATATGCAGAGGAAGTCTTCATGTGTGCTATTTTTATAGAAATTTCAGACATCAGACCCTGTGTTATGGCATCAGTGGAAAGATAGTGAGATCTCATTTAAACACAATTAAAACATTAAGTATTTGAAAAGTGGGAGCTTGCATTCTGTAAGCAAAGCAGACAGATGATTTTTGATCAAGAATGGAACTCCTGGAATTTTTTGTCATTTTCAATTTGAGCAAAAAGAGACATACTTCGTTGATTCTCTTTTGTGGTTTTTTTGCCTACCCAAAGCTGTGTACTGTTAATCCTTGATCCTGCCAAAGCAGCTCTGTGTGGTATTACTGGGGTGATAGATTAAGGGTCAGAAGTGTTTAAGGAAGTTAGAGCAGGTTATCCTTGTAATCTTAGATGTGTAGTTAAGATTTCAGTTACACCTGCACATGTGAGTGTTTTCTCAGTGAATGAAATTGAACAGTTAAGGAAATGGCTCTAAATTCAAATTTTAATTCAACAAGAATTAAAAGAAGCCAACAACTTTTAGGAACAGTTCCTGTCTTCATAACTTTAAACTCACATTTTGACAGTCTTGAGATGGTGAGAAGCAGCTGTGACAATTTAAATGATCAAAATTTTATTTTCTTATGTTTAGTGCAAAAAAGTTCCAGTAAAGGTAGTTTTTGTGTCTAGAAGATAATATTTTCATAGGTGCATAAATATAAAAATATGACACAGTAGCAACTTTATATTTTGAGTTTCAAGATTTGAAACAGCAGTAATGATACAGCAACCTTATCTCTTTAATCTTTCTCCACTCCAAACAGTTCTAAGATTATAGATTAAATTTGGGGAGGTTTCCATTGGTTGCACATTTTCATGGTTAAACATTTTCATGTGTAAACGTGTGTTTATTGCCACTACACCTTTTGCCTGTGCTGTAAGATTTCTTTGTGCTTGTATTTCAGTAGAAGAATTCAGGCCACATTGTGCTATTGTTTGTATTGGTATCTTCTGTTTATTTGAAATGTGCATTTCCAATTGTGTTCATAGCTCCTTAGAAAGTGAGGAGAGGAGGTAGACAAAAATCCAAAGTCAATCAAACAGTTTCAGAGACATTGTACATAGAAGAGCCCAAAACTCTGCATATTTTCTCCACCCTGTTATTCTTTTTGAAAGATTTGCTGAAAGGCTAGAGCACAAAAATATACCACAGCATGTTTTTCTTTTATCCCATGTTCACTGAAAAAAATCTGTCTTAATTGAGTGTAAATAATTCTTTGCTGTTCTGTGTCTTGATCTTTCATTACAAATTAATTAACACTGTGGCTTTAAATTCACATAATATTTTAGGGTGGGACTTTCTGGACTTTATTTAAGTATCATGTCGGAATCTTGATATTATGCTAGAATACGTGATCATATCTGTGTTTTCTTTCTTTAAAGGTCTTTCAGGAGAATAAAGTTTGTTTTGTGCTTTAATAAAGACTGCATAATGCTATTTGTAGCCCTGCAGCTCAGGAATTGCCTTCACTGAATAACTTCTGAGACTTGGAAAGTGATGTAGACTTTTGGATTTGTGGTACAACTGTTAAAATGTAAGTGCTTCAGATAAGAAAATGGAAAGATGAGTTTTAACTCGTCAATGAAGAAAAAGAATAAATTGGTCAGAATTTGTTGAGAAGTAGGATTGTTTTTAAGGAAAACAGATGGAAACCCAGATTTGCCTGTTTGTTTAAGCTATCAAAAAAAAAAAAAGCAGTCCTGTTTTTTAATAGTGTTGCTTTTGTTGTTTGATTTGGTTATGCCATGTCCACCCCTTCCTTCCCTTCCCCTTCCCTAATGATTAAATGCTGTCACAGAGTGTTTTGAGAATCAATCTGTGTGGAAGGTTTAGTGTATATGTATAAGTTCATTTTCCTTTAGGTCAGTCCAGGGGAAGACTTTTGAGCATGAGCTGATATTTGCAGACAGAAAGTTTGTTTTTGTCAGTTTTGTGGAAATGTTCTTCTGACTCACTCAGCTTTTTCTAAAAAGTAGTTTCTGAGCCTTGAATGTCGGCCTGTCTGAAATTTACGCTGTGTTAAAAACAGAACACTGTATATTTTGTAGGGAAATTGAGTTGACTTCTTTGCGACTGGGTAAACTTGACTGAAATTTGTCTATTCTTCATGTGTAGGCAAGGTCACAGAAATCCTGGCACTTTTACTTTCCCTGCCCCTAATATTGTTAGTATATTACCTGACAATATGCATAAGCGCTGCTTCAAATGACATGATGCAGAACTTGGGTCTGAACTCCTTGGTTTTTAACACTACTGGGTTAAGTTTTATGGAAAAGGTAGAATGTCCTGATTTTAAAGGTGCTGTTGTCCATAAATTACAGGTGTTAATCTCATCTCTTTGAAAGGTTCACAAGATATATGAAACCTTTTTCCCGTGATCATAGCCCTTGGTTCTCACAGGTGGTGTAGAAAATAATGGGCAATTCTTTCCCAGTATGTTACAAATAAGACTATTTTAACAAAAGTAAATTGTTTAAATAAATTGATTGGAAGTATTATTGTTGATGCTACTTTGCATGTACCTGAAATAAGTAAATGCAAACCTGTGGTTTGATTTGTTTGAACCAGTTCATAACTGTAAACATAGCTAGAACTAGGTACTATTAGTCCAGTTGGTACAGCTTTAAAGAATACCTTTTGAAGCTAATAGTGGAAGACAGTTTAATTTTCTGCTGCTTAGCTCCCATGTACTGAGCTTTCATCATATCTCATCTAGAGAGATTAGACCAAGGGGATAAAACTATTGATGTTGTAGATGTTTTGCTTTTGACTCCTGCTTTCTTCTGTTGCAGCTGATATTCATGAAGAGAACTGTTTATTAGCAGCTCTCTGTATTAGTAATTTGTTTTGGTTATAGAACTCCAGCTAAAAATTTGGATTTCTGGGGGAAAGAATGTTGAAGGGTTAATTTTAAAAAAGTGATGTTGAAAGAAAATCAAACATGAGTTATTTCTCTTCAGTGTTCTTGCTATGAACTCTCATGTATTTAATCTGTTTTCCTGCAGTTACTTTAACATACTTTACTGCAGTTTCATTAGCATAGTTTTCTTTTTCTGTCTGACTTTAATCGTGGTGGTGTTTTTTTTTTTTTTTAATTTTTTTATTCAGGAAATACTAAAGGGTCTCCTTTTTGTCTTTAAATATAAATTACTTTGCGTTCCCCATGTCTCAATTTTCCCGTTGCAGTTAGGAGTGATGGATTAGAATTAGGCTGCAGCACAGATTGGTAGAATCTCCCAGCATCCTCTTCCTGCAGAGGCATCAGCTTCCAGCATTGACTGTAGCTGCTGCCACTCTCACTGACATTTTTTTTGAATTCGGCTATGGAGAGTGCCTCTGGTGCCTCTGTTGCTTAGCTGCTGGCATGGAAACTTTTATTCTTTTTGCCTGATAACTCATTAATGAAACCTTATGGATATTGAAAAATAAAACAGAATCACTTTTCTCTTTATGCTTTTCTTTGTCCTTTTGCCTTTTTTTTTTTTTTTTTTGGTGTGTGTGTGCGCACGGTGGAAAAGAGTGAAAGAAACAGCACTTATTTTTTCATAAGGACTGTATTTACATACCTGAAGTTAACTGAATTAATCCTGTAAGTACATTATCTCTGTCTAATAGTCCTTGAAATCAGTAATGGGTTAGTAAGATTTATGGGATTTTTTTTTCTGTGAAAATTTGCTTTGGAATGTGTGTCAAAATACAACATTGTTGTTTTATATAGATTTCCTTTTAGATAAAAGAAAAAGATATATTCACAATGGGATTATGAAATAATTGCTTTTCCTCTGCACTTTGCAGTCGTGAACAATGCTTTTAGAGAGCAGAAGCTTCTCTGCTGATATCAGTGCTTAATCAGCTCAGATACTGTAGGTTGCAGAACACTGCAAGGTGTGTATTTTGGGATTGTATTTTGGGATTTGCCATTCTTTAAAATGTGGTAATTTAAGGACTGTATCAGACTTAGAGCTACTTTTTCCATTTATAGACTATGTCTTCTGCTCCTGGTAGCTGTGCTGGTTTAACCATTTGAGGTTATATAATTTTTTACTTTAACATAAATAATTTATTTCATGGGGTGCAGTGCTTTCAAGGTATTAAATGTTAAGTATAATGCAGTGTGCTTTTTAAAGACTTCAGTTATTTCAGAATATACCTCCAGCATAGGCTGTAAATTCCCTATGTAATAAATTCAAGTAAATTGCTTTGAAGTTTAGGAAGAGTGTCTTGCTAGGATCATGGTGTCCTAATTGTCTCTTTGGATCTAGGCCAGTATTTGTGTGACGCAGTGTTAGTCCCAAAAACATCTGGCCTGATCTGGTGTCCTACTTGCAGCATAATTTTTTTTTCCTCTATAACAAGATAAGTTAAATTTTTATTCATGTAATGTAAAACTGCCAGTGAACTGTTATTATTTCATGTATGTTAGCTCTTCAGGGAGGTTCCTTCTCAACCTATTTTCTTGTCAGCATGCCTTATTTGGACCTTCTTTCTAGCAAAAATGTTGAACAGATCAAAATTATGTAATTTTTAAGGTGAACATCTATTTGTCTGTATCTGCATGCTAATATGTTAAGTTTTGGCAGTATTACTCTCTGCCATATTCAGGTGATCATTTTTGTACACCGTATTGCATGCATTGACCTCAGCTTGATTATTTGATACAAGCAATTAGTCTGATAAGGAGGATACAAACATAGTAAATTCTCAGTTTACCTGCAAAGATCTCATGTTAAAACTTATATCTGAAAATACTGTCTAAACACTGAGTTCCATAAAATATATCTGATAATCTTTTATAGTGCTGTGTATTCCCATTAGTGTTGAACAGAAAAGTGTAAATTGAATTTTTCTTCTACTTGCAAACCAATATTGACACTTACTTGATTTTTCTGCCTTTGCAGTCAGACTGGTCAATTCTGAATGCCTGTGCTCTGATTGTTTTGTTGTTGATTCTAAATGCCTGTGTTTTTGTTTTAAGCTTTCATATATTTAGTGTCAAATTCATGCTGGAGTGGCTTGATAGACTTAAGTAAGATTATTTTGTAATCATTTTAGTGATCAGATTAACTATGCATGCCTATTCAGGTGGGTAAATAGTAACTCAAGGAGTTGACCTGTCTTGCTTTCACAATATGGCTGAGTCCTTACTGGAAATTTGGGTCTCCCCTTCTGTCCATGTGCAATCTGCCGCTGAACTTAAGAACTTGTTGTCATATAAAGCTGCTGACGTTTCTGAGATGATAAAAAAAACACCTGACTTGAAGTTATTTGATTACATAATCAATTAAGTAATTAAAGTTCACAGAATCTGAATAATGATCAGTCAAAAACTGGAACACTTGGCTATGCTCATGTTTCCTTTTTAAAATACAAACAAGATAATAAAGTGTCAAGAAATGTAGCCTGTGTTATTTTCAGAGTAGTAGACACTATTGGCAATGGCGGGTTGATGGTGAGCCAGCAAGATGAGCTTCATCTTGGCACTGTATCCTGTGGCACCTGAGATTCAAGCAGATGGTCAACTTAGTCTAGATTTTCTTCCTTTGTGCTTATTCTGTTGCTTTGTTGCAACTCTAGAGCAATATGTGCGGATACACCAACCAGTATTTTCTTGCACTGTTCAGATGCTATGTTGGTAGAGATATATAGATAAGTAAAATCCATGTTTTAAATAAGATAGATGACCAGGAAAGTTCCCTGTTTCATCATCCGTCCCCACCCCCTTAGTCATCGAAATATTTGGAAGCTAAACCTCTTGATCTTTCTTGTAGTCAACTGTTAGATTCCTGTGAGGCAGCGCTGTGGGTGCTGGGCTGCTTTCTGGCTGGAAGGCAATCCAGTGCATACTCTCTTAAGTTGGAGATTGCAAACAAAACTTACATGCAGAGTGTAAAGCAAATAAACATCCGTCTCCAGACACATGGTGATCTGAATTTAAATTTCCAAGATCAGATGAGACTTCTAAGATGGAATTTTTGTTTGTACAGAAATGTTTTGTTTGGTTGGTGGTCTTCTATTGCATTTCATTTGTAAGACAGCATTACAAATGCAGCAGCATTACTGCTGCTGTGAGCAGTAATAATTCCGAAAATAGAACATTCTCACTTGTAGGTAAATCTGTTTGGTTTGGAAGAACTAAGACTAAGACTTCTAGTTCTAAAAAGAAAGAGAAGGCAAACACTTTTCCTAAGTGTTTTCTAGCAGGTTTCCCCTGCTCCCAGCTTCTCGTCTGTAAGACAGAGCTGTATCTGCCATCCTTGCCCTTGCCTTGTTACATTACATGTAACATTATATCTGTTAATGTATAGCAAGGGATCAATTAAAATCCTCTCTCAGTGAAATTCCAGTAGTCTATGAAAAGCTATCAGCCTCACCTTTTTGACAATGCTAAGGTATAGCTAAAAACTGTGAAGTCATTCTCAGCTCATTTTAGTGTATATTATTTTAGTAATAATTGGTTTGCAATAGGAGCAGCTGTCTCCTTTCTTCTCCCTCAGTTACCTCTTCTCTTCTCTTCTCACTGTTTTTCTGAGACCGCCAACTCTTTTTCCACAGCTGTTCATTTTGAAAAATAGTTTTCAGTGCTTTCTCTTTATGTATACAAATGCGTAATATCAGCTAGCTAGTGTTTCTTTTTACTCTGAATTATCTTTTCTGACGCAGATGTAAAATGAGGGAGAAAAAATATTTTAAAAAATCCTAACCCAAAAATAAACAAAAGCCCAAAACAATGAAAGAAAACCCCCAGTGCTATTAAAGGAAAGGAAAATGCCCCAGTGGTGAGTTGGCTTGATCATTCAAAGGATTGTATAGGCACGTCCAGTGGTATTGCAGCAATGATCCAGAAATTCACTGATAGAGATACAACTAGCTGGCTAAATTCTGTTATCTCATAGTCAGGTAGTGTTGAGGAGGGAGGTGCAGCAACACTGATCTGAATTGCTTTCTGCCATGGTGTTTGCATCATGCACATATTGCCAGCTCTGTGGGTGGATAGTTGTCTCAAAAATTCAAACGGAAGGTAGTACCAAGGAAGGGCTTGGGTAATAACAATGCTGTTTGTCTCTCTCTGCTATAGAATAAGATTTCAAATACAGTGTGAGGAAGTCCTAAGGGAGGAATAAGTGAAAATAAGTGTGCTACCCTAAAGGCTTTGCCTGAATACCAAGCTACATAGCCTAATGTAATTTAAACTAAATGACTGTTTAGGGGGTGTTTTGTTAGTCAGTTGTGTGTTTTCTGGTGGGGCATTTTATTATTTTTGTTTGCTTTTTTCTTTTCAAATTTGCCTGATGTTGGGTATATTTTATTTAGTGAGCTTTTAAAGTAATTTTTGCCCATTTGCAAATTTGGCTAGCACAGTACTGCATAGTTTTGCTGCCAGTTGGATTTTTTAAAATGAACATTCAGCATACAGAATATTGCATACATTGGTGAAGTTCTGGAACAGTGAGACAGTGAACCTTCAAAGGAATAAAATATGCCTTGCATTGGAAAGAAATTTTTTTTCACTGCTTACTATAAATAATTTATTTACCTAAAATTCATGCTTCTCATAAAATGGGGTGCATGCATCATGAATGCAGAATTTGCTGTGGTGGTATGGCTAGTATATACAATACATGGGTAAAATATGTTGCTGCTTACTATACTGAGCAGTTGACTGAAGTTTTCAGACTTTCTGTATTAATGGTAATAGCCTGGAATAGGAAATGCTTTATATAAATTGCAAATAATTTCAAATGCTTAGCAGTATACCTTAAAGCATTTTTCTTGTGGCAGTTAGCCATTTTTCTGTTATGTGATTATAAGTGGTGTTGAACACTGAGTTTTAGAGTTCGCAACAATCTTTCTGTTTTCATTTAAAACAATATTGATCACATGGTCTTATATTTCTCCAGGATTATTTTAAACTAATATAAAAGGTTTGAGAATCCTTTTGTTCATAAACTGGATGTAATTGGCCACTTTGAAATATTGTGTTTCCTTTAATGTTAAGGATGAGGTATGCTTTAATATCTTTGCAGCAAGAAATGTTCAACTGTGAGACAGGTTACTCGATTTGATTCTGCATTTCTGAATTATTCTCTGGGTGAAAGGTATGCATAATAGCATGCCTGTAGGCGAAATAATAAAATTTCAGCTTCATGAGACTTGCCTGATGGCCCTTCAGAGGCTGAGTCCTCTACCTGTCCAACAAGATACTGAAAGATATATGCCAGCTCTAGCATAGTGTGGGATTGTGCAGTTTCTTGCATATGTCAGTAGTCCCTCAGAATAACGCACGTTCATAACAATTCTTTAGTTTCAGACTTGACACAGGAATTTTTCCTGAAGGTTGTACATTTCTGCTTGTATTTGTTTAAAACCAAATCATACAGAAGTCTCTGACTTGTGACATAAGAGTAATCTCTTGTATAAGAAAATCTAACACAACTAAAAAGCTACTTCCATTTGCTTTTTGAGCATTTCCTGAATGTGTCAGTAGATTATATTACCTTCAGCCATCCTTCACTAAACAATCTAGAACATAAAATGTAGACCTAACAGAGTATCTCAGTAAGATTTTCCAACAAGTTATTTTGCTTCATTTCATGATGCTCTTGGTGGTCATTTGCCATGAAAACTAGTGCAACCTACTGCTCTGTGGTAGGTAGGTAGTACTCCTACAAGTATCTCACCACCTGTTTGATGACTTGTGTTGCAACTGTATGTCTGTGCAAATGACTAATAAGAGTGATAGCAGATAATGCTGTTCCTTAAGAAGGGATTGAAAATAAATTTGGGGCACAGCACTAGACAGAAAAACTAGAGTATTACTGTTGTCTCGTGTATGAGTGATGCATAAGAGGGATAAAATGCAAAAGCCATTTTTCTTTTCAAATTACAAACTTAGTGGTGAGAAGTCCAATGCTTTCAAAACATGAAGAAAGTTATTTGAAGAAATATTTCCAGATAGCAGAAGTAATATCTGTGTTGTCTGTATGATTGCTCAGGTACAGTGAATACACATGGATGTATGCTAGTCTTTAGGTGAAAGTAGTTCCTGCTGGACATTTCAGATCTTTGCTGTTGCTAGCCATGCATATAAAAACATCAAATGCAGTCTTAAAATAGGTATTTCACGGACAAAACATAAAAAAAAAAAAAATGTTCATGAGGAGATAAGCTATCCTGCAAGCTTTTCAGACATAGGAGACTGCTCTCTATTTGGGTGAACATTAAATAGGTACTAAGAACTAAACTTCACCGGTGTTTCCTTAAATAAACATGGTAGAGATGCTTCCTGTTACCCACAGACACACAGTTTGCATTTTCTACTTAAAGTTTATTGAAAGAATATGAAACCTTACAGCGGAAAGGTGTTGAATCACAAGAGGAATTGACACATGTTGGTGGAAGATAAAATAGTAGAAGAAAGTAAGAGATATGGGGTTTGTAGTGGTATTTTACAGAGCTAGGCAAAAAGAAAGTGTCTCTGCCACAGTAAAGGATGACTCTTTCCGCTTCACTGAAACTGAAGTAACAGTACACTACAACAGGACTTCCAGTGTTTGAATGTTTGAGGACTGACAGAAATCAACATCAAAGAAACCATTCCTTAACAATTTGCTTTTTCTTAATGTAAGATTTTTAAATGTTACAGAATTAAAGATGTAGTATTCTTGTCCTAGTGACATACTTCTAATCTGAAGCATAGTTTAAAATTAAAACACAACAAAAAAAGAATTATGCCAAGAACAGACTTTTATTGCAGTAATACAATGTGTCTGAGTCATTTCAGTCTAAAAAAAGGGTAGTAATATGGTGGTGACAGTTTTTTAAAATGTTTTGGATCTTTGCTGTATAGTAAAACCAGGCAGGAGGACATCAGGTGCATTTTGGCAATGTAAAGTTGTGCGAGACATGAACAAGAAGTGATGATTTAACATCTCTTTGACCTGTAAATTGTGACCTTTGATACTGTGGTTTTAGGACGGCTTTTGATGTTGGGTGGGAGAAAGTCTTTCAAGGACACTGAGAGTGAAGCGGGTTCAGTGGGTTCTTCTGAGAGCGACCAGTGCTTTCGGGGCCCAGATCACGCTTGCTATGATGGCTGATGAAAGAGGCAAAGGACTGGTCTTTCTTTGGAGATTCAAAAGCTGATTATTGCTTCCAAGGCAGTCCAGGGACAAAGATGAACTTGGATTGAGGGCACAAAGTTTTATATGGGGGAAAAAGGGGTAGATCTGAAGGTCAAGGACCAATGGGAACAGGTGAAAGTTGTGCAGAGGCAGGACAGCCAACCAGGGGAACCAATAGGGTAACAAGAGTGGAACATTGCAGCAAGCTGGGACCATTGGGGATCAGGAGAGGGGAGAACATTCCAGGGAATATATAATTATGGTGAACTGAAGGCTGAACTGGGGTGGAGCAACTATACAAACCAATAGAACTTAAGACGTTTACGCGTGCCTGCATAGACCTATGGGAGGGAGGCACTTCTTACCCTAATCTTAGAGGGGTGTTTCTCTTTGCCTGCTTTGGCCTCTTGAGGGCTGGGGCTTTATAGCCCTAGTGGCAGGCTCTTGGATCTCTACATGGGAGGGGTTGGATTTGAGTTTATTTTATGCTAAGTAGGTGTGGAAGTACACAGCACAAGGTCAGATGTGTGGAAAAAGCATAGTGTGGTCTGCACGTAGTCCCCTTGATACGTGGAGGGAGGGGAAGAGGAATCCTATAAAGTAAGAAGCAATAGAATGGCCACTGTTCTTGGACATTCCAAGGAATCAGTAAAGTTGAAGGAGAGCAGTGTACAGTCAGAGCCTTGTAGCCAAGAAAATGGAACTATGGGATAGATTCTACTGAGGATCAACTGTTATTTCCCATTAAGAAGTCATGTTGTGGCTGTTTTAAGACTGACAACAAGATAGTTACTCTTTTTGATATGTTAGAACATAAACAGTTCAATATTGTGTTTTCTTGAACCAATTCATTGCTGCAAAGGGAAAGATCTACTTCAGGAAGCATAAAAAGTGCTGTATAGTGACAATATCAGATTTTGACAACATATTACAACTATTTGACTTAACAATCTTCCTGCAGAAGACAAGAACCAACTGAGAACTGTTTTTTTTTAAAGCTGTTTTATCATTGTTAGTTTGGCAGTAAATACTCCAGCAGACACTTGCATAAATGTTGTTCAAGACCAGTACTGCATAGCTTCTTGCTGCCTTACCTGTTGATACTGTAGATCACACACTAGGTGATTTGCATTTAAGCTTATGGAAGTAAATGCCTTATGAATACTTTTCTTCTGATTAAGCCTCTGTAAATATTAAGGGTCACTGGTTTGCTAAAGTATTTATGTTTTGGGAAGATGTTCTCTTAATTGTAATTGTCCTGGTTCAGGGCAAATTTGGGGAAAGAACCCTAAAAGTGTTCCTTTAGGAAAGCAGACTCAATTGGCCCCTCCCCCAACCAGTTCAGGAAGGATACCTCTTTGGAGGAAAGTGGAAAAAACCTGTTTATTAAACAAGCAAACTTAAACAATATTAAACAATAAAACTTCTCGCCACTCCAAGAGAGAGACAAACTCATAAAAAATTCCCCGGGTTGCCGCTGGGCTCACTCAGTCTCCGATCGGTCCCTCTGGCGCTGGAAATGCCACGGCCCAGGCCCGGCCCGCTGGGCCACAGGTGCGATCTGCTGCTGCTCTTCTGGGGGTTCAGTCCAGAGCAGGTCCAAAGAAAGGGAAAAAACCACCGTCCAGGGAACTTCTTTGCCTCAGCTAGCTAAAACTAACTAGAAAAAGCAAAGGAGAGCTCTCTCTCGCTGTCTGTCCATCCGCAGACGACACAGTCCAGGAGCAGGAATATGGAGGAGGGAGTGCAGTTCTTGAAAACAAACTCCGCGCTTCTTCACCCCCATCCCCTCCCTTCACTCCTGGAACAAGTCTTAAAGGTGAAGAACTTATTATTCAACATAAATAGGGCAGACGACTGGAGATAAAGGCATCATACAGTCAACCTAGGACAGTAATGCATCGTGTTTTCTTGATACTTGTACTCAAAATAGCATTTTCCCCATATCCCCTGTATTAGAAGACCTTATTTCTCCTCCTTTAGTTTGTGTCAGATTTGCATCTTAATATGATTATCTTAAAACTGTTATTGCTAGTTTCAGTTTTTTGTGGTCTTAATTACTTAAAATTTTGCTTGATTCTAACTAATAATTACAAATATTTTTGGTAACTGTGGTGAGACTTCCATTGATAAGAATAATTGGATGTTGATAAGAACAAAACCAATTTGCTTGCAGTTCAATTCAGATAAGGCTGATTATTTTAACTGTGTTGTAAAGAGAGCCAACAGAATATTGCAGAAGTTTAAGAACGAAATTCTTCAATCACTATTCATGCTAAATGTTGTTTAACATTTGAGTCTAGCTGATATTAATAAAGGGATGTGGGACTTAGTCCTAAATATTTAATATGAATGGTAGAAAGCATTCGTAGATTACAGGTAATTTTTTTTCTGCAGTTCTCCCATTTCTAGCTTCTGAATCCCCTTCTAAGAGAAGAATTGGTAAATCACTGCACCTGGGGTGATTTGTTAAAAGCTTGCTAAATCTTCTGCAAATACGAAGACAGCCACATACACCAAGTTAATATTTAACTTTAGCTATTATAATGGATTTTCAGGAATACTCTTACACTAAGCCCTGATGTAGAGAGATAGATGTCATTGCCTAAGTCATTACTCATATTTACCTAATTTTTAGATACTAGTTCAGTGACTTTTCCTTTGTTTTAGGCCAGTAATTATGCTCCCTTTTTATATTAATGTATAGTGATGGGGGAAAAGGAAAGGAACTTAAGCTGTAAACTGTTTTGACATTTTAAATTAATAATGTTCTTGTTCAATGTACATCTTGAGGACTATCATCCTAATAAATGAATATTCCAGTTCAGGTTTTCAGGTTGTACTCTAATGCTTTGTTTCTATTATGGTTCCAACTAGTTTGTTAGAAGAACCTACTTAAAGTTGCTAGTAATTAACTTGCTTATGGACAGTATATCCCCACTGAATTGGAACAATTTCATTAGTTTAGCAGCAAGCTCAAGGTATGCAAACTATTGCTGGAATTCTCAACATTTCCTCTTTTTTCCTAAAAGAAGTTGGAAATAGTAGTGAGAGGAAAACTTAAAACATGCTATGTGTTGGGGAAAAAAATACCCCTAAAATATCAGGACTGTAACACAGTAGTATTTTATTCTCCTCCTTATTCTCCTTGTAATGTGATGTTACTGTATTTGTGTAGCATTCAATATTGCACATTTTTCTGTTCCTTTTTATTTCATTTAGAAGTGAACCTGATTTTACTGGTTTTGGCTGGGATAGCATTAACTTCACAGTGGCTGGTATGTGACTGTCTTTTTGAGTTTGTGCTGAGCACAGGATTGATAGTACACAGATGCTTTTGTAACTGGTGAGCAGGACTTACACACAGCCAACGCCTTTTCTGCTTTCTGTAATGCCACATTTGTGAGGAGGCTGGAAGTGCACAGGTTAGGAGGGCACACAAGAGGGACACCCAGCATGGATTTCAGAGGTGCAGGTCCTGCCTGACCAACCTGGACCTTTATATGACCAGGAGACCCGACTGGTGGATGCAGGAAAGGCTGTGCATATTGTCTATTTGGACTTCAGCAGGCACTTTGACACTGTCTCCCACAGCACACTCCTGGAGAAGCTGCAGCCCACGGCTGGGACAGGAGCACTCAGTGCTGGGTTCAGAACTGGCTGGATGGCCGGGCCCAGAGAGTGCTGGTGAGCGGTGCTGCACCCAGCTGGGGTGCTGCATCCAGCAGTGGTTTCCCCAAGGAATCTGTGTTGAGCCATCCTGTTTTATATCTTATTGATGATCTGGATGGGGAGATTGAGCAAATTCACAGGTGTCACCAAATTGGGTGCAAGTATGGATCAGCTGTAGGGGAGGGTAGGAGGGCTCTGCAGAGGGACCTGGAATGGCTGGATCAATGGGCCGAGTGCAATAAAATGAGGTTTAACAAGGTCAAATGCCAGGTCCTGCACTTTGGCCTCAACAGCCAGTGCTATGTTTTGGGGCAGAGTGGCTGAACAGTGGCTAGGCAGAAATGGACCTCAGGGAAGTGATTGACAGCAGCTGAACATGAGCCAGCAGTGCCCAGGTGGCCAAGAAGGCTGATGGCATCCTGGCGTGTACCAGCAATGGTGTGGCCAGCAGGAGCAGGGCAGGGATTGTCTCCCTGTATTTGGCACTGGTGAGGATCTGCCTCAAATGCTGTGTCCTGTGCTGACGCCCTCAATTTAGGAACAATGTTGAGATGCTGGAGTGTGTTAGGAGAAGGGCAGTGGAGTTGATGAAACGTCTGGAGCACAAATGCTATGAGGCATGGCTGAGGGAGCTAGGGTTGTTTAGCCCGAAAAAGAGGAGGCTCTGGGATGACCTTATCATTCTCTACAACTGCCTGAAAGGAGGGTGTAGCCAGTGGGGATCAGTCTCTTTTTGCAGGCCACCAGTGACATGACAAGAGGACATAGTCTTAAGCTACACCAGGGGAGGTCCAGGGGACATTAGGAAGAATTTCTTCACAGAAGGAATGACTCCTCATTGGAGTGGGCTGCCCAGGAAGGTGGTGGAGTCACCACCCCTGGAGGTGTTTAAGAATCAAGACTGGGTGTGGCATTTAGTGTGATGGCCTAGCTGACACCATGGTGTTTGGTGATAGATTGGACTTGATGATCTCAAAGGCCTTTTTCAGCCTAGTTGGTTTGTGGTTTTACAGTTCACGTGACGCAAACTGACCAAAGGGATATTCCAGACCGTATGACATCATGCTCAGTATATAAACTGGGGGGAAGAAGGAAGAAGGGGAGGACATTCAGAGTGACAGCATTTGTCTTTCCATGTCACCATTATATGTGATGGGGCCCTGTTTGCCTGGAGATAGCTGAACACCTGCCTGCCCATGGGAAGCAGTGAGTTGATTCTTTGTTTTACTTTGCTTGTTTGTACAGCTTATGTTTTCCCAATTTAATCCCCTTTATCTCAACCCACAAATTTTCTAGCTTTTACCATTCCAATTCCCTCCCTGATCCTACGAGCATGAGAGTGAGTGAATGGCTGCACAGGGCTTGTCTGTCAGCTGGGTTTAAACCACAAGAGTCTCTTTTGGTGCCCAGTGTGGTGCACAAAGGGTTGAGATCAGGAGATATCTGACCAGAGTATGTTAAAATAAAATTGTTATAAACAGTCATTATATTGGTTTAATAGTTGCTGGTTAGAATGTGGATTTATTTGCTCTCATACTGCTGGTATTTTGTCTGTACTATAAAAATAATTCCTTACTTGAATTACATGTTCTGTGTAGTCTATTTTATGGAATGGGCTTATCATATGATACTGTCACTGGTCACCAGTGTGGTGTGTCTATATTCAAGACTGCAGGCACCTTTGTGCTTTGGGTGTCACCTACTGGGAGCAATTATTAATCACATCTTTGTTTTTTTGGTTCCTCAGAAGAGCAGCCTATGAGGGAGACACCTTCCTATGTATTTTTCTCCTCCTTTATTTTTCCTTCCTTGTCTTCCAGGCTAGTAGTCAGGATTTTAAAGATTTTTGAATATCCTTTGACTGTTCTAGAAACCAACCGCTTTTTTTTTTTTTTTTGCTAGGAGCCAGCATGTTGTTGCACATGGTTCAAGTCTTAAGGTCAGACTAATAACGTAACATCTGCCCAATGACAGGGTGTTTGGGTTGTATGGGCCAGTACCTAGGGCAGCGAGCACCTTCAGTGTGCTTACGCCTTACTCCTGAACAAGTGCAGAATCCAGAAAAACTAGTAAAATACTGAAAAAAATTGTTCTGTCATTGTGTTCAACACTGCTTAGTACCTGCAGGAGGAAAAGGTCTCTAAATATGACAATGAAACGACAACAGGCCCTGCAGTTGCTCCAGCCACCTGAAGACACTGTGACTGCTCCACTCTCACTGACTGTGGCACTGCCACTGGAACCACTGAAGCAGCATGGTTTGGTATCAGTGGACCCTGCACAGCAGTAGAAGAAATGTACATGAAAATCACCCAGTCAAAATGCTTTAGCAAAAACAGTCAAGGACAAGGAGAGTGAAGATGATGAAGCAGAACCATCACAAGGGTGGTTCTTCAGAGTCATCATCAAGATGATCACAGGAACCAGAAGAGGAGACAGAAGAGACATGACTTGATCCCTACGCCTGAGTGAGCTATGTGAGGCACAAGAAGATTTCAGCAGTCATCCATGAGTGCATTACTGCCTGTCTAGTCTGCTGGTGGGACAATGGAGCCAACAGTGTGGAATGAGAGGGTAAGTAGCCAGGCTGAGATCACTTGCTAAGGACCCAGACACTGACAAAGTAATGGGGAAAAAGACAAGTCTTTAGTCTCTGGAGGTGATTCTTATCAAGTGTGAGGAGGAAAGATATCCCTATAAAGATGATATTCCATGGAATTTAGGCAGATGGACTGCAGCAGAGAAAGTGACTCACTTCCTAAGGGAATTAGCTATTCAAGAAGTTAACTATTTTGATGTGGACAATGTCTTGGTCCACATGAATCCAGACCATGTCTTGTGTCAGTTACCCATATTGCAGAAATTTCTACAGAGTGCTGCAAGGGTACATGAAACCCTTTGACAACAGTAATTTGGAAAGATGATGCACAACCAACAGCAGTTGATGCAATTTGGCAACTCGGGTAATATGAAGACAGTATTACTTCCTCCATCACAGCATCTGTGGAGAAGCCAACCGATGTACTGACCCAGGAGCTCCAGCAAGTCAGAGGGAATGTGTCATACTCCCTATCTGTGTGGGCCTGTATTTCAGTAACTGAAAGCAGGTATCCTCTTCCTTTGAGAGAGAGGATATAGAAAATACACACCACAGGGTACCTACGGTTTTACCTGCAGGACCATGGAGATGATACAAGGAAATGGGATGGATTGGAATACCTCAATTGTAGATGCACTGGTGACGGAATTGCTGGGAAAAACAACCATACCTGGAAGTTGCTGCTCCAGTCTTCAGTGAACAGTTTTTCAGGTAGATTGAAAGGTCCAATCATACTACTAACTCTATGTAGAGAAGTAGAAGTCCATTTCTGCAAGGCATTAGTGGGGAACATTGTGACCAGTTGGAGGGGCCCTGCCTTCACCTGGGTGTGGGGGGGTAGGGGGAGAGAAATAACCAAGCTATTGGACTGTGTGGGTTTGATGGCCTTGCACAGGAGCCCCACAGCAGTACAAGGCTTCAGTAGACACTGGTGCACAATGTACCCTAATGTTATCAAGCTGCATAGGGATGGATCCATTTGGATTTCTGGGATGACAGAGGGATCCAAACAGCTGACTATATTGGAAGCTGAGACTAACCCGACTGGCATGAGTGGCAGAAATACCCCATCTTGACAGGAGCAGAAGCTCCATTCATCCTTGGCATAGACTATCTCAGGAGAGGGTATCCCAAGTATTCAAAACGCTCTTGATGGGCTTTTGGTATACCTGCCCTGTAGATGGAGGAAATTTCAGACATCCCTTTTATTCTGGGGCTGGAGAACAACAGGTGCCAGTTGCTACCACAACAATGCACCAGAACCAGTGTCTCACAATCTAGACTCTGTAATTCCCATTTATAAACTAATTTGTCACCTAGAGAGCCAAGGAGTGATCAGCAAGACCTGCTTAGCCTTTAACAGCCCTTTATGGCCAGTATGAAAGTCTAGTGGAGAGGGGAGGCTAATTGTAAACTGTGGCCTGAATGAAGTCACACCACCTCTGAGTCCTGAAGTACTGGACATATTGGAACTTCATATGAACTGGAGCCAAAGGAAGCCATGTGGTGCCTCAGTGGATAATAATATTGTGTTTTTATCAATCCCTTTGGGAGTAGAGTGCAGGCCACAGTTTGTTTTTATGTGGGCTGTGTCCACAGTACCTGGAATTGACTACCGGTCAGAAGGAAACACAGCTGTATCATCTGCCACAAACTGATGAAGGCTGGAACAAGGTGAAGCTCTGGTACACCTGCAGTGTGTTAGTATCCAGATTGAGAAGCAAGATGTTTTCTATTACCATCTGTGTGGCAGTTGTCCTCTGGGCAGTTTTCCTTACCTCCTGTTAATGGGCCCATCAATGTCTCCCCACATGACTCAGAGGTAACTCCCTCCAGAGCCAGGTCTGTTTAACAGGGGATCAAGGACACACTGCATGACACAGAATGACATCAGCCCACTGTGAGATGCTCCACCCAGGGGGAGGAGCTAAGCATCCCCACCTAGATATATCCTGGGGTTTTGGGACAGAGCAGCCAGCCTTCCCACAGGTTTCCAAGAAGACACACCTGAGGTTTTCCACTAGACTGACTACACCTTTTCTACAGGACCACTGCTCCAACAGAACCACATCTGCCACTCCAAGAAGACTGCAGCCACTCCAATTTTGACTTCTACCAACACACTGACCAAAGTTGTATTCTGACTTTGACAGTGGTTTTCCTTTTATATTATTGCATGTATTTTGTTTCTTCTCTCTATCCCAATAAACTGTATTTCTGACTTAGAGTCTCTCACTAGTTTTGCTTTCAAACCATAACAGTTAGTCATAGTGTTTTGTGAGAGAATACAGCAAAAGAAGTTTTTGAGAAAGGGAAGCAAATAATCCAGTCCTTTTAAAAGCTGATTTTGCCATAAAACAGAATAAGGTGAAGGGACCTACACAGAGATCCAGCTTTTAGGAATCAAATGTCAAGATGGACATTGTCAGATCCCAGCGGTTTTTATTAAAATAATAGTGATGTCTCCACCAACTTACAAGAAAAAGACACAAGACTTTTTAGGTGTTGTGGGATTTTGGAGAATGCACATTCCAACTTGCAGTCTGTTTGTAAGCCCTCTCTATAAAGTTACCTGGAAGAAGAGAGATTTCAAATAGCCCTCTGAGGAGCAGCAAACCATTGAGCAAATCAAATGATGTAGCCTTCAGGCCAGTCTGAACAGGGGCAGATGTAAAAGTATGCTTTGTATTGCAGCTGGAGAGAATGGACCTACCTGGACTCTCTGGCAGAAAGCACCAGGGGAGTTTTGAGGCTGACCTCCAGGTTTTTGGAGCTGAGCATACAGAGGATCTGAAGTCCACTATACTCTAACTGGAAAGGAGATACTAGCTGTTTTCACAGATGATTGGTACTGACACACAGCTTCTGACATCACACTTACCTGCGTTGAGTTGAATACTTAAAGGGACGGTCTCCTCTACACATCATGGAGCAGATGCAGTATGGAGTAAAGGAGTTGCGTTGATCACATTAAGAGTTTGGATAGGAAACCCATGTCATCCAGTAAATTTAGAATTAATCATGGACTGGCCAGAAGGCAAAGATTTTTGGAATATCACCTGGCTTGTGCTGAATAAGCCCCACTGTATAATAAATTCCCAGAAACTGAGAAGCAATATGCCTTGTTAACTGATGAATCCTTCTGTCTTGTGGGAAAGCAGCCGTATGGAGTCCCCTATGACAAGTCACAGAATTTGCTGGAGGAGAACATGAATTGAGTCAATATGCAGAGATGAAAGCCATCCAATTGGCCTTAGACATTGCTGAAGGAGAGAAATGGCCAATTTTTATTTTATTTATTTTTTTTTTAACATCTGTACTGATTCATGGGTGGTGGCCCTGTGGGGGTGGTGGCAGCAATGGAAGCAGAATAACTGGCAACCTAGGGGTAAACCCATCTGGGCTGCTAAGTTGTGGCAAAACATCACTGCCTGGTTGGAAACGTGTCTTGAATTGAAATGACAGGTGTCTGCTGAGGAAGGCAGGAGCCTCTCTTGAAATGGAAAATGTAAACCCCCTCCTTCTGAATTATTATAATTTTGAAATTAAGGGGCTCTCAGGCAAAGAAATGGGAGTAAGAATAACAGTTCTTTACTAGGAAAAATAAAAACCCACAAAAATAAAAAGGCAGTAATAAAAAACAGCACTGACAAAGTCAGAATATGACCTGACACCCCATTGGTCATGGTGTTGGTAGCAGTCTGATTAAATGGTGGCTACAGTCCTCCTGGGGTGACAGATGTGTTTCTGTTGAAACAGTGGTGCTGTAGAAGGGTGTAGGTTTCCTCTGAAGGTCTAGTGGTGGTGTAGATGAGCCTGGTCTTCCTTTGGGAATACAGTGGGAAAAGGCTGCCTGTGGTGCTCCAAATCTCAGATTTTATCCAAGTAGGAATGCTTGGCTTCTCCCCCTGGGCAGAGCATGTCACAATGGGATGATATAATTTTTATCAGTCATGCCGTGATACTCAAAGGCCCATTAACAGAAGATATCTTCCTGGAGGGAAGATGGGTTGTGGAAGAGATAAAAAAAACCCCAAAAAACCTCTGCATAGAAATGCCAGCAAAGATAACAAGGTTGCTTCTAAGTCAGTGGCTTTCTTCTGACTATTCTGCTATCAAGTTATGAATCTGAGTTGAAACAAATCCTTTTGGTTACGTTCTTCTGCTGCAGGATGTAGGAAAACAATAGAAAATATACATGAAGAGTAATGAAACAGGAATGAGGAATTCTCTGGTAGAGAATATAACTCACTTACCAGAATAACAGTTTGAGAAAGCTAGCTACCCAAATTTTATTCCTGAAGTGGCAGAGTAACTTCATAAGTATGCTTGATGCAGGAAACAGTAAATACATTAACTTAAGGAATACTGTTTGCATTATCTGCAGATGTTGGTCATATATAGGCAACATCAGGGGAACTAGTCTGTAATAGAGGGGAAAACCATGATAGCCAGGTGCTGGAGAGACATGCTGCTTACCCATTTAACTGGGAAAATATAGTTTTGTAATGATGCCAGGTTGTGTAAGGACTCTGGTTTATGGGATCAGTTTGCAAATACTGATATATACTGTGGTGATGCTTGTGCTGGTGGTGTGATAGGATTTGGGAGCCTGATCGCAAACCATTCACACCTGCAGCTAAAATACTGTCACGTCCATGGGTGTTATAATGAAATAAATATTAGCTTTTCTGTCCAGGGGAAGTTCCAGCAGTTTCTGATTGCAGTGTAGGAAGTGTGCAGATGTACAACATCCAAGTACAGAGAACGTATTTCTGTTCACTAAGATGAGGCTTAGTAAAGCAGTTGAAAACTAAACGTTGCTCTTACACCTTGACCCTTGCTTTTGGAGAAGTGCTACAGTGGTGGAGTACTCTAATATTACTTCTCTGCTATTGCTTCTCACTTGAGAATAATACTCTTTTGAGGCTGAACAGCAATACTTTGAAACTAAGTGTTTCAGGCAGTCATCAGCTGTTAAATTACCTGGAGTTATCAGTGGTCTGTGTTTCCTCAGATTGTTTTACATGTCTTGCTTGCCACTCTCTTGACTTCAGATCACTGTTCATATTCTCCATAGTCTGTGAAACAGAAAATTGCCTCATATGAGATTTTTCTGTTCCCATAGTTGACAGTTGACTTTTGGCCCATCACAAAGTTAGTAATCATGCCTGCAAGGGGGAGAGGACCAAAAGGCCAATTTGTCTTCTGTAATTTTGAAGATTCCACACACCTTAGTACTGACCCTGGCATTTGTTTGAGAAGAGACCTGCTTCAATGCTAGTCACAAAATAATTGTAGTGTGCAAGTATGAAAAAATAAACACTCATTCTTGGTGTCTAGTAGATATGAACTTCAGTTACTGATGCGGTAGTGGGTTTTTTTATTTTGTCACTAAAGACAACTAGTACCAGTTTGGTATTTAAAGGAAGGAAAAATTCCCTCCCCCACTCTCCTCCCGCGTCTTTTTTTTTACCTTCTTGAAAAACTTCTGAAAGCAACTAACCCATTCTTCCTAGCAGGAAGGGAGAGGAAATGGAATGAGTAATCTAACTGGGCATGGACCAAGTGAAAACTTCCATTAGACACAAATGTGAAAAGAAAATATAAAAGCATGGGAACACACAGGGGGTAGGGATGATATGTTAGTAAGGGACTAACTCAGGTCCTTGCTGGTGTACTAGGAAAAAAATCATCAGCCTTTAAATCTAGCTAAAAAATACTTATTTGGAATGCTTTTGCTAGCAGATGGTGTTCCTGGAATTAATTAATAAAACTGAATGGTTAAAAAAAATTTTGATCTTTATGAGCAAAAATTTTGGTCTTTATAACCCATGTTAACACTCTTCTTTGGAGGGCAAAAAAGCCCCCTGTCCAGTCATATTTTCATGTCCACTCCACTCTTTGTTTGTTTTTTGTGTATTTTACTGCTAGATTTAGAGCAGCTGTACTCCTCAGTAGTTCTCTTCTTAAATTCCTCCTTTAGAGTTCTTTACTACTGGTCAGTACTTAAATATTTATCTCATTGACATGATCTGTTGCTTACCACTGCTTAACCGTACTTGGAGAAAGCCCATTATCTAGTTTAAACCTGTTGTTTTAAAGCTGTAGAGAGATTATCTTTTCCAGATCTATCTGTCCATGTTGATGGCTGTGTAGCTTCTAGCTGTATGTCACTCCCATGATTGTCAGTTTGTCCCCACTTTGGCTCACGGAATCATTTGTGAGCACTCCTGAGTATTTCTGGCAGAACTGGCCAAAGAATGGGTTGTTGAGATGGCTTCTGCTTAAGCAAGTGCAAGTGTTTTTACTTGAAGTGAATTAGGACAAACAAAAGCTTTTGGCATAGCTACAGGTTTCTGACAGGACTATCTGTAGTATACCTGTTTGCTGAATGAGTGTATGTTTACTGCTTTTTTTGATAAAAATATTACTTTGTGACCTCTTTCAAGATTCTCATATGAACACAGAGCCTGAAACAGTATTTGTACTGATGGAAAAGATTGAGAGCTTGGATACAATGATAAATTTTGAGAATTTCTCTGCTAAGATTAGGAGGACAAAGTTATAAACATTGCTTAAATAAGCAGAGGTTGCACCTGTGTAACACAGATAAAGTGTTAAGCATATACTTTCGTTTTTAAAAGGTAAATTTTGAAAACAAAATCACCACAAAAGACCTTCTGCATTACATAGGGAAAAGACATTTTAAAATTTTTTGTTTATATTTACAATTTGAGTAAACTAAGAATCTGTTTTTTTTTAGGGCATCCAAGATGGATCTCAAGTGTGCTCTGGAAGAATGTTCAATGGCACTGAACTTATTTCTAAACAATAAGTTCTCTGAAGCGCTGGAACTACTTCGTCCATGGTGAGATTCTGTTATTTCCTGAAGTTGTTGTAAGCAGGCAGTATTTAGTACCTGAAGATTAATTTAAAGCCTCTGAAGATAGTAGTTTTAATTTATTTTCTTTTGTCCAGAAGCATTTCTCAGTATTTCTGTTTTTTTAAATTTATCTTTGGGTCATTAAAACAATCTCAAAAACTGTTGATGAAGTACTGAATTGTTATGTTAGACTTGATCGCTCAAGCTGTCTTTCCTCTTGCAGAGGGGAGAGGCTGGGGAACAACACCTTATTCAATGCATCTTCAATCAAATAATTTGTACATTGAAACTGCTTTTGACAATACATAAAATCTGGAACAAAGCTCAGAATAGTATTTTTGTTATGTTTTATATTACGTTTGAGTCTGGTGTTTATCTTTAAGCTCATCTTTCTATGTTCTGACTATTTTTCTTGTTCCCCTGTTGCCTTTCCTCCACTGAGAAGAAAACTATGGCAATGCAGATATAGTGAATTAAAGAATATGGAGAAGTTCACAGGTGAAACCTGTCTTATCTGTGACTTCATGGCAAGGCAGTCTGAGTGGCTGATCTTTAGGACTGGGATCTGACTCCCATCCACCATTCTTCTCTTGCCTGTGTCTGAAAGGAGCACGTGGTGTTGAGGGATGCGTTGGCAAGAGGGATATGAAACCCACACTAATAGAGTGGAGTAATGTTCTCGCTCTGCAGTTTGGTGCTAGTAAGAATGGGTTGACAGTGATGTGTTGGTTGATGTTGAATGAACAAGTTCAAGGACAGCTTTAAATGAAACATCAAAACAATGCCACAGCTACCAAGTGTTTGCTTTTAGTGCTCTGGAGAGCTTAAGTGAGGAAGGCTGTAGGCCAGAGATATTATCTCCTAGAATTAGTTGTAGTAAAGCTCATTGGAAGATGATATTACTGTTGGAATACCAGATTCTGTCTCGCTCCAAGGTCAGGGTGAACAAAACTCGGGAGACGTTGTTTTTGAAGTCGCACTCTGAAGTTTATTATCCTTATCTATTACAAACTCACAAGATGTGAACGCTCACTAACAAGTTAAGAAAGTGAGCTAAAATCGTGTCTAGTCAAGGCTATTTAAGTCCCAGTTATCCAACAAACAGTTATAGGTTATATTCTCAGACCTGTTACTTTCCTGCTTAATTCTTCTGTGTTTTCACAAATTAATACAAGTGCCTCTGCATTTAATTTTGTATTGCAATGTAAAGTGTTGCATAAATGTACAAGATTCATGTTTTCCCTAGGTCCAAAGATAGTATGTACCATGCACTTGGATACAGCACTATTTTAGTTATGCAAGCTGCCATGACCTTTGAACAGCAGGATATACAAATGGGAATTTCTACAATGAGGGAGGCTTTGCAAACCTGCCAAAGGTAAGCCCAAGCAAGCCCAACCGTTATGAGATACTAAACTCAAAAAGTGTTTTTTGTGCAACATCCCAGTTCTCTGTATGCCTTTAAAGCAGACTCTTGTCTGTGTGAGAGTGGTCTAAATTTGTAAAGGTGGAGTAAATCCCACTACACAATTATTATTGGTGAGGATATTTTTCTATGTGGTATTGTGGCAACAACAGACTTGTCCTATGTGGGTATTAATAGCCATTACAGTTAGTTAAATGGTTGTTTCCCTGTGTATGCCTACACGTAAACTGACATTACATGATTGAACTCTCTGAGCCATTGAGTGCTGTGACTTCTTGTTTTTCTAAAACTTTAAAGGCCTATATTTTGAATTTTCCCCTCTCAGCATGAAAACAGTCTTCTTTAAAAAGTTGTTTCTAAAGGTTGAACCAATAGTCTAATACAATTCATTTTCTACTAAGGTTTCTTCTGAAAACCAAAGTTTTTTGTTGTTGTTGTTTTTAAGTTTGTTTTTATTGTTTTTTGTTGTTGTTGTTACAAATGTGTTCCGTTTACCTTAAAATGAAAGATTTTAAGAGCAATTTCTGTTGCTTATATCAAAAATTATCTGGACTGAACATTTTGCTTCTGGTCTTTCTTTGAACAGAAAAAAAAAACGTAGAAAATGGGTTGTGAAAGCTGAAGTTTTAACAAATCTCTGACAAAAATAGAAATTATTTTTGCTTTGTGGGTGGTTCATCATACTGATTAGTCTATATTTTATCACAATGATCTCCCAAGAAATGACTGCCAGATATTAGTTTAGACATTTAACATCATCATCTTAGCCATGGCAAAAAAGAAAAAAAATGAGAAAATGTTATTAGATGCTATCTGAAGAAGAGACGGGGTCAGCAGTTTCTGCATTTTTTTCAGGTGTGCTATCAATTTGCAGTTTCATCTGAACTATTTTGTTTGGTGTGTCTCAAGATTAGATATCCCTCTAGTCTAGACAGCTGTAGTACAGGATTTCATCTCAGCAGGATATAAACTTTAATTCATGAATACTGTGGTCTAGTGTATTTCAAAACTTATAAAAATGCAAGAGAAAGGCAATTAAATGTTCAAAATTGAAGAATTACCGTAACTACATGTACCTTAATTGACTCTTTTCTTGTATGCATTATGTTAATGTGTAGTGTCATAATCCTGTTCTCAGGATCCCACAACTGACAATGTGTAGTGTAAACAAATGATAAGCTAATGCTTAGTATTTATAAGCCAGTGACTCCCTGGTTTACAGAGTGCATTAATCTTCTGAATGTAGAATTGTTTCTCTAGCTTCTTCATAAAGCTGAGCAGTTTGTAATTTTTTTGTCAAAAAATAATTTTTGGAATTAAAACATGTAGAGGTGAGATCTCTTGGAAGTGAAGTGTTTGATTGTTTTGGCACCTTATCTGGCATAAACCACCATAAAATACTGAAGCATTTTTGGTGAAAACAGAGGTACTTTTCATTTTTTCATTCTAATTCCGAGTGCAAGTTTAAGTAACGGAAAAAAGCAATTAATAAATCTTTGAAGTCCAGTTGAAGTGTCTTTCCCAGCATCAGAGACACCTCTGCAGCTGGTGAGTGACAGTGGGGTTGAAGCTGTCATACATTTAGTGTAGATGAATTGAAGTTGCAAGCGTGCATTTAATGTTGGATAGGTTCTTCAGCCTAGAGGCATACAAGTCTTAAAACTTCTGAAAGAGTTGAAACAGTTGACAAATTATAATTTTGCTAAGAATCTCTGTAAATTTTGGTTGGAAACTA
This sequence comes from Taeniopygia guttata, assembly GCF_048771995.1. NCBI lineage: Eukaryota > Metazoa > Chordata > Aves > Passeriformes > Estrildidae > Taeniopygia > Taeniopygia guttata. The sequence goes on along the minus strand of NC_133063.1, from coordinate 73,426,616 downwards.
TTAAGAATTCTAGTAATTAAAGTTTGTGTTGAAATGTATGGCTTTCTTTTCTTCCATTCACAACCTATGTAGATTCAGGAAAAGAAACACAGTGGTGGAATCCTTGTCCAATCTAGTTTCTAAACAGCCAGTGGATCAGTTGAGTGAAGGTAAGTAGTTAAATAATACAGTTAAAATAAAAAAAGTGAAAAAAGCTCAAAACTGCCCCTATTAATGTGTACAAATACGCTTAACTCTGTGACTTGATTAGTGTCTTACAGTAATAAACATACAAACGATGTATATAATCTTTTCTAATTTGAATGCAAAGCTTCAGTGGAAAATTCATTCTAATTTTTTTTTTCTCTGAGCATGCATGAATTAAGAAATGAATGCCTTTCACAACACATTCATTATAGGACTGAAGGGAAATTTCCTTTTTTTGAGTTAAGAGAGCTCCCAAAAGTTTAAGAACCATTGATGCGGAGGAGTACATCCTTGTCATTAGTTGAATTGGAATCTGAATATATTAACAAGTTTTGTGCTTGTCTGTTTTGCCTTAAGGTATTTTGGGAAATGGTATCAGTACATTGTTCATGGCTCTGAAAATGCTGATCTCCTATTTCTGATTCAGGCAGAGTCAAGTATGCATTTTTTTCTAACCTGGCACAAGAATCCTCTTTAATACTTGGACACATCAAACTCACCACGTATGCACTGTACATACAGCAGCCTTGTGCATGTGGCTGGTCTTGCAGCATGGTGCAGAGCAACTTGTGTCATGTGTGTTAAATCAAATGTACTTTAGTGGTGCATGAAGACAGAAAGTCTGCCTGGGGCTTTCAGTTTGTTAAGCATGACTTGGTGGAAACCTGTTCATAATGTCTCAGTGGATGTAGGAAAAGTCTGAACCTCCATGAGGGTTACTATTCATTTACAGAATTTTCTTGTAAGACATGGAAGGAGGCCTGAAAGGCCGAGTTGCTGTGGGCTGTTAAGCTTAGAATCAATGAAGAATACAGGAGACCGTCTACTAGAATGTCAGGTAGCTTTTGCCACAGACTGAGGTCAGCTCTGGCAATGTTTTGTCTGTGAAGAAGGGAAATAGAAGAATTCTGTTGGGATTTGCGTGTTATAGCTATTACTCAGCAGTTTTTGAAATGGCAACAGCAGAACTTTGCGCTTTTTTTTTTCTTTCTTTCTTTTCTTTTTCTTTCTTGTCTTGGCAGCATTTTGTTTGTTCCATTGACCCCAAGAAGACAGTGTTGATAATGACTTTGCTGATAGTAAATAACTTTTCTTTCTTATATAGAGGAAATGCATGCTGAAATCTGCTATGCTGAATGCTTATTGCAGAAAGCAGCTCTCACCTTCGTACAGGTAAAGTCAATTTCTCATTTTGTGTGACAGAGTAATGGAAATAAATTAGTACTTATAAAACATCATTCCAGCAATAGATGTGATATTTAAAGCAAAACATTTTGCTGGTGAGTGTTATTTCATGGCAGTGATTGAAAGTATGGTAAACCTTATGCTGCTCAGCGAATTCTCTCTTTGTTTGTATGAATAACCAAAGATGATACTCAGATACCAAGGCATTACCCTAAGGTATAAACATACCACATTTTAAACATACCTCTTGTGTTATAGAAGGTGGTATGTTTAAATGATTTGCATCGCATTGGACTGTGGATTGCACACTGGATTGCATCCAGTGCCTGTATAAAAATATTTTCAAGTGTGAGGAAGTGTGTTGTTTTGAAAGTAATTTTTTGCATGAATGGGTAGAATGTTTTCCAGCAAAACTTCATCTGATAGATGCATATAATTTCCAGTTCGGTCTTGCTCTAGATCTGTGTACATGGTGTCAGGTAATACAGTAATGAATGCTTATAAAATGGGCATGCTTAGCATTGGTGAGTTAACAATTCAGCTCACAAAAAGATCTGGTATTCTATACTGTGTGGTGCTAGTGATTTAGGTTGTGGTACAGAGTTTTCAAATTCAATTTTAAATTTGATTCCTGAAAACAGGAGCTGTTAGTCATAGTTAAGGTATGTGAACATTTAACGTTTATTTAATATAATTTAGATAATATTTTCCAGTATTAATTATAAGAAAGAAGTGAGGCATATAGATACTAAGGTCAGATTAAGTTCCTTTGGCAAATGCTTATGAACTACTTGATTTGGCCAGAAGTGTCAGGAAATACTATTAATGGAATGCTAGTCTTTCCTGTAACTGCGTTGCTCCTTTACTAACCAAGTGGAAGCAGCCCTCTTTATTTTTATTGGGTGTGTGGGGTCTATTTTAACCATGAAAATAATTTTGAAACAGTTGTTGAAGGAGGTGAGTTAGGACTGTATAAAATAATAAAAAAACCCTTAGATGTATATTTTCTCTGAAACACCACATCTGTATTGCTTTTAACTGTGATACCCCACTCTGCTGATTCGTGTGCTGCCCCACATTGACTGACCATGATTCGTGTTAGGATGATGATGATAACAAAAATGTAAATGCTCAGAGGGAAATAGAATTCTTTTACTGAAGCACTTGTATTTAGGTGTTCAAACTTGCAGACAAGAGAGATGAGGTTTTTTGAAATGGTAATCTTAACGGATGCCAGAATTTCCTTTGGTTGATCCGAGGCCTTTTTTTGTTGCTTTTTCATTTCCACGTTGTATATACTGTTCCTAAGTGTTTAAATGTGCATTTCTGAAATGCCAGCACATGTTCCCCTTTTATGTGAATTCTAGGAGAAAAAATTTCATCTTGCTTTCCAGAAATTTAGTTTTGATGGCAAGTACATTGTGGCTTTGTTTTGGTTTTTATAGAGGTTAGTAAGCACATAAATTGAGTAATACAGGTAGTTACTTTTGATCAGCAATGGAATTTAATCTGTTCAGGGGATTTTTGAATTTTCTTCTGCCAGTTTCTGTACACTTCCTTGTGTGTGTCAGAATCGCCATTTCCAAGTATTTGAAACAGTTCCTGCAGCGCCATCTGGTGGAAAGCTTTCTTGGCGCATTTGTATACCTCTTTTTCACATCTCTCTTCAGTTTTAAAATTTGTTATGTGCACCAAAGAAATGTTTCCCTGACAACTTAGGGCAGGTGTTAACGTCAGTCTTAGAGACACATCCAGTGACTGAAAAATATTTTTAGTGTTTCCTATGACATTAAGTAATAAATAAATGTAAATGTAGCTGGAGGATTTCTATGTATGTGTTGTGTAATATTATTGCGCAGTACTTTACAATTAGATCTTTTTGTTCCAGGATGAAAATATGATCAACTTTATCAGAGGTGGCCTGAAAATCAGGACAAGTTACCAAATATACAAGTAAGCTATAAGAAAACACTTGACTTCAACATTAATATAAACAGTTGGAGTGGCATTAATGCCACCAAAATACAAATGAATATTTTTGTATCAATCTTAGTAATTTCTATGTTGTGTTTCCCCTTCCCCCCTTTTTTTCTCCATCACAAGGGAATGTCATCAGGTGCTACAGGCAACTCAGGGGAACAAAAGCAAAAATGAAACATACTGCCAGTTTGAAGGAGGAGTAAAACTTGGAATTGGAGCATTCAACTTGGTATGACTTCTTCCACAACAGAAAGGCCATTGGGTTGTTCTGTAGGACTGTATTTCTTTGTATATACAGTACTGTAACTGATTTAACATTTACACATTTGTAAAATAGAGATACAGGGTTTGGAGGTTTTATGTGATATGAAACCAGCAGCAACTTCTGGCATGCATACTTTCTGGGATGTTTCTACTAGTTTATTCTGCACTGTTTCATTCTCTGGGAATAACTAACAGATGTATTTCTGAAGTGAAAAAGTAGCTGCATTTACCTGTGTGTAGCAGGATTTTTAAAGATGCTTACACTGTGGTTACAGAATGCCTAGAGTGACTGTTTAATTCTAACTCCTCCATGCATCCCATTCTTTTGCTTCAGTGACATACTCTAGATTCACATGGGTAATTATAGTTGGAAGAATGAACAGTAGTTTACTGCATTTGTGCAAAAGAGAATTGCTTTTTCTTTACAATTTGCTACAGTTCCCTTTTCACATCTGTCATGGCAATGGTGAAAGTTGATTTCTGCCAGTATGTTAATTTCTGTATCATTCTAGATTGGAGATGGCCAATTTTAAATATGATCAGAAGACCTCAGGTCTATCTACACCAGACTTCAAAATTCAAACAACTGTGTTCATAAGTACTCTTACCTCTCCTATTCTTCATGGAGTCTTCTCAGTAGAAGGCTTAACAGAAAAAGTGTCTGATGGGCAAAATGTATTAGGGTGAATGGAGCTTTATAAAAAACTGACCCCTCAAGTTGACCTGCTTCTTAAAGCTCATTGAAAAATTGGTTATGGTGTTGGTATATTTTCTGTTGTGTAGGATGTTGAGGATGCAGTTACAGAGGGAACAAAAATGCCTATAATAGAGGGCTAAAGGATGATACCAACAGCTAGAATTTGTAAAACCACTATGCTCACGGATCTGCTGCTTCAGTGCTCCCACAGGAGGAACAAGTAGAGTGTCTGTGAGACTCCCAGTAAAAGGAAGATGGCAGTTATAGGTTGTAAGTAATAGTAAAATAGATAAGACTGTCATTCCAAGAGACCCACAATTTTCAAGCAATGCTGACCAGCTGAAGATAGAAACATCTGTCATTATCTGAAGATTATCTTGCTGGACGGACATCAGAATTCTGAACATGCATGTTTACTTTGTATTTCTTTCATGTTTTATTTTTTACTTATCTGTAATAAGTTTACTTATGTGCATTTAACATTGTAGCTGGCCTTTTTGGTTCAGATTTATAGCAATGTAACTTTTTTTTGACGTGTGCATGTTTTTGATTATCTTTTTATTTTAAATGTATTTCAGATGCTGTCACTTTTACCAGGAAGGATCCTCCGACTTTTAGAATTTATTGGATTTTCTGGCAATAGGGTATTTGATTTGATACTTGCTTTTTCAAATTAATTTTTTCTCAGATAAAATACTGCATGTATTTAATGCCATATATTCCACACTAGAAGTATAATACCAACTGTTTATCAGTATTTTAGAGCTGTTAAAAAGATAAATAGGTTAGATGATGCAGGCATAGAAGCACATATGGTGATATACTACTCTTTAACATCCATTGGAAATCACCAGTTTATTTAAGATGAGATTTTGCCAGTGCAATTTCCTTTCCTTTTGCTGATCCTTAAGTTGAGGATATCAGCTTTATTTTCTTCTTGACATCTTCTTGACACCAGTAACTGAGGGAAGAATACTATTTCTACATTTTTCTACCCAAAATCTGAGCCCATTTCTTTGGAAAAAAAAATCTGTATATCATGTGTCACCCTGGAATCTAGGTACATCTTTCTCTTGTGGATGAGAAAAATATTTGTAACTTGTTTTTTAAGTAATTTTACAGATCTTTAAAACTTTTCTTGATGCCCATAAGAAAAGAAAAACCCAAACAAAACTCAAGCAAAAAACAGTAATAAAGTAACCCACAGAACTGTACACAGTTTTACTTCAAGTTATTACTGCTACAGTCACCATATGGTCTTATTACTGTTAGATTGTCCACAATATGGCTCTCCTGCTGTAAAATTATACTTCAGTAGAGACCTGTTTATTCCGTTTCTTCCCCTGAAAAACCTGGTTCTTGCTGAAGCTCTTCCAAAATACATGACTGAAAATGCAGTAAAGGCTGAAAGAAAAAGAAATATCATCACAATTTTTTTTGTGTGGTACTTGAATTGTCCTATAATTCATCAAGTTGCTATGCAATAAAACTGATATTTTAATATTTGTTTTGAGACAAAATTATGTTTCTGGGGAGTCATTGCTTTTGATCAGGGAAGCTGTGAGCTCAACGCCACTCAAACAGTCAAGCTGCTATGTAATGGGTCTAAACAGAAACATAAGTCTCATATATTAAGATCTGTTTAAGGCTCCATGAATCTGTATCTGTCTTTAGACATTGACATATCAGCAGAGGTAATACTTTGGTTAGCGCCTCAAGGTAGTGGCTGACTTGATGGAAGAGAATTGAGGATAACCAGGGTTTTCTGTGAAGGAATTCTCACACAAACAAGTAGCACTGGAACAGCTGGGAGAGTTTCCCACCAAACAGAGGTTGAAGGGTGTTATTCTGAAAGGCTCATAGTCAGAACATAATGGGGAAAGGGTTGTAGACCTGTGTGTCTGCATGGTTCATGTGGTGTTCCCATTTCACCAGAGCACTGAAATGCATGATTTTATTAAGAGTTAGATTAGTCTTCTCCTTCCTGAATGCTGTTAGCTGCTACAGAAGTGTTTTGGTAGAGGGTTGTGTTGGATTTGAGGTAAGTACTGAATTATTAAATACTTACATCTGAAAGGAAAGCTGAATTTTGGTTAGCCAGAAAAAATTGGTAGTAACTCTGTATACTCATAGTTAATTCTGCATGTGTTTGTGATATTTCTTAGGAGTTGGGCCTCCACCAACTACGGGAAGGCGCATCTGGCAGCAGTTTGAGGGCCATTCTGTGTACTTTCACCCTGTTGGTTTATCATACTTACGTCTCCTTAATCCTTGGTGAGACCCACTGTGTAGCTTTTCAGTCGTGCTACACCTTGTGATAGATATTGTGATATATTTTTATAACTGAATTTCAAAATTGTGGCCAAATAGGAGTTTGCTGTATACTTAATTATGATTTAAGATTAATATCCATGACATAGCTATGTCTGCAGAAACAGTGAGGGTAGATAGCATTATACTAGCATCTTGCTCCATTTTCACGGCTGTCTGAAAAGCAAAATATTGGACAACATTATTAAGTTCAGAAAAGTCATTATCCATAAATTAACATCAGATGCTGTAAAAACTATCTCCAGAAAAAAGCTATACAACCAGAATTAATTGCTGCTTTTGCCGTTTAGAGTTGGAAGTCATAATTAATTCTATATGCTTCTTTACCATATATTTTCACATTTTAATATTTGAGTATTTTAGTATTTGTCCCTCAGGCTCATCAGGAAATTAAGGAGAACTTCATTTCTTCCAGTATCACTCGTATTTCATTACTGAGTTCAAAATTAGGAGAAGAGGCAGCTGAGGAATGTTTTCCTATCTTGCTAAAGCAATTAAAGGGATTTAAAAATGTAACTAGGATCAGTAATGGAGCAGTCTAAAAAATATTTCTATAATTCCAGTTGGTTTCTACTTACAGACATTTCATAGTTTTAAATCACTTGGTATATTTGGGACAAGAATTTAGTTTTATAGAAACACAGTATGACCAAATACTTCTGCATTCAGATAAAGCAGTCATCCATTGATCTGTCAAATATGATGTGAAAACAAAATCTTAGTCCATGAAACTTGGATTCTTTTAAGTACATTGAGGTTGATTTGTTATATTTTCTAGGTACAGGGGAAGCTAACCTTCAGGAAGCAGACAGTCTCCTCGAACCCTACCTCCAGAAATTCCCAAATGTGCGTATTTCTAACATTTTATAACAGAAGTGTATTTCCCTATGCTCAAATTCCTAACTGGTTATTTTATTCATGTCTTTTCAAGGGTTCCATTATTCTATTTTATGCTGCCAGAATAGATGTACTGAAAGGAAATTTTGAAAAGGTAAATCATGTTTTATTTCTAAGAATTTTGTTTAGTGTTTAACCTAAGCACTAATTTAGGAGTAAAAATGATTAATTCATCTACATATCAGTTGGACTGATGAGTATGCTGTTATCTCTGTTCATATTCACTGTCAATGTTGATTCCAGCTGTCTCTCTAAGTGAGACTGAAAGGCAGGTTTAGCTCATTTTACTTGTCAGGTATTTTCCACCTGTGTGCTAGGTAAGAACTTGTCCTGTAATTAGACACTACTCTCACATGGAGCTGTAAGTGAGACGGTTTTCATCATTCTTCCTTAACTGCTCACTCATAGGCACAGCTGACGTTCCAAGACTGCATAGCAGCCCAGCATGAGTGGAAACAGATTCATCATCTCTGTTACTGGGAACTGATGTGGTGCTACACCTTCCAGCAGGACTGGCTTCAAGCATATCGGTATGCAGACTTGCTCAGCAAAGAGAGCAGGTGGTCTAAGGTAAATAGGCAGGTGCACATTGTTGTGATGTACCAGTAGTCTCTACGGTTAAAGTTACTTTTCATTTTGCACAGCAAGTGTAATGTTTGCCTTCCTGAGAAACTCATAAACAAAGACACAATGGGACCAAAATATTTTTACTGGGTGCTTAAGAATGGCTTTTTATTTCATGTTTTGAAGCAGCAGAAGCATAAGCAGCAATGCTTTGGCCCCTCCAAAAATTGGTACTTACCTGGTTTGGGAGAAAGAAGAGGGATAGGAAAACTGCAAACTGTCCTCTCAAGTCAAGTTCTACCATTCACTAGTAATATTTGGCCGAAGAAACTGTGTTTGGTGCTTATAAACACACACTCCTACTCAGCAGATTCTTTGTGGCACAAAATGAAAAAGGCTGCTGGGGACAGGATCTCACAAGAAAAGCTAGGCTATCAGATAACCTTTTCCTTGTAAAAATGTTTTTCAGAGTATGAACCAAGCGCAATGTGCCAATAACCTTTTATGCATTATTATTGTCTGTTCCTCTATAGATTACTGTTTTATTGTCTTAATAAAAAAGGGTATACATCTAATTCTTGGCAAAAGAGGAAGAGAATAGTATATTTGACATGAAGTGCAAGTGTCTTTAATAGAATTACGGGTTTTTTTCCTGCAAAACCGAGTTATTAAACTTTCCTTGAATCAGTACCCAGATGTTTCTTTCTGTTTTTTTCAAGCATGTCTCTACGTGTAATAGATCATACGATAACCATAGAAAACTTTAACTTTAGAAAAGTTAAGTCATTTAGCCTCATTTCTTTGACAGTGGTTTGCATAATAAATTTTCCTGTTCTTTGCAGGAGATACCTTTAACTTTCTGACTATTATAAAATATTAATATAAATACATAAAAAATAAAATTACAGCATAAACTATGTGACAAAGGGAATACTGAACTTTTATAGTTATATCTGCCTGAGAATTATGGGAATATTTTGCTGTAGCAATTGGAGGGAGAGATTTCAGTCTTTAATGTATTGATTAAACACAGAAAATTAGATGTGGTAATCTGTTGCTGTTTCTTTTTGAAATAGGCAATATATGTATTCCAGAAGGCAGCAATTCTGTGTATGCTTCCAGAGGATGATTTGAAGAGGACTGGTGAGGACATAGTGTCTTTATTCAGGTAAACTTTTATAAAGCAGCTGAACGTGCACTCTTTCTGCCCCTATGTCTTTATCTTGTTTATAATCATGATATACCCCTTGTTTATAACCATAAACTTTCCATTTTTTCTCTTTGCCTTTAGCATTAGAATTGCTTTTATCTGCGAAGATATATCCTACACCTCTGGTCTTCATGGCGTAAAACAATTTTAAGATGTTATATTTCAGAGGAAAACAGTAAATCTTTGTAACTGAAATGAAATGAAAAAAAATACCAATAAACAACTTTTTTTTTTTTCCATTTTCCTTTCTTGTAGACAAGTGGATGGTCTAAAACAGAGAATTGCAGGAAAATCTATCCCGACTGAGAAGTTTGCAGTAAGGAAAGCTCGACGCTATGCATGTCCTCAGCCAGTGAAGCTGATCTTACCTGCCTTGGTATTTGTTCTTGCTTTGTTTTCGTGCTTTTCAAGGAGAAAAGAAATCAGAATAGCTCACTGTACAGGGAAGGAATAATATTGTCAGGTATTATATGCCTGCATTTTAAATTTTTAAAGGACATATTGCATTAATGTGATGTGATTTTGGTGAAAAGTATTAGGGACTTATACTACCGACTATGCAGCAGTCTGAAACGAGCAACTTATTTTTCATGTGAAAAGTTCAGCATACAGAAAACTACATTCTTTAGGTTGGCAGGATTTTAGTCCTTGTCTCCTAGACTCATTAGGAAGTTGAAGAGTACTTTGGTACTTTCTTTTATTGATAAAAATGAAGGTCAGTTTTTGTTGTGATTTTTTTATTCCCCTTGTATTGAGTCTGATTAAAACATGCAGAAGTTAAAGTAACTTTATGAATGCTGTTCTAATTTCCCATATTTTAATGTTAGAGTCATTAGTATTTCACAGTCTGTTTCTATGTGCACTTTTCATATGTGTATGCTAAAATGCATACTTTACCAACAACATGAAAACCTAATTCAAGAAGAAATTTCTTACGTTAAAGTTCATTGATATAGAAAGAGGAGTCCAAAGAAAATTAATCCACCAGTTCTAAAATTAATTCTATATTAAATTCCATGTAGAGGACTAAGCAAAATTTGTCTTGGGCTTATACAGCAGAGTGCTTCTAAATTGTGAGTATGTATATTTGGTCTTGCTGTAAAATCAAGTATCTAATGTTGTAATTTAGGAATTTTTTCATCATGGACTGAGCATAACCAAACATCATGTATGGTTTATTTCAGTATGTGTAAATTAGACAAGACTGCAGAATTGAAACAAATCTAGCATTATGTAGTTGATGATGTTAATAACACTGTTTCAGACTTTGATACAATCAGATTTTTTTCTCAGTCTGAAAAGGTACATATTTACAGTATAAATGCAAGTGGAAATACTTCACCATTGTATTGTATCAGCTTCAGAATGACATTGGGCTTAGTATTTCAGAGGTGTTAATTTAAATTATGGTAGAACAAGTGATACTCTAGTTTGTGATGACTGAGTAAAGATCTTGGCAAAGTTAGTTGTTAGTGTTGTTGGTTAGCATCCTTCTTGGTTAATGCATTCTCCTCAAGTTTTACAATGTGATACTGTATCAAAACAAGCTTTTTGCTTACTGTTGTACTGAGGCATCTGGGAGGGTATGTTTCCAGGATTTGCCTTGGTTTTTTTCCAGCAAAATTTTGTAGAAATGATAGTCAAATCATGGATGTGCCTGATGGAATCACATTTTTATCTAGAAAGTTGTATCTACTTCCAGTTTTGCTCTGAATGGAAGATAATTATCTGTTGATTAGAGTAAATATATATATATATATATATATATATATATATATATATATATATATATATATATATATATATATATATAAAAACACCAGAGCATGTTTTTGGGTGCATACTTACATAAGTATAGTGTATATACAAGCACACACTCAAATGCACTTCAAATTTATGTATCATCCTTTGGAAAGATACTACTTTTAGCTCCTTCTTTAGTTTAGGCAGCAGAGGCCACAAGTTGAACATAAAGCATCCAGTTTTGCTGATGTGTTATATGGGTGAGTGTAAACTGTCCTGATAAAATCTGTTCAGTTTTATTTCTGAAGATCTGTGAAAATATATCATAGTAGAATCCATTAAAAAGGTGTCAAAACACTGAAATCTTTAAAACCTATGTTAACTTTGTCAACACATATTCAATGTCATTTTTCCTTTCCTATTCATAGATATGTTGTACCAAAACAAACTTTGGTAGTGTACTCAAAAATGTTCCACAACAGCCTTTTCAGAGCACTCTTTAGTTAAATATTTATGCAATTCCTTGAGTTTTTCTTGCCTTTTTGTTTTGGTTGGTAATTGGTTTTGGTTTTTTTTAATCAGGAAATGATGTATGTCTGGAATGGATTTGCAGTTGTGGGCAAAAGAGCAGACCTCACTGATAACTTACTGGTAACAATTGAAAAAGAAGAAACCACTCTACAAAATGAAACTAGTAAGTGATCAATTAAGATGGAATGAATAATCTTGTAAGGAGTGCTGATATTTTTCTATGCTTTTGTCTTCTGATATTCTGCAAGGTGAATGTTGGCTTTGACAATGATTTAATTAAGTCTAAGTATGGAAATTTTGGAGCCTCGTGAAAGTTAGGAGTGGTTCTTCTATATGTTCTTTATATAGTGTGTTTGATGCTGCAGACGAATACAGAAAACTCAGGGAGATGAGGTTACTAGTTACAGAACATGACTGGTCTAGGTTAGTTTTTCTTGTCTTTGAGAGTGTTCTTGGACCATAATCTGCTAATGCCTTAAATGTCTGAAAAATACCTTTTCTTAACCAATTTATATCATGCTTTATTACATAGGACGCATGCTGCATAGAATATGGCAAAGTATAAAAGATATGATGAAGTGCTATGTATGAATGAGTCTTTTTTGGTTTGCTTTCTGGCAAAATAAAACATGTTTGCTAGTTGTAAAATGAAACATACTTAACAAATAGTCTTTGACTATGGTTTTACATCTTGGACTAATTTTTAGAGAATCAGCCCATAATTTACTCCTAAAAGAATTTAAATTCATTTATTACAACTGTTTTACTGCACAAGTACTTTATTTTTATCAGATTTTATCAGGGTGGTTCTTTCACCTGTAATGTGAATTTTTGGGGAGAATTCTCTTTTGAATTTTTCTAGAATTAAATATTTTGCATGTGAAACTTTTAAAATGATAATTCACTGAAATAATTTCTATTGAACTCAGATTCTAGTTACACTTATGAACAATTTAGCAGTGGTTAAAACAGCAATTCTGAAACGCAATATGTATCTAAGTATGATTTACAGTGTAAATTGAGGCGATGCATAAGAAATTATACAGGGATGTGCAAGAAATATATAATGGTCAAATCTGGATGATCTAATAAACCAAATGAGAGTAACCTTTATGGCCATGTTTGATTTGAGTTCCTTTATTTTCTATGTTGCCCTTCACTTTTCTGCAGAATCCATAGCATGCCTCTTAAATCTCAAGCATTTTCCTTTTTTCTTGTTGTTATATTAAAACAAAAGTGTAGCGATATGCAAGATACTTGCAGATAAAGTAATTCCCGTGAGCTCCACATGGAGGGTTTTGGCAGAACCTGTTGGAAATCCAGTGCTGTATTGTGCAGAGATTTGTACTAGAAGTGCTCCTCAGTTGTAACAGTGAAGTAAATTGAATCACTGAGTAAAGACATACAAGGTACCAAAATTAAAGTAATGGAATAAACCCACTCTGTTTTTCATATGGAAATTCACTGTTTGCAAATAGAATATGGTCTAAAAGTGTATATAATTTCTGTGTTGTTTTTTTGGTAATGACTTCAGTCAAATATAATTTTATTCTGGACATCACATATGTGATTTTTATCTGCTTTTAAAGATACAGAATTGGTGAAAATAAAGACTCTGATTAGCAGAGTTGCTGCTGCATCCCTACAAAAAAACGAGATTAAGGCTGCAAGCAGAGTATGAGAAGGTTACAATGTAATTTTAAGAGACAGTTTTTAGTGGTAGTAATATCAAAGGATTGTAAAAGTGCTGTGAAAAAAGGGTTTTGATTATACATAAAGGACACATAGGGATTGAGACTTCATAGAACTGTTTTTATTTAATGTGCTTCATATGAACAGGCACAGCATGGAATCTCTCAAGGAACTGAATGAGATGATAGAAGAAACAAATGGAAGACATTAGAGATGGGTTTTTTATATATTTTTTTCCTGACAGGATTTCTGGGAATCTTTTTTTATTTAATTTCCAATATATATAAAAAGAATGTTTAACTTCAAGAAAAAACAATTTTTATTTGTTTTTTTGTCCTGGTAATGATACTTCCTTTGGTGTAGACCACTGCAGGTGCAAAGATGATTGTCCCACATTTATTGCAAGGTTATCTGTATTAAATTGGCCTGTGCATTTTTAGTTTGTGCATTTAGTGTTAATGTTTTGGCATAATAGCCTTTATTCTTTTGGGAAGTAAAAGTACTAGTTGAAGTTGTTAAAGACTGGCAAACCTTTACTGACATCAGTGCGTGTCTCCAGTAATTTAAATGATTGAGTCCTTCAGGAGACAGTCACAGAATCCAGTACCTTAGCCTAGCAAAAACAGGCTAGTGAGAATGCAAAGTACTCATGCACTGCACTTCTACTATCACTAAAAGCACAGTCTGTCAGTTACAATCTATCAAGACTTTCTGGGTTTAAACACAGACAGAAATAAGGCTGAACATGGTGGCAAAGCACTTTGTTGAATCCTAAAATGCGTTAGTCTTGCATGTTTCAGAACTGTTTAGGTAGGATTTCTTTGGCAGACTATTAAGGAAAAAATTAATGTGACCTTAGAGAGCTGGTAATTAGTTGTAAACAACATGATCTGAAGGGAGAGTGTTTTGCTTCCTGAATTGTTAATGTATGTGGTGCCATCTGTCTATCCATATGTGTTTTCCTTCCTTTCTTTTCCTTCCTTGTACCCAGCAAATGCTACAAACTAAGGGAACTAAAAAGGATCACACTTGTTAAGTAAATTTTGAATTGAATCAATTACCCTCTTTCATCTGGTATTTTTAGTCCTATTGAACATAAAACTTTCATTATAGTTTTTTAAATATTATACACTACTACTTATTTTCAAATATTTTTCAAATATTATACACTACTACTGAGGTTTCTCAAACATTAGAGATGATGAAAACACTAGGAAACATGGTTTCTTGAATTTGTACTGCAAAATGATGCTTCTGATGTGTTCTGTAAGACAGTCATGGTGTAGTTTAACATGTTTTTTTATGCTACTTGTGCTTCTGGAGGTCTGTCAGTGCTCTGTAGCAGGGGAAGCTGTTAAGATAATATGATGGTTTCTGCTCACTGTAGTTTTAACTATTGCAAGAAAGAAATCTTTAATTAATGACTGTTTTTGTAATGTAAATTATTTAATTTATGACTGTTTAATCTTCAGTTAATAACATTTATGCCTATTTGTTGGATGTTTCAATTCCTTCTTATTTCTTCTTTGCCTGTCTTGTAAGAAAAAGATTTAGATGTCATGGACAAATCTTCTTTAGTAGACAGTATTTTAAGTCATGCCTGAAGGCTATGTACATTTTGAAATATAGAACATATGAAATAACATCCTATGTCTGAATTCATATTCCCTGTTGAAAATCGAATTTTCCTTTTCATGATGTCTTCAAATTGTTTGACATATCTCACTTTTACTGTTAGATCACAATGAATACTATGTGGACGATATGTGCATGTTGCAGCTACTGAAAGGCCTTTGTCTGAAACACTTGGGAAGACTGATGCAAGCTGAGCTGTGTTTCAGTAAAGTAATTCAAAGGTAAAAAAATAACAGAAATAGATTTTATATCTCTTGGTGACATTTTTGATATTCCTGTAGCAGCTGTCATGTTAGAATTTTGACTAATTAAACATCGTGTTAAGGACCTGTAATTAAAATACCTCTGAAAGTAATTAGAAAACCAGAAAACTGCTTGTATTTTTCTGTAGCAATTTAACACTTAGAATAGCTTTATATATATGGTGTTTGAGGCTAAATAAATCTAATTGGTAGGTAACATACCCAAATACATTTGTAATTGTATTTGCAGAGCTACCTGTAGGTAAGGACAATTCAGATAGGTGTCCTGTTTGTGGTTTTTTTTTTTTTTTTTTTTTTTTTTTTAACTCAGTATTTAGCACTTCAGTAGTTAAAGCTTCTCCATGTAGATGAGAAGTTGTTACATGTCTCAGCTGGAGACTGATTTCTCCTGTGTTACAGATTTTCAGGTGTCAAGCTCCATACCAGCTCTAACAGCTTTTCTTTATAAAACATGAGTCACGTACTGCTTGTAGTTGAAAACTTCTTATAAGATTTTAGATATTTGAACTGAAGAAGAGTATTTACATGTGCAATGTTTCTAACAAGTGATTTAGAAAAATTAATAATACAATTTTTAATTGAGAATTATGTGTGTTTTAGTTCTCTTGCCATCTTGTTTTCTCTTACCATTTCTAAGATCCCATGTGAGTTTACTCAAGCACATTGCAAGTTACAGGGCAGAGGGGTTTGATTCATTGCAAGTTAAAGGAACAGTATTTCTGAAACATCTTTTTCCAAAGGTAGTTGGCAGCAAGCAGGCTTTTATAGCTGAGAGATCTTAAAAAAATCTAAAGACAACAGTTCTTCATAAAGTGTATGTTTTGCATGGCTAAGAGTAAAAGTTTGCTGGTGCATGGAGTACCTACATTTTGTTCAATTTTATTTTCTACATGTTTAGGGCTGCTTTGGTGCTTTAAGACTGTTTATCAATGTGTACAGAATTAACCAGTAAAAAAGGCTTCAGAATGTTTTTTCTGGCTATATGCTGTTACAGGCAGTGATTTTTCTGGCTGTGTGCTGTTACAGGCAGTGATTGCTTTTAAACTTTTAACTAGTCACTCAAGACAGGGTTGTAAGTAACCATTTCTATATTTTTATGGTTTTCTAGTGAGAAGCAAATAAAATATGACAATTACTTGGTGCCATTCACGCTGTATGAATTGGGTCTTCTGTACAAACAACAGGATGAGAGAGAAAAAGCAATTAGATACATAGAAACTGCAAAGTAAGTGGATTTTATCATCTAGTAAATTAAGAATAACTGTATATTTGTAGCAATGAGGACACTTGTTTTTTCTTCCTGTCAGCGTCTTTGCAAAATCCAAGTAATTATAAATCTCTGTTCTTGATTTGCAGGACTTGTCCAATATAGTTGAATTTTGCAGTTTCATGAAACTGTCCTTCAGACACAGTGGAGTAGACAGATTCAAATAAGACACAGTATGAAGGGAAAATGTTTCCTTTTGTATGGGCTGAGAGTCCACTGCATGCATGGGATGAAGCTGGAGAGTCCAGGGAAGGGATATGTACTATTCTGTCCCAGGGGGCAGCTGTGGGAATTAAATCAGTTGCACTAAAGGTGTTTGTAAGAGGAGGTCAAAAGCCAGTACACCAGTCTGACCACACCCCTTTTTCCTTTCACATTCTGTTGCGGAAGACCAGTTGAGAGTTTAATTTACTGTAGAGGAGCATATTTGCATCATCTGTAGACTGTAGTATAACCTAGAATGTGCTTTGTCTTTACAGGGAAGTAGTCCAGTCTTGAAACAGTGTCCCCTCATGGGGTTTTGTTTGTTTGTTTTGAGGGAATGGGATTTACAGAATACAATTTATGATGTTTATTACTCTGGCTGAATTGTGTTCTGAGTTGAAGCATACGTTTTCTACTAACACCTGTAGTATTTTCTGTAGTATTTTGGCTTGTACCTTCACAGCCAATTTCAATAACTGGGAGGGCTGTTAAAAGGATCAAAATAAATGAAAGAGATGCTAAGACAGAGGTTCAGTTTATCAAGACATTTGATTTTAGTACTGGTCTAAGTTTTCTTTGCTCAGTTTGTGGATGTAGTTTTAAATGTCTCATAACTCATCCATGTGTCAGTTTCTGCTTCATGTTGAAGGAATAAAGATAACTTACAAACATATGAAGTATATATAATTCAATCCAAACATCTTTTTCTTAAAATAAATTGTCTATTTTGCAGAAACAACTACAAGGAATACTCTATGGAGTCCAGGTTGCACTTCAGAATTCATGCAGCGCTTGACAGCTTGAAGGTGTCCCCTGCTTCTACACCTTGAATGAGGAGGGATGCTTTTCATGCACACAAAAAATAGCCTACACAATCTTTTTTCAATCTTCTTTTAATCATAGAGAAGAACATAATGATTGTTTTCTGTCACTTCTGATTTGATGTATGTAATTCTTTTAGACTTTTCTGTATAATGCCTATACTGTATCTACATGCTGTTTTAAAGAAGACCTTATATTTTGTTGATACAAATAATTTAATATTTGACTTGAATGGGGGATATTTTTTAAAAAAAAGGCGATGGTGCAATAAAATTTAATGAAAATACTTTATTTTTTTTTAAATATAAGAACAGATGCAGGTTATGCAGTGGAACTGGTGATAATTTCTGTATTTTTTGAAAGATTTATTTTCTGCAGTACACTTAAGACTTTTTTCCCTCTGGAACAAAAATGCAATGTCTGCAGATAACCTTACCCATGTTTTTTGGCATACCATATCCTGAAATTTGTGTTCCAGAGGAAAGAATTAGTCATTTTTAAGTTAAATTTCATTTTGGGAACAAAATTAACCAATCTGAAGTGCAATATTCCTACTCTGTCAGATGAATCTAAGGAGGCTTCAGATGAAGCTAAGAAGGGCTACAGTTATAATGTCTCTGCAAGTCTGTTTCAGTCAAAAGAAGTGCATACAGGGGATATTTTTCACTTGTAGAAAAGCAGAGCTACAGAGGACATTATGTCCTTGTTCTAAAGTAGAATCAGCAGTCTTAAGTTGCTCCTGACAGATTCATTTCATGTGTTTAACAAAAGAAACAATAAAAAAAAAGCACTGAGAAAGTAATTTTGGAACTTACATAGGATGGTCTTTCCCAGTGAGAAATTTTGCCTGATGTCTACCCCAAATAGTTCTTGACACAAATGAAACTGATTGTTTCCCATCTTCCCTGTTGTGGATCTGGAGAAAGTACTCTTCTTTCTCTTTTTTAAGCAATCATTTAGTATTTGTAGACTAGCACGCTGGTTGGTATTCTCTGTTCTTGGATCCCAACCAAAGTAAATAAAATATTGGTGGATTTATGTATTTTCCTAATAATGAGTTAGAATTCATATTAACAGAAATTGATTTGCATCAAAAAATGAATCCAGTTTTAAACTTGCCATTAAGAAAATGTGCATATTCTAGTCTAATTTCTACCAAAAATGCACAGTAAAATTGAGATACATATAAGTGCATTTTTCTTTTCATGTTTATATGCAATCAGCACTATCAAATTGAATTTCCCATTTCCCTATGAATTTTCCATAGATACACAGATCCTACCTGTCTGTTCTTAAAAATAAAAATACATTTTATTTTTATTTACGTATACACCCAGGAACTCTTCTTTCACTAGCTATTGCAAAACTTGCTATTTCCATATTTTATCCATGTCCAGTATGTTTACTTCTGCACAGTAAATTCATAGTACCTAAGCTCATGTATGTAAATGCCCTTAACTACCACCCAAGCAAAATCAGGATGAAAGAAACAGGTGAAAACTGTGTCCTCAGTAAATAAATAACTGAAGTTTCTAATTAAACAGTCAATATCATCTAAATGCTATAGCACTTTTCCTCAGGTTACTGAGAACACAGCTTTCTTCTATGACTTATAAATATCATAAGCTTATAATAACTTATACATTTAATTGCTTATAATTCTGTAATAGAGTGGTATATTTACAGGAGAAGTAAGAGTTTAAAAATATTAGCTAAATAAACATAATGGGTCTTTCAAAATGGAAACCTGATCCAAAGTCTTTCTTTGTTGAATTTGTGCCTATTGTAAATGTGTAACTTAAGTTATTGTGTAAAATTATGCACATGTAAGTTTGACGCTTAAATACCCAAGACACTGAATTGCTGATAAAATATGCATGTTTATTTTCATATATTCAATTGACTGTAGCTAAAACTCAAAACAGAGATTAGCATATGCTGTCAAATGACTCCTCTAAAGATTTACCCATTCATATATATCTGATGTATAATTGTAGTGAGCATAAACTCATATATTTTCAGAAAATACTTTTAATGCATCTGTGGGCATTGTTTGTTCAGTTTAGGATTATTTTGGTTTAATCTGATTATTGGATTAGGATCTGCTTCATTTTTCTGTAGAAGGTGATGGGAATGATTGCCAGTAAAACTTCTGTAATTTGTGTTCCAAGCAGTACTTCACTTTATATAACTGGGACTACAGATTCTCAGGGCGGAGCATGATGTAGTCTCTGTTGTCTTGTTTTTGAGGGGAGTGTCTTACAGCTAATATTTAGGGGTGATTTGAGATAGAAATTAAAATGCACAAAAAATGAACAATTATCTTCCTTAGAAACTGATTTTTTCCAAGTTTAGAAAACTTCAAGAAGCGGTGTACTTTTTTCCATGGGTGGTGTTACTGTCTGAAGAGAGAGTAAAAAGAAATATTTTATTCAGTTCAGCCTTCCAAAGGTAATATTAGTTCCCTGTGTATGTTATATTGTGTTTCTTTTGGGATCAGCCTTTTTGCACTCCTGCAGAGGACAGGCTCATCCACACAAATTTGCAGTACCCTCTGTAGTGTTTTGAGGACCCAGTATTAAGTGCTATTTAGAGCTTGCTTCTTTTTTGTGCTGCTGTTCCAGACTTTGCTAGAAAGATTGGCTGTACAGAATTCTTACTTTAAGCTTTATTCTGAACATTTTTTTTCAAGTTATTAACAGTGGACATACAAATGTGTGAGAGTGATTTGTAACCCTTCAGTTAAGGTAGGTCACCACAGAGCTGCAAGAGATGCTTAGTTTTCCAAATGCTGCAGAAAAGTGCACGTATCCTTGACACAATAGTGTGATGCAGTATTATTTAGGACATTACACCTGAGTTAAGTGATTTCTGTCTAAGAGTTCAGAAAAAGGGTCTGTGGCTTTTTTTAAATATTTTTTTTTTTTCTGGTGTATTCTGTACTGGGCCTTAAATACAGCTCTGATTTAGTCTTAACTGTTGTTTATAATATTCACCACACATGCTCATCTTCCACACGAATTTTGAATATTGTGCTGATACTTAATTAAGCAAAGATGATAATTTACCTAAGATGATATAGGCTCTCTTGATAATAGTAGGAATTATAATATATACAAGAGCAAATTTAAGTTGTTAGTTTAAGTAAGAAAGGCTGAGCTTACAGTTACATTATGACAAAAAGTCATTTAGTTCTTTCTTATAATAGATGGGGGTTTTTTTAAGATAAGCAATAATAAATTAGCCTGGTTATAGGACAAAGCTTCTCTTTGATTAAGAATTGCCTACTTAGAAACTATTACAAAAAACTTTATGTCTGTGCAAATCAATCAAATGTTTAATCTGTTGAAAGATCATTGTACTGTGGTTTGTAAGTCTTTATTCATCAGAATAAAGAATAAATTTCTGGTTTTAACAGAATTTGAAAGTGATACGTTAGAAGAAAGCTGAAGCAAGATGGTTACAGATCTGTTCTAATACACATGGGGTAGCAGCTGTATGTTGCACTTTATGGCCAGAGAAATGTATAATAATCAGATCTTATTAAGTTTCTAAAACATCTTGCAGAGTAATGTGTAAAACAAGTAATTTCTTGTAACAAATTCAACTTAGACTTTGCACTTATTTTATTACTAATCTTAATGTTTCATGTCTTTTGTTTCTGTATATTCTTACACTGCCTAGTGGAACAAAGAATGTTTATATTTGCCCTGGTGCTGCAGTCTCTTTGCTTCTAATCTACTGAGGTTTGCACATGTTCTTATCTGGTACTTGATGAATAAACGATGAGGGCAGAAAAACAGGAAATAAGGAATGAAGAGTGTTCTGGTTTAAAGAGCATGTAACAATGTTCATTGTGATGGACTAGAATGGATTTACACTTCAGAGGAATAAATCACATATGCTTGTACTACCAAGTGCTGAATTTGGCACTGTATTCTGTTTGTACATCAAGAACCTACAGCTAAGATTTACCAAGGCATTATCATCAAAAAAGGCCTGATCTCTAGTTTATAAATGCAACCTTAAGTGTAGAGCTCTTACACAACTTGTCCAGACTGAGAGGTTGTACAAAGCTGTCAAGGTGTGTTGAGTAAATAAAGGATCCTTTGAATGTAGATAGCAAATGTAAAATAAGCTGTGTGGTTTCTTGATTTTTTGGTGGGCATTTGTGTTGCTACTCGTGTTTAGGAATTTTTGTGTTTTGGATTTTGGTTTGTTTTTTTCCTTAATCTGGTAATAAATGCTATCGGACAGCTTCATAAAGAAACAGTGTGGCACTTAACTTTGCAATAGGTAGAAGAGTACCTTTCTGGAAAATAAAAGTCAGGAGTTCAATGTTGGCATAACAAATTTAATGCTTAGTGATTGCAAGATTAAATACTTTCCTTTTTGTAGTAGTGTAAGCATGTAATTCCAGTCTGTAGAGGAGCACATATCAACTGTTAATCCCAGGTAGGAACATCTTCCTAGATCTAAAGAGAGAACTTCTTCAAACACATAAGCAATGGGGGATGTTTCTGTTTTCTGAGTCAGGTCTTCTGTTCCATGAAAATTACAGTAGTTGAGATTCAATATCTGTGCCATTGAAGCATGGAAAATACTTGGTGTTAATCTCATGTGACTCTGGGAAAAGTTACGGTTTTACTAAAATCCTGCCTGAAGGGTTAATGGTCTTACCTGCTTGAGCATGTAAATGTGGTCCTCAAAACTCAATATTCTTACTGTACAGTGGATGTAAGAGTATATAAGGATAATTGTATTGACATGCTTGAATGACATGTCAGTATTTACAGTCAGTAGAGTGATATGTAAAATCAGGTTAATGCTACTTATATAGCTTATTTTAGGCATAACTTGTTCCCAGAGCATTAGTGATCTTCAGGACTAGGCTTGGTTGTCGAAAAGAGGGAAGTATGCATTTAAGTATGATTTTATTTTCATTACAGTTTTGCTCAAGGTCGTGGAATTTACATCCAGGCAAAACACATTGTGTACATATACTCAGGTGCAGATATAAAACTTTCATTTGTAACAACCCCCCCCCCCCCCACCTTGATTAAATTGTTTCTCTTTTAAGAGAAGTTCTGTATTGCATGCATGAATGATCTTATGTAAGCAGTGTTCTACAAAGGAATCTAGCTGTAGTTAAAAATTTCATATGGTGTAGAATATGCATGCTCAAGCTTTACTTGGGAAAGATGCATGGCTCAAATCTCCAAATTCTAGTTGTACCAGTAAAGTTGCTTCAAATCCATCTGTATTAGTTTTTAAATAGGAGCATTGAAAACTTGTTGCTGGCAATGAAAGAATGTCAGATGTTCCTTCACCTATTATTAATTAGTTTTACACTTTGAAGAAAGTTTAGCCTTTTTTTTCTATAGTATGCATAAAATTAAAGATCAGTTTATTTTCACAACTCAGATGGAAAGTACTTCTCCTGTAGTTTACATTAATTTTATTAGACTGTTCATATGCTGTGGAAACAACTTACTTCCTTTATTGCAAGCAATAATATTAATAACACTGTAATAATTGTCTGCTTCATAATGAATTTTTGGTGTGGAAGCTGCTTTAAATAGATTTTTGTGAGTTGAAAGAGTGGCCATGGAAGATGAACAGTTACATCAGGATGGTACTTTAAATGCAGTGTACTCTGGAGGCCTATGAGAATACATCTAATGAATATCAAATTACAGGCTATTTTTGTACAAGCTAAGATTTTAATAGTTTAGGCAGAAAAAAAAAAAAAACAAACCAACTTTGCCTGAAAAATAAGACCTGCAACCCAAAATACTGTATGCTGTTGAGTAATAACAGTTCTTCTTATTGAACAAGTCTTTTGAGGAAATCTGTGAAAGATCCAGATGGGCTAACTCAAGATGTTGGATATGTGCTATATGTGAGAGGTTAGTTATAGAATATTACGTGTTGGAAGGGGCCTTAAAGAGCATCTGATCCCAACCCACCCCCAGCCATGGGCAGGGGCACCTCACCTTAAACCAGGTTGCTCAAGGCTTTGTCCAGCCAGGCCTTCAGCACTACCAGGGATGGGCATCCACAGCTTCTCTCAGCAACCTGTTCCAGTGCCTCACCACCGTCATAGTAAAGAATTTCTTCCTATCTCTAACCTAAATTTCCCCTCCTTCAATTTGTATTCATTCCTCCATGTTCTGTCTCTACAGGTCCTGAGTCCCCTCCCTTGCCCTGCTGGCCAGGCAGCTTTTTTTGATGTAGCCAGAGTTGGTTTGTTTTCTGGACTACAAGTACACATGGCCAGTTCATGCTAAGTTATTTGTCAATCATCCCCTCATGTCTTTCTCCCTAGGAGATCTCTTTCCCCATTTTGGGAGTTTGGAGTCAAGCAATTTATTTAAAATCAAGTTAAATATTTTCTTGTGTAAACACTTCTGGTTTTCACTGCTGCTTGATAAATTGGTGGGTCTTACATTATGAATGTTCTGTTTGCTATCTTTTTTCCTTGTTAATTTTTATTAAAGCTTATCTGTTTATTTGATATGTTGCCCAAAGAACACATTGCAATAAAGATACCAGTTTTGGTACTGGGTTCACTGCAAAATTGAATTCAATTTTACTGAGTGACATTGGCAGAACAAAAAACTGGAATTCTGGCTTCTGAAACAAGCAGTTTCCTTTACTTCAGGAATCTTACCTATGCAGCTAAATATGATTAGGTCGACCAGTCTGAATATCGTCTAATGTGTCATATGGAAATTTTATCTTGAAAGACTTTGGAAACTGTTACATGCCCAGTGTTTCTGGTGTATGAATCCCCAGAGAGAATTTTGCAGCATCTGTTTTCCTTCTGGAAAATTCTGCAGCTGAAAAAGGAGCTTTCCTTTAAATTTTTTTCCTTGAATTTTTTACTGCTTTCCTAGGACAGCAAAGTTGGATTCCTATTCTCACCTCTTTGCTAAACTGTCTGAAATTGGTAGGAGACTTCAAATAAAAATCTTGTTTTTCACAAATGTCCTTTCTTCCCTGGAATAATGTGCAGCTGAGATACCTGCTTGTCTTTGCTGGCTGTAGCACTTGCCCCCACTCAGATGGGAAAGAGGATACCCACTAGGAAAGGGAGAAAATGCAGGAGAAATTCATGTGTGATGGATAAGTAAGAATATGTTGGGTAGGAGTTTCTGTGGCACATGAACAATTGATGTCATCTTAGACTGTGGGACCAAATAGAATAATATGAAATGATATCACAAGGATTGGCAGAAAGGTGTCTAGAAAGAGAAATTATAGTGCAGAGTACTTACTTGCTAACTAAATGGAGGCAATGTAATCCAGAGGTGGTGGTGTCCTAAACAAATTAAAATCAAAAAACCCACAAACAAAAACCAAAAAGAAAAGCAAACCAACCAATCAAAAACCTCCAGACTGCTCACTTTGCAACAGGGAGGACCTGCCAGGGTGTTACACAATTTCAGAAATAGCTTCTCCATCTGGAAGTTCTTAGTTACAATGTTGTTTTTGTAGCATGGCTATGACAATAAAAGGAAAAATTATAGCAATTGTATTTTTAACGATTATAATCAAAAGCATTGCTTGTCAGAAAATAGATCAGTGTAGCTGTAGGCTCTGTCTCCTAGCTATTTATTTGGGAACATTTAAGGAACGCTTAAACTGTCCTAACTAAAATTGGCAGCTGCTACCCAAATTGTGTGGTAGAAGCCTGGGTCAGTAGCCCTGCTAGATCTCACAGAAGACTCTGCATTGTAACTCCTAGTCTGTATGTGCCAAACAATACACCATTTTCTACCCAGTGTGTCCATACGGATTTCCGTGTGCTTGGTGCAACCTGTCTGATCCTGCGCTGTCAGTCAAGCCCTAAGAAACAATATACCATCAGCCAAGGCTTGCTTTTATTGGATTGACTCCAATAGTGTTTGTGGAAACAGGTGTTTATTAACATTAACATGATACTGTGTCTGAGCTTTTTAGGGGCCAAATTAGAACTGTTTTCAGGACCAAATTAAAGTCTCAGACTTGCATTTCGATTCCTTCAAAACCACTAAAATTGGCTCTCATAGATGCAAGAAAGGCATGTATGTTCTAAACAAAGTAAGATAAAACAGCAGTGAAAATAGTGTTCAATGTTTCTTATTTATTTACTGTGTGAAGTTACCTTGCTGGTAGCTGACCATGAACACATGCCACATAAAATCCCTTCTTTTTGGGACTTGAGGCACAAGTTTGAGCACTATGCAATTCAATCCAACCAGAATGCACAGAGGATAGAAGTATTTGGTAGGAAAATAATTGTTATAAAACAAAATTTTGTTTACTCAATCTTATTTTGTAGGCATCTTGTCCATATTCTGTAGCTAACAGGCCCTTCATCACTTGTAGATTTCACCCTCCTTTTGTGACTGGGATCTTCCAGGGTTCAGATCTGGAAAAGAGAAGCTGGGAGGGGTGGTGATCTTGCTCAAAGAAAATTTCCTGCTCCCCTGCTCCACTGCCTTTGCCCACCCTTAGCAGGGCCTAGTTTATCTTCTCTCTCTTCTCCCAGCTCTCTGAAAACTCAAGCCTGCATCAGCCGGTTTCTGCCTAGCTCTCCCTCTTTGCCAGGTGAATGGGGGTGCAGACAGAGTGGCACAGTTCAGCAGCTCACAGAGCAGGGAAATGGCTCTGTTTATTGAAGACAGATGCACTAGGGGTACCATGTAGAGCCTGGGGAGCAGCCCTTATCCTGGGCACCTGGCTTTGCCTGCTATTGGCTCACATTGCCTCTATGTGTGGAAGTGACCTGGTTAATGGCAGCTGTACATGGTCAGCATGAGCAAGGACAAGTGAGAAGACAAAGATGCCAAACCCCACAAGGTGCTCTTGTTAAAGAAAAAAGCCCCAGCAAACAAGAGCCCTGTGTTCTCCATCACAGACATGTTTTTGACAGGAACACGTGCAAGAGACTAGACACTCACCAGGTCTTGGGCTGATCTGCAAACCTCAGTATGGAGTAAGCCTTCTAGCAGCTGGGGGATCACAGTCACTTCTGCTGGCCAGAGGGTGCACGCTGGGAACTGGGCTAAGTGGTTTCTATGGGGAAGCTTTCCTCTAAGCAAAGCACCCCAGACTAGCAGTCTCTCCAGTCTTGAACTGCTGTTTTGGCACCTGCCTGTAGGTGAGGTGCATTGCATGAGCCATTTCTCGCACTTGGAGCATTGAAAATGAGAATGCAATAGCAAAAAATGACTTTGTGGGCTCGCTCAATTGCACAGCACAAGATACAGGGTGGCCAGAACCATAGATTTTCTGCTGAATGTGAGACAAGCCACCATCGGTAAGAATAACCTAGTCACAGTCCTCCACCTCTGTGTCCAGGATAGTGAGAGACAGCAGCAGAGCCTGGAATGTCCCAGTTTCAGAGTGCTCAATGACAAAATGTTCATCCTTGCTGTTCCCTGCTCACAATTTGCAGGTGGAGCTGGTTGTAATCAGAATGTTAACTGATGGTAAAAGTAATAAGCACATATGTATAAGAACAGAGCCTTGAGCTTCAGATGTTCCAGACTGCTTAACATGCTGCTCAATATTAGTACAGCAGAAACTGCAGGCTTATTGTGCTGCCCCAGAATTGCAGCGACTGGACCAGGAATCTGGAATAACACCTGTCATGGGATCTTGCAACCTCTTAATTTTTCTTCCTCTCTACTATATTGTTCCAGGAAAATAACTTCAATGACCAGATCAGCACTTCTTGGAAGTGAAAGGCTCTATTCCTCAGGGAGGGCATTGGCTACCAGAAGCTAACCTCACTCTTGACAATACAAAAAACAAAGGATCCTGAAATTACACCAAAAAACAGAGTGCTTGCACTTTACAGGAACTAATTGAAATTGGGAATACAAAATGCTGTGGGAGTTATTATGAAATAAATAGCTGTAGCTGTACTAAGATTAGGAGAAGCTGAGAAATGTGTGCAATGTTAGTAAGGACAATCTTCTAATTGCTGGAGAAGCAGAATACAGGCATCTGAAGATTATAGAGAAAGGAAACAGTAGTCAGAAAGCAGTACAGGCAGAAAGCAAGATATGGAGACTGAAAAAATACTATTGGTATCACCACGGTAAAACCTTTAAAAACGAGTGTCATGGCTTTGGGGTTCCAGAAACTGGTAAACCAGTCATTGCCTTTTTGGCTGCCTTGCGTGAAGGTGCATGAGTACATGACAGAGTAGACAGCCAAAATACCAGCTGAGAGGACACTTTGGAATGGAGGCCCATAGGTACAGTGCATGACATCCAAAGTATGGAGCTCTTATGGGGGGCTGGACCGCCTTCTTTAGACATTTAGGGTGGGAAGGGTAAAGAAGTGTCTGAAGGGGTGGTTGAGACAGATGGATGTTAATTGTTGTCAGACTGCTCTGGGTCTTGTGCATTGCCCGTTTGGATCTCATGCAATTCACACTTGGGGTCTGTTCCCATTTTGGAGAAGAGCAAGAGCACAACTGTGGTGGACACACAGAGACTGAGCCTGATGCTGTCACTGGGCTTGGAGTTCCTAATGCATGGATGTCCTGCTCCACCCAGAGAAGAGAAAGCAAGCATTGCAAAGCTTCAAATCTGCAACTTTCCTGCTAGGGGATTGCAGATAGATGTTGAAAATGAGAAAGGAATGTAAAACAGAGGTTACTGAGAAAAGAGCTGTGCATGCCGTGAGCATGGAGGGCAGCATAGCAGTAACCAGAAGTGTTATCTCCTGACAACTCCTTGCTGCTCTTGCTATGAGAACCAAACTGTGTGCCTTGGAAGAAATAAAGACCTGTAAGAAATATTAGCTAAAAATGCCCCAGAGCCAGATGGCCATACAAGTGATTTTATGGGACATTCTGTGGCAAATTACTTCCAATTGTACATAAAGATTTTAATGCACTTAAAAACCAAAACCTTCTCTCTTAACTTAATTATCCAGTTAGAAAACCAGAAAGAAACCCAAAGAAATGTAGCATGTACAAATCTATATAATAGTCTTGCATTGACTACAATGATTTTAAAATTAATTATTTTTATATTAGGGGCCAATATTATAAGATTTTCTTAGAGCAAGTTTTCCAGAAGCCACTGCTCTCTTCATCACTGCATGAACTGAACATGTCAGCTTTGCTCTGGCATTACAATTTGATTGACTAGGAACATCTCAGCAGGGGATTAAATTTGCCTCCCAAAAAAGTAAGGCATTCACTCAACAAGTTACTTTCTCAACCTACATGCTGGAAGACCACCAATTACCCTTTTCCAGTGGTGCTCTGGCAAACAGAGTACTCTTGCCTTGCATGTGTCAGAGCCCCATGGGTTCTGTGCAGCCCTGATGAGTACCCTGATGACTCTGGGGCTCTGAAAGTGCTGACACAGAAGTTGACAGCAGTGGACACCAGATCAGTGTGTAGTGAATTAAGCCTTTGTGTGGGTCTAAATGCACACTGAGTGTGCAGTTGTTGGTAGAGTTGCGTATGCCATTCCCAGAGCCTTGCAATAGTAACATTTTTTGTCAAGAAGTATTTCTGAGTTGTGGGTTGTACCAGCTAAACAGATTTTCTGTGTAGGATGAAATATATCTCCACATTTATGCATGTGGATATTATTCTGCAGAAATACTTCTGTCAGAGATGAAGACTTTGAATGACGTTACCCATTTACCAGAGCCTGGGACTTTGTTCAGCATCTTTGTTGTATTGTACATGTATTTCAAGTACATCTCTATTAAAATGTATTTGTTGGCCATTGTGTATAATACACATTCCTGCAGATATAGATATATGTATGAAAATGCATGCATATATATGTGTGCTATTTTAAAATGTATTTAAAATAAATTAGTAATTATTCAGCTTAGGCGTAATTTCACGTAGCAGTGTCAACCTTAGGATTATGAATTTCTGTGTGCTGGTGGAGCACTTCTCCTGTGTTAATGCTTGTTCTGCAGCTGCAGCATAGGCACTAGCACAGAGAGGTTGATTGAAGGAGGTGACCCAGCTGACTCCCTCCATTTAGAGGGTGTTGGGGTCACTGTCATGTGCTCAGGCAGAGATACTAATTTTCTATAGATGAGGTGTGATTACTTCTGGTGCAGGATGAGCCTGGTAGCTCTGATTTCTAGATTCAAACAGGTGCCCATTTGGGGCAGAATACTTCACCCTGACAAAGCTTACCTGCTTGGCCTGGAATCTGGTCAGAAGATACAAACAATGCAAACTATTTGTTGTGAGCTACTGGAGGTGCCAGTAATTTTTTGTGTTGGATATCCTAAAAGCTCTACTTGGCTTACTATCTTCAAATCCTTTGAAGTAAAATTTGACAGATAAGATGCTATAAACTGACCTGAAGGCATATGTCTCATAGCCAAATCCTTTATGTTATAAAAGTCCAGTGTACTTTCATTCATTTCTTCCACATGAAGTATATGGAGTTTCTCCCATGGATTGGGATGCCTCTTCATGGTTGCTTCCCAGGGATAGATATAAAAAGGAAGAAGTATTCCACAAAGAGAATTGTGGTGAGATACATCAAACTTCTACTTAACGTTTCTTTTGCTAGCTTTAATAAATAGTTGCTTTAATATAGTGCATTTTTCCATTTTATGTCATAGATAACTAGTTTTTTTTTAGCTTTTGTACTGTAAGTAATTCTGATAGAGGTCTTCTGTCTATTAATTTCTCTAAATAAATAACTCATATTTTATAAATATATCTGATTTTCCATCTTTAAAACTCTGGGACATAGTTATGAAAAAACCAAACTGTTGACAGTCTGAGGCTACAATGAGATCCCAAGACTCCCCTCTGTGAGGTGAAGTTAAGAAAGCAAGGGGTTTTTTTTGGCATCTTGTGACTCAGTGGCAGGGCTTCTTTAATAGACTTTGTCTGAAGCTCCCACTTCATGGACAACACCCACCTGTGAGCAGCCAGAGCCAATGATTTTTGTTCCAACAGGAGGCACATGAAATCTGTTGTGGAGCTGATGCTCTCTGCTGTGCCAAGCAGCAAATTCATCTGTTAGCAGGGAGGTAATATTTTGATGAGGCTTTATTTGTATCCTCATGACCACATGCTAAGGAAAACCAAGATGCACTCTGAGTCTTCTCTACCTTTTATGTTCTGATTTTTTTTTCCATGGCTCCATTAAGGTTATTAATAGCATTTTTTGTGTTTATACGTATTTTACCTAAGAGAATGTGAAATGAAAGCAACCCTGTCATGCTCAGTGATGTCTCCACATCCTGTGTGAGCACCCTCTGCCTTTCTCCAGGGCCATGTTATATTCTATGTATTTCACACTAAAGCATGCTGAGAGATCTTTCCAAACCTCAATAGATCTGTCTGAACTTGTTAACAGGTAGTATTTCTCAATGCTCCTGCTGTAAAGGCAGACTCTTAGTTTCTTAACAGTACTTCTAATGGGCCTGTGAGATAAATATAAATTACCAGTACAATTCTAGAAATGGCTACAGCATGACATTTCATTACCTAGCAGTTTGTGACTAAGGACATCTCAACACCTCAGATGGCTGAGAAATTATGTTCCTTGCTGAAGCTGGGAGTAATTTTTTTCAGTAATTTCTAGGTTTGTAAGGCAAAATCTAGGACTGATTCAGGGTAAAACACTGCCTTTAGAGCTTTATGTGGAGAGAGCTTTAGGAGGAGAAAGAGAAGTATTTCTGTTATTTATTTGGTCCTTTGGAAGCTGTATAGAGGTATTGAGAAGCCTTTATAAATAGTCTATGAGAGCAAATATGTCTGTAATAGCTAATAACTTCAGCACAATTAATTTTTTTTTCACCTCGTATTTTCTGGTAATGCTGTGTTGTGCTTTCCTCAGTAGGTGGCAAACTTCACAAGCTGTAGCTGGGTGGTTTTTTTTTTTGCAGGCCTTTGACCTCAGATAAAATAACTTTCTGGGAAAGCTTTGCTTGGACCTCATCCAAATAATATTTGCCTTCTTTCACTTGCCAAGAAGGAGCCATTATTGCTCCTAATTCAAACATTTTCTCTTCTGTACTGATCTGTGAAAAATTGTATAGCTGCTGTAATGAAGTATTTACTCTCTGTGTGTACTGCTCTTTGAGATCAGTAAATAAACAACTGGGAAAATGTTCCCTTTTTGCTATTTAAAAGGAAAAACAACGTATCCATGAAACACAGGCCTGGTTTGTTGGTTTGTTGATATGACAGATCAAGCATTAGTTAAAATAAGAAAGAGGCACTCCCTTTTTTGAATAATAATTATCCTCTGTTGCTACCATTTTTTTAGTAACATTAAGTGTGTGGGAGCACATGAAATTCTTCATATTACAGAAACAATGATCATCTTCAAGAAACTTAAGAGGTCCCTTTGGCATGTAACAAAAATGACTCCTGTATTTCAGGAACTGTGGAATCCAGTTCCATCAATGACACAGAGTAAGTAGGCAGGTGAAATAGAGAGCAGGATATGCCTTGGGATGGACCAGACGCATTTCTGCTAACCATCCATGGGCTTTGCAGAGGAACGTATGTCTCAGGAGCATTTGGAAGGAAAAAAGTGGATATCTGATGCACAGGGGCACAGAAAAGAGCTGAAAGCATATGCAGCTGTGACCTGGCTCTTTTCAAACAACCTGGAAATATTTGTGGTCACATTCACAGTATAAGACATTTTGCATGTAATGCGTATATTTTTTTCCTGTGGGTATTTTTTCTCTGGTGTTTCTTCACTAGGAACAGGTAGTGAAGAAAACTATGAAAAGAAACAAGGAGTAATAGAGAGATTTTAATGAAGATCTGAAAAGAGCCAGGGAGGTTCAGTCCCTGGGATGACTGGTTGAAACTGTTGTTGCAGCTGTTCAGCTTGTTTTTAACGACATTGAATTTAGACAAAGAACAAAGGCCCTCTATTCCACTGCAAGCAAGTCCTCTGTGGGAATGTTTCTGGGTGTGTGAAAAGAGATTGCTTCCTCATTAGCAAGAATGAAGTGTGTTGTGGGGGAAAAACTGAAAACAGGTTGGAAAGGAGCTGTGGTCTGAACTGGAATTTGCTCTTCTGAGTGGTAATGATGACAAGCCATACATCCAGTGGCAGATAATTTCTCTACTCTGTGCATGTTTATTTGCATTTCTAACCATGAGATCCTGAAGCAATGATGGGAGTTGTTTTAAAACCTAATATCTACTTTTTGAACTGGAGGACCCAAACCTTCAGTATCCATTTAAACTGAGGAAAGCATATTGGCTTGCTGTGGGAGAGCTCTGTTAATACTTTTCTCATCCTTGGATCAAGTCTTCACTCTCCTTTGCAGCCTTTGCCTGCCCCCTCCTTCTCTCCCACCATGTATTTCTTCATCTTTAACCAGCAGGCTCAGTAGATCTATTAACATAATCACCTGGGTCAGCATATTCACAATACAATACCCTGTTTTCTATCTCCTCATTTGTGTTCTCTCTATACGCTGCATATTCCCCATATAACCTTGATCCTGTCTGAATTATTGTTCCTAATCACATTATCTCCCAAGGTTTAAGGTGAGATTTTCTCTCCATATTCTGGCCCTATTATTTCCTTCTCTTTTTCCCCATGTACTTTCTCCATGCAACTAACTCTTCACTTTTTCACCTCTGCCCTCAGTTTAGGATGTGAGAGTTATGTGTCCTGGGGGAAAACTGGCCCCTGACAAAGCAAAGAATATAGCAGGAGCTCGTAGCTTTCCTGAGGAGGCACAGGGATCTGTGCTAGCACACTGGCTCTGCTGGGGCTAAAATGGAAGACTGCATTCCAGTAAGGAATAAACAGTATAGTATGTGAACTACAAGTGCAGGATACTACTGCAAGGAAAATGTTCCTCTCCTAATCAATAAGAGGCCCTCAAAGCACAGAAATGTGGAAAGGTTCTGAAATCATGGTCCTTAAGGTCTGTTTCTGACTGTTGTTATAAGAAGAATGAGAAAGCTTGAACTTTATAACTCACCACCTGGGGAAGAAGTGGAAAGAAGAGATGATGCCTGGATATCAAGGCTTGACGTGTCCACAAGCTTCTGGGACACCAAGCCAGAAGGGATAGTCCTTTCAGGGCTATCCCTTGCAGCCAGCTCTAGAAAAAGAAAGGAGGAGGGCCATCTGGCTCTGACTTAGCATCAGTTTGTCAGGCAAGACAAAGCAGATACTTAGGGGTGTGTGGAAAATGGGCATCAAAGCCAAAGAGTTGGAAAAATATTTGGGGTAAATTTCAGGGAAGGGTGGAAGAAGATTGAGGTACATGTGTCAAACTGAATGCTAAGAAAGAAGATGGTGAGGAGGCACATCTAATATGGAGCCAATGTTGAAGAGCACCATGTCTTGTGGGAAGCTGCATGTGTCTTGGGAAATACAATATGATTTATAGGGTGGAAGAAGATGGTGGGGACCATGGGAGGTAGAGGACATTTTCCTGAGGATTTAGCTGAAGTATACTCACCTGCCCATTGATATACAACCAAAAGTAATTGGTTTCTTTCTCTCTCAGGCAAAACCCAAGGTCCCTCAGAGGGCTGGGCTGAGGATCAGAGGACTGTGCTGACTAGATGTTTACCCAAGCTCAGCCACCATCACCACGTGTACCTACACGGAGCTGCACACAGGCCAGCTGTGGGGCAGTGGTGAGAACAAGGGGAGCTGTACAGTGCCAAGGCTGCAGCTCCAGCTCCTCACAGCATAGTCCTGTGGCTACAGGAGCCAACAGCCCACCCAGACTGCACCAGAGTTAAAGTCCCATGTTCCCTGCTGTATGAGAAGCCATATCAGGCTTCAAGGGCCTAGGTATGTCTCCTGTCACACTGGCCATGATCTACTCTATGGGTCAAGACAACCAGAGCTTCACAAAGCGCTGGCTTGACTGGCCCTCCCTTTACCGTGACACAGGCTTTGGGTTAATTCTTACAGCTGACATGAACAGTGTGTTTCCATCACAGGTTTCCATGCAGCCTGTGCCTATTGATGGAAGAAACTGAAGCTATATACACCAATCTCACAGGCCAGGATCTCCTCCCTCTGCATGCTGGCCTAGTGAAGCCAATGTGTTTACTGAAGGAAGGAACATTTGAGAAAGGTTGATGGGTGTTTACTGACATCCTGTGCAATCTAACAGGGTCCATGCAGAAGAAAAGGAATGCTTAGTCCTGGCTCCATGAGGGTTGAACACAGAAAATGCAACTAGCAGCACAGTGAGGACTTTTTCTGCCTTATTGTGGCCATGTGATTGGCAGTGTGTAATGTGACATACAGGTGAATGAATGTTGACTCTGATGCAAATAGTCTTTTCATGTATGTCTCAGTGGTATCCCAGGTATTTAAGTCTTCTTTTCCACTCTGTGTGTTACTGTAAAACACATAGAGTGTGTTACTGAGAAACAGTGCAAATCAATATGTTCATATACCTGTGGCTGCCTTTTACCATCTGTGGTGTTTGTCCAAATATATTTCAAAGTAGTATTTTTAATTTATATGACTTTCAGAAGCTCTGATACATTTGTCTGGCTTATTGTATTTAGTGTTATTTGTTTGCTTTTAATAGCTAGTCCTCATCCTTTAGTTTATCTATTAGCTGTGCAGTCTCTGCAAATTCAGAATAGCAAGTAACGGATTGCCAATTTTCCTTGTGAATATCAAGCATGCCTCCTTTCCTTTGCCGTGGCATTCTTGGGGTTTCATGATCCTGTTTCGTCTCCCAGTTGGAAATTTGATCTGGCTACATTGTTGGAATTTAAAGCATGCAAGCACAATTGCAAGTAACATATTGCTAGTCTGGTCATAATTTCTCTTGTGAGTTGTAGTTGTTATCCATGGCTCAATTGACTGCTCTTCATCCATTAGTGATAGAGATGCATCATTCAAGTAATGAAACTATTCACAAGGCACCTGGCTGGTCTTTTATTAGATAGAAGGCCTGTAAGCAACATTTTTAGCTGCCTGTGGGATTTCATTGTTTCATTTGCTCATACAAAGACCAGAAAAAGTCACTTTGCAGAAAATCTGTAGAGGAATTAGGAATTACATATAAATTCAGAAAGAACATCATGAAATGTCTTCCCATGAATACCAGTAATTTCTTCATTGGGAAGAGGTGTTCTAGCAAATGTTTATCATTTCTCTGGAATGGTTTTGTTCAGCACACGTTTGGTAAAAAAGCTACAGTTTTCCACTGTGTTGCACTCTTTGCTGTTAACACCTTTCTGTGAATTCTCTGCATCAATTCTTGTGACCCTCCCTATGATTATTTAGATAATTTGAAAAAAAAAAATTATAACTAGTAAATATTCAAATTAGTAGTTATTCAAAATATAGGTAGGTTTGAATGGAAAGACCTAGGGAATAGAGTCAGTGTTACACTTATAACTAGAGGTGTATCAGGGGTGAAGTATATTAGGGATCACTACTCAAAAGGCAGACTTGTACAGGTGCTTTTTGAGGACAAAATGCAAAACTAGTGTTAGTGCACTATGGTATTAATTTGATTGGCCTAACTGCACTTTCAGTTTGGGAAGTTACTGCAAGAAATAACTTCACAATCATAGTTTCACAAATTAACACTCAATATATGAACACTTTTCTTTAGCTATTAACCTGTGCACCCTGGTGAGATAAAATGTTTCTGTGTTATTCATCTTTCTGATTTTGACCAGTATATTTTACTTGAAATTTGCTGTGAAGAAACAACATGCACCCAGTTTGCCATAATGAAATGCAGGGTAATGACTTTGTAAGATTTGACACCTTTTGGTTTTCTGACCTCTTGCCATTTTGTATGCCTTAACACTTCCTGGGATCTGATATGAAGACAAAATTTATAGCCAACAAGCCTTGTGTTTGCCAAAGTTCAACCTGTTTACCCATAAGTTTTCATTCCTTTTAATCAGAATTCCATTTGCTATTAAGCAGTCAAGCTCAGTCATCCAGGAAGACTGGCAATGTAATTTTGCAGCTTTTACTCCCTCAGCTCCCACTGACTAGAGGTCTTGCTGATTAGCTAATAAAGTGCTTTCTGGTCTGCAGAGTGGAGAAGGAGGAATTCTTGTTGGCATTGTTCTTTCATTACAACCTGGAGATGTTATTCTCTCACACATTTTCCCAATTCCAGGGTAAGGTAGGAATCACTGCCCTCTCTGTGGGATTTTGCACTTTGCTCACTGTATGCCTCTAGGAAGTGCTGCAACTGCACCATAATTTTGTTTGGATTTGTTCATCAGTTGATGAAATCTGTGCTATATAGTGAGCTTAGCCCTCCAATGAGGTGCTTTTACAGAAGTTATTATTTGACCTACCAAAATTTATGGTATCAAGTAAAATGTATTAATTCCAAGGTCTGTCCCAGATGGTTGCTTTTTAAATGGCAGATATTTCACTGTTCACTTATTTCACTGTTCACTTCAGAAGATAAAGTGACAACTGGAGTTTTCATGCAGAAATTTTCAGGACAACACCATTTTTCTTAGTTGTCTCTGAGCAAGCTTGAGATTGGAGTTTTCAAGGTATTTGCATAATACCTGTTATTTAGAGCCTGGCCAATGATACCCATGTGGAAAAGCTCAAAAATACTTAAAGGCAGAAAGCTCCAAAATACTTGAGGCAGTAACATTGAATCTTACTACATACATTGGGG
Organism: Taeniopygia guttata; assembly: GCF_048771995.1. Taxonomy (NCBI): domain Eukaryota; kingdom Metazoa; phylum Chordata; class Aves; order Passeriformes; family Estrildidae; genus Taeniopygia; species Taeniopygia guttata. The sequence continues at coordinate 73,389,516 of NC_133063.1, read as the reverse complement.
TTATTTGAACCTATTACAGTAAAAATATTGCCCTTAACGAGAACTGGAATCTATTTACCACTGAGTCTGGGTGTGTCCACAAAACAGAGAGCAAGAATGGTGGGGTGGGGCTGAGATTCCAAGAATCTTTTCTTGCCTTTTGTTCCTGCATCTTTCAGGTTTAGGAGCAGTTTTAGTCAAATGCAGCCAGCTCTGGCAAATATACATGTCCTCGTTGTGGTCAAATGTGTGACAAGAAATGGTACTCAGGTTGGGATGCAAAAGGGTATCTTTCTGTAGTTCCAATTTAGCGATTTTCTGTCAGTTTGATTTCCAGCTTGTGATTACCCTCAATAGATAACTTTTGAAACTAAATAGGGCTTGGAGAATGGAGGTGAGTAGATTAACAAGAAATTGAGAAAAAATTTGTTGATTTATTTTCTAAAAGAATCTTGAAAATAGGCATAATCAGTTAAACACTGCCAAGAGCAGTGTTTTAAATAACTCAGTTGCAATTTACTTGAGTTTTGTGGTGGGTTTTTTTTTTTGTGTGTGTTTTTAGGGTTTTTTTGGGTTATTTTTGGGTTTTTTATTGTTTGATTCTTAGTTTGGTTTTGTTTGTTTGTTGGGTTTTTGTTTTGTTTCATTTGTTTGTTTGAAATATTTTGTTTAAGAGAGTAAAAAAGTTCGTATGCTCTGTATTGGATAACTACTGCAACTGGGCATTGTTTATGTGACTTTGCAGCTACATTTCTAGACATAAAATATCTCCATAAAAATTAGAAGACTTATTCAGAAAAGACACAGGTTGAAGTTCCTCTTTCTACAACACAACAAACACTGATCCTAATAAAAGAGGAACTGAATTGTTGTTATTAATGTCATTATTGGGAGCTATTTTTATTCTCATTCTAATCTTAAATGTGTATTTTTCAAAAGCTTTCAAATGGATCTGCATTGGATCTGTGAAGTGCTTCATCCTCAGGTGCACTTCCAAGAGTGCCAAAAGCAGGTGCTGAGAAAAAAGGGTAGAAAAGAGAGGCAACCATGTATTTCAGCCTTTTCTGTTCCTCTTCCTGCCCTCTGTTCTGTCCAAGCCTTCCATGGACAATTGACAACTGCAAATTCTGTCTTATATTTATCAGTTCCTAAGGGCAATGTGGCAATATACTTTTGCTAAACACACAATCATTTTATACCTGGGTTCACCATGTAGGGAAGGTGTGAAAACCCACCACAGGGTTAGAGGTTTTTTTTATTGCCAACTCTATGACTCTTGGAAGAATTTCTCTCCAGGTGTGAATTCATGGACCAAATTTTATTTAATTTATTTCTAATTTTCAGTTTCCAGATCTAGTAAGAATTTTTGGTGTTGTTTTAGCTCTTGCCAGCTAAGATACAGCACTTAACCCCCTTTGCCTCTCACCAAATGTAACTGCTTGAGGTTTAATATTCCCTTCTCTGAGGTGCTTTTTTCAAAAATTAAGTGTGACAGCCATATGTTCCTTGTTACACAGAAGACCATTAACCAAGCCAAACCTTTTGCCAAATATCCTGGAGCCTGTGAGGCACTGTGTTTCTGGAGATGCTTTCCTTTTTTATCTTTTCAGTATTTCTCTTCCTTTTGCAGGGATCTGGAGAATGTAACACAGCTGGATTTTCATCTTCAGCTGCTCTAGGAATAAATCACATCCTAGGCTCCCTTATCAGCTATGAATGCTGTTACTGACACAGAACAAATTGCTTTACGGCTGCACCAGACAAGTTATGGGCAGAGATGTCAGCCTGATATGCTTTTGCACAGTCCATGCTTGAAATATCTCATGTATGTATGTCAATTCTTGTGAAAGGGGATGAAAAGACAGCTGCCTTAGACAAGTTACTACTATTAGGTTTGGTTCACTCTGGTATTCCTAGTGTTTTATTCTAATTATAAATTTGAGCAAAAGACAAGCAAATGCATCAGTTCACAGTATTTATTTAGAGGGTTTCAGGATCATTTAACATAGAATGTGGTAGAGTGCTTACTCAGGATTTTTCTTATTAATGAGAAGCCTGTGTCAACTTTTTTTTTTTTTTTTTAGCAGTGGTGCATTTTAGTATTAGAAAGGATAGTATTCTTATCATCCATTGCAGAAGAAAATAATTTTGGGTTAGAATGAACTGGACTACTAAAACTGGCAACATTCCATCTAATTTCTTTAAAGAAAAGTTGAATTTCTGTAAGCATAAACTCTGTAAAAAATCTGTGTAGTTCTACATAAAACACTTGAATAGGAGATCCAATGACGACACTGAACAAAGTAGATTAGAAGCTTTTGATGGCAGAATATAGCCCTTGTGCTTGCCCCTGTGGGGTGACTTCCTCAGGGCAGGAACATATTAGCTCTTTAAAAACACAGCTTAGGTACTGGCGTAGCCATATTTTACAAATACATTCCTGAGGGATAAGTAAGCGTTGTATTTCTTTCCTCCGTTTTAAAGCTTTAATGGACTAAAAAGGTCATGTGTGGAGGTAAATAGCAAATCTTTGAACATGAATAGATTTCTCTGTTGGCATGGAAAGCAGCTGTCTCTTCTGGAACTGATATGAAGCTCCCAAGGACAGAAGAGCAGACAATTACTTTCCTGTTCAGCCTCCTGTCAGAAGTTCTGCCCTGTAAGTCAAAGGCTGCTGGAGACCACACAAACTTTTTCTCCATGAGCTTTGCATTTCTCCAAGACTAAACTAAGATCCCAACTCCATGACTTGGACCTGCCATTTCCGGTAGCCTTTGCCACTTCCATTGAAGCAAAGTCCTAAGAGCTCAAAAATAATCCAACATACAAAAATTTCTAATGTTTCAGAAAGAAAACAGCAATGATTTTGTAGAACGCTCACCAACACCATTGAGCCATACTTGTTTAACCACACGAGAGGTTTGGGAAGAGAGACAATTGCTCAGGTAGGCTAATGAAGGATCATTAAGGATCCTCTTGCCGAGCATGTCTAAGCGCTGATATGACCACACCATGTACTGAAGAGAACTTGTACTGGCAGCTTCTGGCAACTTTAAGGTTGCAGTGTTCTCTCTGTGTTACCTGTGGATTATTTTTAATACATAATTGTTTACATGGATATGTGTTCTATATTAGCATACATGTGTCCCTAATTGTCTTCTGTAAGTCTGCCAAATGTTAATTTGTAATTATTTTATTCACTGTTGGCTTTTTCTTTCTTTCAGTACTTCATTTATATAGGATTAAGGTTCAAACTAATTATACCTCTTTAATGTGTAGATGAGAATACAGTGTGTGGTTTATTTTAATTCGTGTTTGGCCTTATTTTAGCTTTTTTTTCCTGTATGCACAAAGCTCTGAAAAAATATTGTTAAGTCTTAGAGAATGTGGAATATTTTTTCAGCACTTAAATGCTTGCCTGGGACAAAAGTTTATTAATAAAATACAATGCACTGAAAATGATTAAAGGAGCCTTGTTATGTTTTCTGACCATTTTGGGAGTTTTAGTACCTGTCAGAAGAAACAAAGGACGTGAACTTTTTTCTCTCCCTTCAGACTCAGTATGCTGAGTTACCCCAGAAGTGTAACACTGTTTCTTTATCACTCTTACCAAACACACATCTTTGCTTTTGCCTGTGGAGAAAATGGTGAATGAGCAGTGTGTTAAAAACAATGGAGGGAAATCATGTGTTCAGTCACACTGAGAAAACTGCTAGTTTTGACTAAAACAATTAAAGTAGATTAATGTATGATCTAAGGGAGATATAGTTGATGTTCCACGATTATCTGTATTTCATTGAATTGTCTGGGGAACACGAAAACTATGCTTGACTGCCTGCCTATTGTGAGAGCAGGTCTCAGCACAGTTTGTTCAATTCCTGCTGTCTCTGGCTATGCTAATCACAGACAAGTTTTAGTAACAGGGGTACCATAGGGTGACTTCTCACAGTTTCATCTTTGAGCAAGGTAAGTCGTGGTGTACAGTTAGACTTCTGAAACTTGCTAAGACCTTCTAGGAAGACATTTATCTAGATGTGGATATTGCAACCAGTACAACATCCGGAGAGACAGACCATGGTCTTGGGGAGGACTATCTACATCCATCACACAAACTGGGCATGATTTGAAAAAATGGGAGGGGTCTTTCTTCAGCAGGACCTGAAATTTCCAGTCACAGGAAAATGAATCAAGTTGAAACAATTAATAGCATTGCTGGAAGTGCAATACAAGCGCTTTTTCCACATTTAGGTTTTTCCTCATGCTTATTTTCCTCAGTCTTCCAGGGCTACTGTAGAAATAATGAATTGAACATGATGACTCCTTCAACCTACTAATAGTTTTGAAAAAATAAACATATGTACCATCCAGGTACAACACTTAAACTGAATATCTTATTATGGAGTATTTTGGTGTGTTTTTTGTTGGTTTGTGGTTTTTGTTTGTTTTGTTTTTTGTTTTTGGTGTGTAATTTTTTTTCTTTTCAAGAGGGTACACTACACATTTGTGTTGAATTAATGCAACCACTCCTCCTAGTTTATGGCAGAAGAGATCCATCTATCCACTGTTCAGGAACACAAAGGAGATATGTTATCAACATGTCACTTTATTAACCTACATTCTTGCTGCAAGACAAGTATCTTCCAGACAGGTGAATTTTTGTGTGTTTAAACACAAAATGCACCATAATGAGTCTATGCAGTGAAATCTGACTAGAAAATATTTAATTGTTTTGAACAGGAAACAAAAGACTTGACACTACAATTATGATATTATTTTGTGGTGGACCAAAATATGACCCATAAAAGAGCTTTTAAATCTGCTTTTTTGACTTTCTTGGCTGTTAGAAAGGGCTGACCCTTTCTACTCAACCTTAAATTTCTGATTTTTAAAATAGTCTCTTTGCTTGTTTTCTTTCATGATAAACATCAGAAATAGCTGCTCTACCCAGTGCTGGTTCAGGTGAAGGATGTCCTGACACAAAAGAAGGCTCATATATGTGTTTTCTGTGTGTATTCTTTGACTGATGGGAAGATATTTCAAAGTGTTAGCCAACAACTATTAAAATCAGGATTAAAAATGGTGAACAAAAGATTAGAAAGCCCCCAACATGATAATTTCCCCAGGCTCTTTTTGCCATACCGTTTGCCTTCGATTGCTTGACTCCAGTGAGAAAACAATCTTTCCAGTTTCTCCTATATCTTATATTTGAAGTGATCATGATTTAATGTTCTAACCTAACAAGAAAAGAGCTTCTGCTGCATTAGACTTACTTCTCTCTCTTGTACACTTGCATCTTTGGGATTTTAGTTAAAGGATATTAAAAAAAAAAAAAAAAATTAACTTCCCCCTTTTTTTCCCACATTCCCGTAAAGGAAATTTGAGTGAAAATATGAGAACAAAGAGACAGGGAAAATAAGACTGTAAGCTAGCAGGCAAAATACTACTTGGCTTTTCCTACGAAAATGTTCTGGATGGGCCCCTGACCCCTGGGCAAAAATTATAGGAAACACTTTTCTCATGGGGAAGGAGCAAATTTCTTCCAAAGTAAGCAAATGCTTCAGCAATGTAGCCAGCAGGAGGTTACAAAGCAGCATTAGCAAAGAAACGTGTTTGCAGCGAGTAGCATTATGTTTAATTTCCTAAAGAAACAGTTCATTTTGCTGTTAAACTGTAAATGATGTAACATGTGTCAACTATATTGACCCTTGCCATTATTAACAGTCCGTTATTTTTGGGAACATTCCTATCCAGCTCCTCCCACAGCCCATCTTTCAGAAATATGCTTTTCATTATCCTAGTATCCTGTTTTAGCAGGGCTGAGAATGGCATGCTAAGTAGTCATATGAATGTAACACAGGCCTCCTGATTTTAAGAATATTTGGTATGGGTAGTGAAGAGAGTGTTCCCATTAAAGAATAAAATTATATAGTGCAAATCCAGTATGAATAGTAGCTCTGGCAGTTACTTTGTTTATGAAGGGTGATATACTTGCTCCATATCCTGTTGTCTCCAGTATTTGGCAGTGCTCTTAGCAAGAACTGGTTTAGTTAATACAGCAGAACACACTTGGGGCCCCTTGGACTGTGACTATTCAAGAAGCCATGGTCTTGGTTTCAGAGAGGAATGCTGAAATAGTAGTAGTCCCTTTAAATACATTTAAAGGCATTTCTTATACACAATTTACTTCTGTTTACATGAGATGTTATCTAGAGGATGCAAAAAATTTAAACATCATTCTTCATTTGTGCTTACTGGGAAAAGCTGATTGTAACCATCTGTTGTAAAACAAACTCAGAAAGGGATGACCTTTCCAGTTCCTTGCCTGCCTCAGCTCAGCCCAGCAAAATGAGAGAGCAGTGACTGCACTTTTGCATTGCTGGGACCTGCCTGACTGCTAGGTAGGATAGAGGCGATCCTTCAACACTTCGTGAAAATGAAAGTAGACATTTCTCTTTTACAGTGCTGTGTGGTTGTGTACAATTTTTAAATGCAATCATTTGGCAGGGTTTTTGGCACTGGCAGGATTTCTGATTTGTTTATTAATAGTACTTCTACTGAATTGTTGATAAATGATGAATTTTGGATCCCCTGATAAACTCTGAATAGGGAGAACAAGATTTATTTCAGTGAGGCTCCATGAGGAAGCAAAAAGATCCACCTAGATAATGATAATTCATTGCAGAATTACAGGCTGGATGCTTGGTCTGCAGAATAAGCAGCTTTTTGACTAGTGTTTAAAATCAAGATAACTGAAGTTTCCTGGTTTTGAAGCACATGATAGACTATGATTGAAATGAATATACTGTTAAAAATATCACATCTGATCTTACTGTCGGGCCTCTGATGGTGTGCTGTTGTCACCTGAACACCTGGCATCAGCAAGGGGGGATGCTAGAGGCTCAGCACCTATGCAGATCAGGGTATTGCAGGAGGACATCCAAACATAGGGCAGCCAATTGTCATATACATACATATAATTGTCAAATGTCCCAGTTGTCATGGGAATTTCCTGGCCCTGTCTGGTACTGACACAACTGAGCAGGATTCACTATGACAGATTCCTGCAAATAGGAAGATGTTAAAAATTGTCAGGACACGGGTTCAGGACTGAGAGGAATGAGGCTTCAGAGGGTGTCATCCATGACTTAAATGAAGATTGGGAAGGAGAAAACATGTGCTGGATGCATTAATACAGAAGAAACAGATAATTAGTTTGGATTAAGGGTTTTCAGTTTTTTAAAATAATAACTTCAGTTAGACCTTCCCCTTCTCTTTTTGGTTTGATACACAGTGACTTTCTGGTTTTGGTACAGCATGTTTGGTCTACTCAAATAAATACTTTAAAAATAGAGGTCTAAAATATGTTTTGGCTGAGAATGTCAGTTATATAGAGACTTTAAAAACATTGGTTAAGTTTAAAAGGTCATTTTTTATTTGCATGATTATCTTCTCAATGTTCAATAAAAATTGATGGATTCTAAGGAGTAAAGCCTGGTTCTAAAGGAAAAAATAATTAATAGAATTGTCTGGTCTTACTTATTTTAGCAGAGATGGTCTTCCATCTCAAAGCTGACCATAATTCTGTGGTTTTATAGCTTTCCTGTACCCTTGTTTATAACAGTCCTGATAAGGCCAGCTTTGGGAATAAAGGCACAGTATTAAAGGCAAGATAATGTTTTCTCTCAGACAGATGATTTCTTTTGTCAGTTTTTTTTTGGTCAGTATCCTGCATAGTGCTGGAGAAAAAAGGGAAAGGCAGGAAAAAGGGAAAGGCATGTGAGGAAAGTGAGTGATATCTGTTGGCCAACAGATTCAACTTACTTTGAATATTGAAGTCAATATGTAGTTTACATTAAACACCGAGGTCTGGTCAAGAATTTGCTCTTAAACTTCAAGAACTGCCCTTAAACATTGCTTATAAATGTAATTGGCTATACTTCCTTGAAGCTAGAAAAGCTTGACTAAGAAATTCCCTGCTTCTGCGAGTCCCTCTTTTGGGGAGGAAGTCAACTATATTAGGAAGATACAGTAGTAGAGAGAGATCAAAGATGTAAAGAATAAATTTTTGTTAAAAATATGGAAACTCTCCAAAATTTGCTAATGTACAGTATTTACCAGTTTATCAATGCATCCCTCAGTTGTACTAATGACCCTTCTCTCCATGCAGTAGTCTTGGTATTTGGTTCTAAATATCATGCTGTTTTACACTATTTTTTTCAGAGGATAGCACAAGTTAGGTAACAGCATATGTAAATCATTGCCTTCTTTGGCCACATGCAAAATATAATTCCATGGCTTGTACATCTGTGCTAAATGTTTGTAGGATGCGGTTTTCCTGACACCTCAATTTTCTGTAGAAATGCTGTGGCAGTATTGTGAATGGAGATAATAGGCCTGGTGACAGGAAAGAAATGTGCACTGTTAGTTGTTTCCTCATACTCCACTTTCACTCCCGTTAGACCTGCCAATTCACAAGAGAATGGTTTCCTTGTCATACTGGGGAGACAGAGCAGCCCAAGCTGTGCCTGAGGAAGGACTGCTGTTTGCAGTCCTTCACAGGAGCTAGGTCTGCCATAGCTGGGATTTCTGCTAGCATCCTGCTCCTCCACCTTGAGCTCCACCAGGTCCCACCCAGTGGCACCATGTCCATATTTATCAAGAGCCTCCAGCTCTCTCTGTGCCCAAGCTGGTGGGCACAGAGGTAGTGAATTTCCCACTTTGGTCTGGAGCCAATCCACCACATGTGGGAAGAGTAGTTCTGTCTGATTCCTTTGAAACATTGCCCTAGCAGCCATGTTCTGGGCTTTTCCAGGGTATAAGCAGTGCACAGAGTGTCTTCCAACACTGGGACCCACCAGTGCTACTTCCCTCTGAAGTCAGTGTTGGAGGATATACACTGTAGATGCACACATGTGCTCTAAACTGTCTAAGAGAAGGATCCTTGAACAGTGTTTGCACAGCTTTTCCTGTAAACTTCATGGCCATGCAAGTGGCTTCAGCTGAGGAATCCCCTCACTTATGAACATACTTCCCCTCTCCTCAACATAGCAGTCAGGCTCTCATTTCTCATGTTGCATGCATGGAAAGAGAGATCAAAGTTTTTTTGTTTGTTTATTTTAAAAATAGGGCAAACTTCTCTTGTGTTTTGCTTTCAAACTCTTTTACATCAATAAGTATTTTTGAAACCATTATTTCTACCTTTTCTTAGGATGAAAGAACAATTAACAGAATACAATAGCCTCAACATAGTGAAATTCCTTATATTACAAAGCCCATGAGTCAAGATCATACCAACCACCACAGGTAAGAGGTCCTTGATACTGCCTCTCCCTTCTGTGTGATTGCAGATGTGGCCTGAGTACATGATTTAAAAAGATCAAGCTACAGTTTTTGCCTATGTTCTTAACAGGGTTTTCGTTGATGTGTGCATTGTCCTGTTGAAATAAAGCTACTTGCTGCAAGATTGAATATTTCAGTAAGTGCCACTGGTGACTCTTCTGGCTTGTCTTGGTTCAAACTTTGAACATTAGTGAAGAGGAGTTTGGTACACTTTTTAATGGTGACCCTATGATGCATATTTAAATATGTCTGTTTACAATTTAAAACTGTATGTTCCCAGACAATTTGAAGTGCAGTCTATAAATTTGTGAAAATAACACTTTTTTTTTTTTTAACCAATTTGTATTTTAAAAAATGTCTTTTTTATATTTTGATATATCCTTAAGTATACAGTAATGCAGGTAGTCTAGCAGGTAGTCTAACCTGCTAGGAAGTAGGTCCTGTCAGTTCTTAAATCTGCAGAGGAAGGGATTATCTCTCCTCAAAAAATATAAAAAAATTCAGTTCCAAAGTTCCATCTTACTGGAAAATGAACCAAGATTCACCCACTGAAAAACTCTGTATATACTCAAAATACTAGGGTTTTTTTGGGTAGAGGTTAAATCAGAGTCAGATCAAAACCCCATGTTTGTAGATTCAGGTAGAGTTATCTGCTTTGAATAAAAGGTTTATTCATGTTGGTTTACAGTTCTAAACCCTCAGCTGTTTCAGCTGGTGGCTGAAAAGAGTCTGGTGGCTATCTCAGTTCTTGTGCTGAAATTGCTGAGGAGCTCTGAGGCCAACTCCTCTGGTGACCCTGCTTCAGATCCAGTGAGCTCAGAACAAATATAATTGCAATCTACTGGAGCTGGGGTCAAACAGATGCCCCTGAAGCTCTCCTGAGTGTTCGTGTAGTGCCTTAGCTCAGTACTGCTGTATCCTCCAGGACAAAGGTCCATGCTGACATGGCCACACATCTGCTGGAGTGAAGTGAGCCCCTTCCACACCAGCCAGGCAGTGTTTGCTCAGCATGATGGTGTCACACAGGAAAAGTTTCCTTTGGGCTTGCAGTCACATATGTTTTCAAAGAACTTAGCACTCTTGAATTTAAGATAGATTATTTTTTTCAGATCATTAAACCTGACATTTAACTCAATCTGGAAAATGCCGTTTTCCAAAGTTGTGAGCAACTGAGACTTGCAATCCAGATTTAGGTGCATGCATACCTTATTTTCTTAATTACAGCCATGTACACTGTAATGCTGTTTAGGCTGAGTAGGTTTCTAATCGCTCTGCCCAGGCCCTCTTTGGCTTTCTCTTCGGTCTGCACTAATAAAGTTATTGTATATTTCAGTCTAACAACACTTGAAATGCGGCCCAATCCATCCTATGAGATGAGATTTAATGAGACTTTGAGCAACCTGATCTTGTAAAAGACACTTCTGTCCATGGCAGGGGGCATAGGATAGATGATCTTTAAGGCCCCTTCCAAACCAGAACACTCTATAATTCTATAATTCTGTGAGGCTTGTTGGTGGCCTGGAAATACTGCAGCTGGTTCAATATACGTGATTTAGTGCTCTCACAGTTTGGATTTAACCTTCGTTACCTTTGGCTTGGGAAAGTCAGAAAACAGGACAAATTTCTTTGTCCCTCATTTATATTTCTGTTCTTTCACAATATCCCAGCTCTTTCTGCAAGCATCCATTTTTTTGGCCAACACCCTACATTCCTCAAAAACTTTTTCACTCAGACCTAGGCTGGCTAATTTAAAATTCTGTTTGGACAAACTGCCAAGAGAAAAGACACCTCACATTATTATTCACCACTACTCTGTTAAGGACCTCAGCTGAAAAGTGGTTTTAAATGAAGTACATTTACTTCCTTTAGTTTTTGTTTTTACTGGGTTCATCCTTTTGCCAGTGCAGGAAGGAAGGTTCAAGCAAGAAACATATACTGTGAATAAAAACTAGGCACTTCCGGGTGAAACTGAAATGGAGCTACATTTGGTCATTTGAAGAAAGACTGAAAAAAATAGTGCAAATAGTGAAAGAGGAAGAGAAGGTAGAACTGACTTTTTTTAAATTAAAGAATAATCTACTGACTACAGTGACTAGGTGCTGAATTTTTAGAAAATCCCTGTTTTTCATAGCATGTCTTTTTCCATTTCCCTTTTCAGATACGGAAGTTCATGAAGTTACCATAACTCAAAACACCTATTCGAGATTCTTTCTCAGACATTTAGAGGTTCTTACTTAAGAATTTTGTCCTTCTCTTTGTATTATCAACTATAATCCTAAATTCTTGAGAAATATATTTCCTTGCTTCCAGTGACCAAACCTAATTGCATTACTTGCATAATTTCTTACAAAATTCTTGCTGAGTTGTATCTGTTTGTACACATAAAGATACAGATTTCTGTCAGGCTGGGAAAGCATTTCCTTGGTCTCATAAGATCATGTCTTAACACTAACATGCTGTTCAGTGAGAATGTTGAAACAAAGGTGTGCCTTGGGCTGTGTAAGGTGAAGCTGTTGTCCATAGCTGGTGTCTGGGTTTCAGGCTCTCCTTTCCAAGCCAGTCTTTGTTCTGCCGTCCTCTTCTTTTCTTTTTGGCTTTGTCTCTCAAACCTCTCACGTTGCCCATTCTGTTCTACCTTCCTTAGGTCTGCATCTGCCCAGATGACAGTGGGTCCTGCTTGTGCCACAGCTGGGCTTTGATATTAGAGCAGAAAGATGACAGGAATAACCGCAGTAAAGTGGGGATATTCTGAACAAGTCACCATTTTTCCCATTGCTATGTTTCATTAATTACAAGCAAGAATCATATCTGGTGCTGTTGGAATTAAAATAACACATCTTCCAAGAATTCTCTAAGCTATCCTCAGCAGGTGCCAACTAGTGCAGTTTCTTTTCTTCTTCTATCTCAGAAGGCTTCTTCAATTTTCTTTAATTAACCTCTCATCTTAATAACACCTTAGCTAAATGCCAAGATATGAAAATTCTTCAGAAGTAATCTTTTTAGAGGATTATATCAGCTTAAAGCACTATTCTGTGCTTAAAGACGTCTGCATACCTTCTGAACAGTTAGGGATTGCAGTGGTTTTGGGACTATGCCATCACACCTAAAGCACTGCTGTAGGTAAAAACATAGACTTCAGAGGCAAGGGAACAGAACCAGTGTTCCTGATTTTCAGCCTCCATCCTCTACATAAGATGTACAAGGATAAGCATAGGATGATTTCAATATTCTAAAAAGTATTGGTTTTCTGAACTACTGCTAAGGTCAGGAGCAGTATCTGCTATGTGTTACACCTACCATATTATGCTTCTGAGATATATTCTGCCTTTGCAGAACTTACACCCTTCTGTAGAATAGAAAAAGAAAATCTGTGACATTGTTTGGAAAATTCTTTTTGCAAATCTTTCATAGTCAGTGCCAGAGTGAGCTAAATAAGGAAAGTCAGTGAAACTTTAGAAACATGAACTGAGATGAAAATCATTTGTACCAGCTGTAGTCTAAATCCATATGTGGTCTAAAGCCAAAATAAAGGCCCTGCCCCACAAAAGGCTCAGTTTTCAAAGACTGGATAAAAATCTCCAGAGTCTCATTAAATTCACTTTGATTGATCTCCAGGAACCTTTCCTGAGTGCCTATTGCTTTAATGGCAATAAGGTAATATTCCTAAAAGTCTTCCAGTTTGAAGTAAATTGCAATTGAAACAATTGCCCCTTTGAATTAATGAGGACACATGGTCTGTGGGTTTTGGTGGAATGATTGGACAGGTAACAACAGACTTTCAAGACAGAGAGGGAAAACACAGGCATTTTAAATATGCATTTTGAAGCCTGGTTGTGAGCACTGTTACAAGAAATTGGCAGACTGCCAACATGAGCCAATCCTTCCTGTGTTTTGGGATTATTTTTAGTTTTTTATTTTTAGCCTAAATTTTGAACACATAGTGTTTATTCTTTCTTTCCTATGCTTCTTGATGTGTGAAAAATTGCTTTTTCTATCCCTTGTTAGGTACCTTAACGAACAGGCCAGCTATTTGCGAGAGAGAATATAATTATTTCCTCTACCACAGAGACATTGCCATTCCTCCAAGGTCTTCATTAAGTGCTGCTCTCCAGTGGTGCCAAATCGATGATTTTCTTGGTGCTCAACCTGTCTAGGTTCTCTTTGACCAGGAAGAGGTAAGAAAGGGTTTATCGTGACCTCATGTGTAATATTTGTGTGACAGACCAGACCCCAGCCACCCTCAAAAGTTGGAAATGCTGACGGTCATCTTAGCTGCTGCCACCTATATCATACCATGTCACCTGAAGGTCTGAAAAGCCTAACCTTTAACTTTTTACTGCAGATGAAAAGGGTATGGCAGCAGCTTTGAAGACAAAGAATTAATTTACCTATATAGGTATATATACTTGTGCTGGGAGCACAAGTACAAATACTCCTAGTTTCTAGAATTGAAATACTGTGATGAAGCTTACATACACAAACATGTCTTTTAATGCTGCAGAAAGCATCTTGAAGAATGGTGATAGCTGAGTTTCTCTTCCTACAAAATTATTATGTGTCTCTACTATCCTGGTCCAGTGGGGGACAAGCCTCTGGTCACACAGTCCCACAGCCCCAGTGGCCATGCATGCTGCAGTGAGGCTGGCCTGGAAGGCATCAAGGGAAGACTTTGCTGCTTTCTATCCAGCTATGCCTAGTGTATACCATGGCCATGAAGAGGTATTTTTATGATCTACAGCATGTATGCTAATCACTATACGGATGTATATTTTGAATAAACCTTACTAGTGGTGACGTGTTCTAGATACATTCAGGCAAAGGACTACAGGGGTTGCTAAGATGCCAAAGTCTTTGAAGATGTCCTTTCATGGTCCTCTGCAATGTCTGAGGGTCGAGCCCAAGATACAAAGTCTTCTGGGAAAATATCAATGTCTTTAACAGTTGAGATAATAGAACTAAATATGGATTTCTCAAGGATGCTACTCATTTTACAGGAAATGCCATTTATATTTGTCTCAGATATTCAGGCAACCCTTTTGATCAGCTTGACACAAATCAAATATTTTTGTGCTGCCTTGTTGTATTTTCCATAATGCCATTCTGTATGCCTAATGCCCCTTCTGCAGTCAAAAGTTTGAATAATTTATCTTTGGTCAAGAATTTTGCTTTTATAGATTCTCTGCATGTATTTGCCAGTGAAGCAGCTGGCAATAACCTAGTACATTTGATCTTCTGACAGCTGTGCTACATGTAAGACATTGATGCATTAGAACATTATCTTTAAAAGTTGCATGAAGAATGGACTGATGCTACCAGGTATTGTTCCTCACACAATAAAATTTATGTCATGTAGTAAATACCTGGAAAATAATTGTATTTTTCCCCTCACAGTGCAGCAGATCACGTTCTTGTGCAACCCTCAGATTAGGACAGGAACAATTATTTTGCTCCTTTAAGAACGTCATCCTCCTTACAGGAGTGTTGACTGAATGTGCAGATATCAGACAACATGAGTTTAGGCCTTTGCTTATCAATGTAAGTCAAAATGAAAGAGCAGAGATGGGGGATGGGGCTGTGTGTGAGGTGTCAGGGGATGTGTGTGTACTCTTGCCTACTTTGTGCCTCAAGTATGCTCTTTTTAAACCATTTTTCAAATAAAAGCCTGTGAAAAAAGTTGCTGATTTTGACTGCATCTTGTTAACAAAAGCTTGCAGAAAAGTTATAACTTATTACCTTTTGAACCAACAATCTGGGCTGCATGATTTTACTAAAAAATTGTAAAAAATATATACTGTGCATAAGTTTCATCTATGGAGAAACAGAACTACTCTATTTCCTGTGTGGGCAAAACTTGAAATGGAAAGACTGAGCATTGTACAAAAGGCTTATCTTCTCTTCAATGCTCTGGCATTTATCAAGTAGAGCTTGGGTAATTTTGTTCTATTCTTTAGATAACATGACCTTGATATTTTGCAAAAATTAATTGCAGTAAAGGAGTGCAATAAGAAATGAGATGTTCAGTTCATTGCTGCAGTAATAAAACTGGTTTGAAGACAGCCTCTGCAATGATATTATTAATTAATATGTCACAGACTTTAAAATAAGCTGCCACTATTTTAATCAGCCTATAAGGACAGTTATGCTGATGCTCCTAATCAGACCACTGTACAGTACAGACAGGCCATTCATCACAGTGAATTAAAAGCTATGTTTCAGCAAGCAAAACTAGAAACACACAGGCTAACCCACAGCCATCTATACAACTCAGAGGAGACAAATATTTATTGCAGGTTTTTCTGAAACCAGATAAAATGTGTGGTCTGAAATCCAGGACAGTACATTACTCTAATATGAGCAATGTACCTCAAAGAAATTTTTTTTGCATGGTGTTTTTTTCCTAGGGAAATATAAGCCAGATTGCATCGTATTACACATTGTGTAGCTTTGAGTTTATTTTAATTTTTAACAGTCATCTGTTTTCTTCATCTGTACATAAGTCATGCCACAGGAACATCTGCTGGTTCTTTTCTTTCTTCCTATTGACTTCAGTTTTGCATTTTTATATTATGGTTTTGTTTCCATATGAGAGTCAAAGTCAGCTTGCTTATTCAGAGGGACAAGGGGAGAAAATGTTACAGCACTACAGTTATGCTAGATTTGACTCCTGTTTATACAAGCAACATGGAAGTCAGTAGCTCTTCCCCATCCTCTTGCCACTGTCACAATGCCCTGTTGCTGGGCTGCAAATGTTTTTGTTCTGGATACTTAAAAACCTTTTTAGGTCCCTGTGCTGAGGTGGATGTAGGGTAGTCTGTCCCTGTATTGTGACTTTGCAGTACAGTCTTTGTGCTCTGAAAATTAGGGCTGCCAGGTTTACTCCTAAGGGTGCATGAGCCACTGTACGGTAGCAAATTTTACTTAAAATCTCATCAGGTGGTTAAATCTGATGTGAATCTCATGACAGAAAGCTGGAGAGATTGAATTATATGAGATATTTAATAATTGGTAGGATTTTGCCTATATTCTTTGTCTTTCTTGCTGTTCTGAATGGGAATAAAGAAAATTATAATTTGAATAGTACTATGGTAGTGTGTTTGTGGGGATTTCAAAGGAAATAAACAAGGAAAAGTGAGCACAAAAAAAAAAAAAAAAAAAAAAAAAGAGCGAACATTAATAACAACAGCTTAGTTTTTGGTCCCAACAGACTCAACTAGCAGAAGGGGAAAAGAAGATCTGGGGCTGGCTAGCAGAGAAACATTGCTGAGTGTAAACACTACAAGGCATCTCTGAGTGCTTTTATCATACGGAGCCTGAAAGTATTTGTAATTTGTGACTCTCCAGTCAGGAGCAGTCTTGCAAGCAAGGAGTGTTTATTGTGGATTTTCGGTACAGAGAAAACTACGCTCAAGCTGACCAGAAAGACTGGAATTTCATCTATCTCTCTCCCCTCCCCCTCTCTGCTTTCTCTCTGTTGCTCACTCATTGGATTTCTTTCTCTGCCAGCCTTTTAAAACAGAAATTACTGGGTCAGTGACATACATTTTTCCTTTTTCTAGTTTGATCTCATGTTCAGCCTCCAGCAGAAACACGACTACCTGTAAGTATCTTATTCAAGTTTGTTGTACACACTGAATGCTTTGGTGTTTGTGGTTGTAATAGTGCTTAACAGCTTGCAGAGTCCAGTTTGTTGCTGAATGTTGCAGCAGAGCAGCCAGGCAGTAATTTTTGAGCTCGAGATAGATGAAAGCTCAGTTCTAACTTTGAGGAAAGCAGGCACTGTGTTTTACCAGTGGTTTAGTAGATGTTAACTGGAAAGTTTGCATTCAAAAATCTTCCTTTATCCTAATATTCAAGTCGATATATGTTTCTCAATTATGCTGATTTTTTTTTTATTTTTATTTAGATATAATAAAACCTAGTGGCTTTAAAAGCTTGGAAGAGCTAAATAAGATTTATTTTATTAAAGTTGTAGTATTAATGAGACACACTAGAAGAAATGTGACAAAAAGCACTGAAACATATGCTAAAAACTTTTGATATTATAAGTCTCTAAAAAGGATATAATTCAGTCATTTGGGATAACTTATTTTTAAATGAATGTTTTAAAATTATACACTTATTTTGCAGTAGGGATCTGTCAGCAGTTTTACATTTTCATGTTCATTCAGACAGCTGATTCATCTAAATTAGGCAGAGGCTTATTAGTCATATGGATGCATAAAAGTTTACGTGTATCCCCTAACACATGTGTGCTTAAAAAGGTTTTATATTTCCTGCTGATTTCTATGTATTTATCTGGAATCATCACCTTTTAAAAATATGTTGCTTTTACTGTGTTTTGCTGAGATATTCCAACAAATTCTGCAGATAATTATACACTGTTTCTTCAAATGGTTATTAAGAGGGGATTTTTCAAGTTACTTATTTTCTAGTTAGGGATTTTTACTAGTCATGATCTCAGCTAACTCAGGATTGCACTTTACTTTAGGCAAACTGCATCTCTGCCGTTGGCATGGGTCCAAGGTGTAACTACTTCCAGAGTGTTATCTGCCATTCCTTAACTCAGCAAATACCTTGCCAAATACTTAGCTTCTTGGTGACCTGTAATTCCTGTTTGTAGTGCATGGAACAAAACTATTTAATAGCAAGCAGTCCAAGGGATGCATCTGTTAAGTACACATTCAGAAATTACAACCCCCTAATTTAATAGCTCATGATACTTTCATTGCCCTGGGCTAGATTTTAATTGCTGTAATAATATTCATCTTATTTCCTAGAAATTATGGAAAGCTCTTACTTGTTTTCTTTAAAACTGTCCTCGAAATTTTTTGTTTGTTTTTCTGTTTCTTGCAAACTTTTTCTGGTATTCATTAAATCAAATCATTCTCTATTATCCCCTTCCAGCTTTGCAAAAGATTAGGGCAATTTTGATCTATCTGCTCAGGGAAATATCCCAGGCAACCAGAGATTTTGTCACATACAGAGAAACTCTTGAAGTCTCATCTAAATCCCAATGAAGGCTTTGGGTGTCATTGAGACTTGGCTCAAAGTCATTTGTGATTACTGATGTTTTAGTCAAGGTTTAGTTATTAAAGCTGAGACTTACTAGTGCTGTTCCATATTTTACTTTCAGTTGTTTTGTGTTGGTAGATAGCTATCTAAATAATTTGTATTAATCTTTAACTTACATCAGTGTGAGTGTAAGCTCACAATCAGACTCACTAGCTTGTTATTTTTGTAATTCACCATTGCATCATTTCTCATGTGCACAGCAGCCCTGAGGGAAAACCACTTTTGGCACTTGGAGGAAATTTTTAACAGAAACCATTGTCTTCACTGTCCCCGGTTTGGTATGTCCCTCTGTCAGCTCTGCAGAGTCACATTCACCACCTCTTCAGAGGCCCCTTGTCCTCTGCCTTCCCCCCAGCCTCTGCTGAGTGGGCAGGAGTTGCCAGCAGATGAGTAGCTCCTTAGCCAAGTGTCCCTTTTTCAATGCCTTAAGCATATCTTTGGGACTTACCTTCTAGACTTCCAAATCTCAGAGCCAGCTTGGCCAATTGCCCATAAGTATGGGAAAGGGGATTTCCTTGCTTGTTGCCACATTTCTTTTATACTAGTATGGGTATTGGATCTCAGGGGAATTACTGGATAGGTGGCAGGGTATAACTCTGTGTTTTGCAGAAATATACCAGGTAATTAATTTAGATCCTAGCAGTCAGATGGCTCTGTCTTTTCAGGTTAGAGTCAGCACATGATTTAGGGTGAAAATGACCTCTGCAGGTAACTGTACCCATCTCCTTCTCCAATAAAAGCCAGTTTTATGGCAAATCTGGCTTCAAAGTTTGATCAAACAGCTCAGGCCTTGATTAGTTGTTTATTAAATAAACCTTGATATTTTAATGGGTTTGTAGGTCTCTTGTGCTCCAAACACTCTTCTGCTAGAAGTCTAAAAATAAGCAATACGGCCTCTCTTCTTCAGGCTGAACAAATCCACCTGTGTCAGCCACTCCTCATAAATCATATGCTCCATCCCCACTGAGAAATAACAACTAGCATATGATATGTCATGGAACTGACATGTCTGTTTTGCTTCTGGGACCAAAGCTGATAGCTTTTTGTGAGATACGAACCTGGAGTTGTTCAGTGCTTTCAGTTATTTTGGCATTATAGACAGACCCTTAGAAAGTTGATGAGAAAACAGCTTAATTTCAGCTTAATTTCTTTCTGTGTCATTTGTGGATGCTGTTATTTCATTAGGCCACATCTGAAATATTTTGGTGCATTTAGAATTAAATAGTCCCTTAGCTCTATGTCCATTCTGAATACACAGGTGGCATGGCAAGGAGTAGCAGAGGAGAATCCGGTTCAGCTGTGATATTAAGGGCAGAGAAGTAAGAAGATTGTAAGGAAGTTCAAAGCAGCCACAAAATGTGACAGAGGCATCACCAGCAGTTGTCTATCCACTGAAGAGCAGAACACGGTCAATCAGGATAAATACCATGTAGCACACACATGAATTAATTGAAGCAAAGACCTTCTTCACAGAGAGGGAGGATGTTAACACCTTGGCACTCACCTCAAAACCTTTTTATTGTCATTATGTCCTAAAAGAATCTCTTGCCATTTCATCTTGCTATGATTTTATAAGTAATTAAGAAAGTGAGGTTGTACTTCCCAAGATCTTCACTTGGCCATCTCAGGAGACAGTCCTACAGCATCTAAGTAGAAGACAGTGGCTGGAATATATGGGGCAATTATATAGTGATTCAGGAGCTCTGTCTGCACCTTAAAGTAGTCAAATCAAGGCTGTAATACACAGTGACAACAGGACCAAAATTGTAGCAGAGAATGTCTCATACATACACCATTAAATCCATAAAAATACTCCTGATTCCTCTTGTACTCTTTCTGTTCTGTTTTTAATGCAGGAAAGGGCAACATAGAAGCCACTAGCTGCACCCAAGGTTTACAGCTGTATTCCATGCTGGGATTTATGGGGCAGGCACCAGAAACAGGTGAACCTGGGCTATAGCATAGTCAAGACGCAGATGTCTCTGCATGAGTGTAATTTTCAACCTGGTGATGAAGCTGTCTCTCAACTTTAACATTGTTTTATGATAGCTATCCACACTGGAGTGAAGAAATTCAAAACTATCCAGGCTTTAATTTTATAATTTCTGATAAGGTGCCATTAAGAAAATGGTTGTGAATAAAGCTATTTTGCACAATTTTTCTATGCTTCAGTCTGCTATTATGGAGCAGAGAGTTAGTGGCATTGTCATGAGATGTAAAC
Organism: Taeniopygia guttata; assembly: GCF_048771995.1. Lineage (NCBI taxonomy): Eukaryota > Metazoa > Chordata > Aves > Passeriformes > Estrildidae > Taeniopygia > Taeniopygia guttata. The sequence goes on along the minus strand of NC_133063.1, from coordinate 73,368,905 downwards.
TACAAGGTCTATGTGTCAGAGTCATTAATGACCTCTTAGGTATTTTCCAAGTCCTAGTCTGAAACAAAAATTTCTAATTATCTTATCTGAATTTTTCTACCACGGATTTCATTTTTTCCCCACTGGCTAGAATTCTACATGTTCTCTCATATTTTCTTTAGACTGGTATGGTTTCAATATTTTAAACCAAAATGGATAGACTTTCAGATAAATACCTAGAAAGCCAAAGTAAAAATTTGCATTCCAGCTACATAGTCAACATACATCTAACTTTAGATGTATGTGAGACTCATTGTCTTCAACCTTAAATATAAATATAAATAAATAAAGTGAGTGGATCTGTCTTGTTTAACTTTTGGAAGTGAGTAATTTTACAGAACTTCTGAACTGCCAGTTGTTTTTCAGTGAAATTTGAAACTGGGTGAATATGTGCATTCAGTTACAGACTGCTCAGAAAGTAATTCTGCCAGAAACAGTGGAGTGAACACTTACCTATTAACAACAAAGAAAATAAAGACATACAAGGAATTTTTTTAAAATTCACTTTCAGGAAACTTCACTGTTGGTTGTAAGGTTGTGGCAAATAGTAGTAGTTGGGGCATTAAAGTAGTTAGGGTATTAAAAATTTACAAAAACTAAAGGAATGTTGATACTTTACTGTCTTGGAATTCTTATAATCTTCTCAAATTTAATTAAATCAATATAACTTCCTATTCTTCAGGCTATAACTTCAGTTGCTTTGGAAGATTGTAGAAGTTAAGCTTTTAAAAGGATTTCAATAGTGCTTGCTTAATGTCAGAAAAAAATTCTTATGAGGTTATAAACATGAAAGATGAAGATTCACTGTAATTAGGGGCATGAGAAACTTGTGTAATTTATTTTCCATATTATCTTGTCTTCTTTATTTTCATCAAATTTTTCTCAGAGTTTGGGGTTGTCTGCTATTTTCTGATCATGTGTCACTGAATGGTATTGAAATGAGCTGCATTTGTCAGAAATAGTGGAAGTATTTTATATATGTTGTTTTGTTTTTATCCCTATAGTTGCCTGATGCCTTTTAGCAATTTCCTTTCTCTTGTTTTTTTTTCAGGATTTACAAACTTTGGAAGGACTTGGAGAACACATTCATTGTTTTGTCAGGCTTGATCAATGGATTTTATAAAAAACCCTAAGGATATTTTGAAAATATCGGCCCAATAACTGCCCAAATTTCAGTCAAGGAGAGCCTATTAATAGAAAACATGTCACGCAATTTTTGTCTGTGATTAATAATACCTTCATTACATGGTGAAAGTCTGCTGGTGGAGGAAGAAAACTCCTTTTGTTAAGAAATTTTTTCACTGGTGTAAAAGGCTGGCACTCCCTTGTAATATGAAGCCCTTTGAGAAAAGCTGGCTCTTTCTACTGCTGCCTGTCATGTTAAGAGTTGTGTACTCCTCCTTTATTAGTGTGAACCTTGGGGTGAAAGTGATGAAGGGACAGTCTGTCTTTCTGTCAGAAGAAGACCTCAACTTTTCCATCCCCAGAGAGAAAGATGCCTGCAAAGTGGAAGTGATCAATGAACCAATAACACAGAGGGTTGGGAAACTTACTCCACAGGTATTTGGGCTCTGTTTTGCTGCCTTGAGTGTTAGTGTGTGCAGGTCTGGGAGAAACTAAAAGGAGTTGCTTGATTGATTTTTGTTCTTTGCGTAGTGTGTAAAAGGCATGGAACTGAATGATGTGTGGGATTCAGCCTTTTGCTTAAATAGATATCTGGCAGAGAACTGCAACCTTGAAATCCAAAAGCTGAGGTCAGTAGCACAACTGCACAGAAGTGAGTGTGGTCAGAGTCTCCTTTCACAAGTGAAGAATGGGTATTAAAACTTCCAGTTAGGAGATATCCTCCAATCTCTCTGCTGCTTATTTTTCTCCCATGAGGGTAACCAGTGCCCCTTGAATAATGCATATCCCACTACAGCATTTTGAATTTTAGTCACGGAGCCACTACTTAAGGAGCAATTAAGAAAAAAAAAATCACATACAATAAGCACATTGTGTGCAGCATTGTTTGTTCTGCTCTGCAACAGCCAAATTGTTAGCAGATGGCAAATACATTAAAACTCCCCTGTCTTCTGTTCAAATATTGAGCTTGTAGTAATAATGAAATATATTTCACATATTACCATTCAGCTACTCATCTGCTTTACAAATAGCCCACCTGAGTTATAGCAGGAAGGAGCTGAACAGTTGTCATGAAGATGTAATGTTATAGACAGAAGATAAATGGTTTTAATGGTTCATAACGAAGCAGGTTTTGGTGATTGAAAAATTCTGGTTTGTGCCACAGCATGTATTTTCATGTGATTGTATACGAATATAGTTTTTAACCTCCTTTCCAGGGTTTGTGGTGGCTTCTGTGAAGATAGGTGAAGAACCACCAATCTCAATAGATTTTTCAAAACTTCTGGCTTGGTTATCAGTATTATTTTTGCAAACCACTGACAAGTACTTCAGCTGAATCAGCATTCCTAAGGAGCAGAGACATATCAGGAAAAACAAGACAATGTGTGATCTTTAGAGACTGGCCTTACGTAGTGTAGTGCATCTGCTGAAACTACCCAGGGCTTGTTTTCTACCAGTGCAGGGACATTGACCATAGTACCCCACCTCTACTTCCCCAGTATTGTTGGCCCTTGACTCATACAAACATTAGAATCATTAAGACTGAAAGACCTTGAAGAACATTGAGTTTAACCATTAACCCAGCACTGCCAGGTGCACTACAAACCATGTCCCTAAGACCAACCTATATATAATTTTCAAATGTTTCCAAGTATGGTGATTCCACCATTTCCTTGGGGAACCTGTTTTAATGCCTGACCAACTTTTCAGTAAAGAAATTTTTCATAATATACAACCTAAAGGAGAGGAGGAAAAGAAGGACATACATGTGTAACCAACGGTGAACCTCTTCTGTAGGCAGTCTGTCTGGCTTTGCTTCTAATTTCTGCCTCAGCTTCTATGTGCAGTAGGACCCAGGTGTTTTGAAATAGCCACTTAGTCCTCTGTAACCCACCATGTTTCAATCATGTAGCTAGAGGCCCTTTTCAAGAGATGCTAGGAGATGTGCATTCCCTGCACCTTATTTTCCAAACTACCTCCGCTCTCCGAGCCCCACTTCTGTTGAGCATCTGCTCTTCCATGGCCCTGAACATGTGCCCAGGAAGTTGGGTGTGGAAGCTGCAGGCACACATGTAGAGGGAAGAGCTCTGCTGGGCAGGTGGCCCTAGGGCACCAGGTTGGACAAGGCTGGGCCTGCTAGTGGTGCCTGAGCTTTCACCATTCCTGAAAAAAGGTGCAAGAGTCTAGATCTCCTAGTGCCACTCATGATCTTTCCACAGGAAATTCTGCAGCAAGAAAAAGTCTCTGGTATGATCTGGTTCACTTCCATTAAATAATGTTCTAGGAATGTATGATAATTTAATTATAAATTGTAATTAAAAAGCAGTTGAAGTGGAAAAAAAATCCAAACACAATAGTAATTAGGAAAATATTTAGATTTCCTTTGTCTTACCCAGTGAATTTATAGAAAATTAGAGTTGCCTGTTCATACAAAAGGAGAACATATCAGGAAACATAAACCAGATGTTTTTTTCTGCAAAACAGATTGTGTCTCTATACACATATAAACTGACTGTCAGTCAGTGGTGACAAACGTTTGTGGAAACATTCTAAATTTTCCAATCTATTGTTACCAATTAAGATGTGGAACTAATGATGTCTTAAAAACAAGGACATTAATTCTTTGATATGATTGGACCCAGTGAGATGCATTCCAGAGTCATTAGGGAACTGGAAGATGTAGCTGTTCCATGATATTTGAAAAGTCATGGCAGTCAGGAGAAATCCTAGTTTCCAGACTGGAAAAAGGGACATACAGTACACATTCTTCAAAAGGGTAGATCTTTCCTTGGAATTATTGAGCTGTCAGCCTCTGCTCTGTGCCTGGGAAAATCATGGAATGGATCTTCCTAGAAGCTGTGCTAAGGCACATGGAGGACAAGGAGGTGATTTGAGACAGCCAGCATGGCTGCACCAAGGGCAAATCCTGCCTGATCAACCCATTGGCCTTCTGTAATGGAGTGACTCCATCAGTGGGCAAGGGAAGGGCTCAGATGTCTTTTATCTGGACTTCTGTAATCACTTTGGCCTTGTCCACCACAACACCCTTATGTAACCAAAATCCTATTGACTCTGAGGTCTCTACACTGATTTACATCAGTGAAGAATCTTACTTTCAGTGTACAACATTAAGCTTCTAAAAATGCAAGTGAGTTTTGTATAAAATATAATTTTTTTTCTTTAAGATAGCATACCAGATAACTACTTCTTAATTTTATTTTCCATTTTTTTTGCAGACTATCACATAAGTAATCCAATTTATTACTTAAATATCATGTTCCTTTATGTTAGTTTGTACTAAGAAAGAAGGGACATTAAGTAAGAAAAAGCCATAGAAAAGACAAAGAAAAAGACATTTTTTGGTTTTGCTTGGAAAAAAACAGCAGAGCACACATTTCTATGGCATTTGAAAATAATGCACAACAGAATAGCCAGAAAATAGTCAAACTTTCATTATATGAGAGTAATTTTGTTTTTCACATATTGTTCTTGTCCTTCCTTTCTAAGCAGTCCCAACAAATAAAACCAAGTGTACTTTCCATAACACCACAGATTATTCCAAGAGGTTAATCTATGCATATATGTCTAAAAAGCAACTAACTCATCACTGAAAAAAAACCCCAAAACAACAAAATAAAGGAAAGACTTTGTACAATGCACTTCTTGATGAAAGTTAAAAGCAGGCAATAAATTAATTTTAAAACTGCTTGGAATGTAGAAAAATTATCACATTGCTTGAGCACCTGAAAATGACTTCAGTGGAAGCAGACACTTTCACTAATAATGAAAACTGAGAAACTCTAACTATTTTTCCATTATAGAAGAATGTAAGTTCTATTCTGTGTAATGGTGAGAAAGAAACAAAGTTCAATAATTCTTAAATCCTTTAATGTAAATCCACAAGATGATCATGAGGTACTTCAGTTTAATAAGTATTAACAATTAATTTGGAATTAAATTATTACATCAATTTTACACTGGAAGAGTATCCAAAAATGTTCTCTATGAGCTACACTTTCAGTCACAATTTTAAAACTTACTAAAGCCCCTCAGTCATTTCACTGTCATCTAAAGTGGCTGGGGAAATGAAGAAAATTCATGCAAGGCACTTAAGTTTTATGATTCTTTTGTCATATTTTAAAAAATTACTGTCATTAAGAAATTACCTCTTAATTTTTTGAAAAATAAATGGCTAGTCAGTCGGCCATATACATATATTAATTGCTATTAGTTATGGTCTCATGTCTGTTAGTGAGTGTTGAACAGATTTCACTTTAGTGTGTGGAAGTCCATATAACCATTTGTGAATACTGCCCCGGAAAAATGCAATGAAAATTACATTTAGATTCACAGTGAAATGCATTTCACTGAGTGGGAACAACTCTAAGTTAGCAAAGTTTCTAACAGAAATTTCAATGAGTTGTACTTTTGTGGTATAATTATAGTGGACATAAAGCAAGATTTATTATATAATCAAGCTATTGTCGTGAGCAACTTTACAAGTCAATAAATCTCAAATTATAATGCTGGAACTGCTGGCTTTTCAGCACCACTGCAGTTGTATGTACTGCTGGATATATCTACACCCTTAACTCCACAGGCTGCAGTGGTAAAGAAGGTGAGGTCAAATTATTTGTTGCACTGGGGACTCTCTCTGGGAGATTACAGTACAGGTGAATACCTATCCATAAAAATGAACTACATATTAAACATTTTGTCAGTCTGATGTATTCCAGGCACTCAGAGAGAAGTAGAACAGGGACTGTGAAGTTAACATCTTTGGCAATGTGGTGCCAGTCTATTCTTTCTCCTTCATAGGTTTTTGACTGTCACTTCCTTCCTAATGAAGTCAAATATACCCACAATGGATGTCCGATTTTAGATGAAGACATGGTCATGCTTAGGCTGTACAGGTAAGCAGCAGCAGCAGATCATACTTCACTGTTACCAGGAGCCCAGCTGACCTTAGGAAGAGTAAGCAGTCCATTTTTTACAGTTAAAACATGTTCTGCTGTACATGTTGTAACTACTTAGATTCAGCAGCTGCATCATTAGTCAAGAAGTGACCATCTATTTACAGAAATATTTCTCACCATGTATTGCAGATACGCTCATTTAATGTGCATTACATATTGCTGGCTTATTACACAAAACCAGTGATTTTTCATTTATGCTATGGAAAGTGACAATAGTACTTTCAGAGTACTGCATGTTCTCTGCTGTCCTGCTGATAGGAGCAGACACTCTCATATTCACACAGAGAATAACCCTTCACACACACCGTTATAAGTAGGGGAATTTGGGCAGCAAGATCTGGGTTATGGTGATTCAAGGCTTGAGAACACGAGAGAAATCAGTTCAAGTAATTCCGTTTCGAAGATGCGGACAATGCCCAAATCACAAAGCAACAGAAGATGGCATGAAGCATAACTAATTTTCTTCTGTCCCTTGCAGGTTTACAGAAATGGAAACATTTGTAGAAACATTTACCTTTCGTGTGCAGCTACTTGAGCCAGACTGTAACATCATAAAAATGCGCTCCCATGCTTTGGAGGTCCCTGAATACTACGGTCTGTCTAGGGTGATTGACAAGAATGTCCTCACCTTTGATTATGACAGGAAGATAAACCTGGATTGCACCATTTCCATAATCTCTTCAGAAACTCACCTGCCTGCTCATGGCCAGCTTATCACCAGGAAAGTGCAAGGGCAGTTTCATGGAGATCAGTCATGGAGCTTCTTCCCTGGCACTAGTATGACATGCTCTTGTTGTTTGCATTAGCACCTCCAAAGAGACACAGCAGATAAGTCTGCAGCAGTGGGCTGTTTCAGACGTGCTGTGTAACAGTGGGTCGTGAGAAGTTTAATGAATATCTTCAGCTATTGTGGGCGTGAAAGGGACATGAAGTTTTTGTGAGACACCATGCAGATCACAGATCTAGTCAATAATTCCTTGACTGGATTGTGTTTCTGGCCCATAGATATGTGGGCCAATGTGACAGCTTTGTGTGTGCCAAGGCTCAATAAAAACAGCACAGGTAGTTGCTGGAAGCAGCACCTAACCAAAACACCAAGGTAGCATGTATTTGGAAAACATCAGATGAAAACAAAATCCTCTAGGAGAAATTAAGTCAGGAAAGGAACCTCATCACACTGTCTCTCACATGGTTACTTTAACTACATGGGCAGGTTCCCCATGGTGGTTTCTGCTCTGGTAACTTTCACTATTGCTTTTGTGTTACAGAGCACAGCCTGGACCAACAGTGCAGAAATGGGAGCTGTACACTGGGCCTAGGAGACATTAAAAACAAAAAGATGAGTTGTGAAGAATTTCTGAGGATGGGAATTCATTATCGACACCTTGACCCCCCCTCACCTGACACTGATTATATTCCTGTGAGGTTGGATCTCTCAGACAGCAGAAGCAAAACTCTGCACAAGGTAGGTTTTTATGCAAGTTTATAATGTCTGATTGTCATCCTGTGTTTTTTGACATTGTTGTTTCTTTTTTAGTATTTTTTCTCCTTGTCCCATTTGAAGAGAGAGAGGGAGCCCTTAAATTTTTTCAGTTCTTAGAAATTTACCAGCTAAGCTAATGATAGGCATTATCCTCATGCCTCTATGATTAGATCATTATAGCCACAGAGAAACACCTCTGGCTGATTACTGTCAGACATAAGTAGTTTATCCTGAGAGAAAAATTAATTCTGGAATAATTCCACAACTTTTATACAGCATGATCTGCACTGACTTCAGCATACACAGTAATTATAAGTTAAGAGCTCTGTGAACATATTCAGTTAATAATAATTAATAGCTTGTGCATGTTTCTGTCAGATAAAGTTATTCATTAAACTCACATCAAATTAAGTAAGTAGTTTCAGACCCAAATTAAGGACACAAATAAGACTAGTGAACCTGAAAGTCATATTCATGATGTCTCAATATTTAGTCTAGGCATTTTCTAATTAAAATATTTTAGTTTTTCTTTTAAAATTAATTATTGCTTCAATATGTAACCTGTTTTGCTATGTGAAGCTAGAAGAAATTTGATTTATTTTTTCACTTTACTTTGTCTTTTCAGTTGTCTCATTTTTTCCTTTTGTAGACAGAGTATGCATGGCTCCCTGTTCAGATTAGAGGTGCTGTTCCCAACCAAATGCCCAAAGCTGCCCCAATGGCAAAGTTCATCCTCGAAGTAGATCAATTTATTTTAACCCCTATTACAACCACAACTATTGATGCTGAAGACAACGAAACTCCAAAGTCCCTGCTTATATTCAACATTACCAAGCCACCTCCACAAGGCTTTATCACTCACCTCTCTGACCACACAAAACCTATTGGCTCCTTCACGTGGAAGGATCTCAGTGACATGCTCATTGCTTATCAACCTCCAAACAACAGCCACACAGAGAGGAGGAATTATGAGGTAACAGTGGGATTTGTGAACATTTGCTGGTTTTCACCTCCTTAAGATTAAGTAAAATGGAAATAAATGTAATCATATGTATGGATATTTTTCAGGGAAAAATGTTTTTAAAACTATATGCAATACAGGAGCAAAGGCAAAATCTTGTACCACTTTCTCTTATGACACATCATCTTAACTAACACAAAATACATGTTTATCGCTCACTACATAAGAATTTCTTCGTACTGAAAACTTTTTATCCTCTCTGACTGAGAAATATCTAAGCAGGATTTTTTGTTACTAAGAGGAGTAGTGAAATAACAGTGCTTGTACAGCTACCCAAGAGTCTTTGGAAGGATCAGGTGCCTTTTACACACAGCTTTTATCCCGGCATGATGTTACTGATCCCTGTGACCTATTTAGGGGTGACATATTTAAAGCCATGAAAGACCAGTTAAAGGCCAGGATTGCTCTTTGGCCTTACAGCCTACCTGCTGTGATAATGGTGGTTTAGGGATAAAAACAAAGGGCCTCCCAATGGTTCCTGCTGGGAGTAGTAAAAGCATATCACTAACACAGAGAGCATGATGGAAATAGTGAATGAGATCAGGCTTCTGTCTGCAGGTTCTTGAGTAAGTTACGAAATAACTGTCTGATAAGTTACTTAAGGAATTATCCAAGCAAAGAAAAATGGTTGGTACTAAAGTAATAAAACTGAATAAACAGGAAATCAGAGCAAGAAAATGGTTGCCTGGAAAGCAGAGCAACAGCAACAGTAACTGGCAATTAATGCTGTCTCACTTTTTTTTTCTTGGCTGTCACAGGAACCTCCTTTCCCTGTTTCATTAAAGTGGGGACCAGACATCCTACCAAAACATCTGCTCCTTAAGTGGCTCATCTTAGTTCTGCTTTCAACATTGTCTGATTGCAGTTTCAAAAAAATTGACAGTTCTGGAACCTGAAAACTCCAGTGTTTGGGTTTTTTTTTAATTTTATTTTTTTCTGTAGTAGTGCATGTATTTTCTGTCATATCTATTTCTGGTCCTAAACATCTTAAAAGAGCAGGAAATGTCTTCTCCACTTTTTATTACTACTAATTTAAAAAAGCTCTACATTAACTGATGATTGAACCCCAAATAAAAGGAAAATTATACACACTACAAACTAAGTTTCACAGAATTCACTGCAAAGAGCAAAGAAGGTAGATACTCAGTTTCATGCATAACTTTCATAACTCTTTTTAGAAGTTAAGTCAAGTTTTGTTTATTAACATATTATCAGATACCTGTAAGATCTCTCAGGAGAGAATGCACTATATGTGTTTTGGAGTACATTTGGTTTCCAGTTTTCAATAAGCAATTTATCTGTTTTCACAACAGGTGGAGTTTGAGGTGCATGACTTCTACTTTGAAAGGAGTTTGCCAATCACTGTGCATCTTTCTATCAGAACCACAGATACAAATGCCCCTCGGGTTTCATGGAACACAGGTGGGATCTCTTAGCTAAGTTAATTTTGCTTCAGAATTAATAATATCTTGACTCACATATTCGACAAAGCTCTAAAAATCAGATTTACACATGGAGTCTAAGATAATTAAACTGAAGGAGTAGTAATCTATTTTCCCCTATATCCATTTTGGAGAGCACATATTACAACAACTTGAAAAATATCTAATGTCTTAGCTGGAATGAAAAATAAAAATGGAGTTACAGGAAAACAGTGATTTATTTATACAGAATTTTCTTGAAGAATGAACTGTACATAAAAAAAGTATGAATATTAAGTAAAAATATATGATGGACTAGGAAGAGTGGGGTAGCATGTGGGAAAGACCAAGGCTTGTAGGTGTTGTTTAAAGTGGAAGTGCAAAAATTAACATCTAGGAAAAAGGGCATGATATACAACCAGCCATTTAAAGCCTGAAAAACTTACAGGGTTAGGTATAATTCAAACAGATTTATAATGCCTGCACTGGAAAGAGAACAGAGTCTCTCTGTAGAGTGCATTGATATTTAATCATCAAAAGGAAAAATACAGAAGATCAAACATGTCTAGAAGTTAACACCAGCGAAAGTGAAGTTTTCCTATAGTAGAAAAGGGAAGGAGCTGAGAAGAAGGTACCTCATGTCCTCCAGAGAAAGCTCACCTGAAATGGCTATCTAATTAAGAAGGAGCACCATCCTCTGACAGGAAGATCTACATATGTTTTTAACTGCAGACTCACCAAAGAATACAAATGCCCAGTTACAGAAATTGTGAGATTTCAAGTGCAGTGCTCCGGTCAGTGCAAATGTCCAGAAATGGGCCTCCTCAGGTTATCAGATAATTAGAAACCAGGTGTCAAGGAAATTTCCTGCTTACCTTTTAGATATCCCTCTCTGTGAGCCACAATTGCACTACCCAAGACTTTCACTGCTGGGACTGCAGCCATTCACAGCAGGTGGCTCCAGTGACCTGATGGATGTCCTGCTTGACTTCCTACACTCACCACACACATAGAAACAGACATCTTTCTATTACTGGCTCAGTCTGGGTTTCTAATATTGGAATCCTACCTGTCTGTTTCCTCTATGCAATTTAACTGTAGTTCAGCAACACAAAGTTGACTCAAACTGGGTGTCTCCAGGAAGGGACCCTGAACAAAGGAATCCCTGACTTTTATACCCCCACAGTCTATGTGTACTTGTTCCAGTGGTGATATTTGTTCTTGTTGCAGTCTCTGGGTGAGCAGCCACATCCCGTTCCCTCTTTCAGACAAAGGGCCCATTGACAGTTCTTTGCCTAGGCCTCCAGATATTTCACCCCCACCAAGGGCAAAATGTGCAGCTACCTGCACTAGGTGCATTCTGCAACATCAGAATTGGTTGTTTCTCTGAAAAAAGTTCCTTAAAGAAAGTGAAAAAAATCAAGTATGTCAGAAGCTGTTATCATATTTTAAGGTGGCCTTAGAATAATAGCATTATAGAAGTATTAAGGTTGAAAAGAACCTCCAAAATTATCTTCATCTGAAGGTCACCATGCCCACTGAACTATATCATGAAGTGCCATGTCTGCTTTTTTTTTGAAAACTTCCAGTGATGGTGACTCCACTGCTGCCCTGGGGAGCTTGTTGCAAAGCTAAATTACTCTGCCAGTGTAGAAATTTTTCCTAAGATCTAAACCTCCACTGGAATGTCTTTCACACATAGATGAGTAGACAGAATTAAATATTCCGTGTTTTTTCCCTTGCTGGAAACACCTATAGAAGTGTTAGATGCTGACAGTGACATAATTCTCTGCTCTTTGCAGGCCTCAACCTTCTAGAGGGGCAATCCCGACCCATCACATGGCAGCACTTCCAAATTGTAGACAACGATGACATCCAAAATGTTCGCTTGGTCACAGTTGATGGTTTACAGCACGGGCAACTGTCAGTCAGAGGTAGGTAATTTCAGCTGCAGAGATGGGAAAAATCTCTATGATAAAACAACTCTGCTCCCTCTGCTGACCACCTTCCCCTGCTACAACCATACTAGGCATAGGTATTAAAACAAGAATGTTCAAAAAATTAAGTATTTAAACCTTTAATTTCCTAACATATGATTACACTCCAAAGGCAAAATTTTAAATAAATTAGCTATGCTTTCATTGGGAAACATGATTTGGGAGAAACACAGAAGAATTTTCGGTTCTTACATTTTTGCTTGCAGATGTTAAGGGATATCAAGTGATTTTGTTTTGTTGGCAAATACAGACAACATTTGGATATAGTAGTTACTGGCAGCTTTAAGGTTTATTTCAAAAAGTTGAAATTAAATAAGACTTCTAACTCATTAGCCTTCTGCATTATAAATATTACTATTTTTCTCTCCAGCATGTCAGTCACCACAGTGCTTGGGTAACAGGTCATGTAATGGAAATCACTCTGCTCTTGGCAGGGTGAGAACATGTTGCCACTATGAATGCTGAGTTTTTTTGATAGCTGAATGTGTTCATGTAAAATAAATAACCTAAAGACATGAAGAAACTATTTAAAGAAAAAGAAAGGTGGTGTTTTGAATAGAGCAAACATAGAAACTATTCAGAAGTAAACTTAAATCCTGGAAACTCCTGTAAAGTAGTCCAGTATCTGCAAGATCATCCTCCTGCAAAACTACAGACAGGAACTGTCAGCAGTGCTGGGTGGGTGCAGCCCCAGAGACAGTATTAGGGAGGCTGTGCAGCCACTCAGGGCCCATCTCCTGGTGGCAGTCCTGCCCTTGCTCAGGGTTTCTCAGGCTACCATGCACCAATCAGAGGTGGGATTTTATCTCCAGTGACTGTGCCTTATTCTCTTTTGTCTCTCCTCATACCAAGGAAAACATAACCACAATTTTTGGCAATCCTCTATTTTTTTGTAAAACTTTAGAGGAATGCTTGGCTTCTTTTCTTGGTGGCCCTTTTAGTGCCAGCTTGCAGTTCTTGAATCCTTTAGCTTGCCTGAATATTTGTCTGTATGCATAACATTTCTAGTGAAGCAGAGGTATAAAACTGTCTTACTACATATCGTAACCTTAATATGCCAAAATCCCTACATCATTATATTTTACTTGAAATGAAATCCTGATCTTTAATTAGAAATATATTTTAATATACTCTTTGATGCTTGAAATGCCTGTAAAATGCTCTGATAAGAAAATAGAGGTTGAAATTAAATTGGAAACAATCACAGTTAAAAAGCCTTGATGTCTCTGGTTACCTTTAGTGATATTTGAAGGATTTTCTCTGCTCTCACACTTACAAAATTTGCATTCTTATCAGCTATTCCAACTCTTACAAACTTTTTTTGGTAGGTGAAGTTACATTTGATTTTTTTTGTTAGCAATAGTTGTTCATCACTCTCCTTCAATAATCTTCATATTAGTGGAAAGATACTTTTCTCAGCTGAACCACACATTTTTTATGTGCTTTACTCCACTGTTTTGACAGGAGGGAAAGGATTCATGTTCACTGTCTCTGACATTCAGGCTGGAGTTGTCCACTACCATCATGATGACAGTGATTCTACTAAGGACTTTGTGGTATTTAGAATTTTTGATGGCTCCCACAGTATTCGCCACAAGTTTCCAATAAATATCCTCCCTAAAGATGATAGCCCTCCATTTCTGATCAGCAATGTGGTCATTGAAGTTCATGAGGGACAGACAATCCTGATTCAGCGCTCCATGCTTCATGCTTCGGACATGGATTCCAGTGATGACTACATACTATTCAATATTACCAAACCATCAAAGGCTGGAGAAATCTTGAAGAACCCAGGACCAAACTTGATAGGTAATGAAGAACATTCACACAAGCACATTTTTCTTTGTCCCCTCCTTTAAAAAATGCAGCAAATGTTACAGTCAGATGCCTTATTTTGGCTCAGGACAAATAATGGCAAATTTGGACTTTTTCATTGTAGTGTAAAACCCCTTGATTAATTAATGTTGGTCTCTGTACTAGAATAACTGTCCCTGTGTACACAATTTATCCTTTAATTCTTCCATTCTGAGTCCATTTCCCTGCAGTACTTTACTCTGGAAAAAGTATTCAGCTAATCAGGAGTTAGTTTACATGCAAGGATCTGTGACAAAGTCACAGCTAAGACATGATCCTAATTATGCTAAATGATGAGAAAACTTTTCTTCCATGTAACAACTCAGAAATTCCTGCACTAGGCTGTAGAGGCTGCTAGTCCTGCAAATTCTCTTCTGACTTTTGAACAGGGCTTTCAGCCTGTTTTCTGTGTTGCTTCATTTTTTAAATGATTTTCAAGTGACACAGAAAAGAAGTGGATGGTGATCTTCAGAGAACATGGAAGACAATGGCAGAATATTTCGAAGGACTTGCTCCAGTTAGGGTGAAAAAGAGGACATTATACTTCTCCAGTTACTTGGACAGCTAATGCAAAACTTTAATGTAGTATTAAAATCATGGAGTGTTCAATAGAAGATGAATTCTTCATTTCAACAGGGTATTCTGTCAACAGTTTTCTTCAGAGGGATCTATTTAATGGAATGATTTATTATCATCATTTGGGAGGAGAAGTATTTGAAGATTCCCTTGAGTTTGTGCTATGTGATAGCCATGATCCTCCAAATCTCTCAGAGCCACAGGTACGGAATGGAAGCAGCTTTGCAGTCTCCTGAATTTTTTCTTCAAATGGATGATATCTTACATGTTCTGACGGGCTTTCAAATAGAACTGGTTTAGATTTTTTCTGATGACTGTCATCACCACAAACAATGGTGCTATTTCTTTTCAGGGCTATTTCTTGTTCTTACTTTCAATGGGGTAATTCCCTCCTTGGCTGAATAGAGACAAGTTCATTGAAAAATCTTCTTCCTATGCTATAAAATGAAATGTTGAAAACATATAGTATTTGGGTACAGTATAAACAAATTAAACAACCCACCCGAAGTCAACTGAGAATAGACTATTTTTTTCCATGCAAGAGCCCAACATACTGAATTTACTGCACATTTAATTTAAATGGAAACCTCTAAGATTCAAAAGCTTTACCTTTAACTGTTATATACCTCCATTACTCATGTGTTGATGGTATGGCACAACAGTCACATCCTGTATCTCACAGTCCAGTGATCCCCTTCTGCACATGCATGTTGGTGGACAGCTGCTTGGGACACTCTCTTATTGAGAGCAATGGCCTGATGATTCTACTGTCTCCCCAATTCCAGGTGATGATGGTTCACATTATCCCTGTGGATGATCAGCTACCCAGAGAAGCTCCAGGAGTGACCCGTCACCTGGTTGTTAAGGAGACTGAGATTTCTCACCTAACTAAGAAACATCTCCACTTCATAGATGTGGAAGAGCAAGACAGGGAACTCACATACACCATAACCACTTCCCCTTTTTTCTCTTGCACCCATGGGTAGGTGCAACCTGACATACCTCTCAGATGGGACAGGGGAATAACCCATGTAAGAGGAGCAGCCTCAGTAGCAGTAACATACTTGTGCCTCAAGTTCTTCCTCTGTTTGTTGAAAGTGCAGGTGACAATAGCTGGATGAAGCTCTCGTGTTGATGATTCAGGGTAAGCTAGAGCCTGAAGCAACAGTAATAGACAGAGTAATAAAAAATAGGTAATTCATAGTTGAACAAGAAATAAGAATCAGTAAATCTTGTGAAGTACTTCCTTTACTTTTGTTTGATATAAATTTTACTGGCTTGTGGGATTCTGTACAGCCTCAAGCACAAGTCACAGCACCTCTCCTGTTAGAATGGGGATGACCTGCCCCAGACTGGGACCAGGAGGTGCTGCAGCTTTTTCAAGAATATGTATCAGACACTCCTGATTGTGGACTAGGAAGATGTGGAGCAGAAAACAGACAAAACACATTGTGGGAGCAAGGGAGGTATGGAATGAATGGGTGCAATAGCAGTCTACACCACTGGTGCTGTAATCTCATTAGAGCATCAGCAACAATTTGCTAAATGAAAAGTTTTAAATCCAGAAATTGCATGGTTTAAGCTGAAGAACAACACTTTCAGTTTTGACCTCAAGCAACAAAGGATCATTATGTAGCTGGGGAAGAAGGCTGTTTTCTAATCAGTCAAATAGCCACATGGTTATCCAGTTTGCTGGTTACTGCTGTTGTACTGGGCTGCTGGAAACTGGTTAATTTCAGAGTTTTTAAGATGCATGAAACTAGAAATAATTAATTTTTCCCCTTAAAGATAAATGCAAGTGTACAAGTAATAATAACACCGTGATTGAACAGACTTGCAGGTGGTGTAAATAGTATCTGGGGTCTGTAGAGACACTTGCAGTAATTCTAGAGCTTGGTTAAGAGGTGACTTTTCATGATCATCCTGAAAAGTATTTCTTTTGGTAAGTTTTTTGTGGTAATGTTAGAATGGATAACAAGGATGGAAGAAAGGAAAATATTTTTCCTTTCAATGCAGTTGGAAATGTGAAGCTAACTTGAAATGCAAGATTGAGCTATTTTTCTTGTTCTCTGGTATTGCTAG
The DNA here is from genome assembly GCF_048771995.1 of Taeniopygia guttata. NCBI lineage: Eukaryota > Metazoa > Chordata > Aves > Passeriformes > Estrildidae > Taeniopygia > Taeniopygia guttata. The sequence goes on along the minus strand of NC_133063.1, from coordinate 73,352,331 downwards.
CCATGATGTGACATACATATTTTTTGTGTAGCTACTCAGATGCTGGGAAGCTGTTTATGGTGGACACCATCCCCAAACTGGTCAAGGATCCTGCTGCTCTTGCACTTCGGTCATTTACTCAGGTGAGTTATGTTACCTGATACCATAATGAATTCTAAACAATTTTCAAAAGTTACAAGCGTGCAGCTTTTATTTGACAGGAAAACAGAGGAGCAGTACTATCACAATCTCTGCTTAAGAAACTCAAAACTCTACTATTCTAATACCAGATTTTAAAACTAATTTCTATAATGTTTCAGTTTTCCAATATGTCCTAAAAGCCAGCAGGGGCTACAGTTGCTTGGGTAGGCTGAATTTGGCTTCACATGATGAAAGAGGAATAAAAAAGTGCAAAATGTGGAAATGAAATCTTGAACAATTTTTTGCTTCATCTCAGTGTCTCCATCAGTAGATGTAGTACAGGATAGAACAGGCTGGAAGAGACTTTTCCAGGATTTTGTAGTTCAATTTTCATGCTTTTGTAATTTGACAAATAAGCATCACTGAAGTGTCCTGTTTTATATCCTGCTTGTATGGATAAATGTGCATAATGATCATTGCAATACCATCATGAGAGCTCTGACCCTACAGATCCTAAACCATCTGCCTAATATGGGCATCTGGATGCAAGATTTTGATGTTCCTATCACTGGCCTGTCCTCACCATTAAGCACAGGGCATGCAGTTACTATTCATACAAATGAGTGCAAATTTCAAGTGCTATAGGAGGTGTTAGCTTTTATGAATTGTTTATTTAAAAGTCACAGTTAGAAAAGGTCCTTGGACCAGCATTTTGAAAGCCATCCATAAAGAAGATCAGGCCATCCCCTCTGTGATCGCTTCTAAATTGTATCTGTATTTTTTGCTACGGGTTTGAGTACTCCAGCCTGTACTTACCTAATTTGTACCTAAAGTTGCATTTAATCGAGGTATGGCTGGAGTACATGAAAAATTTCTAAAATTTATTTTGATGGCTGGATAACACCTAAAGACAAGATGATAAAGATCCCTAATGTCATGGATTATGGATACCCCATTAACTCCTCTTACATGCACCCCTCTTCTCTTTTTGTAGCATGCTGTGAACTATATGAAAGTTGCTTACATGCCACCCCTGCAGGACATCGGACCTGAACCTCAGCAAGTCCAGTTTATTTTTTCTGTCAGCAATCAGCATGGAGGCACTTTGTACGGGATCTGCTTCAATATTACAATTCTTCCTGTGGACAATCAAGCCCCAGAGGTAGGGTGGTGGGTAGGGTAGGAACATGAGAAGGAAGGCCTTGGAAATTGGTTTGGGTAGAAACAAAATCAGAGAAATGTTCTGATTTTACTGAGATAAAAAATTAATTTTCAATGGGATCAGGGTTTCAGATCTTGCACACAGTTTCCACTGGGATAGAAGTAGAAGGTAAAATCTTGTGAGTGTGTAATGTCATTTTTTTGTACTAAGCTGAGGATGATCTTTAGCATCAATATATCTTTAAAAAAACATGTATCTTGCATTTTAGTTAGCAAAACTGCATTCCTATATTTTGTGTTCTTATTACCTATGATGGTCAGAAGACTTCAGGAATGGAATGAGAATTAGCATGCATATATTATCGCCCACTGTTGGTGATTTCCTTAGCTTTTTCTAAAACAGCAGAAAAGAGTATATCCTTTGTCATATTTTTTTTAATATGTCACACATCTTTTAGCACAGCAAATGGGAATAACTCTGTTTGGTGTGTGTTTTAGAGGTGCAGCAGCACAGAAAGCTCAGCATTTCTCCTCCCTGCAGGTTTTTACAACCCACGTGAGAGTGCAAGAGGGTGGAATGACCCCTATTACAGAGGGACACATTCTCATCTCTGATACAGACACGAAACGAGAGCATCTCTTCCTGCTCCTGCAGAGGCAGCCACAGCATGGAGTAGTGGAGCTGGATAACATTCCTATGAATGGAGGTGACAGGCTTTCCTGTGAGGACCTGCATACCCTGGCAGTCAGGTTAGAAGAGTGGTGGCTGTCTTTTGCACTGGCTGAGGCTCTCAGTTGAATGAGCTAAAGCCTGAAGTGGTGCAGGGTGTAGAGGCTTGCAGTGCTCACCAGAGCTCTGGCAGAGCTGCTCCAGGACAAGAGTGCTGGCTGAACCTTGGGATTGCAATGTCACCATGAGATGAGTTGTTGAGTGGCCAGGTAATGGGAGTCAGCATGCCTGCTGTAAGTAGATTTCTGTATAAAAGTGCTGCTCCATGCAGGCGAGGAGACAAATTCTATATTCAGCCATGCAGTTCCTGTGAAGAAGGCACAGGTGCCTGCTTTTTTCTTTTAAGGAAGGTGTGTGTTTACTGAGCTTGGTTTGTTTACAAGAAAACTTTTGTTAACATTAATTAATGCCAAGAAGAAAATTTTGCTTCTTTATTTGTAGCAAGAATAAGACATGGCAAATGCATGCAGGGTTAGAGCTCCATGTCTCTTTTTCCATCTGGTAGAAAGGAGGCAATAACCACAGTCCTGAAATACATGTTTAGTAAACACCTCACAAACATCCAAGATGTAGATGACAAATCCTTAGGGAAACCATTTTCCCTGACTGATGAATGGTTTACTTTGGGAGTTTTCTTCTTGTAGGAGACCCCAAAAGCCCTTTGGAGAAACTCTGATTCAGAATCAGCAGTGTTAAGTGTACATCCTTACACATAGAGCAGGTTTTTATACTGGGAGGGATACACATTGTAGGGCATGACCAGAAATCATGGATTCTTTCTATCTGTGAAAAATTTCGGTAGCTCTATTATAATCTTTTCTCCACAGATATCATCATGACGGCTCTGAGACTCTCACTGACGATGTTTTCTTTGCAGCCACAGATGGCATCCATTTTGTAGAGTTCATTCTGCAGGTCAAGGTCAGTGTGTTGAGTGTTTCTGAGAGCAGTTGTCTGTGTGGAGGCAAATGATTCAAACTTTGGCTTATGAAAGTCCTTGCATTACCTTGGAAACAGGAAGATAATGGATATGTTAGGCTTCCATTTCAACCCTAGGTTTCAGGTTCATGTGGCAAATTTAAGAGGAGCTTTGACTTGCACTTTATACTTAAACTATAATTATCTAGTTGGGTTTACCTTTGTCTTTTATTCTTAATTCAGCTGGTTTCTTTTTGCTCATAGATAAATCTCAGTGTACTCTGACAGTGGCATCAAACTGTTTGTTTGAGCTGCAAAGCAGTGCACTGAAACACCAAGCTTCCACTGAAATGAACAGTAAGAAAATCTTAAATTATTTTTCTGATTAGGTGTTGCCTGTGAATGATGAGCTACCTGTTATGCAAACAGGCCTTGTTCCTGTGCTCCACTGCCTGGAGGGTGAAGAAGTAGTCCTCACCTCGGAGTATATTTATGCCACAGATGTGGACAGCGATGACATGGAACTGATGTTCACGCTGGCCCGCCAGCCTTGCCATGGGGTAGTGAGGAAAGCTGGCCTTGCTGTGGATCGTTTCTCCCAAGCTGATGTCATTGCTGGTTTAGTCACATACAAGCACACTAGTAAGTGAGCTAAGCAGAGAATTAGAATGAAAGGTGGTCAGACAACTAAAATAGTAAAAAAATCTTAACCTGAATCCATGCCTTTGCAGAATTTCAGTAAGAACTTCCTAGAAACCATGTGTTTTGCCTAGGGAAAAAGATTAACTGGCTTTAAAAAAGAGTTGTCTCTTAGGCAATTACCAAATGTTTTAATATGTTCTCCAAATCCCTGCTTGAACTGAAAATTATATTCAGACAAGTACATGAAAGCATCATAATCCAGGATGAACTCTGTCACTGTTGCTGACAAAATATCTTGGACTTTTTGGACAAAATTATTATTAAGTACAAACTAGAGTATTTTGATATGTTTTATGACAGTAAAAAAACCCATTTTTACTTCTTGCTTGCCTCTCCAATCTAGAAGGCTATCTACTTTGGAAAGCCCGTAGTCTTTTCATACCACAAGATAAAGGAAGTTCTGACTTTCTTAATGAGGAACAAAATGTTTAAAAAGGCTTTATTTTGTCATTTTATTGTTAGTGTCTTTTTTTTTTTTTTTTAAATGACTGGCAGAAATCAAGGGCTGGTTAACTCCCTTTCTTACTTAAATTGATCCTTCCGTTTGGATTAAAGAGGTTCTACATCTCTGAATAACAGCTTTAGTGTTTTTTTCCCCCCCCTAAACATTCTGGTTTTCTGTTTAATTATTCTGTAATTCTGTGTTAGCATGGAGAATAGATGTGGTATTTTCAAGCTTGGCACTGTCTAAAATGAACAGCTGGTATTTGAAAAGGAAGTACTTAATTGTGACCACCACCAACAAACTTCTCTTCTGCATTCTAAAGATATCAAAAACTGTATTTCAATGACAATGTTTTGCAGGGGCAATGAAGTTTTACTTTCAAGGGAAATGTGATGCCAGTAGGGATCACTGAGATATCACATGAGAAGTCTGGGAGTCACTGCCTTTCCTTTGCAGGCTGCTTATTAATGAGATCTTGCAGCAATGCAAGACACAGGCTGCCAGAAGTGCTGACAGCTGGAATACTCTGAGCCCACAGATGCTTCTTGCAAGGGGTGGCAGTTCCCAGTCCTGTATCAGCCCACATTTTAAATGTGATTGCCTATGGGCATAATATACAGTAGAGTAATAAAGAACAGCAATAAAGTACAGCGCTTATTGTAGTCCATTTTGTAAGGATAAGAAGCATCTAGGAATAGATTAATTACTTGCTATACTAAAGAGCTTTCTTTTGAAAGAGCATGGATATTACTTCTTGTCATAGAGGAACACATATATAAAAGAAAGATTTTCCTAGATTCCTTGAGAAAGAATGCAGAAAAAACACTTTTCCCACACAATATAAATTTTGTACATACATTAGTACACAAAGAACAGAATCTTGAGGACTATTAGCCTTTTTATTACAATGTAACATAATACCATAACATTATAATTATTATAACGATACCTAGACTCTTTTCTTTATATAGACCCTTTTATTATATCATAGAAGTGAGCTGGTTAAAATTAATTATGAAAAACAACCCAAATTTCTAATCAAGCATCACCCCACCAGTCAAAATTAAGAATTCCAGTAATTTTACTGCTGCTTTCTTTTGATTCTGACTTGATACTGGAGACAGTCCTTGCAGGATAAAAATTAGTCATAATGAAATTTTGGTCAGTAATTTCTTCTAAATATTTTTTCACAGGTGGTGAGATTGGCCTGACTCCTTCAACTGAGATATTAACCTTGATTGTCTCAGATGGTGAGGCTGGCCTAGACGTGAAAGACTGCTGCTATGATGGACCTCCTTCTCCCCCACTTTCACGTGATCCATTTCCTGTCTATGACCTCAACATCACTGTACTTCCAGTGGACAACCAGCCTCCATCTATTGTAACTGGTAAAAGCTTCCTCTCACTATAGCAGTACAAAGTGGGCTACCCAGTACTGTAATGGCTAAAGACTCAGGGTGGCTTTTTTTGTTGTTTGATTTTTAGAATTAGAAATAGTTAGTTGAGATCAGCATACAAAAGTTTTGTGTCAGAATTTTTGTCAATTTTATTTTCATTTAATTGTACAGTGCAAACACCTAATCCAGTTGCCAGTGCAAGTATGAATTTGTTGCTCTTCAGCTGCATGTTTAAAGTATGCAGTTAGAGATGAGAGCACTCAGATCTGCTCCCCACCATGTCTACATGCTGATTACTGCATATGTAAGCATTTCTAGGTAAAAGTGATCTATATTTTGTCTCTGAACTAATGGCCTAACAGGTATCAGGTTTATACAGGGCAAAAGCATAAGCATAAATAGAGATATTTATTTATCTTTGTATGTAGAGCATAAACCAGAAATTTGGGCCTTACATGAAGGGACAGAATCAATATATTTAATTATTTTAGCAAATAAAGACAAAAGCTATACATTAATACATGTAACTCTTTAGAATCTAAGAAATTCAGTTGAAATGGAAATAGAGTTCATAATGTACATCTAGTCCAACTGCAGCCCATTATGTGAAAATTCCATCAATTTCCTGGGTTTTTTAGTGTGGTTTGTGGTATACATATTAAAAGTATGTTTTCTATATGCTTCTGTCTTTCACTGTCATTTGTTTGTAAGTTTCAGGTCCATGGTATGTATCTCAGAGAATATTTAAGCATATGTATGAGTAGTTTTGTAATTTGCAAGCACTCACCCAAGTAATGTTGTGGAAATGAAGCATTGTCCCAGCAGGGAAATTAAGCAGTGATGCATGAAAAATTGTTCATTATGAGCAATTCTTAACAGCTCTCATGTAATTAATCCTCTGACAAACAGAGGTAACAACTGTATTTGAGCAGTATATAAACCTTAGCTAATAACTTAACCGGTAAAATAATTTCATGACCCCTTCTTCTCTACTTCTGTGATGGAAAAAGCAGAGATGCTGGTGAAAGCAAAGAAGAAAATGTTAACCCAAAACCCCTCAGTAATTCAGTATTTGTTGTATTTCCCCCTTAGTTATTATTTCCATTGTTATTAAGAAAAACAATAGTAAAATCAGCTCATGACCAATAATACTAAACATGTTTTTTTGTGCACAGGTGCAAGCTTTGTGGTGGAGGAGGGCTCCTCAGCAGCCCTTACTGCCGAACATTTATTTGCCACTGACCCTGACACCACTGTGGATGACTTAGAGTTTGTGTTGGTTTCTCCTCCCCAGTTTGGTTACATTGAAAACATACTGCCTTCTCCTGGGTTTGAGAAGAGCAACATTGGAATAAGCATAGGTAAGTATTAACAATTTAGGATAATCAAGCAGATTAGATCTGGAGGCTTGTGGAAAGCTCTGCAGTGGACTCTGGTGGAGCAGATGCAGATGTGGGCATTAATATGGGCTTATTGAAGATCGCAGGTGCTGACAAATGAAGAGTAGTGGGACTTTGTGGAGGATTTCAAAGGGAGACTGAAGCAATGCAAATGTGAAGAATTGGCTCTTGAAGCAAATAAGGCAATCCTTGTGTTATGCATCCAGCTGAGTCACTATATGAGATATCAATCTTCTCTCCCTGCCTTCCTCTTCAGTCCCCCATGAAAGGCTCCAGTGTCCCTTCACCTAGACATCTGTCAATTAAATACAGTAGCCTGGGTCCGACTTAAGTTTCCAAGGCAACGTTACAAAAATGAAAGAAGTGGTGTTTGACTTAAATGATGACTTTTCTTGTCCACTTACAAACTGTGTAAGGCAGTTTCACCCTCAGCAGAACAGATTGTGACATGCTTTGTAATGCTACCAGCTTTTATCAGCATCTTCTGCTAGATACCTGAATCTTTAAATTCTCATTTTTGTGGTCTGTCAGTCAAAGTGTAATTAGAATAATACAGTCATAGAATCATTTAGCTTGAAAGAAGCATTGAGTCCAGTGATTAACCTAACTATCAAGGAGTCATGGACCTTTGATATTTACTCCTACCTCTTAATTGAGTTGGTTTTATGTGGGCTCAGTTTTGCAGTTTGAATTGAAAAGCGAGAAGCTTCAGAGTCCCACCTGAAGCAAAATATTGCATTTCTGGGGGGGAAAAGGCTTGTGTACAGGAGCAACATACGCAATGTAACTCTTACAGTCAAAAAATTCAAGTAATTAATTCTTTGAAAAAAGACATAGTTTCAATTTTAAAAGTAATGGATAAGACTAGAAGGCATGAAAGTATTGTGCTAACTAATTTTCTTTTTAAAATCTGTAGGTTCATTTAAGGTGAAGCACCTGAAAGCCATGAGTGTAAACTATGTTCAAGCCAGGCACTTGCGAATGGAGCCAACGGAAGACAAGTTTGTACTTTATGTCACTGATGGGCTGCATCGCTCAGCAGAGACTCCATTTTTTGTGCTAATCAGCCCAACCAATGATGAAGCTCCAGAATTCATAGCCAGGAATATTACTGTAAGGAAATAAGCAAAATGCCTGTCATAGAACTGCTTTAACCAGAAACCACTCTAATATAAATAAGAACATTATCCTGATATTGTTCTTTTGCATATTTCCCTTACTTTGTGTAGTTTAGCCTACTTCAGGAAACAGCCCAATGAAATCCCATGTAAACCTATAAGACAGAACTTCAGTGGGATAGGAGTAGTGCATAGCTCCTGGAAATTTGCATTTAAGTAAAAAGAAGGGATAAAATCTATAAACAAATATGTGATCTAGAATGTAGAGAAATCATTTGTCTCCTTCTGCATTCCTAAGAGCTTTCACATTTTTAATACAATTTTTTATATTTCTAGCATTGCTTCTCCCTTCTCTGTAGACTGTTTTTAATATGAATAACTCTGTGAGCAGAATGTAAACTTACTCTTACTGTAAAGTAAAAAGTGGATGTATAAATTTATATACATCCACATTTTTGGATACATTTATACCTTTGGATACCTTTATAAAATACTTTCTCCTTTGTGCATTTCTGAGCACTAGATTTGGCATTGACTTACTTTATGCATTTTCTATTAATTTGGGCAAATATGAACTCCTTTTTTCAACTTCTCTCTTCATCACTGTAACTACTTACTTTCTCTGTCACTTAAACTGGTTGAAATCAGTAGCTGGTTAAAAAGCTACTGGGTAAGGGGTGGATGAATCAAGAGATGCACTTGTACACAAAAACATTCAAAAAACCATGCTAGAATTCTATTATTTATTTTTATGTAAAAGAATTTGATGTTTTTTCTTTTACATTCAGGTTCAAGAAGGGGAGATGAAAGAGCTGGATCTATCTGTTATCAATGCTGTTGATCTGGATGTGCCTCAAGACCCTCTGGTATTTGGGGTTGTGCAGAGGCCCTCATATGGGTTCCTTATTAATGGTGTTCATGGCAGCGATGTTCTACACTATAAAGAGTTAATTAACCATGATCACCAGAGCCACGGGTTGCTTGTTCACGGCTTTTCCATGGAGCTATTGAGGAATGGTAGGTGCAGCATTCTTCTGACAATGTTTTTTCATTATTTAAATGAAACAATGAAATGGCACACTAAAAGAAATCTTCATCATTTATTTATTCACTTGCCTTATGTTTTTTTTCAAGACAATGTTTAGCAATGGAAGTTGTCCTATGTAATCCTATTCTTATATTTTGATTTTAGGAATTGTCTATAAAATCATCCTGAGAGACCTCTGTATCAAAAAGTGTAGTAAAATGAGTAGGAAAACCCTCTGTCCTGAAAAAAAAAAGGGGAAAATGTAACATGATGTAACATCATCAAATATATTTGTAAATGTTTTACAGTACTTAGACTAGAGAGAAAACAAGACTGATTTAAAAACACATTAAGTAATCATGGGGTTAGGTATTTCTTCAAATGATCGTAGAATCCCAAAACATTTTCGATTGCAAGGGACCTTTAGAGTTCAGCTAGTCCACCTCCCCTGCCATGGACAGGCACAACTTGCACTGGACTAAGTTGCCTGAAGCCCCATTCAACCTGACCTTGAACACTTCCAGCATTCCACAACCACTCTGGACAAGCTTTTCCAGTGTCTCGCCACTCTAACCGTAAAATGTTTAGTCCTTATTTCCAACCTAAACCTACTCTTGCCCCTTGTTATATCACTACAGGCATTGTCAAAAATCTCCCCTATAAACCTTCTTTAGGCATTGAAAAGCAGCATATGTCTATATAGCAATATACCAAACTTGGACTCCACAGCTTAGCATGAGCAGTCAGCCTGCATTAAAGCAGCAAATCTGCTTCAAGTATATGTAATAAAAAAGTGTATTTAGCAGTGCAAGGAATACAGTGGATCCCTCCTGACTGTGGCTATTTAGTAAAACAAGGAATCTATCAGTATAAAAAGGGGCATGGATTCAATACTGTCACTCAAATTTCAGTTCAGCCCTCAAAAACTGAGGAAAGATTGTTTGTTTCTCTGCCTGTCTAATATGAACCTCCAGAAATATCAGGTGTCCACCCCAAACTCTTCTGCCTTCCCAAGTCTTGGTTTTGACTTCTTTCTTGGCTTTTTCCTGTTGTTATCCACAATGGTGAACAAGCCATCTTTGGCCTAGAACTTCTGATTGTCCATGGTCATAGATACAAGGCCATCTGTCCTTCCTAAGGCTTCCTCAAAGTTCCCTGAGGATTATTTAAAGCACAGGAAAGTATTGCCTGACAGTCTCATCCTCTCTATGGTTTCCATCAAAGTGATTCAGAATAAGGAGAGGGGGAGAAATGTAATTTTTTCAGATTGACAGAGACTCCTTTTTTGGAGAGTCACTCCTTACCTAGGTCAGGCTGGTGGCCTTGAGTCAATAGTATACTTCTAGATCAGTATACTGATCAGCAGTGGCTTATCAAACTCACCTTCTGATAGCTAAAGCAAGTTTATTGTTACCCTAGCATACGAGGAAGGGAGATGGAAGAAAGCTGATTGAAGCAGAATGAAATGATGAGAGGGATTTTGCAGGAGTCAGATTAAGTTGTTTTTTTTCCATTTTTCTCACCCATTCTCCCTCTCCCTCTCTTTCTCTCTTATTTTTCGCCATCTTTCTGCCTCACATAGGACTGAAGCTGATGTACATGCATGACAACTCTGAAAATCTCACTGACAGCTTTAAAATCCAGCTATCAGATGGAAAACATAAAGTCCTTAGAACCATTTCAGTAAAGGTCATTCCAGTAAATGATGAGAAACCAGTGCTGAGCAAGTAAGTCATATGTTCCTGTTCCTGATAGTGGAATGTGTTAGACAAAATGATGGAAAAGAGAACAAAACACCAAAACATTTGTCCATGTTTTGGTGTATGGACAAATAGAGTATGTCAGCTATCCTGGCATCCCCATTACGAGCTTCATAGAATCATATCGTTGTTAAGGTATCATATCATATCATTATGAGCTTCATAGAATCTTATCATTGTTAAGGTTGGAAAAGGCCTTTAAGATAATAAAATCCAACCATCAGTCTAGCATCCCACCATGTTTACCATTAAATCATGTTTTTGGTGTCTGATGCAAAGAGGAAGCCATAACTAGTAACAGACTAATGTCAGTAAAATGTTTCTATATAGGTCTCTCTCTATCAGCCTGTTTAACAAAAAAAAAAAAAAAATACTGAAAGGAGAGCATGCTGAGTATTGCTCCACATTAAGGAAATAGAGGAAAAATAAAAGTGTGTGGAGAAAAATTTTAGTTCTTTCTTTCATAAGTCGCTTCAAGGGGTTTTGCCAGGTGTTGTACCTCTGCTGAACACTGACCACCATGGAACTGCTTTTCTCTTCCCTAAAACAAAGACCTGCCTAACGCACCTCTCTGAAAGCAGCTCTGGATTTTGGAATGAGAAGATCCACAAGGTTGAAGCAGGAGAATGGCTTTCCAATTATAATTCTCTTTTTTTATAGTCTAAAACTATTTTTCTCTGCCATAATTTAACTGCTGCAAAAGCACACACTAGCTTCCCTTACACTTCAAAGCTAGGAGTCATAAATGAATTAGACATGATCAGAAATTTCCTGGCAGACCATTTATAGATAGGCAGCTGGCTGCAACAGGGCCAAACCTCCTGGGCATTTAAAAACGAGCTCATCCCTTGGGATCTCCATCATTTCTGATGACTTGTCACAGAGCATCAGGACCTCCATAATTTTTTCCAGCCCCAGACTAACAGACAGTAAGCTAAGAGTCCAAGGGTTTTGTGGGTATAGATGAGAAAGTTTGAATTTCAGACACACAACATGTTAAGCAGACTGCCACTAAGGAGGGAATTTCTGATCCCTTGGGATATTTGGCCTACTTTCAGATAAAAGTTATTATTTTTTTACCAGATAGAGCTTCCTGCCATAAAAAATGTCAGTTTCTTAGTTAAGAGATTTTCAATGACCACATAATGCCAACATGAGAGAATGTCAAATTTCAGTTAGAATAAAGAGTATAATTTATGTATGCGTATATCATGTATAGATAATTACTGATAATTGCTTATTTGTTCCTCACATGCTACAGCTTGAGCTGCCATTTTTCACCCCCTCTCTGTGAAAGAAGATGATGAAGTGCAAGAAGTCAAGTGTTTTTAGCTTTGCCCAGCTAGATCCAGAATATTGCTTCCTTGTCTGGCAATATTAGGTCTCACTACTTGCCATTCCTGTGGTGAACAATTTCATAGATTAAGACATTTACTCCCAAAATAGCTATTCCTTTATATGAAGTTACTGCCTCTTGCCTATTTCCCCTCCACTTAGATGAGGTGTACTGCCAGTATTTAAGCAGTAGTGCTTTAAGAAAATCTTCAGTTTGGCACTGAGGTGATTTAGCTGCCACATTCAGTTACTAAATCTTCACTGTAGGGTACAGAGTTCCTAATGCTAGTGCAGTTTTACAGGTGAATATTGGGCAGTACTTGAAAGCTTTTCTTAACCTTTTGATCTTGGGGCACTTTCCACCCCAGGGATTTTTAGCTCTCATCCCCATTAGTTATGGTCAACAGACTGAAGAACCTGTGATGGGATGTTTTTGGCTGGCAAACAGTGCCTCTTATTCAGAGTGATTGCCAAAACCTCAATCTGTCACCTCTTGGATTGTGTCCTGTAGCAGAGAGTGCCCTTGGGGAAAGTAAAGCCGTCACACATTCCTCTTGAGACCTTCTTCCCAAAATGAGGTGTGGGTGCTAGAAGGAGCATAGAGAAACCAGTTAGATATGGTTGTGTCTCTAAAAGATAAAGGTGAGCCTTGAAGACTAGTTGTTTGAAAGACAGTTGTTTCCTAAATAAACGATCAGTTCGTTAGAGCCAGTATTGCTGTGCTCTATATTAGCAGTAATAATACAATCTACTGGTTTACATTGTCTTCTTCCTATAAATTGTATGAAGGTACAGGGGAATAAAAGAGATGTGTTTAATCAGTTTGCTTTAGGTATCTTTTGTTTCTTACCATTGTAAGGAGAAACTTGTCTGCACTGCTTGCTGTTTTTACTCCTTTGAACTGAAATAGGCATCCTTCTTCTATTCTCTCTGAAACTACATGTTGAAAAGGTTCTTTTACTGCATCAATACATGACTTTTATTTTTTTCAGGAAGAACGATATAGAGGTGAACATAGGTGAAGCTCAAATAATTTCTAGTGCTGTTCTGTCAGCAGAAGATAAAGATACCCCCAGGGAGAGAATTTACTACTTATTTGAAAGACTTCCAGAAAATGGTCAGCTTCAGCTCAAGGTTAGTCTTTGCACTTCAACAGGAAAAAAAAAAAAAAAAAAGGCATGCAAAGAACTCTCTCTTTTTAGGGCAAAATGAGGTTCAATTTCCTTTTCTCCCAAATGCCTATCATATTTTGAAGTAGACAGCTTGGCCAGTTTAGTTGTTGCAGGAGCAACAATAATGATGCTGTCCCAGAGGCTTTGGCACTAAAACCCAGATCCTGAACAGGAGAAGATGGAAGGTAAAAAAATATGGCAGATCACCTGAGGTGAAAATTGAGAGAGATTCTGAGATAATCATCCCACAAAGCGGGAAAATTAAACTGGGGGGAATGGGGGAAAGTTCTTGGTTTAAAAAAAAACAAAAAAAAAACCCCAAAAAACAAACCCTTTGTTATAGTTACTTCAGGATTCAGAATGCATGGAAGGAGTTGCATGTTAAAGAGTGAGTAACACCTCATCAACTAAAAAAAAATCATGGGGGGAAAGAAGGGAAAAGAAAGATGATAGAATGGATGTGTCAAGAGGAATCACAAAAAATAAGATTAGAAATGGAAGGCAAGATGATAATCTGTTGACCTAAAATAAGAAAAAGGAACAAAGATAGAAAAAAAAATGCCTCTTTTAAATGCTGTGCATATGTGATAGAAATAAAATTATTTTTCTAAAACTTGTGATCTTGGAAAGCATTTTGATGCTGGATCTCAACATCAATCTGTGGATCATATGAGACTTGTGAATTAAGTCTGAGGCAAGAGACAGCTGCTGACTGGAGTCCTGTCATTTTGAACATATACGGTACATATATCTTAGCTCTCTGTCCTCGACAGCCTTTGCTCTAAACCTAGTGATGCTGCTAAATGTCAACTTCATTTCAGCTCAATTTAGGGTATTAGGCTATCTTCAGAAAGGCAAGAAAATTTATGGTGTAATTCAGGGTTTCTTGTTGTTGTTGTTGTTGTTGTTGTTGTTGTTGTTGTTGTTGTTGTTATTGTTGTTGTTGTTGTTGTCTTTGTTTTGTTTTGTGGTTTTATGTTTGTTTGGTTTTGTTGTTTTTATTTATTTGCTTGGTTTTTTGGGTTTTTTTTTGCAGCTGAGGACCTCTGGGGCTTTAAATTTCCATATTTCCCCGAAGTTATTTCTGATACTGTTTTAGCTATGATTTCAGATAGAACCAAGAGCAGATTTGTGAAATTAAGAAATAGAAAACATAAGCTGGATTAGGAACTGTCTAATTTTCATCTTGGTGTCTGACTGAGAAGTGTGCAGAATATGATTTCCTAGAGTAAAAGTGGCTAAACTCCATATTACTTACTCTGTTTTATTAATGATCATTGTATCTTCTCCAGCCTTATATCTGCTGGAAAAAAACTCCAATTATTTGCTACCCTTCAAAACATACTGAGGAAAGAGCCTATAAAAGGAAGGCCAGGTAGCTGTCACTAACAGTCTATACAACTACAAAGAAACACAATTAACTGAGAAGGATATGTGGGTGATTATCAGTTAATGAATGATGCTTGTGCTTTCTAGGTAGGACAAGGGTGGGTTACTCTCCTAACTGGAATGAAGTGCACTCAGGAAGAGCTGGATATGAACCTTGTGAGATATGTCCACACAGGAACTGTGGGGTCCAAGAAAAAAGACAGCTTCACATTTTACCTCTGGGATGGGTACAACAGATCCCCAGCTGTGGACTTCTACATAAATATCAAGGACTTGGAAAAGGGTAAAGATCCATTAAACTTGATGTTTTACAGTGCCTGTTTCTGAAATCAAGATATTTGAGCACGTGTCCTGATCCATTCTTTAGCACTATATAGACCCTGGCAAGTGTCCCTGCAGATCCTGTAAATTTAACTGCTTGGATTTCACTGTTGGCCAGGTCCTGGGATTTGAAAAGGCTCTGCCGAATACAATGTATTGACCTTGCCTCCCAAGACTCCCAGCTGCTTTGCAAATAGAGATGAAAATATCTTTCTGAAACTAGCTTTGTGTCTGAGTAAATCAGCACAAAAAAAATGCCAAGAATATAAAAAGGTAGGCAAATGACTGTTCAGAAATAGCTCTGTCTCCCAGGTTATTCTATAGTCTTACAATCTGTCTTTTTCCTTACCTCTCTTACTAGAAACATAAAGCTTTACCTGACACTGCTAAGATTTGAAGAGGTGTCAAAAGAGGCTGTGGTCTCTTAATCCTTGGCCCCAAAAGGGTAATAGTTTTCAGGTTCCTACAGGATAAAGACCTAAGTAATGTGACTGTGCCTGATCTCATGGATGACCCTGCTTTGAGCAGAAGGTCAGAATAAAGATATCCTGAAATCCCTTCCATGCTGAATTGCTCTATAATCTTAAAGTCTTACAGTTTTTCTACCAGTGACAGCTTTCTAGCAACTAAACAATGCAGAAGAGATCATCCAGTTCAATATGACTATTTTAGTGTTGTTTTGTCTACGCTGCAGGAGACATTGTTGTTTTTACGAAACCTCTTAGAGTGCCAAAAGGAGATCACAGCTACATTACAGGTGATGTCCTCCTTGCATTGGATGGTACTGACAAGCCAGAGGACCTCCTTTATGTGATAACCTCCCCACCCCAGTATGGACAAATAGAGTATGTCAGCTATCCTGGCATCCCCATTACGAGCTTCAGTCAAATGGATGTAGCACGACAGATTGTCTGCTACATTCACAAAGCCAAGGCAGTCATTGGTGAAGATACATTCAGGTAAGGTGTAGTACCCCACCCCTCAAGCCCTTCCCCTTGAGTTTTTCTGGCATTTAAAAAACCTGTGCTACACAATACAAAACACCAAAAAAAAAACCCCCAAAACCAAAAACCAAAAAAAAAAAAAAAAAAAAAAACCCAAAAGAACTTATTAAAAGAGCTGGAGGCTCTGTGTGAATTCCCAATAGCACATCTATTTCTACTGCAATAAATATAGTTGGGAATGCTTTAGTAATAAATGCATTTTCTCATTGACTCTAAAAACTTAATCAGAGACACATTTACTCGATACTAGCTTCAACATTATTATAGCAGCCAGACATACACAGCTGTTGAGATTTAAGCGAGAGAGAAGGATTGAGAACATACTTGATGGAATTTTCTTTTGGTTTCTTGCTACAGCTGGATGTGGTAAAGCTGGTCCATTCAGGTATTAAATAACAGTTTTCTTATCTGTTATAATTTATCATGTTAATTTGATTATGGGTTTTTAAATGCCTAAGTATTCTGGAATATAATGAAAACCAGTCCACTTAATCTATTTTGACACTACCATTGACACGCTATTTTGACATGCTTGAAAATTCATGCAGACACATGAAATTTTCAGGTAAATCCGTAGGTTTACCTACAGGCGCATTTCAGCAGCCTAATGATAATTATTTTCACCTATGTCTGAAATTTTCCACTTAGAACAGTTTCTACTAGGTGCATTCATTCTATTCTTAAATGAGCCTCTGTTGGTTATAAAGTAGAAAGATGGAATGAATTATCATCAGATAAAGATCAGGTGTACTGTGGACAGTTTCGTAAAAAAGATCAAAATCAGGGAAAAGAAAAAGCTCAAAAATAAAAAAAATGTTTTTAAAATAAGAATGCTTACTTTTCGCTAATATTGGTAATTTTCTCTGAAAACAGCTCTCAACAGAAGATGGACTTACTGTAAGATTCAAAATTAAGAGCTTATTATTTTTCATTTGTGGCTAAGAAAAATGAAAGAGTTGGCTCCTAAGAGTTCCAATTCAGAAAAGACCCCTTTTTACACTCTCCTAGAATAGATTTCTGATGTGAATGGCTTTTTATGTGATGCATGATAAAGTTTAAGACCATGCTGCATCATCCAGTTTGAGAACTTTTTTGCAGTAAGTCAAGCAAATGGGGCATGGAGACATCAAATAAATCTCCCTATGATACTGGATCAGGTAGCATTGTCAAGAATTAACCCAAAAGTAATTCTGAAACTTTCCTCAGATGAAACATATTTAACCACCCCTTCAACTGCATTCAGTGTGGTGGAAACTCTAGTTAGGAGATTTTTCTGATTCATTTGTACTCACTGCAGAAAAAGTGAGCAAATATTCCCTGGTTTTATGTTTCTTAATTGTGAAGCACATTCACCAAAACTAGAATTAAATTATTCAAGTAAGGTTGCAGTCATGCAAGCCCTAGTTTGGGAAGTGTAGTATAATGGCTTGTGTCAGTATGACTTCCCATATCACCCTATCAAAAGCAGATCAAATGATTCCAGGCAAATTGCAAATGTGGATAAACCAAATGTTTAGACCAATGGCTAAGAACCAAACTAAAGTCAGTCTTATTAAAGTAAGGTTATGATGCTTTAATAAATATTGATATTTGATAACTATTTTAATCCAAACAATTTAACTCCTTGATGTTATCATTTGGAAAATACTTTGCTTCTGTGTAGACATATAAATATTCTCGCAGAACAGTATTATTATTTCAACAAGGAATTAATTATATGGGTAATTGTGGGAGGAGGAGGAATTAACTGACCAGATTTTTACTTCCCACTAAAGTACTTCCTTCAGACATAAATTTACCTGTATTGTTTGGTGCTGTTGGCCTGGAAGAAAGATTTGGCAGTGCTTGTTTGGACAGAGGATTTCAAGTGATTAGCAACCTGACATCAGATGCTGGCAGCAAAATGCTAAAAGAACATGCAAATGTCCTCCATTTTGACATGCTGGCTCAATTTTGTAATGAGTTGGCACTATTTATGATTCCATTTTTATCTTTTAAATGCCATGACAGATGGTAGGTCCTGTAGCCAACTCCATTGCCATCAAACTGCAGAAAGCATGAAATGTTGGTAGCTGTGAAATCAAACCATGCAACATGTCCTCCAAATTTTGCCTGGAAATTGTATCCTAAATTTTATCAGAGTGAGAATACTGGCTGCTCTCCATTCCTGAGGAAATTACAAAGCAGACATAAACTAGAAATAAACAAAGAACCAAAATCTCCCAAAGTACAGAATGATATCTTGGACATAGGCAGTTTCATCACCTGTGAAACTAAGCAGTGAATGAAATTAATGGTAAATTTTAGTTTGATATGTCCATGCAGGAGCTTTGTTCCTATCTGGCATTCTGGAGAAGGCTTGATGAATTTTCAGATTAATGAACTGAATTACCTAAGTCTTTCACTAAATATAATTTGAGACATCATCCAAACATTTTTACACTATCAAAAGAATGAGAGAAAATTCACTTCTGCTGCAATGCTCCAGGTGTTTTGAGAGAAGGTTAAGGTCTTGACTGAAGGTGCTTTACCTTTTTTCTCCTAACACAGTATTTATTATCATTATTCTTGTTCTGTATTTGACTTCAGATAGTTTACAAATAGCACAACCCTTCTACCATTGGCACAATAGCATTAGGTCAGTGTAGGCAGATGTCTCTAGGTTCCCAGCTGGGAATACCATCCTCAGTAAACATATTTCAAACTGCTACATAGTCCCTGGTCTGTCTATGCTCATTTCCATCTGTTTCATGGCACAGTGCCAGTTTACAAGTGATCAAGCTCTAATCATCTAGTATTGGTGAAGGCAATGAGGAGTTTTAGATGGACAGTTTGTGTGATACAGTGACATGCTCCATGACCTACTGAAAGTCACTCACATTCAAGTCACACAGAAATACACTAGGTGTTGACTCTGTAATTTTAAAAGTACTTCTTCGAGGTCTGCAGTCAAGAGACCAAGGGAGACCAAATAACCCACTAAATATCAGCCACTCCCAATTTCACTTAAGTGTGGTAGAAGAGTGTTACACGGAAAGCGGCCAGCTGGGCTGGCCCTCATACTGTCTGAAACAACTGTCCCACTCTAGTAGAGACAAATTTCTTTACACACTAGACTCTGCTGTGACCCAGGCAGAACAAGCCTGTGTGAAAACCACCTTACAAAATGTTTTTGCATAGACTGTTCAGCATAATCACTGAAATTTATGTAGAAAGACCGGTAACTCATACATGCTATAAATTGATGGGACATGAAGGATCATGAGACATTTTCAGAGCAATTTTTAGTTTCATATACCCACAAAAGTTTTTGTTACAGGCATGAAAATGTTTCATGTAATTATTTTCAGAAGAAAAATACATAAATAATGATCTTGACCATTAAATCAAAGATGAATTTTAAAAGCTAAAAGATTGGTTTTCTCCTTATTTTTCTCCACAACTAAATTTAATAATAAATTTCTGCAGACCATGCTGTCAGTCAGATGGCAAAAGCCCATGCCTGGCTGGTCGGCTTCTGTCATGGTTTAACTGCAGCCGTCAGCTAAGCACCAGGCAGCTGCTTGCTCCCTCCCCACCTGGTAGGACTGGGGAGAGAATTGGAACAGTGAAAGTGAAAAAATGCATGGGTTGTGATAAGGACAGTTTAATAGGTAAATTGAAAGCTGTGCACACAAGCAAAGCAGAACAAAGAATTCATTCACAGTTTCCTGTGGGCAGGCAGGTGTTCAGCCATCCCCAGGAAAGCAGAGTTCCATCATGCACAACAGTGACTTGGGAAGACAAATGTCACCACTCCAAACGTCTCCTCCTCCCTCCTTCTTCTTCCCCCAGCTCTGTACACAGATGGTCTGGGATATCCTTTGGGTCAGCTGGGGTCAGCTGTCCTAGCTGTGCCCCCTCCCAACTCCTTACGCACTCCCAGCCCAATCACTGGCTGTGCAGTGTGAGAAGTAGAAAAAGCCTTGATGCTGTATAAGCACTGCTCAGCAGTAACCAATTCATCCTTATATTATCAACACTATTTAACTATATATAGCACAAATCAAAACCACAGCTCCATACAAGGGACTATGAAGAAAATTAACTACTCCAGTTAAAACCAACAGAGCTTCCAACATATTTTCTCTACAGCCTTGGGCACCTCTCTCTTAGTTTTGAAAGGAAAACTATCTGTAGTGTATAATCAAATCTTTAGTGTTTCTAAAGAAACATCACTACTTGAGAGAGAACTACAAAAGTGGCTATTGATAGAAATTCCCAGCATGGAAGAAGAACTGTGTAGAAACGACCATTTGATAAATTTATGCTATGGATATCTATGTTATTAACATTATCCTATACAATTTGTAGAGTTCTGCCCAATATCTTAGCATTTCAGTGAAACTTTACTTGACTTTTGTAAAGAAACATAAATGATATTCTGCTGAATAGATGAAAATTTAAAGATACAGTAAGTGCCTAAATAAACCCATGGAGTGAGATAAGGCTGAATCTTTATCCAGTTTGGTTTTTCAGATAGTTTTGAGGGCATTGGGTAGAAAAGATTTGTAACAGTGAACAGAAAGAAACCCAAACTAAACCAAACCAGGCAGGTCATGCACTTCACATACCTCTTTCTGTAAGCTGTAGGTGCTACTGCCAGGTAACCAAATGAAGATAAATTTTAGGATGTGTAAATATGTATGCAGAAGCTACAGTAAGCCCTCCAGGCAGCCTTTCCTTTTAGACCTGTTCCACCTGTATCTCAGCAAGAAGCTGAGATCGGCTCTGTTATGACTGTTGATCTTCAAGGCCTTTCCTCTGGCATCTGCTCAATCCCTGCCAGTGCGTTGTAACTCCTGGCTGCCTGCTTTCATGTTTTTAAATTTTACATCCACTCCACTTAATGTCTGGGTTTGTGCTCCACCCAGGTCTTCTACTTTTGCAGTGTCAAAACAGGCAAGTCCTGTAGTAAAGGTCTGCATTATCATTTCATTTCAGTACATGGTGAATCGAGAACAGATGCTGAAGACTGCCTTGCCTCTCTTTGCCAGATTCATCATCAGCAATGGACTGAGGACTAAGAATGGGACATTCAAGATTGCCTTGGAGGCAGCTGACCAGGCTTTACCCACTCTATCTAGGAACATGGGGTTAAGATTAACTGAAGGAGCTATGGCACTTCTTACTCCTGACATACTGCAGCTTTCAGACCCAGATACTGCAAAAGAAAACCTTACCTTCCTCTTGGCTCAGCTCCCCCAGTACGGTCATCTCTATTATAATGGGGCTGTGCTACGGCAGTACAGTTTCACACAGCAAGATGTGGACAACAGGGATGTTGCATACAAGCACCGAGGTGGGAATTCCCAGATTGACAGATTTACATTTGTTGCCACAGATAGGACTAACCAAGGCTTCATTGTGAATGGGAGAGTGCAGAATGAGCCAGTGACATTCACCATTCAGGCAAGTGTAACCACAGACCTACGTAAGAGGGATAAATAGTATGATAAGGTCAAAAATGTAGCAATTTTGATGACAGCTTGTACTAGCTGAGGTCTCTGATTTAACTGTGCAGCTAGTATGTTTGCTTTCTGTGTTCCATGAATAATTAATCTGGGGAACTAGCTACTTTCCAAAATGCATGAAGATAAGCAAGTAAATACTTACATACTTAATACTTGCATGCAAAAAAATTTATATAGGAATCTCAACTATGGGAAGAATAGAACTTTCTCCTGCTCTGCTTTTCCACTTGGTGCCTGACCTAGTGATTTGCACATATGGGGGTGTGAGTATGACTGCTGATCTTCATATCACAGGAATCTTTACTTCCCCATGTCACAGCCACTTTGCTTCCCCACCTAGACATCCTGTCCTCTCTGAAAGTCTCTCTAAGATGCCTGCTCTGATTCTTCTTCTCTCTGTTCACTTCCCATTTCCCCTGTTTTCAAGTCCTTTATACTTCATCATAGGTTCAGATTTGTTTGCTGTGATTTTTTGTATCTATCTATGTGGCATGGGTCAGTACAAAAAGTATGCCTGGTTGCACTGTGTGTCAAAATTCTGTTTCAAAACCCTGATACTAATGAAGAGGCTGTTAATATTTCCTGATGACAAAGATTTAAGTTATACGATGAGTGAGGAATACTATTTCACTGGAGGGATATTTCCCATATCTCAATATGGGAACAGCAACAATCAATGTGGAATGCCAGAAGGTTCACCAGAATTTGTGAAAGATTGCATTGTTATTATAACAATGAAGTGGCAAACCTTTGCTGCAGTTATCTTTTGCTGTGTAGAAAATCACATAAAAAATTAGGACTATGGGGAAGGTGGAACATTAGGGCAGAGGTATATAGAATTTGTGTTACATTCCCCAGAGTGTACTGTACCCTGCTACTTGTGGCAAGTGATGGGAAATCTGGGCCTGGAAACTTTTCATGTGAAGTACAACTTGACTAGAACTCACAGATCTGCAGCAGACTGTGAGCCAAACTGGCTACTGCCACCCTGATCTGGCTACTGCCACCCTGATCTGGCTACTGCTCTTTTAGCAAAAGCAGGACAGAGAATATCCTGATGTTATAAAATGAATGTCTAACTTTGATTTAGGTGGACCACTTGGACAAAATGGTGCCAAAAATTATACATCTCCATTGTTTTTCTGATGTGGAACTGCTGAAGAATGGCAATTATGGGATCTATATTACTGCCAGGCTGCTGAGAGCATCTGATCCCAATACAGAAGATGATAAAATAATTTTTAAGATTTTGCGAGGTCCTCATTATGGTTACCTGGAAAATGTAACAACAGGTGATTTATTTTATAATCTCTATTTTGGGCCATACCAGACCAGATTTCAAACTCTACCCTGTTAATATGTGCTTGATAGACAGAATCAAAATTTTTTAGCAAACTTTGGGCAAAGCTTGACTGTAATAAAAAACTTCTACAATAAAATGAGTCCTAAGTTTGTTATGTCTCCTCAAAAAGTTTGAGATAATTTTTAATAGCGTTGTTGAGAAACTTTTTTATTTCTATCAATAAAAAAATATTAATATTGAACTTGGCCTTTTGATAAACAGGTTGCACATAAAGAAATTGGCAGGGGCTTATAATGAACAGATGTTGCTGTTTAGCTATAAACCTGCATTTCTCAAAGTTCAGATTCTCAACAAATAGAAAAGTTGAAAAGAGTCTATATGACCTATATGGTTCTTATTAGTAGGCTTTTGGTTCACCTGCATATAACTTGTCTTTCCTAGGTGGATTTATTCAGGAAGGATTTAGCCAAAAGGATTTAAACAGCAAAATCATACTTTATGTTATCAACAAATCACGAGAAGTGAATTCAGACAACTTGGAGTTTCAAGTGACAGATGCCAGTGGAAACTCTGCAGCACCCCAAAGGTAGCTCCACTCCTTGTGACATGGGCTGCACTGCACTGTGCTTGCCACCCCTTGGGGCAAATGAACAGGTGCTGGGCTTGAAGCCATGCAGACATGGACATAGCTACAACTCAGCCTGCCATTGCTTTTGTGAGACTAGAGAAGGTTTCTTCCCCTGAAGAAGGTGAAGACTTCTTGAAGCTCAGCAAGGGTTGAGCTCCAGGTTAGACTGTGTCACAGTTCTCAAGGGCCTTCAGGGCTTCACCAGGAAACATAATGCATTTATTGGAGTTGGGCATTTGGAGATCTGAGATGCTGTGTGCTGAAGGATGGGACTACTGCTTCATGAACATGGTCCTGCAGCTGCAGGTCACTCTTGCCCTTAGCTGATGGCAGTGCTTTTTTCACAAGCTTGAGACGACAAAGGAGGGGATGCTCTCAAATGACAAAGCTATGAGAGCCACATTTCTGCAAAAGAGCCCTCAAAGAAGGTGGAGAGCACACAGTACCTTCTTTGTCACCCACTGCATGTATTAGGCATACTATCCAATATTTCCTTGTGACATAAGCCATAAGCCTCATGTAGAAAAATTAGACTATCATCCAAACTGGGCTTTGATGATAAAAGCCAGAAGTGCGAGTAGCTCTTCAGCAGAGGCAATGCTTCTCTTTATTCATGAAAATAGGGCTAAGTGTTCAACCAAATTATTTAATCAGAAGAAATCTGAAAAAAAAATAACCAATATGGTTTTTCTGGGCTAAACTCACTACTCACAAACCAGGACTCATGCTGAAGAAAGAGAAGCAGAGAGCTGTACTCAGGGGCAGAGCACTTCTCTGCACATTTGAGAGAGGACAGGGACTGAGCTGAGCTGGAAGCAGCATTTAGGCAGTTATTTGCTGAGCCAAAAGATGTCCCCATACACAAACACATCTGAGCATGGACAGCCCAGTTGCTCTATGCTGGCTTGCAGATGAAAAATCACCATTATGTGATACCACTTCTCATGGGAAAATGCAATTCTTTGTACATGAATGGCAATGCATAGCACAGCTTAGGAAAAGAGCAAAGAAAAAACTCTTGTTTTTCAGAAAATAGGTATTTCAGTGAAGTTATCTGCTAGTAGACCAAAGGGGAATTTTAGTGACAAAATAGTATTTTAATATTGGATTTAAAAGCCTGTGAGGTATTCTTTTCATTTAAAGTAATTATCATCTAATGATCACTGGTTCAAAATACAAAATTTATTTTTCGTGTCCCAGCTTTTATTTGAGTGCTGCTGGACTACATCTGGCACATTCATCTTCTTTAGCAAAAATAAAGCAAATCATCTTCTAAATGGATTTCCCACAAAATTAGCATCAGAGGATAGAGGAGGACAGGAGGAAACTTCCACTGTGATAGCGCTAGTCAGCTGTGAAAGGCCTATAAGTAAGTTTTAGTAAAGTTCAAATTGTTAATAGCTCAGCTTACTTTCCTTCTTTGCACTGTCATTCATCCTTCTCTGACTCTCACTAATTTTTATTACAGCTTTAAAAAAGGAAAAATCTTTATTGATCACCCTGTGCAGCACACAGTCTTCTGAGTTTCAGACACTGCTGCCATCCTCCATAAACAGTTCTAAAATTCAGTGCATAAGATACCTGGAATCAGACAGGGGAAATGTTGAAGAGTGAAGTGTGCAGAATACTAAAGTAAGGGAAGGAGAGAAGTCCCTTGCACAGAGGCAGAAAAGTCCAAGAGCATACTCTGCTTGTTACAGGAGGAGAGTTAGAGGATAGATGAGGGCAGATGGGTGGAAAGGAGGATATTGCTGAGAAAAGACTGGGGAGTGAGAGTATAATAAAATTGCAAGGCTAAAGGGAACCAGGATAAACAGTGATAACTTGTCTTGGCTTATTATGGATAAACTGTTCTCCTCAAAGTTACTGCAAAATCCCTCTGGCTGCAAAACAAAGCCCAAGTGTGGTTCAGGGTACATCAGGGCTGGTCTGGAAGATTTATTACTACCATTTCCTAATCAGTTAAATCACACTCACAAATATGTTGTTTTGGAGGCAAAGACTCAGTATGTGTATTGGCTAAATCAGCAGTCGGGAGAGAAGGCTCTGAGCAGCAGGAGCTGGGGGTGGCTGGCTGCATGGCTTTGCTCTAAACTCACATTCCTTTCTCTTCCACAGGCTGGAGTTACAGTGGTCTCGAATTGAAATGCCACAGACTGAATATGAGGTGTGTGAAAACACAGGAGTGGTGTCACTGAAAATCACCAGGGCAGGACACTTGGGGGAGTCTGCCTTTATAACCGTGAAGGTAAAGTCAAAACCCAACAACCTAACTTAATAAAAAGAAGTGCAGCCTTTTTCTAGTCCTCAGACGTAAATATAATTCAATAGCCATCAAAGAGGCCATGTGATTAAATCCATACTTAGTGGGACATTGTCCTTGCTACTACTAACGGCTGAAACACTTCTGACAAAATTTCTTGAGTTTTAAGTAGAAATGCTGATTAACCAAACCTGGAATGTTTTGGAGCAGTATTTCAGTTTTGATGAAAAACCAGAGCATGCGGTTTCCTCTGGCACTGTGCTCAGAAGCTTGGTTTCTGGGATCTGCCCCCTTAAAATCCAGGTTTTGGGCAATCTGGGGCCTAGGGGCTTTTGTTTTGCCTTCTCAGGCTGGAGGAGCCCAGGCAGCATAGCTGCTTCAACTACACAGCCATGGCAGCTTTCTCCATGTCACCTCCTACTGCCCACAGCTGAGGAAACCCCCCTATATCTTCAAGTACTACCTCTGTCTTATGTCAAAAAAAAAAAAAAAAAAGACTGAAAGCTGCAGGCTATAATTTTGTAAAACAGGTTCTGTGCAACTTGCCTTCACAAATTTTATCTTTCGTCATAAAATGGAAATCCCAATGTTTTATCAGCTCCCCTTGCTAGAGGAATACCATTTTTTCCCCTCACAGCTTCTCAGGATTATAGCCTTAATAAGAAACATAATTTTGATTTTCCTTCTGCTGAAGTTAGTGGGAATTTTGCTAATGACGCCATCAGGGGTCATCTTGTCCTACCCTTCACATACTCGTGTGATTCTGCTCCAGCAATCACTTTCAGAAACAGAGCAGTGAAATTTATTCCAGCTGGAACATATACACAGTGTGGAAACTGGTGTCCTCTGGTGCCTTCTATGAAAATTCAGGGAGTTGCTGGAATCTCTGTATTTACATATGTAGGGTTCACATCTGTCCTAAAGAGTCTTTGGGAGTGACAGAAGGCTCTGTGTGAAAAAGCTTCTTTCAAGATATCACAAAGGGTAAAACAGGAAAACATGGCCAAGTTGTTGCTGCTCTTCTGAGATGACAGGATGTGCTTTTCCAGGAACCAGGTATGCCAGGGACCCGAGGCATGGTGAACAGCAGTGTTACCTGGTGATGTCAAATAGCAGCCTCAGAGGAGAATGAGTAAAATTATAAGATAGGGATTTTTTTTTTTTTATGATGCATTTTTAAGCCACGAGCAACAACAGAATGACAGTTGCACATAAGAAGGTTTATTTTTCAGGTCTTTATATTTTTTCCAGCCTGAGTATATGTATGGGTTGGCCTGTCTCTTTGAGACATGCAAAGTACCTTCAGCATGCAGCAGAACACAGTGGTTCAGTGAAATGGGTCACAGCATAGTATTTACTCTTTGCTTTCTTCGCAGGTCAATGAAATATCTGCTAGGCTGGGAAAGGACTTCACGGTGACTCCCTCTAAGCTTGTTCAGTTTGATCCAGGTATGAAATTATGGACTGAGTAACTCTAAAATGAATTCATTGATTTTAGAAGAGTAACCTCTTCTTTGGAGAGTGCAATTTATTACCTATCTGTAGCTAGAGAAGCTGAATAGAATTTAAGACTTGGGCTCCTTTTTTGGAAGGTCTGTGGGCTTCTTTAGTGAATTGGTATCCTTATTATTTAGCATGAGATTGCCTACAGTCTTTTACTTTGTTTAAAATATCAAAAGTGCTGAAATGATGTCTCCTAATCTCCCAACAACTCGACTGGATAGGACTCACCCTGAGTTGAGCTGTGGGATGCTTTAAAGACTTCAGTCATTATAGGTAAAGCTCAGGACACAGGTCAAATTTAGACAAAACTGAGAACAACTTAGGTTATTCAAGATGTCCAAGACCTTTTTACATTCACATACAATCCTGAAGTTACCCAGTAAAGACAAGGAAACAAGCAAAAACAATAGTAAGATTTGACTAAAAGGTTGCACTTCAATCTAACCCTGTTTTTGATCCATTTGCAGGTATTTTAAATAACTGTTCCATCTTTAAAGTTAAACTTTTCAGATACAAATCCTGTGATAAATTTTCTCTTGAAAATCACAGTGAAAGTCCTAAATCTATATATTAAAGTGCAATTCTGCACATCTACAGCAGCTTTTTGTTACAGTGTATGCACTTCAACTGAATCATCATTGCCCAGGAACAAATTCAAACTTAATGTTATTTGGAAGAACAGCAGGAGTCCAGTCAGTCAGTAGAAGCACAATAGCATACACAATCTACTCCACTCTAGCTGCAGACATGTTAATGAATCTATTTCTTTGACATCCTGATTGATTGGAATAGCACTTAAAGAGTAATTAAAATGTTTATTTCTGTTAGGAGTGTCAACCAAGATGTGGAATATAGCAATTACCTATGACGGATTAGAGGAAGGTGATGAAGTCTTTGAAGTGGTTCTGAATTCCCCTGTGAATGCTGTTCTTGGCACACAGACAAAAGCTGTAGTGAAAATTTTGGACTCAAAAAGAGGTATTCTCTTTTAATTTTTGTGACTAAGAAGGCGGGACAATCTTGGCTGAGTAGCTACCTATTTTCAACCACAAGTTGTTCCTAACATTCACCATTAGACCAAACAGCCTAATTTATTTTTATAGAAAACAGGCTCGACAGTTGCAGGCCCTTTATTCTCTCACACAATCATATGCATCCTCTAAGGAAACACAGCATGAGGTAAGCAACCAGTACAAAATGAGGAAAGTGCCAGGAAAGAAACCACTTTTCATAACAACATGAGTTCAGTTCATATTTATTAAAGTGGGAAAAATTTGTTTTAGATCCATTTGATTTTTTTTCCAGTTATTATTTAGTTGTTACACACCCTCTAAAAGAGATTTACTTTCTTCTCAAAAAAGAAATGTAGCAAATTAACCCATCTCTTAGCAATATATTTTCCAGTGCTTAAAAAACACAGTCCACAACTTCACAGCGAACAGTTTAGTCTTTGAAGACTGCATTATCATTATGTTTTTCAGCTATCAAATGTGCTGTGTCTAAAATCAGACCTAAAAGGAGGCACCTGTAGAAACAGAAACATAGGAAAACTGCAGAAAAATAGAAATAACTAGAAGAGCAGCTGCAACCTCTGAAGAGACCACTGAAGAGTTTTTTTTTTTCTTCTGGTGTTTACTGAAACAGTATTTAAAATACCCATATTGCAATGAATTAGGCTTCATGGTACAAATAGCCCTTTTAAAATTTCAGACTATTTTCTCCTAAGCATTCCTAGTGTAAATCAGGACTTAATTGATGCAGCAATTTCATTGGAACAACAGTATCCTGGATTTCCAAGAAGAAGCTTCTCTGGGTATGATGGAAGTAGCATCAATGGTAGCTAAAGATCCCTGTACATTCATGGCCAAAACCCCCAATACTTTAAAGCCCAGTATAAGAACGAAAGCAGGTGTTTTCAGCAGATACTTTGTTGAAATTCTGACCTGTGGGTAGACAGACACATCACATATAAAATCTTACTTATACAGATAGTCATATATAACCCCAGAAACGAGGGTGACTGAACAAACAGCAAATCAACTACTTCAAGTGAAAGAATCATTCAACTTTTAAGGACAAGCTGTTTATGTGCCCATGTCAACATGACCAGTTATTTGCTCATGCAGTTAGAGCTGACCATCTGCTATTTTTTGTGCTTTCAGGTCAATGCAGATATTCCCATTCTTCTGGCCGAAGCAAGCATGACTTCTGGGGGAGAGGCACGCTGTTTCCAGTTTCCCCGGGCTCCTCATCACCTTCCAGGCCTGGCAATGTTTCCTTGGAAGGGATCCCACTGCCTCCTTCCAAAGGGATGAGAAAGCGTGGAGGGGATCTGTGGCAGGAGCACAGCTTGGCAAATCGGTCAAGGACCAGGCTGAGAGTAACTGGAAATGGCAGAATAGTAAGACACTTCTGTAGTTCAGTGATGGACTGATTTGTGAATTTATTGTGATGTGATATCTTCATTTAACTGTCATTTTTGTAGCAATTCTATCTGACCACACAATAACTATAAACTACATGAGTTTGCTCTGGGTCAGACCTGGGGCTATTAAAAATAAAACCTGTAAGGAAAAAACCAAAAACAAACCAAACATTTTGAGGATCCATGTATGCAAGAGACTAATAAAATCAAGACTTGGGGGAGGAAACAGGCATGGAACAACTTCAGCAATTATGTAACTTCCAGTCTTATAAAAATTATGGGTAAGTTAGAAATTGGTGGAACCAGGCAGATGTATAGAAGCTGTGCATCTGGTATTGAAGTTATAAAGCCAAAAATACTCTTAGCTAAAACAGGGAATAGTTATTTAAACCTTGCCCACTGATTCTTCTGCTTAAGCTATATTGATTTAGCTAGGTATTACGTAACTCTCTGCTATTGTGACCTTAAAAGATACTAGAATCTGTTTTTATGAACACTGAGCATTACACTTGAAATTTGTGCTTTTTAATGGCTCCTTTCATAAATGCTATGTTTCTATACTAAAAAAGAAAGAACTAAACCAAGTCATGCTCTGCATGACATATAACCTAGTAGTAAATGGTACATAGTAAAACTCTTCTTGTTTTTATAATATATGAATAAACCCATCTCATTCTGCTGTTCTACATTTCTCAGGTTCATCCTTCATCTGTGTTTAGAAATGAAACAGATGTGGTTTTCAAAGTAAGAGTATTATGGGTATTGGTTGGACATTTCATGATTTCTTTCTGATTCTGCTCTTTTCAGGCTTTATCACTCTTAATAATTAGTTATGTCTAATATTTTATTTTTCTATCTTCCTTTTTCTTTGGTGTAATTTCCCTTGATTTATGGTAATTTGTATAATAATTAATTTTTAATATTTTTAATTTTGTTTATTTAAGAGCTCCTTGTATGCACTAACTCTCTCTTTTCCTCTCCTGTTCCTGTGGGATACTGTAAAATGAAGTATCACGGGATGGCATCACTCAAAATAGAGGATGACACCTTCTCAGCTGAAACCAAAAAAAAGGCACAACCACAGATAAATGTCATCTCCACTAGGAAAACAGAGATTCCACTGGCTGATAAGGCAGAACTTGTAGCTGAACCAAGATCAAGACATAAGGTGTGAAACCTTTTTTTCCATGGGCATTTTCGCCATCTGTTTTCAGTCGTGTTGTTTTCCAAAATGATTTAACAACTAGAATAGTTTTCATGGCATCAAATTTTAATATAAGACCTAATTAATCTGTTTCATTTCACTTGTTTTGTGCAATTATTTTCCTTCAAATGTTCAAATGACATTTTCTATTTCGAGGACTTCTACTCTTTTCAAAAGGCTTGTACACCAGATTTAAAGGGTCTCTTGCATTACGAAGAAAGCACACAGAAGTTATTTCAGTGTGATGGGATATCATGGAAATTCTGGAATTCCCAAAGCAAGGTAAAAATGTAACCATGTGTAGGTATCTATGTCAGAGCATGGAGTCTATGATTGGTGATACCCTAAAGCAGAGGACCTTCCTGCAACAGTTATTTACTTGGACAGGGCATAAATGTTATCCAGATTCAGGTTTGCTTTCAGCAGAAACAAGTTTCCCAGGAATATGGTGAGGACTTGACTGCTGCAGTTGTCTTTCCTCTCTGTCATCCACAGGTGCTCCTGGACAAACTACATGAGCTCTAGTGTTGTGGTGCTCGTGATGATGGGGGCATACACAGTCAGTGAATGTAGTCTGTGGGAAAATAGGTGGAATTTAGTAAAATAAGTTTACTTAGGTATTCTGTAAACATACATTCCCCCCACCACGTAAGATGTCATGTTGAATTTTGTTAATATTTTCCCTGTACAGAGTACAGGAGACAGAAGAAGGTGTCCAAACTAATATAAAATCTTTAGAGGACTTTTGGAACTGAATACTACTGTCACCATTAAAGCTACTAATTATAAACTGTAGGATTCTCTGTCAGCCATTTTTTAAAATCTTTTAAGCAATGCTGTAGATTTATTTTTAGACACCGAAGTTCATTCTTGGTTTAATTCTGGACGCTAGTGCACAGACTACCTGTGCATAGACAGATTTTTTTACCTCTTCCTCTTTTATTTTAGGAGGTAACTATGAAGAAATGTCCCTCTGGATGGACTTATCATGAGGGCAGCTGCTATTTCTTGGTAGCAAATCACAAGGTCACCTGGAACACTGCTGCTCGGGCTTGCAGAGAACAGTAAGAGACCATCATGCATTGTCTGTGCACGGGTGTTGCCCTGAGCTGAATGCTGCTCTTGAGACCAAATTTATTTGGATGAGCCCAGCTTTGGCTGTTCTTTACATCTCCCCCCAAAAATTGTACAAATCCTGGGATTCAACACAGTACACAATAGAAATATTAGTCTCATAATGCTTCAGGTGGTGATGCTATCTTAATTACAGCATGAATTCCCAAGGAGGATACTTTCCTAATGGGAGAGATAG
Organism: Taeniopygia guttata; assembly: GCF_048771995.1. Lineage (NCBI taxonomy): Eukaryota > Metazoa > Chordata > Aves > Passeriformes > Estrildidae > Taeniopygia > Taeniopygia guttata. The sequence goes on along the minus strand of NC_133063.1, from coordinate 73,320,181 downwards.
TTTGGGAGAAGAACTCAGAGTCAGTAGAGACTCAGAATTTAATCCTCTCTTACCCACTTCCTTGGCAGTACCTCCTCTTGATACAGCAATGGTAAAATTTTGCTAGCTCCTGTATGCCTCACTGTATTTTTCGGAAGCTGCGGCTTTGAAGATTCTGTAACTATTTGAAAACTTTTACATTCAATTTAACAGCACATTTCTGACTTTTTAAGGATATAAAAACAATAATGACAATAACAATAATAATAATAGTTGTATCAAAGTAGGAGATAAAAAAATCTGCCAGTCTTATTTTCTGGATACTTGCTTTAACATTTTGGCTTTAGGTGTATTAGATTAGCACTGGCAAAAATGTTAGCCATGGTATCATGAAGCTTGTCAAAGGATAGGCATGCTCTGTAACTTGTCCTGAATTGCGAGCACCAGGTTGAAAACCAATCTGAAAAATAGGAGAGGTTTAAACAAACCTCTCGATTACTCCAAACCTCTCCTTTACTCCAAAGGAAAACTGAAACAGGGAAGAGTTGGAAATGATAGAATATATTCCATAAGTAGTGGAAGGACACGCTGAACGGTGAATCCTGGCCAAGCATGCTTAACAAGCATTGATTCATTCCACTCAGTTATGCCAGATTATGTTGTCTTGGTAACATGAAAAGAAAAGTCTTGACACTACTACCTCCCAGGTGATGGAAGATATTCTTTACTAAAATTTAAATGTCCTCTTGCGAGCTGACCCCAATTATTATATTATTACTTCATTTACTTACAATTTCAGGTCCTGGATTTTTTTATTATCTGCTTTTATTATGCTATTTTTTAACAAGCAATTGTGAATTTTTTTTTTTTTTTTTTTTTTTTCTGAAGGCTTCAACAGTGAATTGATTTCTTATTGATCTCTTGGAACAATATGTAACTCTTCCAGGAAATGTTTCCTATCTTCTAAATAAGTGCGGTCCTTGTGACCCATATTTTTTGTAGGCAGTAGCTTCTTGATAGTGTGCAATGTGGATATTAAACTGAATAAAAGTAAACAGATGTAAACAACAGTAATTAAAGTACAAAGTTTAAAAAACTACACAGAAAATCAAGGCATATCACTGAATCCACAAGGAAATGAATCCTAGGGCTGTGCTAATTCAATTAATGTCATACTAGCATAGACTAACAAAGATTTATCCTGGTAAATGGAGTACTCCTTGCCTCCATCTGGAACTGATTTACAAAAGTACAGCTGCAGGAACATGCTAAAAGGTAGTACAAGAACATTACTTATTAAATTTTAGTTTTTGCTTTTCCCCACCCAGCTCCTCTGGCAATCATCACTACCACTAATTGTGTTTTTTTCACTTATTAGTACTGACTCTATTGAAATTTAAATGTTTCCAACAGAGAAATAAAACTACCATGGAGATCAGTCCTCAATTTTCAATAGTTAAAACAAACCAGATATTAAATGAAAATATGAGAATTGACTTTCAGTAAGTCAGCCAACTTCCATGAAAAAAAGAATAATTTTTTTACTACTACAAAAATGTCATAATTTTAAGCTCCTATATAATTTGTCTTGCTAGAATTTTTCTATTATGCAGAACAGGGAATCCCAAGCATTATTGAAATTGATTCACTAACAGTCTCCTACCCTACCCTTTTTGAGACAACCTTGCAATCTTGAGCTGATGGACTTGGGAACAGGCTATACAAAAAGTATACAGACATTGGCAGGCTGAAAAGTGTCTGGACAGGGGTCACAAAGTTGATCAAAGGACAGTAAAGCCTGCCACGTGAAGAAAGAAGGCATAGGTGAGCCCTTATCACTGTATTTTGGTATTTAGAGGGTGGCTAAGAAGAGGATGGAGACTCCCTTTTTACAAGGAGTCGATAGAAAAGATGAACAGCTACAGGAACAAGTTATTCCTGGGAAGATTCCAAGTATACACAAAGGAAAATTTTCACTGTGAGTTCAGCCATTAGAAGACTCTCTCCAGAGAGGTAGTAGATTCCTCAACATCAGACACTTTTAAGGTTTAGCTAGACAGGGTGCTAGCCCATCTTGTCTGGACAGTCCTTTTGCCAAGAAAGGTTGGAACCAGATGATCCTCGCAGTTCCTTCCAACATGATAGTCTATGATTCTATTCCAACACAGTAATGCTATCAATATATTGTGTTCTGTTGTCTGGACATAACTAGGTATGTATGGGCTAATGCAGGCCTATTTGAGTTTCTGTTGACATACATTGTATCCATCTGTTACAGGCGGTATACCTTTTCTTTAGTTTACATGTGCAGAGGCAAAAGCAGACAAAAATATGTGCTTGCCTTGATGTAAGTTCTATATATCAGTGTTAAACTGGGGATGGGGGGACAGGGAAATCTCAGTTAATTGCTGTGAAAATCTTGCACTATTTCTAACCCTTCTCCAATTCATTGGAGAGAAAGGTGGTTTAAGAACTCATTTCTCTAGCTTTGTTTGTATGCATGAAGAGACTCTTGGCAACATGAAGAGAAGCATCTGGGGGATATTATGGCTGAGTGATCCCACAGCAGTCTGATTTAGAACCAATTTTAATGATTTATGCCACAGCTCTTGTTTTTCCAATAGGAGCACATCCTCCCCAAGGGTCAGTACAGCAGGGCTCACCTCACTTGTGTGTGAAATGGTTTTACTGCTGCCACTGAAGGGATGGAAGAACTGCATTGATGGAACCCACAGTTATGTATTTTGCCTTGTTAGTCATACTGCACCTTTATCTTTTCTGAAGTTGAACATTTAATCAAAGCTCAAATATTATAAGATTTCAGGTCCGTTACTGCAAGCTGTGTAAGGCAGGACATGTTATTTTGTTTGATGGCACTATATCAGCTACATGTGGCCTCAGTCCTTGGGAAGCACAGGCAGAACCACATCTAAAGCAGTAGATTGGGTCTTTAATGGTGGTTCAGTGTTTCCTAGTGCAAAACAGGACAGCAGCCCTCTTCTAGTACTGGTTCTCTGAGTGACTGGTTTAACTCATATTATTGTGTGTGACTCCAGCAGAGGGATCCAGGTGCCTAGAGTAATTTTAAAGGCCTTGTATATGCTGTCTGTCTTTCAACTGCCAGTCTGGAAGTGCAGGGCTCCTGCAAGCTCTGCATCATGTCTGCCACTCTCATCTGAATCTTCTGAATTATAGGAGGTGTTGTAAGCAACACTAGACGCCTATTTTAAGGCATCAGGATAACTCCCTAGGTGACCAAATAAAAGATCGAGATAAGCACCGTCTTTCAGTCACCCTCCACACCCTTCAACATCAGGATAGGACATAGATTTACTACAGCAGTTCAAATAAAATGTTATGTTCCATGGAGACCTTCATACTTAATCAAATGTGCTTTTGCCAATGTCAAATTTACCAAAATGGTGCAAAACTCTTAAATGTATCAGACAATTTAATGGAAAATCAGTAAAGTCTTTGTGCTAAGTATTTTCCATGCAATATTTCAAGGTCAATAGCTACCCAAAGTAGCTTAATTAAATTTCCTTAATTTGTACAACTGCTCCAAGATAAAGGACACTCTTGAATCAATAACAAAAACTATAAAGCATGCAGGAACAATTTTTAATGGATTGTTTAGCTCAGGAAAAAATCATGTGTGTGGGTTTATTGTGGCTTCTTTTGGTTGGCATTTGTTTGTTTTTGGTTTTGTTTTGGTTCTTTCCCTAATAAGGCATTATTACCCCTTATCTTGACTAATTTACATTAGGAAGTGCTAGATGCACACTCCATAAATAACATTATCTTGTAATTTCCGGTGTCTGATCCCATGCTTCAGGCTTCAGTAAGTAACACCATGGAAGTGCTATGTTCTTTCAGTGCTATGTTCTTTCAGGATGGTTCTCATCTCCCTAAAATATATAACCCCTCTAAACAGGTATAACAATTAGAACAGTTGTTCTCTCTTCAGTAATATGTTTCTGAAGCTGTACTTAGAAAGAACTCCTATAGAGAAAATATTAGATTACATTATAATCATTGTAGTGCTTTCCTTTCACAGTGATGAAGTCTCTCCCTGGTACATGGATTGAAGTCTGAAACTGTTGTTGCTCAGACTATGGCTGTATGTCAAAAAAGATAGAGCAGTTACTGACACATATTGATGCTTTTTGGTTTCACATCTTCAAGAATAATCAAAAGATATGCTCACCCAAAGTAAATTACTTAGTTCCTGGGTTTTGGGTGTCCTTAAGCAGAAGCCAGATAAAATGCTCTATTTTTGTTCTTGTTCACATAATAGCAATACCACAGAAACCTCTTCTCAGGTCCATTTGGTCAGTGCAACCACAGTCTCTGGGAGGCAGACTAGTTCAGCTGCTGAAGCAGTTAGCCTGGGAGGACACCATGAATTAACTATGCCTGCTTTCCTAGACTCTGTCTGTAGAAGAAAATGGAGTATGAAAATTCCCAGCAGTGTTTGTCAGTGTAACAGCTTTGTTCCTAGCTCACTGGAGATTCTGCGCCTGGCAGATTGGCCCAGAAGGGTGGAAGCCAGTCACGCTTGGGACATACAGCCTGATGACAGGCACAGCTGAAGCCCTGCTGACGCCTTCACTGGGTGCAGTTTTGGGGGCCTCTACCACACAATCAGGGTGCACAATCCTGACCCCTACCAGACAGTTCTGAGGCTGTTCTGCTGCACCTCTAGGTTAGGAGAGAGTACACAGGTGTCAGTGTGACCCTTTCCATGCTGTTCTCTGGTGGCCCGGGAACTCAGAGTGCCCCATGGGCCTGCTGTTACTGCACAGTGCCTGCCCCAGGGCAGCTGTGATTGCACAGACAAGGGCTAACACCCAGCTGACCTGCTGGCCTTGGCAGATCCACCGTGCGCATAGAGCAGAGGGCAACTCCATCCCCTGCTGCTTTGGTTGGCCAGCAATGGTAACGGAGAAGGACATTGGAGCAGGAGTATCCCCCCTCAGAAACACAATGATTTTATTTCATATCCTGGCCCTGTGGGCCCAGATTAAGGAATGGTCCAGATTTTGTGCAGCAGGAGCTGTGCGGAATATTGTGGACTACTTTGAATTCTACTAATGTAAATTTTTCCTGCTTCTCTATTTTGTGTGGCATCATATGGAATACATGGGATTGGTACTCTTAGAAGACATACAGGGCAATAACGGGAATGGAGCTCCATGCATGGATCTCTAACTAGGCAGCATGCTTAATGGTGGGCTTTCATTCTAAAATCTGTTCATGGTCTCCATAGTGAGCTCAAGTCTGCCATTCCATTCTTCAGGCCTGGTTGCTGCCCCAGCTCTTAAAGACAGTCATCCTTTCATCTGGAGCAATAGCGATCTGTCTCTGTTAGCTTGCAAAAGTAACAAAATTAGTAAAATCCTTACAATACCATTTACTTATTCTGATATTAGAAACAGTTTTTTTCTCTCTTAAAATGTTTTTATGAACAGTGTTGTTTGCTCTGGCCCTATCAACTGTAACCCAGGATGTTCTGGGAGGCTGAAGGGGTTGGCATCACTTTTAGACTGAGTGGCAGTCAGAAATAGGGGACAAAAGAAATGTCAGCACCAGAGGTTCAGAATCAAAGGGATGGCAGCACCAGGATTGACATGTAAATAGGTGATATATCAACGCAGACACAAAGATGGATAAATAAGAAAGTGGAGCCACTGACGTCTGACAGTTCCCAGCAAATTTGAAGAAAGACATCTGTCTCTTAATGCCTAAAGATTTAGCCTGATCTCTAAATGGCTTAAGAGTAGCCTGCTGGTGCTTGTATGTTTGTCAGTGGCAAGGCCACTCTGTGGCTAGGGTTTGCAAACCCTCCTTTGGAGCTGGTATACTATAAGTACAAATGCAGAGCAGAGTTTATGCATTGACTTAATTCAGAAATAGTCTGCTTAATACAAACCACAACTTCTTTCTAATCTGAACTAAATGCTTAGTCACTGCAGGAAATCCTCTGAAGAATGTGCTGCTTTTCAGATTCCAAATTTCTTGTGATGGACAACTGGAATCCATGGGATACCTGCATTTACTGAGTAAAGGTTCATAGGAGAGTGGAGAACCAGAATGTCTCAGCTGACACTGAAAATTGAAAAGGATGAAAATGCAAAAAATAAAGAGTTGGGATAGAGGGAGAGGAAGGAAATGGAGGAGGGGAATGATGTTAACAGCCTGAATGTTGATTTTAGAGGATGTGTGTGTAACTGTGACAGGGGAGATTTAGATTAGATATTCACTCAGAGGGTGGTTGGGTACTGGAACAGTCTCCCCAGGGAAGTGGTCACAGCACCAACCTGACAGAATTCAAGAAGTGTTTGGACATTACTCTAAGGCAACCACTATTTTGTGGTTCTTGGGGCTGTCCTGTGTATGGCCAATAGTTAGATTTTGATGATCTTTGTTGGTCTCTTCCTACTCAAGACATTCTACGATTTTGTGATTCTGTGATTACTTCTCAGAATAATACCACTTAAACAAATTATTCAAAGATTCAGTATTGTCAAAACATGATTTTAAAAAGCTATCTCCTGCTCTACTACCAAACAGATGAAGTTGCAGCCATCTTTCAGTGGCTTGGATTTCAGTGTAGGAAGTTTATTATTTTATGGAAAATAAGGTATCAATAATTGTGACAATGTTTAAATCACAATATGAGTATGTGGCACATAATTCCTGTATACATTTCCTTCAGTTGCCAAGCTGATTGAATTTTTCTGTTAGAAAAACCAGACTAGGACTTTCCCTGGTAATCCACAATTTTAAGACTTCATCTTCATTTAATTATTCCTTCATGCCAGTAAGTTGTGGTTTTCCTGTGACTCATTATTTATATGCTTTATACTAGAATCAACACCCGTTGTTGATAAGTTGATGGGAACTGTCTGTCACTCTGTGGAATGCTGATTACTTTGCCCTCTCTTGTTGAGCCTAGATACTTGGGGAGTCTAACAAGTGTGGCTAATGAACAACACATGCAGTGGCTGTGGGACTTCAGTGGGAAGATGCCCTTTTGGATAGGTAAGTATATTGGCTGCAAGCCCAATCTGTAGATTGCAGTTCCTGTCCACATTGAAAAGCAGAAACTGCTGCAGCAGTTCAAGCCCAGTCTTCAAACGCTGTATTGTCCTCAAATTTCTGCTGCTTTTATTATTTCAATGCAAGGCATAAACCAAAAGCCATAATGTATCTGGCTACTTTTATAAGTTTTTATCAAAAAGATATGTTTATCATGATGTCTATTGCTGGACTGGTTTTGTCTTGAAACCTTTATTGAAACAAGCTGATGAAAATAGTTCTTGTGCAGCTCCTACAATTTTATCTCCTCTTTCTTTTGACTGTTCCTTTATTTATCCCTAATTTAGCTTTTTCTTTTAACTTACATAATTATTTGGGTTACTCCTGATTTAATGGCATCATCTTGTGTTAGAAATCTTTTGAATTATTTAGATGATAAGCTAAAGAACATTTCATAATATAATTTCAGATTTAGCTATTTCTTATTAGGCACTTTACATTTAATGAGAAATGGAAAGAATTTGGATGGGTTTTCTTAGTGCCTTCTTTCTGTGAATGACTGCCTTAGCTCTAACACTAGTGCTACTGCTTTTTTCTAACCCCTCTTGTTTCTGCTATACTGTCCTCAGTGTTGTTCTTTCTCTCTGATTCTGAACTGCAATTATCAGCTCTTAGTAATTTGCTGAGATGGACCTACTAGGTTTACTAAATTAATTTCAAAAAATACAGTTAGTTTTGGATCATGTTTAATGCTATCGTAATTCTGTTAACTTAAAAGAAATAAATTTGTTTGACAAAGATAAAGACTACAAGATTTTTATGCCAATTTTCTTATTTTGGCCTCTCCTAAGAAGTCATGTCTGAAATTATGCCATGCCCATTGGTCTTAGTAACTCAGAGGCTAGGGGAAAAAGATATGTTTTATATTGTACTAATTAACACAAACTAATTTTACAACTGTTAATTTAAAGAATGTAAATCAGGTCCACAAAGATCTGCGGAATTTTATATCCAGAAGAAATCTGAAGGCATGTGATGCTGTCCAGACTCCTTGCTATTTAAAGAGTCAAAAGAAAAACCTATGAGGGGATAGATATGTAATAGATGAAAGGAGAAAAAAAATATTTTAGATATGCACTATTGCAGAAAAATGTACTTTCCTTTATTCATATGGCACTAATTGTGATTCAAGTGGACTAATTAAATCCTAAATTGTGTTTTGCTTGTGTTCTAGCAGTTGTTTTATTTTTCTCTCAGCATGCAACTGTATGCATTTTTTAATGAAGAACAACTTACAGAACAGCATGACTCTCTTGGCATCTGGCTCCAGTCACAATAAACATCACTGATTTGGTCTTACTGATTTCACACAGGTTTGAATGACCAAGTCAATTCTGGACATTGGGAGTGGAATGGAGGAGAACCTGTAACCTACATAAACTGGAGAAGAGGCTCCTACCACTTTCCAGTGAGAGGAAGGAATTGTGTATTTGTGCAGAAGCGAGGAAAATGGCAAGCAACTGACTGCAAGAAGGTCAAACTTAACAGCTATATATGTTCAAGAAAGTTGTAATGGATGGAGGATACCTCTGAAAGCATACAGACATTCATGCTATTTCAGTTTGTTAGCTGTGTTAGAAAACCGTTCAAATTATCAGGAAGGTTTATTTTATATGCTGCCATGCATATAATGCAGATGCAGAGGCCAGGCAAATGCTCTGGCCTCTAACCAAGGTATGGAGATCAGCTGCAAAAAACTAAGCCCAGGTTAAGGTTTTGAAATCTCCGCAAAGAGTCTGATCTCTCACTTACTCATATATATTTTTATGCCAAAGAGCCAGGTCTCAAGGCTTTCATCACACTTCTGTGTAAAAGTACTTTTTCTTAAAGGAAGGGTTGTGAACTGCAGTTTTATTCTGCAGTCACAAAAACAGGAATGTTGCTGGGGTTGGAAATGAGGGTAGACATTGTCTAAAACCAGATCTTTTGGGTGATGATGTGAGTGATGTCATGTAAGCACTGGAATTTCTTTGGTGGATGCCCTAGTACATCTTACAGAAGAACTAATGGTTGGACATTGCCTGGTGACAGAGTATGAACAGGAGCAATGCCTTGTATTTCTTCTACCTCCCAAGGGCAGCTTCAGAACCTAATGGATCTGACCACACAGAGTTGCATCTGTTTCACATTCCTAAGCAAATTTTTCTTTTCTTTTTTTTTTTTTTCCAGAACTGCAGGATGGTGCTGTAATTTTTAGTGTAATTAAATAATGGGACATCTCTAAATCAAATGTTATAGCAAATGATGATTTATTTAAAAAAAAATTTATACCTAATCCTAGGATATTATCTGGGGATATTCACTGATACATGAACATCAATAGGATTTATATGTGTGTATAAACCAATGTAATCGTGGGACATATTTTGTAGTAAAGCAGCTAGGGCTTTTGAACAATATTAATCTAAGTCCTTATTAGGGATTTGAGGCTTTTAAAAATATTTTTTAAAAATCCAGATTTATTTCCAAGAAAGGCTTAAAACTCAGCAATTAATAGGAAAAAACCAGCTGGCCAAACTTATTTTAGAAAAATACAGTTGCACTATAAAAATTTTGTAACATTATAGTAGATTTATATTTGACCTGTCAAAAGCTTGCTTTTGGACATTTTTACTGCCAGTCTTAAAAAAAAAAAAAAAAAAAAAAAAGAAACAAAACAAAAAAATCCAAACCAAAACAAACCACCAAAACCAAAAACCCAAAAAAATCCCCAAACAAAATGAAATGAGGATCCAAGCACAGGCTTCCTTTCTAGACAAAAGAAAAATTAAAGTTGCTCTCAACAGGAGCCAGTGTGTGACAGTTGGTTTGGAAGTGAGTAGGGTGAATTTGCCCTCTACCTATGATCTCTCATCCTTCCCATCTGCCTGCCTGCTGCCAGCAGTTGATCCCCTGCCTTGATCGTCTGTTCAGCCAGTCTCTGGATCAATTTTGCAACAGAGCTGCAAAACCTCTTTCTCAGGTTCATCATAGTAATTTCTCAGTCCTGCAAGGGAAAGACAGAGCAGAAACATCTCTCCTCTCTGAGCTGAAGGATACTGTTTCAGGGGTTATATCTTCCTCCTCTTTGCCTTTGTCACACATGGGTTACTCATCCTTCCTCCTTGCCTGTGACAAGTTATATCAACATGTGAGCAGCTGAACAGCCCTTGTATATAGGAAAGAACCTCCCTGAAAGGATTGCTGCCAAATAAATATGAGTGCATTGCAGAATTGGAGAAAAAACATACTGGGGACAGAACCTCCTCACCTTTTTTCTTGCTATCAACAGATGAAGAAAACATATTTCCAAGATTTCTCTCAGGTTTTTTTGTTAGACAGAAACTCCTTCGTTTAAGGAGTTTTCTAGGTCAACATAGATATGCTACTTGTCTCCAAACCAAGTACTCCTAAATGTCTGGTTTTTGACCTGATTTTATTTCTGAAGGTTTTCATTACAAAAAAAAACCCCAAAAAACAAAAAACAACAACAACGACAACAAAAACCAAACCAACAAACAAAAAAACCCCCACATTTAAAAAAGCACTCTCAGTATCTTTTAGTGGTGTGTTCTAGAATTCCATGGAAAATTGACTGAGATATAAACTATTATTTCTTTAGGGCCTTTTTAAAATAAAAGATGTAGAATTTATCAGTGCTAATTTTATAAAGCCAACTGAGATTACACAAATACCTCTCCCAATTATTTAATAAATTAATAATATCAACAGAGTGGGGATTTTTACAAAGGTGCTTGTTACTTGATCAATAACTGACTCATGCCATCGGACACAACAGTGACCTCAGGTTTGCTTTTGTGAGAGTAGAGGAAATTTTCCCTTTTTTGTACTTCATTTGAACTACTTTAAAGTGATTCCAGTGTATGAAGATTTTTAGTTGTGCAAACTGCATGAGTTTATTGGCTTAGTTATATCTATCACAATACATTAATGAAACTAAAATTCTTATATTGCAAAGCAAGTATATTTCTGCCCTGAAAGGCTGCTGAATTTTTTCCAATATAGTTAACTGTTCCAAACATTTAATAAATTTTATTTTTCCTGCCCTTAAATAGGTATTTTTTTCACAGATCTTTACATCTTTTATTTTTATTACTAGATACTGGATTTCAAAGAACAAAACAAATCAGAGAAGGCACAAATAATTTTTTTCTGTTGACACGGGAAATTATGGCTTCTGAGAAGTTTAGTAATGGATGGGCCTACAGCTCTTAATGAGGAGCTTTGGGGATTTTTTCATCTTCAGCATTTTTGAATTAGGCTCTGAGTAAACTCCAGGAAAAATGTGTATTTAGGGGATGAGCAGCATGAAGAGTATTTCAAAAGGCTGAAAGTAAGAAAAAGGAGCATGCAAAATCTGGTGTTCACATATGGATGCCACACTTTCTGGATAACAAAGGATATACTTCACTAGAACTATCCATAAATCCATACCCAAGAGCAATAGAACCAAGATGCTAAGTGAAAATAACTTAGACATTACCTTAGATTTCTATACAGTAGAGGGCTGTGTGAGCACTGTGTGTGCTTGTCACTTTTAACCACATTCACTCCCTGAAAAATATCTTTTAAATATGTTAGTATTTGAAACAAATTTGACAGGGAGGTAGTTAACTCAAAGCCAATGATTGTGGAAAAAAATGGATAGGCAACAGGTCACAGGAGCACTAATTCTGAACCAAAGTATTCTAAAACACTTGAATTTTTTACTAACTTTATATATATCAAGTATTTAGTCTGAAAATTATCAGAAAAGTTTTCCAGATCTTTTTCCTACATATGGATACTTTAGTGAATGTCTTCAAAGTCTTTATTCACTCAAATTATAAAAATAACCTGGAGAGAGTTATACATAAGATTCAGTGATTCTGCATTATTTGCATAACAGTATTGGTGCTATGATAATTCTTCTATTTTATATATTGTCATGTTTAACTCTGTAATGTGTGTTAATAAAAACCCCAAAATATACATTGGTGAATATGAACTTCTTAATTTCAAAATTGTACAAAAACTTATTTTCTAGTGATAATAGCTTTAGTTATTAATATAAAGAATATACATAATATAACTTTATATTGACAATTTATAATTTTATAAATGTATAATTATATAGTTATATAAAATTATATCCTATATAATATATATTAATATTACATTATTTATATTTATTTATAGGTATTAATATATTTATATAATGATATAAAATATATATATCAATAATTTATAGGTAAAATATACCTGCTGTTTACTCTAATCAGCTTCTGAATTCAGTTTTTTCTTCTGTTTGGGCCTATTCTTGAGGAATACTATAAGGACATTTGTACCATGGGTTAACCACCCATAAATAAGAAAATGCTGTTTGTTTTTAAAAATAAATCTAAGAAAATATATAGGTCTGCAAGCAGATATACAAGAAGAAGAACAAGACTGCCAGTCTATAAAAATGAATTTTAATATTACTCTTGATTTAAAGAAGGATGTGAAAAGAGTCCTTGTCCCTCAGAAACTTCAGCCTCCTTCAGAGGAAATTTCCCTCCCGTTACCCTATGCTGACTGTAGTATGGATAACTCTGCTACTCTGTGTTACTTAAACACTGTTCTCAGTATCAGTACATTTAAATGATTTGAAAAAATTAGGCTCTAAATTAGGCTCTTATTTTCAAGGCTTTTAAATTTTACTATTTTTTTTTGGCCTTGAGGTAGTGTATTGTTTTCAATCAGAAGTAGTCCTAAGCACCAGGATCCCATAGCTTAGAGGTATAGAAGACAAAGGAGTACAGGACAGCTGATCAGTATTCAGCATTTCTCCCAAATCAAGACAAATGTATCCCCATGAGCAAGAAATCAAACAACAGTTGCAGAAGACCTACTGGGATGAGCAGAGAGCTTCTAGCCAATCTCAAACAGGAGAAATTTATGGAACATGGAAATGGAGAGAGGCTGTATGGGTGGCGTATAGGAATATAGTGGGCATCCTGGAGATAGAAGATACAGAGAAGGTAGAGTAACTGAATTACCTCTTGGCCTCAGACTTCACTGCTGAGGCTGTCCTTCAGTAATCCTAGACCCTGGAGGCAAGAGAGGAAGACTGGTGAAAAGAAGACTTGCCCTTGGCCATTGAGGGTTTGGTTAGAGGTCAGCTAGGCAGACAAAACCAGAAATCCATGGGCCCTGGTGGGATGCACACACAGGTGCTGAGGGAGCTGGCAGATGTTGTTGCTAAACCCACTGTACATCTTCTTTGAAAAATGATGGAAGAGAGGTGCCTGATGACTGGAGGAAAGCCAGTGGCACTCCCATCTTCAAAACTGCCAACAAAGAGGATCTGGGAAGCTACTGGCCAGTCAGCCCCACCTCCATCCCTGGAAAGGTATTGGCACAGATCACTCTGGAGGCTGTGACCAAGCACGTAAAAGAAGAGAAGGTCATCAGGAGTAGTCAGGGTGGACTCACCAAAGGCAAATAATGTTTGACCAATCTGATGGCCTTCTGTGATGGTGTGGCCGGATGGGTTGTTGAGGTGAGAGCAGTGGATGTTTTCTACCTGAGCTTCAGCAAGACTTTTGACACGGTCTCCCATAAAATCCTCATAGATAAGCTCAAGAAATGTGGATTAGAGGAATGGACAGTGAAATGGACCAAGAACTGGCTGAAGGCAGAGCTCAGAGGGTCATGATCAGTGCAGCAGAGTCCAGCAGGAGGCCTGCAGTCAGTGGTATTCCCAAGGGATCAATATTAGGACCAATCTTACTGAACTTACTTGTCAATGACCTGGAGGAAGGGATCAAATGCACCCTCAGGAGGTTTGCTGGTGACACCAAACTGGGGGCAGTGGCTGATCCACCTGAAAGCTCTGCTGCCATTCAGTGGGACCTTGATCAGCTGGAGGGTTGGGCAGAGAGAAACCTGATGAGGCTCAACAAGGGGAAGTGCCAGGTCTTGCACCTGGGCAGGAACAGCCCCAAGTGGCAGCACAGGCTGGGGCTGACCTCCTACAGAGCAGCTCTGTGGAAAAGGACCTGGGACTCCTGGTGGATCACCATAAGCTGTCCATAAGCCATCAGTGCCCCCGTGGCCAGGAGGGCCAATGTCATCCTGGGGTGCACTGGGAAGAGTGTGGCCAGCAGGTCGAGGGAGGTGATCCTCCCCCTCTACTGAGCCCTGGTGAGGCCACAGCTGGAGTTCTGTGTCCAGTTCTGGGCTCCCCAGCACGAGAGAGACAAGGAGCTACTGGAGAGGGTCCAGTGGAGAGCCACAAGGATGGTCAGGGGTCTGGAGCTTCTCTCTCATGAGGAGAGACTCTGGGAGCTGGGACTGTTTGGTCTGGAGAAGACTGAGGGGGGATCTCATCAATACATAGGAAATATCTCAAAGATGGGTGTCAGGAGGATGGTGCCAGTCTCCTTTCAGTGGTGCCCGGCAACTGGTTTTAGTACAGTGACCATAAACTAAAGCACAAGATATTCTACCTCAACATGAGGCAGAACTTCTTTATACTGAGCGTGGCAGAGCATTGAAACAGCTGCCTGTGGAGGCTGTGGAGTCACCCTCTTTGGAGACACTCAAAATCCACCTGGATGCATTCTTGTGTCACCTGCTCTAGGTGACCCTGCTTTGGCAAGGGGCTTGGACTGGATGATCTTCAGAAGTCCTTGTCAACCCTAATGACTGAAAGGGTGATTCTGTGATTCAGAATCTGCTATCTTAAGTATTGCATATAAGCAGAGTGAGCAAAAGAATATAATTTTATGCATATAGAAGAAATTTTATGGTAAGTTTATATCTATTTTTATTTTAACTAAAGAAAATGTGTGCATCTTCCTTGGATTTTATTGCAAAAATTTTGTTGGTGGTGTCAAATTCTTCAGTGAATAACCTATCTCTCTCAAATTATTCACAACAATCTAGGAAGATGCAGCTTCCTGAAGTCTTTGCCCAGACACATTTTTCCTTGTCCCATAGGTTTTCCCAGTGTCTTTCTCCCTGTCCCATGCTTTAGCAATCTGAGGCTATCAATTACATTCCCAAGAGAACTCCTCAGGCTGGGTCTGCAATTGGATACAGTGTCAATTAGGCAGTACATGTGTGCCAGTACCATTCAGAGACAGAACCACCCATTGTGTCCTGTGTATGTACCTACAGCCAGGAGAATGTGGTCCAATACTTGTGAAAGGATGCTCATCATAGCCCCACTGAAGACATAAAAAAGCATTCTAAAGTGTGAGCACCTTCATTTTGGTTGCCGTATAAAACTTAATGCTGTTCTTAGTTCTGTTGCCAGAACACAGAAAATAAACAGAGAAATGTTAAGAGGAAAAAAATGAATGGAGAAACAAACAGTGCAACAGAGGTCTTGAAATACAGGGCAGTTAATGATGAAGAGTAACTATAGTCAGAGGTACAAAACCAAACAAACCTATTGCCTATTCTTTCATCTCATACCTTGTTAAGAGACTCTTGGTTTCACAATTAGAAATTTCCCATGAGGCCTGTATGTGATCTGCTTCCCTGAAACTCAGTAAAACAAAGACCACAGATGGCCTTCTTTGATAAGTACAATTATTGGAGAATAAACTGCATAGTGATAATTCATTAGTTCTGAAGTCTTCATATGGGGTCTGTGAAAGATATGTCTGGATACAAGTTTGTCTACATTGGACGTGTTTTGAAAATTACAAGATATTGAATTGGATCGTATATATAAAATCCATTTAAATTATTTGATCATCAGTCATGGTATGATGAGTCTATTTAGCTCAACAGACAGAAAGTAATTTAAGCACTGCCCAAGAATTATTTTTAGTCATCAACTGGCAGCATAGATAATGTCCATTAATGACTGAATAAACTCCAGCTTTGAAACAAATGAATACCATTTTGCATTTGCATAGCACTCATCATCTATAGATCTGACAGTTTTAAAAGGATTGGCAAACATTCACAGTGACTATTTCTAGTGAAAACAGAATGTCCTGAATAAACTGCTCCTATGAAGGCAAACTAAAGCCTGCTTGGAAGACACTGCTGCATATAGTTTTCAGATTTAATAACTAGAAAACAGTGAAAACATTTTATGCTTATATGAAAGGGTAATCAGGCAGGAAAACAAGTTTTTAGAAAAGAAACAACATTGGGGTTTTTTTGTAGAAAGCTGAGATTAGGTCTATTTAGAACATAATGATTATGTGCCCAGTCCAATGCCTGTAGTCAATTATTAGTCTATGCAGCCAACGTCACCACAAAAAGACTTGCAAATGCCTGGTATTTTTAACTTCAGAATGACTATCTGAGCTTGTTATCTGAGCTGAGATGCGTTCCTGTTATGCATGTAGGCTCTTGCCTAAGCAGAGAGGCTAAGGAGAGACCTGCTATGGTTATATAGGCAGCCGCCTTCAAAACAGATTATGGTAGTGTTTAGATACTGAACAAACCATGCCCAGATGTACCATGTCCCATATCTTACCAGCTTTGCCTCTTGGAAAGCAGCCATAGCATATAGGCATGAAGCAACAGTGTTAGACTTTCTTAGCAGAACCAGGCACACTGCTTTTTGATCTCATCAGTTCTTCAGTAACACCATCCTGACCCCAGGAATTAGAACTGGCTTGACCTAGAAGTGAAGAGAGCTCTTTTATCAGCCTTTGGGTTGCAGAGCAGCTTGCAGAGGGACTTGCTGACACCACTTTGCTTCAGTCTTCTGAAGTCTTCTACCCTTCTGTAAATAATTGTGCATTTACATCTGAAGGTCCCAAAGGCCTCTCTTCTTGCTGTATGTTACAGGACAGAACACATGTTCTGTATGTACCAGGAGTGGATTCTGATCTCAAAGAGGTTTTTTTCATTGCCAATGCACAACAATGTAACCTTAGCAGCAAAACATCTCTACATATATATCAATATGATGATTTTTATACATTCCTTGCTAACAGTTACTCTGCAGGAATAACCCAGGCCAGTTTAGTTTACATAGTCTGGGAAGTCAAATCATTCCAGTTTTACAATTTACTGAATTTTTATCTGTGCATTATCAGAGACATCCTTAGATGACCTGCAAATATGTATCTTGCTTCAAAAAGCCAAATTTCATGTATGAAAGGCATTGCCAAATGCGTTTGATTCTCTGCAGCAACATAACACAATACAACACAATACAATACAGTACAATACAATACAATATAATACAATATAATACAATATAATACAATATAATACATAGGTCTGAATATCAGCCCAGTCTTTGGGCTTTTCAGCAACTAAAACAGAGAGAAAAAGAAGGAAAACTCAAAATTTAATGTTCTTGTCATTTCTGAATAGTTTTGACTGACTGTTACCAGTACATAGGTATTTTAGCTACATAGGTCAACTGCTTCAGTTGAAATAATTGGTGAACACAAATACAATGTGTAGATTCAAAGTGCAGCTCTAGGCAAGAAATTAATTCCCTGAAAATTAAAGTCAAGTAATATCATACATCTAGTACACATAATTTTTCAAGAATAATAAAAACTTTAGAGTCTACTGACAGAGTTTCATAGAAACAGGAGTGTGAAGATTAGTGCACCTAAATGGCAAATTATCTGAAGCAGAATTTCTTTTGATATTAGGATCCCTGTTTGCAATGTTTATTGAAAATAACTTTTTCTTCTCCCAAAACTTTTCTCCATACGCTGTTCTAGTAGATTATTTTTTCTTACATGCTGCATAGCATGATAATTATGATAATTGATGCAAAGATGTTTCTATTTTAAGGCCTAGTAGTCTTTAGGTATTTCTGTTGAGATTTTGATAGCTGGAATCATAAATATCTATTTTTAACATGTTTTTTTAAATATTCATTTATCACTATCACTTTATAGGATGTCTGGGGTGGCTTTGGTGCCTGAAGAGGATGTGGCACTGTAGGATAATCTTTGAAAACCCAGGAAGCAGAGTTTCTTCACCTTGGGACTTTTTGCTCTGTGCTGGTGACACGTTTGCACTCGAGCTGCAAACCTGCTGTGAGGAAGATGAAGAGAGGACTAGTGCTTCCT
The DNA here is from genome assembly GCF_048771995.1 of Taeniopygia guttata. Classification (NCBI taxonomy): domain Eukaryota; kingdom Metazoa; phylum Chordata; class Aves; order Passeriformes; family Estrildidae; genus Taeniopygia; species Taeniopygia guttata. The sequence goes on along the minus strand of NC_133063.1, from coordinate 73,302,068 downwards.
GATTGATTTCTTTGACTGTCTGAGCAGCAGTCTGTTAGTCATGCAGTCAGGTCATATCCCAAATCTGAAAGTCCAAAGTTAGACTTAAATTTTGAAAACACAGTCTTCAGATTGAGCTTACCGTTTCAGCAAACTTTAATCAGCTTGCCTTTTCCTATTGTAATTAAATAACACTGTCCCTGTTTTGACAGTCTTTGGCTGTATGGAATGGAAAGTCAAAATAAACAATGGAGACCACACTGAACATTCTAATACACAACTTCAAATGTTTACTTAATTCCTCAGCCTAAACTAGACACCTTATCCAAACATTTCCTCCTGTTGACTCCTTCTGTCCTCCACAACACCCTGAGTTACTAGATTATAGATAGGAGCTTCTAATACACATAACTCAGATTGAAAGCAGAGTTTCATTAGCACAAACTTCCCTATCATAATTGTAATCTACAGTAAATGAATGCAATTAGCCCCACCAGCATCTCCCCTGAGCCCTCCTCTCCTCTGCCATAATCTCTTCTTGTATAAAGCTAGCATACTACATTCACTGCAATAGCAGCAGGTCTACAGGGAAGCCCTTTCCAGGATCATGTCACTGCTTCTCCTTCAGATGTTAGTATTTTCATGTCTTGGAGCCACAGAGCTACAGAGAAATTCACAGCAAAGGAGAAGCAGAAGACCATTTCAGCACTTCCTCTACCTGAACAAAAATCTCTTTGAAAGCCAAAGTTCTCCTGAGCTGGTAAGCGAGAACCCAGTAGGAGTTGAAGAGACCCTGAAAGTACCAAGCTTTTTTGTATCAATTCCACAGACAGCATCTGGAAGTGAGAAGAAAGAGGAAAAAAAAATGTCCAGATTCATACTTCCCAGTGCAGGACTCCATGCAGACCAAAACCTGAGAACATGGGTTGCATCCAGAGAGACCTCTCCTGTGGAAAACCTCTCTCCACCCCATTATTCCAGCAAGAGAGAGTCTGAATTTCCCTACAGAAAAGATGCCAAGAAATTCTGGGACCATTTCATGTTAAAGAAAAATTCAGCATCTGAAGAGGTTGTTCTGCCAATCAAGACCAATGAAATGCACCAAGAAAACTGCAGAACCCTGCCTTTCGCCCAGGTAAGAGCAAGCATCCAAAATCAACAACCACACCTTTCCCCCAGTCTCTTGTATCAGCAACTGAAGGGACTCGTCCCATTCAAAGATCTTCAGAACACTTGCTCAAAAGTGGCTGAAAGACTCTGATGAAAAAATTAGTCTGATGAGGCAAATAAACTGCAGCACTAGAAAGCTGCAGACTCAATTTTTATAGTTATTTATTATTTTTAAGCACAGATATTTGGACATGGTCTAAGCAGGCAGGAAATTCATAAGTAATTATCCATTCAATGAATATACATCTCAACTGTTTGTAGATCTGAATAATGATTCTCTCTCTCTCTCTTTATATATAGATATACATATGTGTGTATACACACACGTGTGTGTGTGTGTGTGTACATATACACACTCTCAGGACAAGTATTTACAGCAAAAGCTGGTTGTTCTCTTACACCTAAGCAAGGACTGTTTTCTCTTGTGTTAATTAGAAAACTGATGCTTATGTCTAATTTTGTGTTAAGAATTTAAGAGAACTGGTAAGTTGTCCCATGTATAGATAAAGCCATTCTGTCACATTGTAACATTACGACAAGCAATCAGTAAAGGTAAAAGTGCTGCATTCTTTGTAAATCACCATCAATTCTCAGTGTTCTGTAATCATTATCTGTCAAGGACCATGTCTTTTCACATCCAGAACTAAATTTATTTCACACAGACATACGTATATACAGATGTTGCCTAGAAACCTGTACTATTTTTTCTGAGAAGAAATAAGTGCAGTAGTTTTGTTTTTTTTTTTTTTTTTTTTTTTTTTTTTTTTTTTTCTCATGCCTTCTAGCAAATTCCATGGGCTATTTCTGCATCAGAAACATTAAATTGCTTTCTGTTTCAGGGTGTTACTCACAACAGCTGTGAGAAGGTGACAGTACAGAATAATCTGTGTTTTGGAAAATGTAGTTCTTTTCATGTTCCTGGTTCAGAAGATCACCTTTATACCTTTTGTTCTCGTTGCCTGCCCAGCAAGTTCTCCATGAAGCGCCTGGATCTCAACTGCACTGATTCTGTTCCAGTGGTCAAAGAAATCATGATTGTAGAAGAGTGTAAATGTGAAAGTCGGAAGATTAAAGACCCTGTGATTGGATCTCTGCTGTCAGACTTGTATGAAAATGTACATGAGCACAATTAACTTGTGCAAAGTACCTCTTAATTGATCATAAGAATTTACAATGAAAAAATTCAAACAAGTTGTCATCACTCTAGTACAAAAAACTATTAAAAATGTATATTTTCTACATGGTCTCTGTTTCAACAATAACTTTACCTAAAGTGTAACAAATGTTTCCTTGCAGCTGTTAAACAAAATTAGGTGAAATTGTTTGGCTTATGTGTAAAGGTCTTACTTTAACAAGGGAAAACTTTAAAAATCTTCCACCCTTCCTATCATTGTTTCTAGGCTGCTAGTAAACAAAGACTGAATTAACATGATTTATCTGTGCAAAACCTGAATGTTGACTAGTTTTTCTTGCCTTTGCTTGTGAGGAGTGCCAATATAGCTGTATTAGCAACAAAAATGAGATTTTAGCCTGTTCCCTACAAAAACAGTCTACTTTTACAGCAAGATAATGACTTGGGGAGTGTAAAACATAAATGGACATGAGTTACATAGAAATCTGTGACTAGTTAATGTCTGTGACTAGTTAAATCTGTGACTAGTTGATCTCAGTTGGAGTTCAGTTCTCATTGAAAACTAATATACCACACAATTTACACCAATAGATAATGGGAAGGGGTATTTTGCCATAGAAATCACTTGCGCTCTTTTTCACATGCCTGCATTCACCCTCTACCTTTATTTTTATTTAAAGTGTTCAACTGCAGAAGGAGAAAAAAAAATATAAAATGCCACACTCTTACAGAAAACATCACAGGCAAATACACTGTTCTTATTTAAATTCACTAGCATTTAAATTATTTAAAGACAATGCACATTTTCTAGTCCGATAAATATTTACATTGTCACTGAATCTAAGATAAAATTTAAATAATATTCTCAACTCTTAAACTAAAGCAGAAAAGGCATTTGTGTGACTGCAAGTCTGAGAATTACTTTATCATTATAGCAATACCTTAACAACTTTACAGGAAAAGCTGAGAGAGCCCTGCTAGGAAGCATTGGAGTCTACTGCTGAGCAACACAGCACTAGAGATTATTAGCTGAACTGCTGGCTTTCTGGCTCTCTCCAGCTGCTTCTCCCTAGATTTCTCCTGCAGACCTGGCACACCAGATAGAGATCAGCTTCCAGCAGAAGAGTTCAGCATATCTCTATGCCATTTTTTTCAGTCCTCTGAAAATCTGCTCTCAGACCTGGGCCACTGTTGTTAAACTGTCCAAGCTCTTTTTTATGGTACTGGAAATCACTATTGACTTAGCATATTCAAGGTCAAATTCAAGGGCTGGGGTAAATGATTCCTTATATTTGAACAGCAGTAGAATTAGAAGTATCTTAATATTCTTTCAGAAAACATGTACAGCATGTCTTTGGAGTCCAAGGCCCATGTTGAATATTTACTAAAAATTGCATCTGAATCATATTCTGATACTGGGTGTGAAGCTGTTTGCTTTCCAGGCCACTTGCAGTGAATGAAGTAAAGACTCGTATATAGTTACCTTTCCCTACATATAAACCTGTTTTTAGATAATAAAAATTGAGCACTAAAACTCAAGCAAGTCTTCTCTCTATTACTTTGTATGAAGGACTGATGTGAAAACTATATATGGCTGTTTATATGCTATATATAGTGCCATTCCAAATAACTAGCTATCAAGGTGTTATAATCCCTGTATTGTGTGTGAAAATTTGTGTATATTTTTAATCAAGCCTAAGGAAGAAAAGTACACACAGCATTAAAGTTCTAAACCTTTTTCTCTTTAGTGATGATTTTGTTTAATCTGAAAAAAACAAGTGTTCTGAGATGTTTTACTCAGAATTTTTGACACATATTTTAAAGCTGTCTGAATATATAAAAATGTTCATCAACTTTTTTTTTTTCTGTTTTCTGATATACAAGTATGTTTTTAGGTTTGCAGGCAACCACTTGAAGGTAGGACCTACATACACTCCAAATAAAATCACATCAATTAAAAAGAAGAAATCTTTCAGTCTTGTAATTTTGACAAAACTGATGAGTTTATCATGAGGATGTCTGAATCAAAGCTATATTGTGGACTGCAATGTATTCAGCCTAATTTTTAAAGCTTCTTCTCTGTGCTGAAGCATTACTGCAAAGAAAGCTATTCATGTAAGGATTTTGCAGGACAACCTTCTCAGTATGAATTTGCACAGCTTAAAAGTAGGTGAAAAGAGGCAGTGACAGCTGTAGTAATTGCTAATTAGATTAGTGCTGTAGGTTTTTTGGATGCATGTTTAATTAACCCAGCAATGACTGGTTGCATGTAATTAGCACAGTATTTTGCAAAATCAATCAATGTGTTAATTGGATCAGATTTCTCAGCGTTTAAAAAATCCAAATTAGGAATATGTTTTATCCAGGCCCTAAAGCGATTTTTCTCTCTAGGCATAATGATTGCCTCTACAAGCAGAACATGGTGGATTAGAAAGGTGAGGAGTGTGATCCATATCACTATATGGATGCTTTCAGTAGTAACATTATAGCAACAAAACCTAGTTCCATCTGCTCAGAGCTTGCATGCATTCTGCAATGAAAGCTTTTCCAGTGCAGTTATGCTGACAATATAAGTGCTGCTAATGTAATCCATTTTGGAGCACTCCTGCAAACCTATTTACAGAACAAAATATAGTTGCAGAGCTCTCTGAAAATTCTAATAAATTCCAAGCAGTTTCTACACTTCTGCCCTTTTATTTGTCTCACTGTATCTTTTTCAAATGGGTGTGCTTTGTGTAGAAAATAACTGAAGCGCTGTTTTCTCCCTACTGCTTTAGCAAAATAAATCTTCAGGCTATTCCTTTAAGTGTGGATTTAATGCAACCAGCTTTAATGCCTGTAAATATATCAAATACCAGGTTTACATCAAATTCTTATTGAATTCTGCACAACCATATATTCCAGGGGAAAATCTCTGAAGCTGCACTTCATGCTGTGCTTGGTACTGTTTTCACTGCCTATGAAACATTCACAACTAACCCCACGGCTCTCAGCTGACCAGCTTTTACTGGCAGGTGGTGAAATAGTTTGCGGCGCTTTCTCCTAAATGTATGCACTCACTCGCTCCCTGCTGCAAGAGCAAAACAAGACTTACTCAGACAGAAGCTCTCTGCCAGCTGCATAATCATGGCTGGAATCATTATATGCTGAGTTGGAAGGGACCTCTAAGGATCATTGAGTCCAACTCCTGACCCTGCAGAGGATATCCCCAAGAGTGTGCCTGAGACTGTTGTCCAAACACTTCTGGAGCTGTCAGGCTGCTATTGTGACCATTTCCCTGGGGAGCTGCTCCAGTGCCCAACCACTTTCTGGGGGAAGAAACTTTTTCCAGTTTTCCTAACCTCAACCTCCCCTCACACAGCTTCAGGCCATTGCCTTGGGTCCTGTCAATGGTCACGACAGAGAAGAATGTCTATCCCTCCCCTTTCCTTCACAAGGAAGTTGTCTTCCAAACTGAGGTCTCCCATCAGTCTCTGCAGTCAGGCTGAACAGACAAATGATCTCAGCTGTTTCTCACAAGGGTTCCTTCCCTCCAAGACCTTTCACCATTTTCACTGGCTCCTTTTGGATGCTCTCTAATAACTTAGTCTCTTTCTCAAGTTGAGGTGACCGAAACTGCACCCAGCACTCAAAGTGAAGCTGTCCCAGCTCAGAGCAGAGCAGGACAATCTCCTCTCTTGCCCGGCTGGTGATGCTGATGCCCCCAGGACAGGACTGGCCCTCCTGGCTGCCAGGGCACTGCTGACTCATGTTCAGCTTTTCACTGACCAGGGCCCCCATGGCACTGCTTTCTCTTGTTGAACTTCATATGGTTGGTGACTGCCCAGACCCCTGATTTGTCAAGGCCTCTTTACAGGATCTCCCTGCCTTCAAGGGCATCAACTCCTCTTGGTTTTGTATCACCTGGGAACTTGGTTACTATCCCTTCCAGTTGTGCATCCAAGTAATTCATGGAGATGTTGAAGAGTAAAGGGCCAAGGATGGACCCCAGCTAATGACAGGTCCCCAGACCAATGCCACCTCATTCACTGTAACCCCTTGTGCCTGTGAGCCAGCTGCTCACCCATCACATGATGTGTGTATCCAGCTGTGGGCTGGACATTTTATCCAGAAGGATCCTATGAGAGACAGCATCAAGAGCTTTGCTGAAGCCTAAAAAGATTACATCAACTGTCTCTCCTTGATCACCTGCATGTGTTACCTTGTCAAAAAAGGAAATCAAGTTTGATAAGCAGAACTGTCTTCTCATGAAGCCATGCTGGCTGGGACCAATGACTGTGTTGTCCTTCAGGTGTTCTTCAATACCTCCCAGAAAAATCACCGTAACTTTACCAGACACTGAAGTGAGACTGACACGACCCTGCAGTTTCTGTCTTCTGCAAGATAAGTTCTTTGTCCTCTCGTTAACAACCAGACTATGTTATCCAGCTTCCAGTCAGTTGGGTCTGCTCTGGATTCCCAAGACCACTCAAAAATCATTGAAAGAGGCTTTGCAATGAAACCAGCTAGTTCTGTGAGGATTTTCAGATTTGCATGGAAATCTCATAGATCTCATAGATTTGCATGGATCCATCTGGAGCAGCAGATCCTGTGTAATGTACCCAGAACTATGTGCTGTGCCAGATGGTGTATTTTTAAGAGGTGTGGAACTGGGGCAATTTCGGGTCCTCCATCAGACAGTTTACCAGTAGAAACAGGAAACACTGGTAACGAATTATAAATATTTTACGTTTTCTGTTGTGCTAAACCTAGCTCCTTAAATATCTGCTATGTAACAACTAACTTCAGCTCACCTGAAATCATTTTCTGACAGCTGTGCACAGTCCTTCTGCTCAAGTGAGAAAGAATGGGGATGAAAAGACTCTGTAGCTGGCCCTAATGCAAGAATATTGATAAAACTATCCTCATTGAGAGCAAAACTATCCTGTTTAGAGCAACCTCAGGCTCCATTGCATAAGCAAACTGCATTTTCACTTCAAAATTAAAAAATTAACCAGAAGCTAAATACTACTACTACTGCTGCTGCTACTACTAATGTTAATAATGATAATGGTAATGATAATAACAACAATCATAACACTTATAAAAATAATATTGATAATTACAACAATAATAAATAATAAAGAGCAAGCCTGATGTTTCTCTAAGGGCTTTTCTGAGGCATTTTCATTTTTCCTGGTTTAACTACTGCTTCTATCAGACATTTAATCAGACATTCTGCTGGTGGCTGCAGCCCACAGTCAGGGTGTTCAAACTGAGCAAGCATGTACCTAAGCTACCTTCTGAACAAGGCTGTACCTGCAGAAGCTTTTGCAAACTCACCTCACTGCAGAGATGTGGAACATTCAGTCTGTTGCCCTGCCTGGTGTTGAGACAGCAACTCTTGGAGGAAGAGAGGCATTAGAAGAATTAATACTAGGACTTCTGCAGCTGGACACTATCTGAGCAGAACTCCTCACACCACTGAAGTGCCTGAGGTGAAAATCAACTCCCTAAATTAGACCAATGCCTTGTCTACCTTAGTACTCCATTTAATCTATCTGGGCTGCAGGATCAGGAGATTTCACCATGTTTACTATTGAGGCAGGCAGATTAGAAAACATACGTTGTCTTTGATTTTTCTGGCTATTAAGAAAGAAAATGCAGCCTGAGACACAATTTCCTTTAACACCTACAGTCTCATCCTCAATATGTCACACTGTGACTTGTGACCTCAAGAGGTTTTCTTTCATCATGCTGTTTCATTGACACAGACTTTTTTCTTCATGATGCAGATCTTCATGACATCAAGAATTCTGCTCCCATTCTAGAGTTTACAACTGTCTTCTACGTATGTCACCAAGGTTTACAAGAAAATGAGCAATGCAGCACTGCTGCAGAAATGTGGTAGCAACAAATTTAGAAGGACCCAAGAAACTGAATACTGCTGAGAAGGCTGACTTCTCAGCTCAGTATGTATCTGTGCACAGAAAATGTCCCTTCTGCATGTTGGTCAAGGGGCACAGTTCGGCTAAAAATGAATCCTGGAAAACATACTCAAGAAGCAGGGGGCTTGTAAGCTGTAAGAATCATGGGAATCACAGTGCACACCTCTCTCTTGCATGTGTTCCCCATAACAGAGCCTCAGCTGTTACTGCACATGGCTTGATTTTAGCAGGCTGATTTAATATTTACTGAGTGCCAATAAAATTTATAGGATGACAGCTGGTGGCTCCTGTGGTAATTTATAAACAGCAACAACACAACACAGACATCAGAAAATCCAAGAGGAATTCTATGCCATTGTACAATATTCAGCACTAAAGAAGGTGAAAAATTTTGCAGATTTCTAATGATCTTTCTGTAATATATCCATATTGGATTTTATTTAAATCCATATTATGCAAAGCTAGGACTCCCATAGGTATGTTTTTTTCACAGAGAATGTAGTTCACCATAAAGTCTCATTATCTATCTATCTGGATTTGATATTCTGGCAAAAAAGTCAGATAGTATCTCTAAGCCAAGACTTTTCAGTAGGGAAGTCCAGCACACAACTGCCTGCTTTTCCTCCTGCAATGTGCTTTCTCAAAAAAAAGCATTAACAAAAGTGGATTGCTGTGCTATGACTAAGCCAGAAAAGACCACTGCCCTTGTACCACAATCTATGTTTACATCACATTCCTGAATAAAAAAAATATAACTTTCCTGGCAGGACCACAGGTCTAAAAACTGGCTATTATCTGTGTACCACTGTAGAAATGCAAATGCTTGGTACTTAAATGGAAGATAATATTACTAACTGATTCTTTTTCATTCCATATGAAACCTTGATCATACTATTATTCTTTTCTTATACTTCCATTTTACTTCCCTAGAACATGGTTTCCTTTTAATTTCTTGATTGCTTTTTTTTTCCCCCCTTTGAAATTAATTCTTCAAATCAGTGAACAGTCTTCACAGCTTATTAGGTCTTTTACATATAGACATAAATATACATATGAAATTTGTCATGGAATTGCGCCAGAAGCTGGTTTTTGTTATTTTTTAATATTTATAAAAGAACAACTTTTTCAGGTTTTTTTTCCCCTTAGTAGATATATTAACAGTCCAATTAATAAGTCCATTATTTTCAGTGCTACCTACTCCTATAGACATATATAGATTGTTCTGAAAGAACTGATCTTCTCTGATTTTCCTGGAACATGCATCTTTCTCCTTCCAGACAACCTCCAGGTTCAGCTACAAATATCTATATTCAGGTTAGAGCAACTTCAGGTTGAAATGTTAACAATTGCCCTGTGTAATAGTGTTTTTTTGGTTGTTTTCTTTTGGGTTTGTTTTTGTTTTGTTCTGTGGTTGGTTTTTTTGTTGTTGTTGTTGTGGTTTTTCCCCCCAGAATAATCATGTTATGATTAAGTTTTAGGAAGAATATGATCAGTAATAAAGGTGAGCTTTTGGCATTGGTAGTCTTTACAACATCACTCTTCATCTATTATTGTGAAGGGAAACTGCTCCAGGGTAAGAGCCCATCAATTTGCAGTGGGAACTATGCCACTCAGACAGATGGGGTACCTTTAGGTAGCCAAAAGATCATATATGTTCATCAGCAATGGGTGCACGAGTCATTATTCCCAGCTGGAAACACTGAAAATTTTGTCTGTTACAAGCTGTCTGTGGCTCTTACCCAAAGGTAATCCCTTGCAGGTGTGAATTATCTTTCTCAAATGAAGATTGGCTTCTGTGGACAGGTAAGAGTTCTATGTGAGCAAGAGGCACAGTGCAGCCGGTGACCTGAATGTCATAAACATTTTCTAACTGGTCTGAGCTGATTGAGGGTAGAGGCAAGGATGCAAAGCACAGAATTACAAGAGCAGTTCTTCATTCATGAACATGAAGTGTCCCATTCAAATCAGGGCACACTGTGTTTAACAAATGGCTCTTATCCCTTTCATGCATCCATATAAAACATGATTTGACCACTCACCACATAACCCACATTCATGCTGCTATTCTGGAAAACAGCAATTAATCTATGGTGTCCACCATCCAGCTGATTCTTTCTTGACTTAGGCGTCCCTGAAGTTGGTCTTGCTACAGCCACTTATGCCAGAAAACTGCAGTGTTTTGCCAGAGACGTTGAAAGTACTGGGATTCTGATGTTATCTTCATAGTCCAGAGGCATTTTTCTTCTTCATGGGTGGTTTTAAGATTCTGAGAGACAAGATACAGGATAAGAGGTGGGGGCTGTCCTCTCTGCAGTGAGCTGGGGCCTTTCACTACCGTGAAACTGCGGTTATGTAGTACACAAGGTAAAGCAAGTCTCTCTTAAGGAAGCTAGTGTGAGTTTATACTATTAATTTAATACAACTTCAATCTACAAGGCCTAGCTGGGGCAGCTGCCAGATTCTCCTAGGAGCAGCCTGGAGACTGAGGCAGAAGCCTTGCCTGCAGGGCTCAGTTTTGACAGGGACTGTAAAGAGACGCTGGAAAAAGGAAGTACGGAAAAGAGCTCATGCTGACTGAAGTCCGTGCTGGGGAACGAGCAAGTGAGAGCGAGCTGAAGCCCTGGCGAAGTGCGGCTCATCGGTCACACGGCTTTCCCACTGGGCAGGGCAGCCCACCCCTCCGCCGCTGCATACATTCAGAGCCCTGCCCTGCCCGCCCGGACGCTCCCGTCCCCAGCCGTGAGCCAAACGAGCGGGCCCCAAGGGCGGCTCTGCCTCCGCCGCTCCCTCCCTGAGGGGCGCGGTCCCGCCCGCCGGGCGCTCGCAGCGCGCACGCGCGGCCGGAGCGGCGGAAGCCCACGGTTGGTTCCGCCGCGTGCCGGGGCGGGGGGCGGCGCGCGCGACCCCCGTTCGCGCGGGAGCGGCGCGGCGGGCGGGCGGGTCAGGCCGGGACGGGCCGGGGGCGGCGGCACCGGCACCGGCACATCCTCGGGCACATCCTCGGGCACGGCCCCGCCGCGGCCGGCCCCCTCCATCCCTGCACCTCCCCTCCAGCATTGCTGTGCTCTGTGCAGCGAGTTGGTAGGGAGAGCCTGGGCAGACTTGCCGGGTACCTCCCCAGCTGTGAAATAAGGAAATGGTGCTGTCGCTTTCGTGCAGGTCCAGGGTGCTGGTTGCCCTGTAGGGGAGGAGGAGGGTGTTCGCTGGTAGTGAGGTGGTAGGAGAGGCACGAGGGTTTGATTGGCTGTGTGTGCCAGCAGCACAAGGAAATGCAATGGCCTTGGCGTCCCTGGGTTTCGCACTTTCATTTCCCAGCTCTAGTAGTTAGATGAAATAGCAGGTCTTCGTTCGCCTCAGACTGATGGTCCAAACAGCAGTGTTCTTAAAGAAACGTACATTATCTGTCTACAAGTGGCTGGTCGGCAGTAAGTGAAGATAGTTTTGATGGACTTCTGATAATCAAGCCACATCCCTCTCCAAGCCCATTTAAATGCAGTAGATGTTTACAGGTATTCTTTGCTAGATCCTATCAATGAAAAGTAACTAGGTGGGAATGCCTTGCCTACCTCAACAAACCTGTCAACAGCCACCTAACAACTGCTTTGTGCCAAGTCTCTGCTGCAGCCATCTATTGTATGAACACGGAAATGCTGGGTGTGTGGGGTTTTGTCATAGCACAGATATGCTGTTGCTTATGTTAACTGGCTATTCAGATGCCTATTCTGTTTTATTAAACAGAGGTGTTGCAAAAAGCTTAATGACAATTTTATTCTGACACTTGGTAATATAAGGCGACTCCTTTAAAATCTAGTTTGTAAAAAGTTTAACTGATTGGTTCAAGTCCACCTTGATTTTTTTTTTTTCTGTTAAAGTGTATTTTTAAGTATCAGTAATCTTTGGCAGTAATTCAGATTTCAGGAAAGTCGCTGGTGTAAAAATGCAGGTGGATCCAGAAATTGGGGAAGGCTGTTGATTGTTGCTGCCTTGCAACAAGTTATCACAAATATTGTGATATAGTTGCCTCAGCTAGTTATCACAAATATGAGAAGTGTAGCTCTCTCTTACGTTTCTACTCTTTGTTATGTTTTTCTGACTTGCTTAGGATACAGCATTTTTAGAAAGTAGTGCTTTTTCCAGTCTCGAATTGTGTATTACAGAGCATAGTATTGTTCAGTTTGTGTGGAGTCTTAAAATTATAGTTCATGGCGAACCATACAATAAGTTACCGATCTGTTCTGTTCTGTTCTGCACTTGTTCAAGGATTTCTGAAAAATGTTCTGCAAGTCAGATTTCAGAAGTCTTACTTTTTGTAACAAGCACGGCTGCAGTGAGGCATAGTTCCTAGTTGTTTATCAGTGCAATACATCCATGAACATGCAAGAAACAGGATGTCCCCAGAGCTGACTGTTGTGCTTCTCAGAGTGAGAAATTGAGTACTGCTCATATTTGGTGTATTTATGAAATACAGTTTTCTAAGTATGTTTTCAGACATTCTTGGTGCACAGTGGTATACGTTTTATTTTTCTAAGGTTGCCCTCAAATGAGTCTATTAAAGCAATTTATATTTCACCTTAACATTTCTGGTCAGCACAAAACTTTCTTATTTCTTGGAATTGACTTTCCACCTGCCTGACTCATTCTGTGGTCTCATTATTCTGTGGATATCGCACAAAAAGTCATATTGCAGGTGATTGTAGTGACCAAAATACTGATACCATTGATGGAACTGTACAGAAAGAAAAGGGTTAGGAAAAATACTGTCCAGGCATCCTGTAATAAAATAAAGTTTTTTTGGAAGGTGAAGAAAGTAATGTAGGAAAGACACAGTCATGTTTTGGTGCACCTGAAGCTTTTCACAGACACAGCTACTGTTGGCTTTCAAATGATTTGTATTTGAGTTGCTTATTTAGAAGAAAGAGCTATAAATTAGGGCACAAGGGAAGAAAACCACAAAAGCTCTGACATTAGTGCTCTGTATTTTCTCCTAAATTATTTAATTGGAAAATTGCTTGGAGAATTTAATTGGTTGTATGAGTCTTAAGTGTATACAGATATAAATCACTTAATTGTTTCTCTCTGTTTATTTGTTGTAAACCTTCTCATTGAGTATTTTCTTTGCACATTGTAGTTTTTATGATCAGAAATTGCGAATTTTGAAGAACAAAATTATATGAGATCAGTTGTCTCTTTTTTTGGCACTCTTTTTTTGTTTGAAAGAGTAATACATTAACTTTGTTTGTGACTTAAATTTTAATCTAGTACTTCCTTCCTAGTTATCAGATTTTGAGCCTCTTATTTTTTCTTTATTCTTCACACTTTATATATTTATGAATGGTACATAGACCAAGAGAAGGAGGGGGAAAAAATCTCTTTGCCAAAGTAAGTCAATATATTGACATAATTTATTTGCTACTGCTGATGAAGTATAATGAAAAATATAAAACTTAGTTTAGCATTATAGGAAATGGGAAGCAAATATGTGTAACTGAAATACACTGGTAGTGGTGCAGTTTTGCATAGACCTTTCTCTGAACTCTTACATCCTATTAAATATATATTAAAATAGTGAAGCGGCCTAGAACTGAGATTTGAGGAATGCTAGTTAGAATTAATGTGTCAGTTTGGAGACAACTCTACTCATTAAGATGGGGTTTGAAAAGCAGAATAGAAAGTAACCTGTTATATGCTGCCTTTCAAACAAGTGATAATGGTTGTTTGTGTATCACGTTATTTTTTGTCTCTTTCAGAAGATGCAGAAGACAGATGAAAAATGACCCTGTCTTGAGAGTGAGGCCTGTATGTGCATAGTTCTTGGTTAATTCTGGATTTTGCTATCCAAGGTATGGTTTTGAGCATGGCTGATGTTTGTTTTGGTTTTCTAATTATAAAAGTGCATATGGTCATGCAGGCAAAAGTAAATTATTGAGGGATAAAGATTTGGAGCATATTTTCTTGATAGGCATTCTTACTGTTTTCTCCTGAATCCCTCTCAATGCTTATTGCTCACACATTATACATGTAGGTCACTCAGGAGCAAGTATTTCAGTAATTATATCTCTCTGTTTTGTTTGTTGAGCTGTTATTTCCCATTCTGAGGAAGTGCTATGAAGTCATGGGATCTCTGCCGCTCTGGTTAGGTGGAAAACAGATGGATTCCTCAGTGGTCAGCAGTGTTTCTAGCTACATTTGTGTTTTTTGGCCTCTATATTTCTATTAGTCTGTGTGATTTTCCCTTTGTAAATTCATGGTGATTACTCCCAGTCCCTTTCTTGTCCTTCATGTGTTTGAAAGTAGTTTCCAGGATTGTTTGCTTCACTTTCCCAGGAAGAAGGGTGAGACTAGTAGGCCTGTAGATGCCTGGCTCCTCCTTCTTGTCCTGGAAAACAGGATTTTCATTGATATTTGTTCACTTGAATCATCTGGAATGTCACCCATCAGCATAAAACTTCCAAATGCAGTTGAGAATGACTTCACGATGACAAACCCAGCTCTCTCAGCACTCAGGTTGGCACCTCAGCAGGTCACATGGAAATGTTAGGTCCAGTTCACTTAAAAATTTGTTAATCTGATCCTCCCTTGCTCAGAATAAGTCTTTTGTCCTCTACACTTTCCCACGCGTCTCAGGGACCTGCAATTCCAGGGGGCAGATCTTACCCATGAAAGAGCAAGATAAACAAGGTGCTTTGACTTTTTTATATGATTTTGATACTTTCAGCAGCAGGTTGATGTTTCCTCTCTAGCCTTCCTTATGCTGTTCCTGTACCTGTACAAATCTCTCCTGGAATTTCATATATCTCACCAGATTCAACTCTAGGATGATCTTGGTTTACCTGACTCTGTCCTAGTGCCCCTGAGTGGTGTTCCTGTGTCAATTGTATGCACACACTTGGTGCAGCCCCACTTCACCTTGGTTTGGTTGATTACAAGATCTGTTTTCCACATCACCCTGCATCCTTTGCTTGCAAACCGTGACCACCACTTCCTTGCTCATTCAGAGGTCACCACCTTCCTCTGTCATCATTCCTTGTTTAAGCATTCTCAAAGCTGATTAACCAGCCTCTTGGCAAAGATGCTTTTACCTCATGTAATTTCAGGTGGATCTTGTTCCCCTTCACCCTCAGTTTTTGAGCCTCATAGAAGGTTCTATGGATGCACAGCCACTTGCTCATTTGCAGGATCTGTCTGCTTCTCCTCAAGTTCTCCCCTTTCATCAGCAGCATAAATGGGACACCACTTGGCTACCAGACTTTGGCCAACACCCTGTTAACTGTGTAGTCGTGCTTGGTAAACTCCTGGTCTCCCCCAGCTGTAGCCATGGTGCCTGAATGGAAGAGCAGCTGAGGGTAATAGTCTAAGGGCCAGACTCCAGCCAGCCTCAGTAACACGATATCCAGGACCCAGGCCCCTGGCAAGCAGCATACTTTACCAGGTGACAGATTGAGCCAGCAGAGGTGTCTTTGTGGACCCACCATTGTTCCTTGCCCCAAGGATGTGTACTGCTGCAGGACTCGGGCACAGATGGCTCAGAGGCTTTCTTGGACAGAACTTCCTATCCATGTGTGCTGCCAGGGCTCAGAACCTGCTCTGTAGATCAGAGATGCAGGTAGAACAAGAACTGTCCTCTTGAAGCTGAAGCTCAGAGGCTTGACATGCCCGACTTGACAAGCTGAAGCTCTGTCTGCTTCTCCTCGTGTGGTGGGGGTTTCTGTAGCTGCATGAACTTGGTGGAGATCTGAATGATACTTGAATGGGAACACTGTTATGTTAGAAAATAGCAAACAAAGGTGATTAGAAATAAAACAAAAGTAGAAGTGTGGAAAAATGACACCTTGTTTGAGTCTGATTTTGATTAGACATCTAAAAGAGAAAGAAAAGAAGACAATGAAATTTTTGAATAGTATTTGTGAAAGTAAATTCTGAATGCACTTGAGGACAGTCAAATATGAAACAAGTAAGCAAAACCCTTGGAAACAGAGATGTTTGATAAACAATTTCAGTGCAACAAGTAGAAAGGAATTGAAAGAAATTATCAGAAATGGACAAGATTCCTGAAACCCAGAAATGAATGGGTAAGAGGGATTGGGATTTATGTGTGCGTTGCAATAATAAAATATGTGTATGAAAGTAGTCTGACAAAAAAAAAAAATAACAGTAGTAATCCTTTCCGTGGTAGTTGTGCGGAATAGTGGTTAGGACTTAGTGCTGTGTTGTTATGGTGATCGGTTTATGAAGCTCAGAAGTTCACATTAGTAGGACTGCGTGAGGTTTTTTCAGTCTGAAACTAACAGGAACCCAGCCCACTAAAGTGTAAGTATGGAAACCTTGATGTTTTAAATGTGATTAATAGAAAATGTTCTATTGTGTGATATTTTTAATAGTCTTTGTGAAAGACGTCAGGGTAATGGCTCCTTTCTCCGTTGGTTTGCTGTTAATGTCATGAAGGATGTTTTTTAAGCAAGGAAACCCTGAATTCTTAGTGAAGCTTTCGACTATTTTTGCATAAAAGCTTTTGGAAAACAACCATGAAATACAGGGGGAGACTGTAATAGGTGGGTGGGTTGAATCTTTGTGGAACATAAATAATTCCCTGTGAAGCTTTCAACTATTTTTGCATAAAAGCTTTTGGAAAACAACCATGAAATACAGGGGGAGACTGTAATAGGTGGGTGGGTTGAATCTTTGTGGAACATAAATAATTCCCTGTATTTCTTACTTGCTTTACAACCTTTTTACTTTGATGGAAGAGTTTTCTCTGTTGCTGCCACCTGGCCGACACTTGCTGCTTTATCTATTACTTAATAGTTTTCCCAAGTAGTGGTTTTACTTGCATCTTAGTGCTAAATGTTACTTTTTAGCCAGATATAACTAATTAATGAAATCATAAAATGTTTTGCTACCTGGTGTTTAAAAAATGTACGTGAAATGTTTTTAAATTTTTATGTAATTCCTTAAATCAAAAGCTAACAGGTTTTTTTGTTTCTTACTTGAATGTATAAATTTGAATGTATGAACCCTATAGGCTGCACTAGTTAATTTACTCTTTTTAAAAAAAATATTTTTATTATTTATCTCTTTAGGATTATCTTCCTGGGTCGTGACAATTCATTATCTGTTTGTGTTCAATGGGGCAACGAATTCACTTTGTGGTTGACCCTCAGGGTTGGTGCTGCTTGGGCCTAATTATCTTTGTCTGGCTGTACAATACAATCTTCATTCCAAAGGTCATCCTTTTTCCTCATTATGAAGAGGGAAATATTTCAGTTGTGGCAGTTTTGTGTAAGTAATTTTAACTTTTTTCTACTAATAAAATAATGTCTCTACTTAATATACATTAAAAAAATCCTGTCAGAAAATAAAAACTAGGGTGAAAGTAAAGACAAATAGTAAGATAAAAGGTAAGAGTAGTGGATGCGTCCTACGTTTTTGGGTTCTAAGAAGCTGCGGCACTTCATTTCACAGGTGTTACTGTATAACTTGTTTTTGTGGAAACTGGTGAAAAGCCTGAATGTAGCTTTCATGCCCTGTACTTACAACATGTTGACAGCATTTCAGGTTCACATCTGTGAGTGCCTGTCAGAATTTGGTGTGATAGTAGTGATGACTGGCAACAATCTAAATTTTGTTAGCTTTGTCGTATGTCCCTTTGTGGGTTAGTTTATACAAGTTTTGCTGATAGGTTTGCTGGGGAAAATCTTGAATTATGGCTGGAACAAACTTCAAGGTGAAGATGCACTATTGGGAATATCTTTCATATGGAGGTTTTGAGGTGTGGTATGTTGATGCTTATGTGATAAGATGGTAGAGGAACTTCTGAAAAACAGTACTATGGTCATAGTAGAACTGTTTACTACTTTTTTCACTCTATTTATTGGTGAGTACTTAATGTTGTGTACTTAATATCAAAAATATATCTGAAATGAGAAGGCTGAGTGTTTTCCTGCTTAGTTCTGCAGCAGCTGTATTTTTTGGTATGGTGTCCTTTGCACATATGAAAAAGTCTACCAAATGCTTATTTATTTTTTTAGGTTATTACTTCTGCTCAGTGTTTTGTATAGCTTCATTATTTAGAGCCTCAGTAGCAGATCCAGGAAAACTACCTGAAAATCCAAAGATACCAATTACAGGTACATTAACTTGTTTCTGTATAATTGACTGAAAGTTATTTTAATATCCTCAAAATAATTAGGAATAAATATAATGGAAACCATAAGCTGACCCTGCTGGATAAAGTTAGTATGTCACTATTTTAAAGTTGTAAATTTCTAGCACCACTTTTCCTTGTATAGTTTCAAAACTTCTTTTTCTTAAACTACCAGAAAGTTCAGTTATGTAGGACTTTCTGCTAGGAAATTGTTCCACAGGATGATTTTTATTTGCATTCTAGACTTTCAAACATAATGCATATGCTACTAACTTGATAATATTTAATTAAATATGTTTATAAGTGGCTAGTTATTTTAATTTATATCTTTTGTCTAAGTAAATTTATATGATGTTGAAAATGGTGGTGGAAGGTAGTCCTATGCTGGTTTTTACCTATGTATTTTCTGCTGTTTTCTTTTTCCAGAGTCTTATAATTTTATAGACTGTTAACAAAAAACCCCAAACTATGGTGCTAGTTACACTGCATTTCTATAAAGCAGCAACTTAATAGAGCAAGTCCTTTCTGTCCTTGCAAATTTATCTCACAATTCCTGTATGGTATCCAGTGCTCCAGAAGTTGGAGGAAATTTAAAGCCTTAATGATTCTCCACAGAGAAGAACAATATTTTTATGAACTGTTGGGAGCTATTTTCTAATGCATAGGGTTTTTACTTAGGAGTTTAGACTGGAGTAGGGCTGTTGAACAGCATGAGCTTTGTCATATTAACAGATAACACTTCATGAATGAAGAAAATGTATCCCATCCAGTGAGGGTGAATTCTTCAGTCTTGTCTTCAAATGTGGTGAATGCCCAGAATAAAATTTTGCTCTCTTTTCCTGATGTTACTGAAAGTCTAGGATGATGTGTTTGGAAACATGGTCTTTTTAGCCATAGTGCTGATGATATATATGATATGCATGAAGCTGACAGCTGATTGTAGAAAGAGGTGTACCTCCCTGGGATTCAGATGTGTCACCACTAATTGCAGAAGTTCTCATGCCAGTGTTCTTTCTGCTTCTGGCAACTGATCCTTTGATCCAGTAAAACATCAGGTATTTCAGACTTGCGTTCTGGAGTCAGAGTTTTTGCTGCAGGAGTAGCAACATGGATTTTGCAGTCTGAGCTGGATAGTGTAGACACGCTAGTTACAGACAGTTACATTTATATTGGAGTTTTCATTTGCCTTCAAAGTACCTGGAGCAGTGCAAATCCCCTTTGTACATAAATGTTTTCTTCTAATTTAAGGTATCTTTTTGCGTAGCTCTCCGAACTTTGCGTGCTCCATTCAGTCCATACTACAGTCATACTTACTTAAGTACTTCCAAAGGTGAAATATTTCGGCTAGGTCATGACTTTGATATTTTGATTTGGTGTGTATCAGGGGTATTGTACTTTTGGAGGTAGCATTTCAATTGTCTGGTATGCCCTAGGCTGACAGGAGGATAGATTTTTGCATAGTATGAATGGTGTTAAAAATGAGTTGGGGTGTTCCTGAACTCTGCTGGTAGCTACCCTATTAGTGAGTGACACCTTTGTGACACTGCATTTATGTGAACAGACTGTAAATCAGTTTCCATCTGTCATTAGTACTAGCTTAATGATCTCAGATATTTGGTTTCTTTACTTCCAGTGTCCAAATGTTATTTTGCAGCAAGCAAGACCAGATTAGAGCTGCCTGCAGGTGGCTCAGAAGTGCTAAATATATCTTTATTTTGTTTATATTAGGACAGTCTTTTACAGTATAAAAATTCAGAATGTCCTACTGTAAATATTTTTTTGTCCTTTTTTTTGCCTTCTATCCCTGAGATACGAGAAATTTTTATGCCTCAAAAAAGATTATTTAGGTAGAAAAAATTTGAACAGTCGAAGTATTTGTCAATTGTCCACCTGTTTTCCTTAAAGACAGAAAATATATGCTTTTGTGACTGGAATTATTTCTGTGTTAATCTTATAGTTTCCCTTGTGAAGA
Organism: Taeniopygia guttata; assembly: GCF_048771995.1. NCBI lineage: Eukaryota > Metazoa > Chordata > Aves > Passeriformes > Estrildidae > Taeniopygia > Taeniopygia guttata. The sequence goes on along the minus strand of NC_133063.1, from coordinate 73,281,747 downwards.
TGAAATTTTTGAACATATAATTTGAATTTTCATTTTCAAAGAATTCCTCTAATTTGGTTGGTGCATTTTGAGATAAATAATTGCCAACCTACACAATAGTTCTATTGGTACTTTCAGCTACTCAGTATCTCTGGAGATCAGCTTTTAAAGAATCTCACATTAGTAATTTAAAATTAGTATATATTTGTACAAGCCTCTCCTCTATGTCTTTCTTTGGTTGTCTCATATGTAAAATTGCATGTGGTGATATGCATGTCATTAAAATGCTTTGAGATGGAAGCTGCTCCTGAAGTGTTCACTGTATATCATATTTTAGCTAGCAGTAGTAGTATTTCCTCAGGAGGTTCTGGAATAGCAGTGAGATTGTATCTTGATTCTGTCTAGCAGATAATTTTTTTCACAGTATAAATGTAAGGAAATAATTGAGTTGCAGTCTTCCTTGTCTGAGTCACAGCTTTTTTTCTGTAATAATTACTTTGTAGAAATTTATAGGAAGAGAGGGCATTTTGGAGACAGAAACTGGCATGGAGTAGCAGTAATATCTTCCAGTTTAATTAAGATCACAGTGGGAAAAAGCTTTTTATGTGGTGCTTATCCTTCTCAGATCATAGTAAGATTTGTTTTTTTAATTATAGTTACAAGCATATGGATTTATTATGAGTATGCATTACTGAGTTTAAGTTTCTCTAACGTGTCCTTACATTTTCACCTAGAACGAGAACATTGGGAGTTATGTAACAAATGCAATATGATGAGACCAAAGCGTTCACACCATTGCAGTCGCTGTGGACATTGCGTGAGGAGGATGGATCACCACTGTCCATGGTAAAACCAGGACATTTTCTTCTAATTATCTACTGTTGTTTTAGTGAATCATTCTGAAATTTGTGGTTTTGACTGCTGCTCATTCTTCTGTTTCTTTCCCAGTGGTGCTTAATCATTTAGGCGTTTAAAGCAAGGAAGTAATAAATTTGAGCTTTTCTGTATCTACCAGTAAAACTCAGAGTAAGTGAAAATAAACATTTCTGAAAGTAGTTCTGAGATATAATTTTTACAAGACAAACTGCGCAGGACAAAATTGATGTCAGGACTCCCTTATGTTGGTTTAACCATTTTTCAAACTACCTTTTTTTGTCAAGTTTTTCTACTTCAGAGAATAGTACTAGTATAGTGCTTCTGTCATGCTGGCTTAGGTTGGTACTATTGTCTATGCCAATGCTTGTATGAAATTGCATCCATGTGACTTTTGATTTTGTACCTAATACAGATAGAATCCTTGTATTTCCTTGACTCTTTTCATGTTGGAGTATGCAGGAGTTTCTGAATAGGGATGCCTGTATTGTCTTCTGTGCCTTTGGTTCATTTTTAAGTCATATTTCTTTGTTACTGGGGTAGCCTGTGATCACATTTATTTTAAAACATATGTTTGCATTTCCATTTTGTTTGTACTTCTGTAGTTCACAACCTGTGAAATTTATTGAGTAGCAGAAGATAAGACATAGTACTGTGAAATTTTGCAGACTTTCAAAAAACAATTTTATTACTAGAGTTTTACTTAAAGTTGCAGCAGTATCTTTGCTATATAAAAATACAGAGAAGTGTGTCTCCTGTTCTAAGCAATGATCTCAGTGGCACAACGTAGGCTTTAAGTTGTGGTGCAAGGGATTCAGTCATTTGCTTCTTAAGCAATCATAAAGTCTTCTATTCACAGTATCATTCCTTTAGTATTTTTATTTTGTTTTTTACAAATGCACATTTTGTTTCTCTGCAGGATTAATAATTGTGTTGGTGAAGACAATCACTGGCTCTTTTTACAGCTGTGTTTCTACACTCAGATCCTTAGTTCCTATACGCTGATACTTGACTTCTGCCATTACTACTACTTTTTGCCTCTGAAAAAAGAAAACTGGGTAAGAACCTGTTTTCTCTGTGAAGTGGACAAAGAATATTCCAATGTAATTTGTTTTGGCATCTAGTTATTGCACATTTTTGGTGGTTCAGGTTCACTCTCAATGAAGAGAGTTCAACTAGCTGTATGTTATTAAGCAAACTGATTTATGATAAGTAACAAAATATTTTTGTGAAAGGGCATTTGATTTCTTTGTGTTAAAAACACAATGCTAGTTCTCTTAGGAATCTAAGAAAGGAGGGAAGAACCAGTTAGTTTTCCTTGGATGTGATTATTAGTACTGGAAAGACTTAAGGTAACTACTTTAGATGTATTCAAATTTCCTTTTACATTTTCCAAAGTAGATTTATGCAGAATCTATATCTATCCTAATATCATGTTTTAAAAAGCTGATATTGCTTTTTTCAAGAAAAGAGAAAAACACATGGTCATTTTATAAGGGGAAAATATACATTGGTTTTGTAACAGTATTTTCTGTTGCTTTGAAAAGGTTATGTGGGTTAAGGGAGAATTAAGTTTGGTTTGTTTCATATGGACTATATATAAATAGTTACAGTATTTCCATGTCTTGTCATCAGTGAAAAGCAGTTTTATACACAGAGAAAGTGGACTTACCGACTGGACTAGAGTAAAAAATCAAGGACTGCCTTCCACTGTGAAACTTACATTGTAAAGCTGCTTTCTGGTGCTCATTTATGCCTATTACCTGTAGTATCCAGAATATTGAAGAAGATTGCTTGAAAGTTGTTCAGTGCTTGAAAGTGCCAGAACAGCAAAGTTGGAACTCTTTCTTTATAAGAAAACCATTATGCTCTCTTGCTTATGAAGAACCATAAGAATTTCTAGTTTAAATCTGAAATGAACTTTGTATTTCTCCTGGACTATAACAAATACAAGTACACTAAAGAGAAAAACCTAGAAAGCAAGTTTAAAACATTTTCAATATTAGGTAGCATTCCGAATGTCATAAGGGAATAAGATAATCTCAGATATTGCACTCTAAATTTTGTTGAGATTTTTTCACTGAGATGAAGAAGATACTGAGGTGCAGAAGATTTTTTAATTCTGTGTTGATGTGACACCCCAGCATGCTCTCTGCTGGTGATATCATACTCATCTTTCCAGGCTACCGGGACCTGACCCTTCATTTTGGTTAAGGCAAGTCCCATTTTCCATGTTTTTGAACAACTAAAGTTTGTAATGTGGTTTTGTCCTACATTATAGGAGAATTTCACTTTGTGAAAAATTCTACTTCTGGAAAAGGATGGGGCATAGTCTTCTGAGCTTCTTATTTGTTCCTGTGTCAGTCTGAAGTGGGTATGATGTTCCTATAAAAGTGTATGTGAAGATTATGTGGCAAAGGAGAGCTGAAAGTGTAGGAAGACTGTATTACTTGGATAATCCAAAACTGATAAAAGTGTACATAGATACCAAGCTTTTATTATGTAGAACATTCCAAAGTTGAGGATTTTTGTAACATGTTCTTGAAAATATTTGTGTTCTAAGGAATTGAATTATTTTTTTCCATCTACATCAATACTTCCATTTAAATCATTAAAGGGACTTTAAAATATATAACAGAAAATAATTTTCTGTCAGCTTGGAGCATCTTTCAAAAGGCACCGAAACAGACTTGTTAGCCTCTAATAGTATAATGCTGTGGTAGGATATTTCCTTTTTATTGTGAATATTCCCTGAATGTATTGCTTTATGTAATTAGACTGTATGAGGTAACAATCCAAAGTTCTGTCCGTTAGCGTTGCTTTTTAAAAGTAATATGAAAAGCAAGCAAATTATTTGCTTGAGGGTAGTTTGTGCAAGAGAGGGACGTGGAAATCATGTTTACGTCAGATATTTTTCAATACCTAAAGAGGTGATAATAAATAATCATTAATAATGATAATTCAGCAAAACAAGGATGAATATGTATAAAACTTGTTCTTGCCAGTAAAACTGGATTCATTTGAATTTTTTTGGAGAGAGAACTAATTTTAATAACTACTCCTTTAAGTTGGTATTAAGTTTTGACAGGTTAGAAGGCAGAATACATGTGCAACAATTGTTTTAACCCATTTTAATGTGTTGGCCTGAGGAGGGGATCAGGTTCCTGTATTTGGCTGCCTAAGCTTACAGAGAACTGTGGAAGAAATAGCTTACTTTTTAGTTTAGTTTTACCTGTGGTTTTTTTTGGCTATATCAATTTCCATATGTGAACACTTCAAATTAAACTCTCCCTTTTACAAAGTGGATTTGTGCTATAGTATACAGTATTCTGTGTCCCAGAAAGTAAAACATGTTTATACAATATAGCAAAACAGTAGAAAGAGGTTTGGGCTGTTCAGACCATTGTTAAGTACAGTGTAACACTGGATAGTATTTAGCTTTCTCAGTTTTTCAGCTGCAGAACAGGAGAGCACAGTGAAGCAGAGAAAACTAAAATAGTTGGCATGCCTTGTCAATATAACTGCCTGGAAGATGACACCAGAGTTCCATGAAGCTGATTTTTTGAAGTGTTGCTAAGGATATGATGCTGTATAGATTTGTGCCACAGAATATTTGTCAGAACTATGTCTTTTTGACACCAAATGAGCAGGACTGATGAAAAGATTGGCTTAGTATAGTAGTTAGGGTTTTAGGCAAGCATACTGCAAGATTCTTTTTATCTCCTATATATCAATTAAAGCTGAGGTGGCACAGCATTCCAGAGAGTGCTGTACCTCCAGCCTTTCACAAAAGCGCTGTTCTTTGTTGAAATTTTGGCTGTGACTGAGTGCATACATTTTCTGAATTGACAGGGGCTAGTGTTTAGAACAGATTCAAAGAACTGGATTATTTTTTTTCTAAACAGCCATCTGGAATAAGCTTATTCTTGCTCATTAAAATACTTGCGAATTTTTTTGGCAGTGTGCCTTCATCTAAATTTTTATTCTTCAGATATAAAGTAGTACAAAACACAGAAGCTGTAGAATTAAAATTGCTTTTGCTGCTATTGTGAAATAATAGTTTTATTAGAGTACTGATTAATGCATTATGCAAATTTGACCAGCATGTTAGTATCTCTTTCTGAATTAAAACTTGTGTTTTTATTTTTTAAGGGTCAAGAAAGAAAACCCCAAAAATTTTTAATTAACTGTTCTGAGTTAAGGGTGATAGCTCTAAAGGTGATGAACGAAGCTGTTTCTGTAGAGATGAAATCTTTCAGCTTCACCTCTTACTGCAGAAAGTTGCTAAATAGTAGTCTTGGTTATTGTAACTTATACACTGCCAGAAAGTTAGGGTATGGTTGTTAACTGTGTTTGTCCAGCAGGAGGAGTGCAATTACTGCTAGAAATAAACCAGATCATAATTACATTGATTATGTGGGATGATAGCACAAGGAAAATACATTGTTTGAATAGAATCAGCATATTAGTTCTTCTGCAAGCTTTGGTGATTTTCAGAGGTTAACACAGGAATATTGTTAATTTTACATCTTTATGAAAAAATGTCAGGATGCCTGTATCCTTTAGGAATGAGTCAATCTTGTGAATAGTGAGATGAGAAGAATAAATACTAGATTTATCACCACATAGTTCTCTCTGTGGCTGTGCTGGCACAGATCCTGGATACAGCTGGTCAAATTGCAAAAGTAAATGCTTTGGCAGTATATTTTACCTTATTTATAGAAGGCTTTAATCTTTTAAGCAGAAGGAATTCTGCTGATATATTCTGTTTGCTAGAAATGTTGCTGCAGTAATTGTCAGCCAAACCTCCTGACATACAAAACTTAGGACCCTTTGTTATTTTGTTCCTATTTCTGCAATTAGAAATCATTGCTATTGACTTTGGAAAAGGATTTTTTGCAGTAATATTATGCACTGACTAATATTAATGAAAACCTGGAAATATGTATTATCCAACATTTACATTTATACTGTAAAGAGAGTCTAAAAGGAAACTTTTTCTCTGAGAAGCACAAAATTATGTACAGGATGGGAGAGTTTTTTAAAAAATGGAAACATCAAAATTTTCCTTCTCAGTGTTCTGCAAAACCAACCCAACCTTGCTTTCTTAGAGTATAGTTATAAGGACAGTACATTAATATTAAGTCCTTCCTATTTCTTCCTACAAAATCTGCCATCTGTATTTTTTAGTTTGCTTTCTGGAAAGCCTCTCTTTATTTTTGTATTATACACTGTTTTTGCAATAGCCAAGTTGATAGATTGACTTCATCAGCTGGCTGGGGCAGACATCCCAGGAATTTACAACTGAACACAGACAAGGACGTTATCATGTGTTACACAAAATAGTGTTCCCCAAGAAAGGAAGAGGTTTTCTTGTATACTAATCTCTATATTAATCTTGTATGTTAATCTCACATCTCTATTATGTGTGTCATATTTCAGTAAAGGATAAAGATTAAATAAGTTAATCTTGGTTAAAAATTGTTAGTTATTGAGAAGTTTTGATTGATTATAGTTTTGATTGATTTTCTCAGCTGAAAAAAAGTTCTTGTCAGCTTTGAAAAGGAATAATAAAACCAAATTGCATTGAGCTTTTATGCAAAGCTGCAGCAGCCTAAATATATTATTATTATCATTATCATTATTTCAATTTTTATTACTATTACTATGTTTTTAAAAAGGTCTTTTCTTCTGTTTTCATGACGTTAAACATTTCTATTCCCATGTAGAATTGTGTAATTCATTCTATTATTGAAGTCTGTTCGCCAAAAACCTCAATTATTGCATATACTTTGGTTTTCTATAGAAAAATGTTATTCTGTCTGTACAGATTTGAGGGTCCAGTATTGATTTCCATTTCAGAATTGCTTAGGAATTCATTTGCTAGGGATGTGGAAAAAGAGAGAGGGCATATGGGAGGAATATAGGAGTATGGACAGGGAATGCAGGGATGCAACAAGGAAAGGCAAGGCCCATTGGAATTAAGTCTATAGAGGGATATCAAGGACCACAAGAAAGACATCTACAAGTATATCAGCAGCAAAAGAAAGATTAGAAAGATCCCCACCAGTGTGGGGATACTGCTGAATTTAGATGGGTAACCTGGTGACAGAAGACACAGAGAGGGCAGAGTGAATTACTGCTTTGCCTCAGATTTCACTGCTGAGGCTGTCCTTCAGTAATCCTAGACCCTGGAGGCAAGAGAGGAAGACTGGTGAAAAGAAGACTTGCCCTTGGCCATTGAGGGTTTGGTTAGAGGTCAGCTAGGCAGACAAAACCAGAAATCCATGGGCCCTGGTGGGATGCACACACAGGTGCTGAGGGAGCTGGCAGATGTTGTTGCTAAACCCACTGTACATCTTCTTTGAAAAATGATGGAAGAGAGGTGCCTGATGACTGGAGGAAAGCCAGTGGCACTCCCATCTTCAAAACTGCCAGCAAAGAGGATCTGGGAAGCTACTGGCCAGTCAGCCCCACCTCCATCCCTGGAAAGGTATTGGCACAGATCACTCTGGAGGCTGTGACAAAGCACGTAAAAGAAGAGAAGGTCATCAGGAGTAGTCAGGGTGGACTCACCAAAGGCAAATAATGTTTGACCAATCTGATGGCCTTCTGTGATGGTGTGGCCGGATGGGTTGTTGAGGTGAGAGCAGTGGATGTTTTCTACCTGAGCTTCAGCAAGACTTTTGACACGGTCTCCCATAAAATCCTCATAGATAAGCTCAAGAAATGTGGATTAGAGGAATGGACAGTGAAATGGACCAAGAACTGGCTGAAGGCAGAGCTCAGAGGGTCATGATCAGTGCAGCAGAGTCCAGCAGGAGGCCTGCAGTCAGTGGTATTCCCAAGGGATCAATATTAGGACCAGTCTTACTGAACTTACTTGTCAGTGACCTGGAGGAAGGGATCAAATGCACCCTCAGGAGGTTTGCTGGTGACACCAAACTGGGGGCAGTGGCTGATCCACCTGAAAGCTCTGCTGCCATTCAGTGGGACCTTGATCAGCTGGAGGGTTGGGCAGAGAGAAACTGGATGAGGCTCAACAAGGGGAAGTGCCAGGTCTTGCACCTGGGCAGGAACAGCCCCAAGTGGCAGCACAGGCTGGGGCTGACCTCCTACAGAGCAGCTCTGTGGAAAAGGACCTGGGACTCCTGGTGGATCACAAGCTGTCCATAAGCCATCAGTGCCCCCGTGGCCAGGAGGGCCAATGTCATCCTGGGGTGCACTGGGAAGAGTGTGGCCAGCAGGTTGAGGGAGATGATCCTCCCCCTCTACTGAGTCTTGGTGAGGCCAGAGCTGGAGTGCTGTGTCCAGTTCTGGGCTCCTCAGAGACAAGGAGCTACTGGAGAGGGTCCAGTGGAGAGCCACAAGGATGGTCAGGGGTCTGGAGCTTCTCTCTCATGAGGAGAGACTCTGGGAGCTGGGACTGTTTGGTCTGGAGAAGACTGAGGGGGGATCTCATCAATACGTAGGAAATATCTCAAAGATGGGTGTCAGGAGGATGGTGCCAGTCTCCTTTCAGTGGTGCCCGGCAACTGGTTTTAGTACAGTGACCATAAACTAAAGCACAAGACATTCTACCTCAACATGAGGCAGAACTTCTTTATACTGAGCGTGGCAGAGCATTGAAACAGCTGCCTGTGGAGGCTGTGGGGTTATCCTCTCTGACTCCAGTAACAATGTCTGGAAATCCACCTGGATGCATTCTTGTGTCACCTGCTCTAGGTGACCCTGCTTTGGCAAGGGGCTTGGACTAGGTGATCTCCACAAGTCCTTTTCAACCCTAATGATTCTATGATTCGATGAATTGGGTTTGTTCATCCTGAAAAGAGAAGGTTTCCGTTATCTGAGGGGATCCCACAAGAAAGATAATGTGCTTCTATTTACAGAAGCATGTAGTGGCAGGACAAGCGGGGATGGCCTCAAACTGACAGAGTAGGTTTAGATAACATATTAAGAAGATTTTCTTTACTCAGAGGCTCAGGAGGCACTGGAAGAAATTGCCTAGAGAATTTTCGGATGCCCTGTCCCTGGAAGTGTTTAAGGCCAAATGTGATGGAGGTTTGAGCAACCTGCTGCAGTGAAAAGTGTCCCTTCCACAGCAGGGAAGTTGGGACTAGGGTGTCCTTAAGGTCCTTTCCAATGCAGACCATTCTGTGATTCTATGATTCTATGTTCTTTATTGTTAAATGGTCTATCTAGTTTATCTCTCTGTAATGGTATTTTTAAAGGTAACTCTAGTTTAACATGGTTTAAAAGACTCAGTAGAAAATGCAACTTCTCTTGTGTATGCTAGGGTTTTCTTTTGTTGTGTGTTTGGTGATGTATTTTTTTCAGGCTGAAAATGGTGTTCCAGAGAAGGAACTCTTGTAAATGAAAGTTGCAGGAGGTGCTAATGAGGGAGTGTCATGCTAGATTCAGAATTTAACTTTGCTGTTGGCACTCTTATATTTTATTGTTTTCTGTGAAGTTGAGCTTGAATACATCATAGCATTTCAAATATAATAAAGCATAACGATGATATGAAGAAGTATTTTAAAATTAGTAGAAGGTGTGTCTTACCATGCTTTTCTTTAAAGCTTTTATTAGCTAATGGAAAGGGGAATAAAGGATAGTATGGCTGCTTTTATTTTGAGTTGATTTATCTTTGAATTAACTCATTAATGAGTAAGAAGCATTAAAAGAAATGGAAATTAATCTATTTTCTACAGTGGCAAGAAAGGCCAGTGTAAACAAGTGAGGGGAGAGGGGATGCATTGTTACAATAGTTCAGAAAAGACTGTTGGGGATTGTTTTTTGGTTTGGCTGCTTAACTACTGATTTCTAGTTGTTCACTAAATACTAAATACTTCACAGCTTTAGTAGGTAGTTTAAACTTTTTTCCTGGGTTTATATTTTGAACCTTCATGGAAATTATTTAAATGAAAAATTAGACTTTTTTTTTTTTTTTTCTGCTTAACATAATTTGTGTTAACTATTCTCTGTTTAATTAAAACCCAATATTCTGCTCCCTCAAGTTCTAGTGGTTGCACATAAACAGTGTTGGGGGGGGAGGGGGGTGGGGGCTTATTGTTGTTTTTTGTTGTTGTTTTGTTGATTGGTTGGGGGATTTTTTTTTTTTTTAATTCAATTCTCTTATATATTCTGGTTGTAATATAAAGTTTACTTGGAAGGTTTTAATACTTTCCTGCCATGGTCTAACTTTAGTAAGTGGAAAAACAGATGTGTATATTCAAATGAAAGCCTTGAGAACATAATTGTAACTTAAAAATAAGAGAATGGGGTCTGAACTCACAGTGCACTTAATGTAACTACCACCTTATATTTATCTGTGATAAAAATAAGGTGCTCTATCCTTTTAAGACATTACATAACATTCTGTAATCCTTGTCTTATTTTCTGGTGGTTGAGAACAGACTTTCCAGTGCAGATATCAAATACATCCATATTTTTGTGTGCCCTGAAGCATCTGTACTGTTCACCCTTATCCAAAGTGGCAGTAATCTGCTCAAGGCCAAAATTTAAAAGTTGGAGATACGTTTCTATTGGATAATAGACAGCACTACAGTAAGAACAATTCAGTATAGGTACTTCGACTTTGTAGGTACAATTTTCAAGTGTTGATCTTGCAATGTTTATTTTCTTTCAGAAGAGGTGATGTAAAAATGAAATGTGCTGTGCCTGGTGGCTGAGGTATAATAAATCAGACCATTTAATGGAATAGTTTTCCTGTATTATATAGCTTGTGTGTAATAGTCTGGCAATAATAGTAATAGTTTGAGATGGAAGATTTAGAAATAATCCATTTGAGCTTGATCTATTCCCAAAACCTCAACTACTTGAAGGAGTTTTTTTAACAGTCTGGCAATATAAACCCCCAACTGTTAACATGTATAAATAAAATATTATTAGTTTCTGCTATTAACACATAAATAAATATACCAGCGATGTGCAATGTAGCTCAGAATTCAATATTTGCCTTCAGCTTTAAGGCTTTGAGAGCACCTCTTACATCTCTTTCTGCTATTTTCAGTTGGTTCAAAGACTTTAATTAATTTGTAACTGCTAAAGTCTCTCTTCTTTCTATCTTGTTCTAGGATGTGTTTGTATTTAGACATGAACTTGCTCTCCTAAGAATATCTGCCTTCATGGGTCTAATAATATTAGGTGGAATAAGTCGACTCTTTTACACTCAGCTAGTGGGTATTTTCACTGTAAGTATCTAATTTTAGAAGTATATATTACTTTTATTTTCAGTACAATTAGTCAAAGCAGAAAAGCGGATTGCATTTAAGGGAAGACTATGAGGCACTTGTTTGATACATGGTCTGTCAAGCCTTTGGACACTAGTGAAATCCAAGAAGCTTTCTAACAAACTAGTGTCTAATAATTACACTTTCAAGAAAGTTTCGTGATTTGTATTAGTAAAATAGACTCATGCCATATCCTGGCATTACACAGTGTACAAGATATGAAGCTGATTCTTGTTTTTATTTTAAACACTTGTGAAGCCTTGTCAAAATTCACGTGACAGTGAGGCTAACTGATAAATCAAATTTTGAGAACACAGCATCTTTGTTAAGTATTTTGATAAATATGCTTATGTTCATGTCTTTATTTGCTAAACTGTGGAATATAATTGTGCTGTTTACAGTCCAGATGGGTATTCTGCATTTAGATGTACAGAAAAAAATATCGTCTGCATGGAAAAAAAATTCAGTTAAATTAATTTGGTAATGTAATAAATACTTACAAGAAACAACCTTTTTTTGGTGTAACATCCTGTTCTGTACATTAGAAGTTAATAGCTGCCAGCAAATTTGTGAAGTTATCTTGAGAATCCATAAAAATGTAATATTGTTCAACATGACAGAGAGAGTGCATTAGTTTGCTGTGTACATGTTGAAAGAGTCTGTGATGTAGCCTGCTGAACCTTTTTTAAAGACAATAATGTACAAGATGGCAGCATCTTTTTGATGCTACAATGTCGGAGATCTGCCTGAGATTTTACTTCGGAATTATGAAGATTTGCACAGTATTAACTTTTGTAAGTACATAATGGAAAACCTAACTGTATCGTGTAATTCTTTTGTATGTAATAAAGGAAAAAAAAATTACAGTGTAGTTTTAAATTATGTTAGATAAAGCAATAATACTGCTTTTTGGTTTTACCTTTACATATTTACTGCCTTTTGCTTTTCCTGTCATGGTAGTTATACTATCTATTATTATTACCATCATTACTGGCTATTATTACTACCATTCTCCAGCTACTATACTATATTATGTTCCACATGTACTCTTAACCTGCAGGTCAGCAGATTTACCTTTGTGCACCTTTACTGTGTGGCTGATTTCTGTTCCAGGGTCTTGCTGACATGTTTTCTCTTCTCTGTTTAAATGTTGCCTTCATGTCTGCATCATCTAGAGCTGGGATGTTTTTCTGTACCACCACTATGGTGGCTATCTGGCTGATGTGGTGAATTCTGCTCACCTGTAAAAGGTGAGACAGAGACAGAAACTTAGTGAGCCTAATTGTTCAGATAATGAAATATGAATGTTGTTTTAGTTATCATATATACTATGAGTGATTTATTTTAAAAATATGGATATTGATCTAGTACTGATATCCAGCTGTGACGGACGAAAACTCTCTAACAATTAAAAGTTAGAAAGGGTATGTTTATTCGATGCTGGGCAGCGTGTGGGATAGCTCCCAAATACACACTGCACCTTCCAGGTGATTACAGAGTCTTTTTATCCATACAAGTATTGAATACACAAAATACAAATACATATTCATAATTTTGGTACATCCCATTCCCCGCTTCGTATGCTAATCACTCCAAAAAGCTATTAAGCATGCGTAGTTTGTCCCTTGAAATGGGTCGGTGTCCCTTTCATGGGGAGGGGTCCCAAAGTGAGGAAGTAAATGAAGTCTTCTTCGTTCTGACCTTTCTACCTTTTCAATGCAAATATGACAAATGAACTCTTGGTAGAACTCCCATTCCTTGTCTTCAATTGGTTTCAGAACAGAGGAGGCCCACAATTGTCTTATGTTCCTAAAAGCTGTTTGTCAGTTTCTATGTTCTTCATTATAAACCCAGCTAACTAAACATTGTACTGACAAGCAATTAATTATTAGTTAACTACTAACTCCTAACTTCATCAAGGCTAAAATAATTTATTATTATTATTTTAATTAACTCTAGTAAGGCTTATTTCTAACTAAAATCTTGGCTCCTCTAAAATCTCTAAATTCCTTAAAGTTTGCGTTTCATGCGAAGGATATATCTATGAGAAGGATCAGAAAACCCATCTGATCAGTACTACACTAAAGCACAGAAGGGATAATGAAGAAAACAAGGAAAGCAGACCCTAAGTATGATTTTGGTCTGTATGCTGCCAGAAGCTGGACTAAATTTTAGTAGTGACCATCAGCATCCATTCAGGTACTATTACTGGATGTGAAATAAGACCTCTCAGACTGAACCTGTTTCTGTCAGATATACCTGAAACCTGGGCTGTTTCTGTTCTGACACAGGATACCAATTGCACTGCCACTGTAACAGGCACAAATGCCCAGTTGTAAGTTTGCTGTCCTGAGCCTTAACACTTTCAGGCTGCTGCCACCACTGCACTCTATTTATAAAGTGCTGCCAAGTCTTTTTGTCTCTGTCAGTTGTATAGTATATTGTGAAGCACATCCTATTCACTTACTGAGTTGGCAGCTACACTGGAACAGGTGTGGGGTAATAACATTTTTTACTCCAGTTTTTCTGCTGAAATCATAATCGCTGAGCTGCAGCATGCCTGGGCACTCTTCTGTTGTCTTTGCCAAGCTTTGTGAAGCAAACGTACTACAGTAATTGTGGATGTGGATGGTCTATGAGAGGTAGATGCTAAAAACTACAGATATTTATTAGGGCCTCTCACTGCGCCCTACGTATCCCCCAAAAGTAGAGGGACTACTGTTATATGGACAAGCCTTTAGGCTTGATGGGATTGCTGGGGAAGTAGAAAGCCATTACAGGTCTATCTCCAATCATTAATTAATTCACATCATGTGGATGGTGTTGCATTGACTCACTGAAGAATGTAGGTCATGTAGTCCATCTCCCACTCAGAGCATTTCATAGCAGCAGCACAATTGTCTTCCCCCTTTTCATTCCTTTTTTTGTAAATACAGAATTAGGAAGAGTAAATAATACAGTCATTTTGAGGAAATATGCTTGGCAACAATCAGTTAGACTTCAAACAAACAAAGCAAGTCTGTTTGTTGCAGTTGTGCTTGGTCTATAAGTGGTGTCAGAAATTTTTTCGGTGCAAATGGTTTTTGCTTGCCAGCACTGTAGTGTTGAGTCTTGCTTCCTACAAAGCACTGAAGCTTTGCCTAGCAACTGGAAAGGACAGAGGAGAGGGCAGCAGGTGAGTTAGTATTTTCTCTGCAGGCTCCCAGAATACATGCCTGTAGTGGTAAAGCAACAAAACTGGTATACCCACCCAGAAGCTGAGCGCATTGAGTATGCAAGGCATTCAAGCCCTGTAGAAGCATTGAACCATGAACACAGACGTTTCTGCTATGTTCTGTGCTGGAGTTACTGTTCAGCATTTAGCCTTCCTGTGTAAATTAAGCAAATGGTGTCTGAAATGAGCTCTATATTAAATACAGAATTAGTGATGAAATTAACTTAGTATAAAGTATAGATCAAAATTTGATAGCAGAACGCAATCATTAAAGTGTGATAGTGCAGAAAATGACTATGAAACAAACTAAGATGCTTGGAAGTATGGATATACAGTTAAAGCATTCATGTAATATGAATTGCTCCATATCTGTTCTTGGAAGTATTAATTTCAATGATTGCTGAACCTGCCTAGATATGTGTGCAAGAGACAAGAGCATGGACCTTTTGAAAGAGGCAAACTCATGCTTGCATGGGAAAACAGGTAATACACGTTCTTGTAGTTCACGCTCTTGTGCCTCTTTTTGCAGTTTAACACCTACCAAGATTAATTCCACAGCTCCTGGGAAAAAAAGCTGGTTTTAAATAGTAGAGACAATAAGTGTTGCAGCTCTGTGATCTAAAGTTTGCTGAATGAGTCCAGCAGGTTAACATTCATTGGTGTTTAACATTGCAACTTCTGCAAAAACTTTTGGAAAGAAAGATAAATCTAAGATTAATCAAACTTTAACCCTTTTGTAACAAGACATGCTGATTCTCCATTACATAATCATTACATAATTTTCCAGAAATGAAGCCAATAGTTTGTGTTGCATCTTAGAATATAAAGCTAGGGCCCATTTTTTCAAGGAATATTGGATATGCTTATTAAAAAAATCCAGATTCTTGATTTATATTTACATAGGTTTATCCTTTTTTTAAAGCACGAAGATAGATAAAGTTTAATGTATAATAAATTTGCATGTGATCTTTGTGTACATTTTTAGAAGCAGAGTTACACTCCACTAGAATCTAACACTAAGTGCTAGATTGACAAACCATAAAAATGAGCTGAAGTTTTTCAAAGGTTTTCAGAGGATTGGCATTTTCTCCTCTTTGATATATATTTTCAGAAGTCATAAAATATCTGGCTGAATGCATAAATATCCTCAATCATGTTTTTCTGGAACAGGGCAGTAGCTAAAAACAGAAAAGCAAAGCAGCACAGTATGAAGTGCAGGTGAAGTATTCTGCCATGTGTGCTGGCACTTTGCAAAATCCAGGTTTGTTGCACAGTTGACTGATCTCTGCCTGTCATTGTGTAACTCATTTGGTATAACAGTAGATCAATTTTTAAAAAGGTATTTAAGAAAAATATGCATATATTCTCCATATGTGTGTGTTCTGCTGTTATCCTGCTTCATGTGTGTTCAGTAAATGGAAAAAATGTGCTCTCTGGTAAAAATGAAAACTTTGTGAGCTGTGTACTAAAATTTGTCTCTTACAGGGAGAATGTTCTTGAGACTCTAGTGCTTGATAAGGTGATTAATAGTCTAAGTACCTACCACACAGTAATTTCTCCGAGTACGTTTGCCACCACTGTGATTGCGGTATCACTGTTATGGTATCATTAGCACAAGGCTATTCATAACTCATTTGGAGGTCCAGGAAGCCAAAGAGCAAAGGAGGTGACTTCCTACAATGAGAGGAGAACAGCTGGTTGGCAAAAACTGTCCTTAGAGGAACTTCTGACATGAATTGTTCTGATGAAGAGGGGAGCAGCTGAGGTGGCCTCTGTATACAGGATTAGTGCTTTCTCCCTAGAAACTAGCATATGTGAAACACACTTCTATCAGAAGGGGCACATGGCTAATTTCTTCCTCCTTCCCCAGTTGCTTTCCCTGACCTTTATTTGCCTCTGATTTTGTTATCATCCTGAATTTGGATACTTCTTCTAGCATGTATTTTACATTACTCTCGGGGAAGTTTTATTTGGATACTATGAAAATAGAAATATCTAGGTTCTCTCTAATTCATAAGCCTCTGAAATAGAGAGAAATTTAAAATCCTAATTTAGGAACTCTAGGACTCTTAAGAAGATACTCCTCATAAAATCTTATCAACAATTAGTATTATTACTTAAAATATTCAAGTTTTTAGAGAACTGGATGGAAAAAATTGGTTTCACCCATTAATTAAAGCACAGGTTTTAATTTCCAAAATGGTTATGCAATTATGTTGAAGGCCAGCCTGTTACTTCCTTTACCAATCCTCTATTCCTTGTCATTTTTTGTAGAGTAATTTAGAATTTTATATTCCTTAACTGGAGCCTGTGTTCTTTTTAAATTACATTGTTTGAAAAGTAGAAGCAAACTTTTAAGTAAAACAAAAACATACCAGAAAGAATTTCAGGAGTTGCACCTTAAAAGGGTCCAACTCTTTTACTCTCTCACTGAAAGTAACAATTTTAAAGATTATTGTTACTCTTTACTTCAGACCTCCTCTAGCTGCTTGTACTCCACAAGTAGTCTTTCCTCCTAATCACTACAGGATAAGATAGCTCCCGTATAGACAGTTAAAATCCATGAAGGTAGAGATGTAGGTTTTTAGTGGGGCTTTGTTGTATGTCATAGAAGTATAATTTATAGGTAAATTATCACTTTGTCCATCTCAGATAGTTTTAAAATCTTCTGTGAAAAAAAAAATACAGACAATCTGTATTGTGCAACAGTTGCTTGCGTGTATTCACGACATTGTGTTGAAGTGACAAAACCAAAGTTTATCTAGAAAAGAGTGCTTTGCACTTAAGCTAGAAGAAAGTATTGAGAAGGATGTATCTGTGTTACTATTTTTTATTTCCATTTGCTTTTTTTTCATGTCATTATATGAAAGAATAACATTTACTGGGAAGCTAAATCAAACAGTACACAGAAACTTAATCGCTTTCTCAAAACATATTTTCTTGACATGTGTTTTTCAATATTTTTCCTCTCATTTTTATATGTAATAGATATTTAAAAACCCAAACCCTCCAAAAAAAAAAAAAAAAAAAACAAACCCCAAAAACCCCCAAAACCCATAACTTGCCTATTTATTGATTTATTTGTAGGAAAAGGAAAAAATTCACCAAGAGAAAAAAGTTTGTTTTATCAGCCCCAGATTGTTTCTGATGTATGGTTGTTGAAGGCACAGAGCTCTTTTAAAAAGAGAACTTTGATTCAGTCTTTTTAAAAAAGGTGGAATGGCCAGGATACTCATGTGTATATTAGTAGAAGATTAGCCCTGGCTTTTGCATTTTTTTCACTCATATTCCATTTTAGTTTTAAGAAATTATTTCTCTGTCTTTCACATTATGACTTAAATGATAATAAACCAGTTTTTCTGTTTATAGTGCATGATTATTCTATTGGTTATGTTTGATCTACAAGGCATTACTATAGAACATGTAAAAAATGCCATGGCATACTGTTTTTTAAACAATGTATTTTCTGATTATTTTGATATTTGCTCATATGTAATGAGTTTTTAACTTGCACCAGACACTGCTAAGAAGTATTCAGTTTGTTGACTGCTTTTTAAAAGCTGGTACCTTTTGCATATATGAGATTTTCTTCCTCTCAAGATCTGTGGTATTCTTTATTTTCTTGGCTGCCACCTGTCTGAAGCAATCAGCCACTTCTTTCTCTTTCTCTGTACAAAAGGAAAATCCGGTCTTCCCATGGATGGTGGAAGGTAACAGGATAATCAGTTCAACAGTGATCCTCTGATGTCATTGTGGGAGCCGTGTAAAAGCGGATTATCTGTGACCCAGATAAAATAATTAGAAATTACTTGGACACTTACAAATAACTGATCTACTAATCTCATTTCCAAAGTTAAAAAAGGCCTGTCTCTCAACGTAACACTACCAGATGTTTCAGTTAAACAGCATCCTTTGCAGAGACTAATCTGAACCCTAATTTTAAAGGATTACCTTTGATTGTTTTTATCTCAAACACTAAACAGTGTTTTCATTTTTCCATATGTTGTAACAAACTATTTCTATGGAAGAAAAGAAATTTTCTTCATTCTTCCGTTATGGTCCATTAAATATGATTTAATGTGATTTATGCTAGTATTGCAGAGGAAAACTTTTCATTGAAATGATTTAGTAATTAACTTGTTTCTCTGGGGCAGAACTATTTAATGGATAGGCTTTTATAAATTTAATAGATACCATGTGGCCTTTGTGCAAGGTAGTGGATGTATTATAATAAACTAAGTGGACATTGACTTTATTAATTTAATTAATGCTACCAGGGTTTCCTGTTAATTAACTGTTTGAATGGTGTACAGTGATATGCCAGCATCCTCTAGCATCAGTACTTTCTGGATGTGGAAAAGAGAAATTTCCCTTTATTTTCTGTAGGAAGGGTAGAAGGGAAAATAGTATTCAACAGCCTGCCTGGTGCACAGTATGGTATCTACTACATACATTTTTCCCCTTAGAAGCTTTTAAATATGCTGATACTTGCTTTTTTTTGTTGCTGTGTTTCTTCTTTTCACCTTAAATTAGCAAGTGTATTTCACTGGGTAATTTTCCAATCTTTTTACCAAGATTGTGTTTCAAAATAATGAAAATGTAGCTGCAGTTATTCTGTTAGTAAAATCAAGAGCTTTTTAATTCTCTGTGTATTTTATAGTATTGATCCATTGCTTATTAAATATGCAGAGTGTCGAGTGATCTAGTTCTGCTTAAATGCTTTTTGTCTTTATTAATAAGTATCTTGTAATTAAAAATATTTGCAATCATATCTTTAATCAGATAATCTATTAAATACTATTTTGATTAGTGAATACTAAGGGCTTTCCTGTTTTTTCAAACATGGCAGAAGTGTAATCAAGGAACTATTAATCCTCATAATTAAGTTTAGCATATTAAAAATTAGGATTGGTGGGGGAAATTGGGATTTCCAGGCAATTGTATTCTTTATGTGGCTACAGTATAGAGAAAGATATAAAATAATTACAGAGGGAAAGCAACGTGTATATAAACTATAACCCTGAAAGAGTAACTGCAAATTACTAACAGAAAATAAACTAATGTCAACATTATCTGTCTTCCTCTTCCTCGTTATTCTTATCCCTTCTCCTTTCCCTGTCTTTACCTTTAATCCACCTATAGCTAGATCTCCTATTAGAAGACTGTGTGAAGTTCTATAAATTGAATTGTCAGGAATTAGTAATGTCCTGGTTTTTGAGTATGAGTTTGTGTAACTATGTAATTTTTTTTGTATCTTTACCTTATTTCTCTCAAATAGGTTTGTACTTTGTTTAGCATTTTTAATGAATGTATTCTGACATTTTTAAATACATATTTATCATAGAAAAACCCACCCTCTTTTATGAGCTATTTTAAATGTAGGAATAAATAGAAGTGTAAGACGTTCTAGGTAGCAAAAGATCACTGCATGGTCTTATGTAAATATAAATATTTTTATTGAAATTAATAATTTACCATATTTTGAGGAAGATGTTAGAAAGTTAGAAAATGTAGTCAGATTTTATATTGTGCTAGAAGTATAAAATATCATCACGTATCATGTCAAAA
Source organism: Taeniopygia guttata (assembly GCF_048771995.1). Lineage (NCBI taxonomy): Eukaryota > Metazoa > Chordata > Aves > Passeriformes > Estrildidae > Taeniopygia > Taeniopygia guttata. Next base: position 73,261,860 of record NC_133063.1, on the reverse strand, counting down.
TTATTCCTGGTTCATCACTCAAAGAGAAAGTCCTTTAACTAATATATTTTCCTAATAGTTAAGGTAGCACCTTTAACCACTTGAAGATAAGTAACTATGAAAATGATATTTGAGTGTTCCAGAGGCTGAATACATTTTGTTTACATGTTGCTTGTCAGATATAGACATCAGACTATTAAAATGACTTCTGTGTGAAGATCAACAGCTATTTCTTAAATATTTTCCCTTATATTTTTGAGGTATTTATAAGGATCAGTAAATATAATATGTTTTGTCATGTCTCTTGTTATGCAGCTATCTGCACCAAACATGCCATGGATTGGAAATAGCCTGAAGTTAAGAGATCTGCTTGTAGTGCCTCCATTTTTAGATGTTTTTTTTACATTGAGTCATTATCTAATAGCCAAGAAATAAATTGGAAATCTATTTAACTAAATTAATCAGAACATAGATGAGTGCAGAACTATTCCCTAGAAGTAACAGAGTATAGCTTTATTTTTCATTTAGCACATGAGTCTGATATGGGGGGTTTAACCTTTAAATAGAAATAATAGTTTTCAGGCTGAACGTAATTGTAGTTGACAAAATTAACCATCTTATACAAAAATCTAGATTAAAGAAAGAATGCTAAGAAGTGACCAGAAGTAAACCCAATATGTATTTAATGACAAAAGAAAAGAAAATTTCTCAAATATGATTTATTCTTTCTATGTTTAGTATTTTATATTCTTGAGCTGCTCACCTGTCACTTGCATGCACACCATGAAAGAATGTTAGAAGACAAACCCCTCCCCCCCCCTTATATAAAGTATGTGTTGTCTTCAACTTTCAGGTAAAAGCAAAGGCTGCAAATCAGGAAGGCTTGCAAGTTTTGTTTTCTCTTTTTCTGCTTCATCATACTTTTCTGCTGATTCCCCTACAGTGAACATATGAAATACTAAAAGCATGGCATAGAATACTTACATTCTACTACTGCAAGTATTTAATAAAGCTGTAATGATTGTATGACACTTTAAGCAAACACAAAAGAAAAACTGAACCAGGCATTGGAGCTGCATCCTTTGGAGTTAGTCCTGTAAGTTACAAATTACGGTTTATACTTTGGAAAACATGAATCAGTAAATGAAAAATATCCTTTGTGTGTGCCTTTTTCATGATTTATTAGTTCATGAAAAAAACCCTATCCTATAGGACAATTTGTTAAACAGTGCATGTGATCTTTCTGATTTTTTTTTGGCAGTTGGTTATGCTAAATAGAAGCGTAGATGTGAAAGGTGCAGTTCTCTTTGGAACTAATGTGGGTGCATTCATTTGTGAGTGAATCTGAGGATGGTTTGCAGAACTCAGTCAGTGCTTTTACATATGTCTCTTTCTCTCCATTCTTCTCCTTCCTTTTCTAGCTGTCTTAGCTGTGGCAGTAGCTATCTTAATTTAGAGTAAGCAAACTTCTCTTACAGATTTGTAGTATATCCTCAAGAGTGAAAAACATCCCACATTTTTTCTCCCCTCAGCAGAATCAGAACACTTTGCCCTTTTCCTATTCCTGTGTTTATTTCCTCTGATTTCTTCTTCCTGTCTCACTAAGGTGTGATTTTTTTTTTTCATTTAGTTGCTTTAAGATGGTTATGATTTGGTATGTATCTCTAAATAAGGTGTAGGAGCTATTTTTATTGCCATTTGGGATGATGACTTTGGGAATCCAGATGATCCATCATGTCAAATTAATTAGTTGTGTTTGTGAATTTCGTCTTGTATTCAATTGAAAATTTCAAGGTATTTTTAGCAATTACAAGGACACCATAAGTATGTGATGTTTGCTCATACCAAGTTATTTTAAACTTTCGAATGAGTGCCAGTGCTCAAAAAAGATTTTAACATTATTAGCATTAGCTTTGGGTCTGGAAAAAAAATCTTAGCAGAGTTCTATTTGTATTAATAGTAATCCAAGCTGATAGTAGATGCAGACAGCCAAAGCCTCTTAGGCTGAACACAGTAATTCCAATGTTGTAGCAAAACCTTGGTATACATCAAATGAATAAGAGAGATGATACTCTGGTTGGAAGACATTTATGTTAATAAGCAGACCACCTTTTCATTCAGCAGACTACTGTTAATGAGCAGATCACCTTTTCATTCAGAAGAATAATGGTTATTCTGGTCCTTTGTCTCCAAAAGAAAAAAAGTTCATGTCTGAGAAGGAAGCCTTAAATAACAGGTCGTAACTCAACTGTGGTACTCTCCTTTTCCTTCATCTCCTGTCTTCAGAAGGGCTACTGACTTTCCTGGGGTGCTGTGAAGTTTCACTTTCATGTGAAAAGGTAAATTGGTTCACTCTCAAATGAAAGTACATTTTAAGTGAGCCTGTTTGGCAGCAGTGTTGGGGGAGGGAAGGTACTTTGTTTCTTAAGTTCAGTCACTAGTACTTGTTAAGCAGGTAAACTTCAGAGCAATGTTTCTTTGCTAGTTTGCAGCTTAAAAATGTGGCTCTAAAATTTTTTTAATGTTGAAGAAGTATCCAAGAGGCAAAGGACTCGCTGCTCAGCCCCAATTTCTTTATTGTAAAGCAAAAGTAATCTGAAGTTGTCATTTTGGAATTTGTTGGCATTTTAAGGTAAGGGGAAGGAGGAAGGAATCAAGCAGGCAATGAAGGAAGGGAAGGGAGGGAGGGAGGGAGGGAGGGAGGGAGGGAAGGGAGCAAAGGGAAGAGAGGAGAGGGAAGGGAGGAAAGGAAGGAAGTTAGTTCCTGGTTTGGTACTTTAACTTAGTTAATTTACCAGGTTACAGTTTGGAGGGCAGCAGACCTTTCAGGTCTTGATAATGTGCCATGACAGCGCTTAAATTGAAATGCAATCTCCAGTTTCCAGTCTGTGATTTTCCTCCCAAAAAATCTCAAACACAGAATTTTAGGTAGCAGTACAAGTGTATTAATGAATAAGCAATGTGTAGAAATACAGCAGAAATCTATGTTTAAGGTATTTGGTGATGTTACTTCTGCACCTGAAGCTGGTTTAAAGGCCCCTCTTTTGAAATGTTAGAATAAGTATTCCATAGCTACAAGTCCGTTTAGAGTCTGGAGTAGCATGTTACTGCTTTACGAAAGACCATTTGCCATTATTGCTTTCAAATATGCCAGTATTATTTTGTACTATTTGATAAACAGCTTTGAGTTGACCAGAGAATAATTCCTAGAACTGAGATATTTTTGCAGTTACAGAAGGAGCTATAGCATCTCATGAAGATGCTGTTAACACCTTGCTGAAATGCCATGGAAGTAATCTCTTGTTCACTTAGTCCTTTTTATTCAAAAAGCCACATCTGAATTTTTGTCGTAGGCAAAGATGGTGTTTTCTCTGACAAAAGCTGAATAAAAAGCCAGTCCAAGGAAGCAAAGTGTTCCTTGGCTGTGAAGTCAGGTCCTGCCCTAACGAGGAGAATGACTTTTGCAATGCCATGCTTGTGGCAGGAGAGGGAAGACAGGCCCATAATGTGAGAGGAGCAGCAGTTTATATGTGGGAATCAAAACAACAAGCAGTTTGCAGTTTGTTGTCTTCAGTCCTTTCCTCCATCACTGCTGAGTGAGTGTTTAAACCCACCTAACAATGGGGCCAGCTTGGTTTATATAACCTTGACCAGGCATGCCTTCTCTAAACAAGCTTCTGGGCAAGAACTTGTGCATCCTGGTGGATTGGCATGAGAAAAGAGATCTTCTCTCCTTTGCTGTAGTGCATCTGGAATTCAGATGGATAGGTCATGGACAGAATTAAGATTTTTGCTGTTTAGTGTGTGGTAAGGGATTCTGTTCCAAAACTCTTCAGAGCTGGGAAGTAGAATAGAAAAAATTGGCAAGGGAGTTGGGGCCACCCATGTCTGATGGAGCAGGAAATCAGCTTCCTGTATGTTATTTCCCACTCATATTGCGCCCTTCCCCCCATAAACTGTATTAAAGATAAGGGCAGAGTCCCAGCAATGCCTGCACTGAATTGCATGCAGGATCAAGTGTGGTTTTTAGTGCTAGGTAATGTTTCCAGATGATGATGAAGTTGCAGCCTAATTAATAAACCACAATCTTTCTGTTTGTATGTGGTTGGGACAATTGAGATTAACTCTTGGTCTTATTCAAATTCTACTGTAATTTGGCAGGTGCATTATGTGTGTACTTGAATCAGTGAAAAGTATATACCAAAAGAAATACCAAACTACCAATGAAAAGGAGTTGAAATAATGAAGAATATTTCAATTGATTTTGTTTTGAACTTCACGAGTGATTTTGGGATGTAATGTACTATAAATGTGTATTGCAACCTCCTATATGATACTCACAAAGGAAGCTTTTTGTGACATCTGTAGGGAAAAGTGAGAAAAACACACTATTGGTAATTCTAAAAGTTTTGTTTGGGGATGATCTAAGCTACTTTCCTTAATGTTTTATAATTAAAGTATGAATTTAAGTTGCTGTTAGCTGCATGGTTGCCTTCACTCTGCACATTATTTAGCTTTTATATTTTAAGAGAACGATTTTTATATTTATACTTAATTATAGGAACTGTAGAAACCCATGTTACATTTTCAGTTGTGCTGTTTGCATTATAATACTCATGAAGCTAATGATTTTAAAAAAACTTCTGACTAGCTCCTGCTTTTCAAAATACTACATCTGTTAATGACTGCATTTTACTAGCTTTGTGGTTATCTCAGTGGGATAGTCCAAATCTGGAATGAGTGCTCGTGGAAAGTATGGCAAGAGTGGACCTTATAACATTGCTTCTAAATGTCCTGTGTATTAATTGTAATATCTGAATTAATTTTAGCTGTAATAATGCTATAAGTTTTTGTTGGCATTCTTTGGTATTTTGGTCAAACTATGCAGTATAGTTTCATATCATGCCTGTAAAAATAATTTAACAGCCTGAGTTAAAATATATATGTGTAATCTCACATTAATCTAAAATTATGGCATATATGCAATATGCAGTGTACTGAACTAGTGTCAAAACAGTATAGATTAATAATTTGTTCCATTGCATTCTTTCATAATGACATTTTAAAAATTATGAATGTAAATAAATACTTTTTCATTGTGTTTTTTTTTCCTCTTTAACAGGACACTACAAGTATAGAAAAAATGTCAAATTGTTGTGAAGACATGTAAGTTCTGTAAAATTCCTACATTGCTGAAATGCTAAGGGAATAGCTGTTTGTTAAGATGATTTTACATGGTACTGTGCTCTGTGCTTCCCATCTTAGTAGCAGCACCTCACTAATCTTTTAATAGTGGTTGTACACAAAATAGCCACGTGTTGTTCCCTTTCTTTCCCTACCCAAAGCCAGCAGAACTATATTTTCTTTTCAAAAGTACAGATCAAAAGATACTTTCTGCAGTGTTTTGACATACATTTAATTAATATTGAGGTCTTCTGTGCTTCAAAAGGTGCCTTTGTTTGATTGATGAGGCAGATAGTTCCTGTTTTCTGAAGCTAAGTCTCAGCTGCGTGTCATAATGAAATAAAAGTTGTATTTGTGATGCTTGGACACAATTCATCAGAGTCCAGTATTGGATCCCCAGCCAGCCTACATTGTTGTAGCTGACTGAAGTGCACTGTGGGCATGCTGTCTTTCACTAATAATGCTGTCTTCTGTAGATCGAGACCCCGAAAGCCATGGCAGCAGACCTTCTCAGAAGTTTTTGGCACTCACTGGAAGATCCTGTGGTTCATTCCTTTCAGGCGGAGGCAACCACTGCGAGTTCCCTACCACTTTGCCAATCACGTCTAAACAGATGGATGGTGGGCACAGATGGGTCCTCCATGCTGGAAGTGCATTACAGGTTTTATGATAATAGGACTATGACAGTCTTCAAGTCAATTAAAATCCAGTCGTCGGCATCATAGTGTGCCCTGGGCATTATTTTAGTTATGGTCTTGATTTTATTCTGAAATTAATGCAAGTAAATTAACTTCAGGCTTATTTACTTTAAAATTAGCTTTCCAAAGAGAATCCTTTTGTCTTCGAGGTTAATACCAGAAGTAAGCAACTGAAATGTAGTCTTCCTCCAATTTGATACTGACTCTTTTTTTTTTTTTTTTTTTTGTTTTTGTTTTTGTTTTAATTTTTGTGTAGAAAGCACTGAAGTTTATATTGATGGTTAGATTTCTCACTAAGTGTCTTATTCTGCCTTGAAATTTTTTTTTAGGGTTTTTATCAGTAGGTCTGACTGGATAATAGTAACGTCTTTTTTTCCTGCTGCATATGTTTAAAATTCCGTGATTCTGCCAGTTATTTATGATATGCAAAAGTAATCCTGCAGCACTGCACTATAAAAGGTAACATTTAAAGCTGAAGCAGAGGACTTCCTAAACCTTTCTCAGAGAGGATTTGTAGAGGCACATAAATGTGTGTGTTTACATAGAGAACAGCTTACAGTTGTCTTCTGGCCTAGATATAATGTTAGTGAAAAGTGTTCATGTCTTTATGTAAGTGAGAGGGATTAAATATTTCAGGGTAAACTATGCAGATACAAAGCATGTTTTCCCTAAATCCCAAGGATTTGAATTAGCAATAATCAACAAAGAGGTTTTATGGTGCAAATACTAGAATAATTACTTTTAAAAAATATAGATGTAGTTAGTTAGCATAATGTATCATAAAGAAGAGTATATTGTGAATAAAGTTAAAAATTTTATATTTACTTTTCTTTAGTCTTGATTGGCTGGAATTAGTCTAAGTGTTTGTATATTTAAAATAAAAGTAATTAAAATATTTATACATAAATGTAGATTTGCTATTAATACGAACACTGAAGTATATAAGCACGTTTAATAGGGTACTATGTTGCTGTAGATACGTTGTTGTTATTCTTAAGTATGGAAGTAGTTAACCAAAGAAAGTGTCTTTCAGATCTGGTAAAATGATAACTATTTCCAAAGTACCAGCTCGGTCTTCTTGCATCTCGAAAAGTTATGTACTTACTTTAGCCCTCTGTATCTATACAAATATTAACTTCAGATGATTGTGAAAACTACTGTGGATTTCTAGGAGAAATTCACAGCTCAAGGTTTCCAATTATGCTGCTTGCTGTGTGTTTTGAATAGTCTAACAGGCCTAGGGTCCACCTTAAATAGCAGCGGTGCAGCAGGACACAATAAAAGACACAAAGGATTTATACATGTAGATTTTGCAGAAAGTAATAGTTTATTTTTGAACAGTTTTCAGAAAAGAAGGGTAAGATTTTTCATGACTGGTGTTTGCAAAACATTTTAGCCCAACTCTCTTAAAGTCTTAGTACAGTTACTGCCACTGTTAGGTGTCCCTTTATTGAATTTACAGATTTTGATGATCCACTGAAAGTTCCGAAAAGTACATCTTAAAAATCACTTGAACTTTAAACTTTTGTAAATGTTTAACGTTTGATCTAACTTTACTTCTTTTGTCCTATTAAAAGTTAGGTGCAATGTTCTGTTAATTTAAATGTCAAGGCTAATGTTCAGCCATTTTCCTTTTTTTCCTCATGCCAGTTGTAGTGGGGTTAGACTTCTTTTCAAGTGGTATTGGCATATTGTCATCAATATTTAAACAAAAAGAAGCTCAAAGAAATGGATGAGAAGACTGGAGCAGTGCTTGAAATTGAAAGTAATGTGAATATACATAATAAAGTAATGGCTCTATTATTTTCTTTTCCTTCTCCCCACTGTTTTAGTCTCTGGAAATAATATTTACAGGGAAATAATATTTCATTTCTCATGCCAATATTTAAATGTTTCATAAGAAAAACATTGTACAAGGTTTTTAATGCTAATCAATTATCAGAGCAGATTGTACAGTTCTGAACCTTATTCAGAAAGAGAACCAAGAGTTTAACTATTTTTAATATATTTATCATGGTGCATATAATTGTGTGTTCTGCTTCCCAGTATTACTGTTTCAGGGTGGAGTATCAGTTACACTTTCCAGCAAGTGATGTCTATGAAAATCTTTCCTGATTCTGAAACAAAAGTGATAATTTCACAAATTATCACAAGTTCTCAAATCTACTTTTTCTCAGTTTCCTAGTCATTAAAACTGATAATACTCATCATGAGGAAGTAATTTGCAACATGATTAAGACTATTAGTTCATTTTTGTCCCTTTTCTAAGTATTTGAGGGACAGAGTGGGGAATTTGGAGAGTCTTGATATTTTAATAGGTAGTAAACTTTATTCTTTGAATGAGAGGCATCTAAAATGGTAAAAGTAATATTTTTTTTCTCAATTTAATTGAAGGACCCTATCATGTTATTAGTTTCTCCAAATGATGTTTCTGAAACTAATTTTCAGAATGAGTTGTTCCATCAGGAAAAATCAGACTTTTATCAACCTTTATTTATTTATAATCCTTCAGACCTTGAAATTCTTGAATCCTTTGAGCCATTGCCTTCTTTCCCTCCAAGTGTTCCTTAGGATTCTTAGTTTTTTATAGAAACTGCATTTTTAGGATTACTTAGTGTTTGTCATTTTCATGCATTTAAAATAACTTATGGGCAGCGTTACTAAATTTCATGCTAATACAATATCAGAACAACATATACTTTTTTGAGGAAAGTGAATATTATCTTCTGACTTGGCAATATTTGATTTCCTGAAAGGCACAAAGAGAACTTGAAGAACCAATGAATTCCTCCCAGAAAATATTTGAAAGTAGCTAGTTTATATGCAGTGTGGGATAGCTTCTGACCAAAAATTGTTAACTTGCTATCTTCTCATAATCAGAGATTTGAGATTTCATTTTAAAAATGCTGATGTCTAAAATAAAACATAATGTATTAAATGATATCTGTGAATCTGTCCTCTGCTCTGTTCCTTTGAAGGAGAGGTTCTATCATATAGCTGTTCTAGTAGTTCAGGTACACAATCATTTTCAGTCTTGAAGGAGGAGTTATGAGTCTTGAATTCTCATATACATGAAACTTTAAGAATAAATTTTCTATGTATCTGTCTTTATTAATAGACATAACTTTTAAAATATGTTCTGAGCTGTTCTTCAGATATTCCTGAGAATTACTTTAATTCACTGGTTTATAAATACATGGTTAATAAAACACCAAGTGGAATGTCATGTATCTTGGTTTAACCCCAGCCAGCAATTAAGCACCACAAAGCCACTCAGTCGACTCTTCCCCCAGAGCAGGATGAGGGGGAGAATTGGAAAAGTAAACATGTGAAACTCTTGGGTCAAGATAAAGACAATCTATAGGTTTGATAGGTAAACCAAAAGCCATACAGGCAAGCAAAGCAAAATAAAGACTTAATTTAATGCTTTCCGTGGTCAGGCAGGTGTTCAGCCAGCTGTAGGAAAGCAGGGCTGCACCACCCATGACGGTGAGTGGGGAAAACAAACACCATCACTCCAAACATTCATGTGTTCCTCCTTCCCCCAGTTCTATTTGCTGAGTGTGACACCTTGTGCTTTGGAATATCCCTGGAGTCAGTTGGGGTCCCAGCTGTCCCAGCTGTGTCCCCTCTTAACTCCTTGTGCACTCCCAGCCGCCCTGATGGGATGGTGTAAGTAGGAAAACAGGGCCATGTTTCCTTGTGGCTCAGCTGTAAGGAAAGTATTCCTGTGCTATCAACACTCTTCCCAGCACAGATCGAAAACACAGCCCTGCATTAGCTACCCTGAAGAAAATTACTTATTCCCAAACCAGCAGATCATGACAGATCACATTGTTGTTTGCATTCAGAATCCAGGATATTTCATTGTTCATGTGATCATGTTTGGTTTATGAGAAGCTCTACACAACCTGGTAATATGTGCTTTCAGCACAGCAGACATCCTAAGAAGTGCAGCCAAGAGGTTGAGGGAGGTGATTTTCTCTCACTAATAAGTTGAATCTAATTCTAAATTAGTTGAAGTATTAGGATCTCAAAAGTAACAGTGTGATACTGAATGCTGCTAGGAACTGCTTTTGGGAAGAACAGGTATTTCTAAACACACTGTCCATATTTAGGTAACATAATACGTGACTGGATACTTAGAAAATGTTCCTCAAAAGATTTTTGTACTACTGTCTCGGTGGCTGAGTATTTGCCCTTGGTAGGCATTGAAATACTTGTATTTGTGGACTGCATAGGATTGAGAACTGAAATCCTAGGATTTCAGTTCTGCTGAAATTATCCAGTGGCATCTTGTGTCTTGGCCAGGCTATGGCAGAGTGGTTAAAGTCTGTTGTAGCAGCAAGGGCCGTCCAAGTATCAACTGTATAACTGTAAGAATAACTTAACATTTACAGTGGTTTTCAAGTTAGAAAATAGGAATTTTAACTTTTGTGCACTTCTGGGTATTTCAATGCTCATTCCCAGGACTCATATCTGCATGTATATCACAGTAGTCTTCAGACAGAAAATTATCACTCTGTCTTTTTAACAGGCAGAAAAACAGTACTGATTTTTATGAACTAGCATTCTGAATTTTGTACCTGAAATGTGGGCATGTGATTGAGTTTTATTCATTTGTTCTTAGTTTGATCTTGACTGTTTTCAAATAATGCTGAATGAAAATTATGAGGTCTAACACTGGTTATGCCTGAATGGTAATGTACGAGGTGAATGACTGAATAATAGCAGAACAAGAAAGCTTACTCTGGTATTCTTTTAATCAAATCTGAAAATGCATGAGTGTGTTCAGCTGTTAAACAATGTATTTTAAAAAAAATTATCTTTGTTAATTTCATTCATGTAATTTTTTTTTTATTTTTAAAATTGATTAAAATTACAGTTTATTTTTTTTCATTCCTACTGAGAATTTTTTTGTTCTGTATTTTTATGAAATCTTATTTTTAAATAAAACAAATTAAAAGTCTTTTTCTCTTCACTGAATTTTATTTACATTGATTTAAAATTGTGTAAATTGTTTACTAATATTTTTAGATCTGTTTGCAGATTTTTCTAATTATGTTATAATTTATTCTCACTTCTGTATATTTTTTTATTGTAACAAGTGAAAAAGCTACAACCCCAAATGATTGTTTTGAAAAAATGAACTGTGAAAAATTGCTGAGTAGTTGGTGAGGTCCTTACTATCTGAGCTTTGTTGTTTGCTTTTAAGAGAAGAGATGAATGTTGGTGGAAATATTGAAAACTTTCTCTATTAGAAGTAGCCTACCAACTAATGTTGATATACAACACTAATTAAAGCATTGTTTAATTTTCTTGCCTATAGTTACAGCCAGACTAGGAACCTCTGGTGTAGGTATTAACTAAGATCTATATAAATTGCCATTTTTCAAATTACAGAAATAGAGTTTGGGGGTTTTTAATATTTGGATTGTATTTTTTTTTTTTAGATTGTTCATCCTTGTAACAGTTTTTAAGAGAGGGAAATCATTCTGAATCAGCAGCCCTTCTGTTTTGTGTACATGGGAATTTATATCAGATTTTGATGCAGAAAAATTTCACACACTTTGGTCTGTGAGATACTTTAAAGATGTAAAAAGAAGTGCATAAATGGCCACAGGGAAAACATTTAGAGAGCAATAAAAAAGCTGCTGGGTGTGGTGCAACCAGTAGTCTCAGTTTTAGAAGTATAAGGAAGTTAGACACCTGGGAAGATCACTACAAGACTAGTAAACCCAAGAGGAAAAAACCAGTGGCTATGTCTGCAAGGAAATTATTAACATAGCTCAACTGTGTCACTTCATGAATCAGGAGGCACAAACTACTTGGTGATGATTTGTGGTACAGGCCTTGCATCTTCTGTTTCAACTCAAGAGTCGGATTCTGCTAATAACAGCAATAAAAATCACTTCCATGGCAATCTTTCCAGGCTTGTATGAGTGCATGCGATCTTTTCAATATGTGGAAACTGGGATCTATTCCCAGTTGCCCATGAAAGTAATTTTAAAATATACACTCCAGTATTTTTAGTGCCTAAGACTCCTGAAAGTACTTCTTGATGTGTTGCTCCTAAAAGTATTTCTTGATGTTTTGTCATTTTATAAACTGAGTGAAACAGTATTTTTGAGTTTATAAATTTATTTAAAGAGGCGACAGGGTAATACAGATGAACAAATACATGCAAACACTCCTCTAGTCTGATCTTTTACTCTTATGAGCCAAAATAATACTGATGTGGAAGGGCAGTTGGAGGGAAAATTTGACCCTGTATTCTTCAAGCTGAATAATCAGGCTTGAGGACGATGGAAGATGTGTTAGTCTGACCCAAATGATGCTAAGCTAAGCTGAAAAAAAACTGGCCATGACATTTTTTGTATGTCTTCTAGTTTCACAATATTTTTCTCATTAGACTTCCTATCTCAAAAACATTCGCTTTGTTGAAGGATTAGTGTGAGAAGAGACATGTGCAGCAAAGGCTTTGTATGGAGTAAGCCAAAAAACTGTACGTCAGTTGCGGAGAGATAAACATTAAATAAACTGGAGGGGTGCTGCTGGGAAGTAACAACTCTTTCAAACACAAGTAATAATTTATTCCCAAATACAGCATGATTTTGCTGTTTAGGATATGCTTCCCGACCTCATTTTTATTCCATGAAACTTGGACTTTCCTGTAACTGGGGCCCAAACCCCCAAAATCCAGTCTGTTGTCTGGCATAAGGGGGTCCTCTTTTTTGGTGAGTATAAAGTGTAAGATATGTAAATGTAGTGTAGACACTACAGAAATTTGAGCCCTGTAGAGGTGGAATGTGATCATTTGTTTTGATGGCTGATGGATGCTAACCCAGTGGGTTAGACTGCAGGTCTGGGGCTCAGAATATCTGCCTTCAGTTCTCTGCATGTCCCATAGTTCTCTTAGCGAAGACACACAGATTTTTGGCGAGGGAGTTGTACAAAGCTGCAGTGCAGAAGGTGAGCTGCCCACATCACAGAAGCCTGGATAACCCACTTCAGAAGAAACAACCATATTCCACACATCACATGAGGAAGGAATTTGGGCAGCCTAACATCCAGCAGTGCATAGGTGACTGGAATTTGAAGCATATTTGTTTTCAGCTCATTCCCATAAATTTATTGGATACACCAAGAAGAGAGATCACAAACTAAAAGTAGGTTCATTTAGAAAACTAAACTGTATTTAGTTTTCTACTTCAAATTTGGGTTAAATTTAAGGATAACAGATGAGCATGTCATAGGAAATCACCTGAGATAAATTTATTTTGCTTTCAAATATTGAAGCTTTATGTATATGCCTTTTTATAGAAAGCATTTATAAGGAAATTGAAAATACCTTTCTGAATCTAGTTTGGCGATTTTCTATACAGTTATATATTCAGGGCATATTTCTATAAAAACATACATGCAGCATGTGTATGGATGAAGAATAATTCTGATTATTTATCACTAACAGCCAGGACTGAAAATTTTTATTGTAAGTACTTTCATTCACCAGTAGTACATCTTCAGCACCACCAGCTGTTCAGCTTTATGTCAAGATTTTTAATCTGGCACTGAAAAATCAGAATTTAGTTTCCCTGTTCTACCTCAATACTCCCAGAACAAAAAAGCTAAGTTTTTTTTCCTTAGACTGGTTAAATGATCTCATAGCCTCATAAATCTGAAAAAATATTGCTACAGCATCAAATGCAACCGGTACTGCCTTCATATCCTTGGTTAGTGAGAAGCCACAGTGATATGTATGAACTAGGAAAGGAGCTGCAATGCTTTTTCTGCTGGTCCAAGTGTGTTCTTTTCTTGCTGCATATTGGAGAGTCTGGAACCTTGTTTGATGAATAAAGCATGTATGTTTTAAGATAGAGGAAGTAACAGCACTGCAGCCACAGCACACCAGGCAGAGATGAGGCTGCAGAGGAGTCTGTGAGTAGCAATGTGGCTCTGTGACCCTTCTTTCTTGCTTGCTTTGCAGATGAACAGAGATACAGCACCATCCTCCATATCTCAGATCTCCCTGGGGGTGGGAGATAATATTTCTGCCAACTAAGTTTATATTAATTTTCAAGTAATAGCAGTTTTAGTTGAAAACAATCTTGGTATTTTTATCCTTTCTGCTGCCATCAGTTCAGCTGCTTTTGTTCTGTTAAGCACAACTCCTTGGAGCTTCCCTGTGGAATTGCTGAATTATGAATGGGTATCTGGATGTGACATACAGTGCACCCTTCCCAAGTCTTCCTGCAAATTCCCTAGAGATCTTTTCAAAGTAGACATTTCAGCTGTGTCAAAACTGCAGACACTTAGAAGATGGAGCGCTGATGGAACTGTTGAAGTTCAGCCATAGTCATGTCCAGTGATCAGATTTCTCACCTGTATGTCTTTTTCAAAGCAGCAAAATTATTCCTTTCTGAATGTATTAGCCAACCAAATTGAGATCTATGTACCTCGGACAATATTCTCATTAAAATCTAAGTGCAGTTTTCTGATATATCAGTTCAAAGGCAGGTGAAAAGCCAGAGGTCAATGTTACGCCTAAGATGTGTCACTCCCTACATATCTGCTTAAAAAAAAAAAATAGAGAAAAATTAACTGTCACAGTTGAAATCAGTGTGGATATTTGATTCATAGGATCAATTTTCCAGTTTTGGAGAAGTCTGAATGGAACCATTATTCTTACAAATAGGTCTTGAATTAGTAAACGCAGATGATACAGAGCAGCATTTAGTTGAAACAATTATCTCAATTACCTCTCTTTTTTTTGAGAAAGTCAACAATGGTAATTTTTCTGATTGTTATTTGCAGCTGATTCTGATAAAAGGTTAAACTATTTTTGAGCACATTTTTTCTGTATATCAAATTTTTGGAAAAAAGATATGTGAATAGGTGAAAGAGCAGTTTGTTTTCTCATAAAAGATAGGCAGTAAATAACATTAATGTATTGCTTAAAAGGGTTTGGAGAGAAAGTTATTATCTCTCCATCTAGGAGACTACTGATGAGGCCTCATATGTCCACTTATCATTACTAGGTCAAATAAAGGTTTTGGCAAATGTACCTTAAATGCACTTTCAGTTATAATGCCTAAAGGCTTTGAATTTGAAAGTCTGTATTGTATTACAGTTGTGAGTGTACAAAACCAATGCTATAGATATTTTTATTTATTTATCATATAAAATGGATGGCAATTATGCGATTTGTAATTAGTTTGTGAGGAGGAGAGCAGCTTCAGGTTCAGTGAGCTCTTTGCAGGATGTTATCTCAATCCATACATTTTGTGCAGTTATTTCACAAAGGCATGGGGCTAGCTTCTTCTAGTGCTGCACCACTGAGCTCCCTGTGGACTTCTAAATACCCATGTTTGCTCTTCCCTGCAGGATTATGGTGTCTAATGGAAGCAGAGGATTTGTCAATTTGTTGAGTTATTTCATACTCTGCCCACAGTGTGCTAACCTTTATATGGTAAAACTGGACAAAAGGAAGATACAGGAACACATGAATATTAAAGGAAACACCTGAACAACAAGTCATGTCAAAACTTGTATCAAGTCACAATAGCATTATGCACAATAGCAATAGTCACAGTAGCAGGCATTAATAACTACAGCATATATGGATATGTAGCTAAATCACATGTCTGTAGTCACAGGGATGCTGGTAACTACTCAGTTAAAAAGCTAGTGCTTTTGTTGGGAAAGTTCAATCCTCCTCTCTGGCATGACAGATACTTGTGTGAAGGTCCAATGATCTGGTACCAAAACACAAGGCAAAATACATCTGCATAGACCCTTCACACATTTGGCTCACCTACCGTGGGCTGCAAACTGAGGAATAACCTGAAGTGCTGTTTGCTGGAGCAGCACTAACCTTTCAGAGCTGAGTAGGACAGAATGTAGAAGATAAGATCATGGCAGATGCTCTTCACTTTCTCAGGAGTTTTGTTTCATCAAAGAAAACTTATGGAGACCATATTTTCTGCCCAGCTGTGCCATCTCTGATTTGACTGGCACGCAAACCAAGGAACCTGCCGTGCCCAGTCCTTCTGCCCTGGGAGAATTTGCTGTAAGTGCCTGGAGTTGGTACTTAACCACATGGGAAAATCCCTGTCCCATAGCCAGTTCCCATCACATTCTTCCCATCCCAAGTATGGTCTCCTTACTAAGAGGTTACCTGGACAATCTCTAGCTAAGGAGCAATGATGGCCAGTCATAATTCAACTCCCACATCTCCTTACCCACAGCTGATAGAAGACAGGCAGAATACTCAATATATGTGGTGACTATGGGCTCAGTGTCAGACCTGCTTGCTTTAGGCCCCAGAAGCCCTGTTGTGGGTTGACCTTGGCTGGATGCCAGATGTCCACCAAATTATATCTTCTCAGCTGGAGAGAAAATATAATTAAAAAATAGTTAAGATAAGGACAAGGAGATATGACTCACTGATTACTGTCATGGGCAAACAGATCCAACTTGGGGAAATTAGTTGAATTTATTATCAATTAAAATCAGAAGAGGATAGTAAAAAGTAAAATCCTAAAAACACTTTCCCCCCCACTCCTCCCTCCTTCCCATGCTTAATTTTAATACAGAATCTCTACTTCCTCCCCATCACTAGTGCAGGGAGACAGGGAATGGTACTGTGGTCCGTTCATCACATGTTGCTTCTACTGCTGCTGAAGGACAGGAGTCCTTCCCCAGTGTGGAATCCCTCCCACAGGAAACAGTCCTCCATGAACTTCTGCATTCTCAGTCCACCCTTTCAGCTGCAGTTCTTCTTAGACCACTCCAGCATTGGTCGCTTTCCACAGGGTGCAGTCCTTTAGGACTACGTTTCTCCAGCATGGGCCCAAGGTCACAGTTTTGTCAGCAAACCTGCTCTAGCATGGGCTTCTCTCTCCACAGGTCCATAGATCCAGCACAAAGTGGGTTTTCCATGGAATCACAGCCATCTTTTGGGCATCTGCCTGCTCCTGCATCCTCAGTTGGCTGAAAGTTTTTCTCTAATCCAACATGGGCCTCCATGAACTTCAGGGACAGAGTTGCTTCATAGCTGCAGGGGAATCTCACACCCCGTGGTTGGAGCACCTCCTTCCCCTCCTTCTGCACTGACCTTGGAGTTTGCAGGGCTGTTTCTCTCTTCCGTGGCTGCAATTACTTCTCTGCAAGAAGTAATTGCACAGAAGTATGTTTTTGCACAGAATAAATTGCACAGAATAAATTTTTCTTCTTTTATATGTTATTACAGAGGTATTACCGCCATTGCTGATGTGCTTAGTTGCCACTTCTGATGGGTTACAAGCAAAGGAAACATCTGAGTTAAAAGGGAAGACAAGGTAGAAAATATCTTGGAGCTAGTCTCCTCTCACACCAAAATGTGGCATATGTGGTTTCTCTATTGAGAATGTAAGTGTAACTGGTATCTTTGCTCCAGGGGAAGGTGCTGGCTGTGAGCACCAGCCACTCCTGCCCACCTTGAGTGCCCTCAGCAAGGCACAGAGTGACACTGCAGTCTTCAGGCACTGTTGTGCAAAAAGGACAGCATTTCATGGCAGTGAAATGGCAGGGAGTCACTGCTAAAGGGTGGGTTTGGCTTCCAAATTTTTACTGCTTACAGTGTCCGGGGAAAGGGGAGCAATTAGATTTGGTTTTCTTAGTACCTATGCCACCCCTTAGATTTGCAATGCAGACTGGGGTAAGGGCATTGCTTTCCCTAGAGCCCTCTGCTTTTACTGCTGGCCATGCTGGCTCACAGTGAACATGATGTAATTGTTTTGGTCTTGGCTGATAGAGCTGTTTTGGCAGCCACTGAACTGGAGATCGGCAGTAAGCAAAGTCCCTGCTCCACATGCATTTACAAAAGTGCACTGTATTTGATAAAATCCATCAGTATTCCCCTCTCTTCAAAGAAAAGGTGAAAAGAATCCATCCCTTCTTCTAAGGAGATTGTGAGCAGGCAGCATAATGACCTCCATTTATTACTGGGCTTCTTAGCACTGCATCTCAGGGGATACAATTCAGATTTGTATGATTCTCACATTGCTCATAGGGATGAAATCCAATCCACAAATGAGATGGATGGCGTATTATCCTCTACTGAACATTAAAGGCTATCCTCCTCATGAAACAGGTACTTACTGAATAAAGAATGCTTGTGTGAGACACACGATTCTTAAATGTCAAACTCTTTTTTTTTTTTCTAATGGCAAGTGTAACTCCACCTTCACATTTAAATAATGGTTTTCCTTTGGGAAAAGTATTTTTAGACATGAAAAAAGTTATGTACTGCATTTTATAAACTTTTTAAAAGAAATAAATGTAAAAGAATGCTAGAAATTTAGCATGTTGGTTTATTGTGCGTTGGATTCATTATTGCACATGGGTTATTTTGATGGAAATAATGCAAATGAATAATTTTCTTAAATTTTTCATGTACAATTGAATGTACAATTGAACATTCCAGTTCTGGGCATGTCTCCATCATTGAGTATCTGACTGTGTTCTGTACAATTTGCAATGTATTATAGCCCACAAGCCTACATATATATACACACAAAAGCTGCATCAGTTCTTTGGACATAATGAAATTGTATCATTATTCCTTTTTCAAGTTAAACTATCATATTTGCCTCTCAGTTCGACTGATGTGTGCTTTTGAATATAACAGCAGTTTTCACTTCTTTGCCTTGCTACTCAGCACTTTGCATCTATTACTTCAAAAAGCTATTTGAAACAAATACTTTAACATTACTTTTGCTCCTGAGTGTCATCAGACCAGGAACTGAGTCTCTAGCCTTTTGGAAGCCAGCTTGACCACCCCAGATGGTACCTGCCATCCTCTATTTTCTGCTTGTCCCAAAAAAGTGCTCTGCTGGGCTTGGAAGACTAGCAGGCACTTTTGACAGGAGAAAAAGTAAGAATTTTGGAAGAACCCTATTAGTCAGCCTCTCTGACAGCCTTCACTTTTACTTTCAGTGGAACTGCTGTGCTTCTGCTGGATCCTCTGCCAGGAATCTTTGTGACTTTACTGTGAATCTCTTCACATTCCTGGAAATATCCTGCCATGTCTTGGACACCCTAGAGCTTCAGAAAAGAAGAAGTATTTCTACCCACAAGAAAGAGAATGCTTAGGGGGAAGTGTCTGGTTGGCTTAATAGGAATGACAGCTTTTCATCACTCTGGAAGTCAGCAAAGATGTTTCTTGGGCAACTACTGCCGTGGTTTAATTAATTTTTTAAAAGTTTTATTTGTCTCTTCACTAATGTCAAGTGAGGAAAAATAGAAAGGTTAAGCAAAGTTAATAGCAGTTATTTCCCACCCCCAGGCTTCTGTAGCCATGTACGGCTCCCTTAGTAGAAATGAAAAGGCCTAATGCCATTAAGGATACTTCTGTGTGAGTTTATCTCAACAGGTTTTGCAGCTGCCAATGATGATGAATTAAAATATTTACCAGAAAACAGCAGGAGAAACAGAAAAGGTACATGCTGAGGAGGAGTTAGGGGAAAGTCTCTGTAGGTTCTGGAGATCAGCAATCCTTCTGGATTCCCATGAAGCTCAGAGGCAGGGCTGTATGTGCACCTGGTGAAAGAAGGGAACACCAAAGGGGTTTTCCAAACACCTATCTAAAACCTGCAAAATCTGTCACTGTAAATAGCTTGGACTGATGTCCCAGCTTCAGCCCATCACAAATGAATGTATTCACTACAATTACTTAAATCTACAATACTAGTTTGGGTCTCTGTCCCAGCACTTCCTATTGTCCAGAGGAGAGTACTGTAAATTCTTTCTTTGAGTTTCTTAGTAAGTGTTGGGACCTTATAGAAATAAATTAAAGCATTCCTAAATGTTCCTTCTGGGTATGAAATGGAACATCTCCCTGGAGTAGAATCAAAAGCTGAGTCAGCCTTGAGAAAACAAGTCTTTGAGAAAACCTAAACCTTTCGGGAAAAGCCAGATTGAAAATTATTTCTTAATGTGTCAGAAAGACAGATATTAGAAGTGGGTGAACTTGCTTGCGTTTTATTTACTTTAAATATGAAACAGATTTTAGTTCTGTCAAATTTTTATATTTTCATACACATCTTTTTTTCCTTTGAAAATGTTTTACAAAATGCTCAGCCAAAGAAATTTGGGTCAAATTCACTTGAAAAATTAATTTGAATAATCCAGCTTACTCAAAAATTCAAATTATTCCATTTTAAAAAACTCCAAATTTGTATCGATATGGAAGCCTGAATTACCTTGAAATTCATTACTATTTTGTAACAAGCAAATTGTACCATATGCTTTCTTCATAAACCTGTCTTTTTCTGAAAGGAAAAAGAGGTAATCTGAAAAATTTTGTTCAATAACATATGTGTCTGTGTTGGTTATGACTGTTTCTTCAAGCTGCATAGGAGATGTGGTATCTCCACATATTACAGCATTTTAAAAAGTTTCATCTGCAAAGCAGACATTGCTGGGAGAAAGGCAGACATCCCAGCAGGCTGGAGGAGGCATGGGAGCAGCATGTGTAGGGGAAGCAGGCACTGACCAGCACTGCAGGCGTTGTCTTCCTGGGTGCCAGAAATCTCCTTTCTGCCTTCAGCTAATACCAGAAGGCAACACGCAGCAGCAGAAGGGAGGCTTATCAGTACCTCTATCTTTCCTGGATGTACATAAGCAAATATCTATGTGATGCTTGTGGCTATAGGAGATGCATGTTCAGGAGCTTTCTGGGATGGAGCATCTCCACTGTTGACTGACTTAGTAAAAGAAGATGCTGTAAGATTGGATCTGCTGTAGGCTGGGCATGTGAGAGCAGCTTGAGACCTCTCAGTTAGCTACTGTGTGATAAAACTTTTATCCTCTTTTAAGCACAGTGAACTGGCTCATGATTACCTAAAGTGTGGGCTCACACTCCCAGCCGTCACAGTGCTGCTGGGGATTTGTGAATTGCCCTAGTAAGGCAGATTAGTGGCTGAAGCAATTGGTCTCTTCACCTGTGATCAGACTTCAGTGGATGGGAAACTGCAGAGAATCTCCCTCTTCAACATCAGTCCCATTTTCCCTTGTGCTGGCAAATATGCTTGTTAGCATGTCTGAAGTTAGGGGTTATGTGTGAAAGCACATTCCCAGGGTTTATCTCACACCCACAGTTGACTGCTTTCTGTAGTCCCACCATAATGAGCCTGTTAGTGAAGGCCACATGAAAGATTCAGCCTCAGGACATCTGCCCTGTTCACTACTTGCCAAAAACTGGATAAAACTCTGCTGCTGGTGCTCTCCATACCTTATAATGTTTATCACAAATCCAGGCTGTTTGAGCAGGATGTAGGGTATGGAGCTGAAGTTAATCCTCCTGTGCACTCTAAGTGTGCTGAGCCATCCCGTAGCAACTGATCATAGGCAGATTTTACAGTATTCAAAAATTTTCTCATGTCCCAATTGATCACTGTGACGTGAATGAAATCAAAAAGGAAATATCCTCACCTATTATACAGAAACTCTTCTAGAAAAAAGAGCTAGGCAAATTTAGGGGATTAGGATGTCCATTAATTTTTTTTTAATGCTGGCCTCATCAGTGTATTTATAATAACTGAGAAACGGAGTCTGCAAGCCAACCTCAATAGCACACAGGGAGAACGGAAAATGGCTCTTTGGATGTACTGGGTGCTGCTACAGAACTGTTCTGTTTTCAGCGTTCCGGACTGGCTCAGGGAGTCATTTCATTAGGTGCTGCCAGTGTTTCAGGACCTAAATAAATGGGTCCTTAACTTAGGAGTTGGTCTTGTGGAAACAAGGAAAAAGAAGAGAAAATAGTAGTAGTAGTAGTAGTAGTAGTAGTAGTAGTAGTAGTAGTAGTAGTAGTAGTAGTAGTAATAATAATAATAATAATAATAATAATCCCCAATTGTTGTTGATGTTGCTTTGTTGTTATTGTTATTGTTACTATACTAATTTTAAAGATAAAATTTTGGAGAAGTGGAGAGGGTGATTGCTTTGATTTTTGCTAAAGAGGGATTTATTGCTAAGGTACATACAGAATCTGCAATACCTCAGTAAAGCTGATGCTGATCACTTCACCCAGGACTGGCAACTCCTGATTCTTCTTTATATAGCTTTTAAATGTAAGCCAGGGTTTATTGATTTCCTCTGGGTTCTTATGTATGTACTTTTTCTTTTCTGCACCTAAAAACAAAGTCAGAATTATTTTTTCTTCTAAGCTAGTCCTTTCTTCAGGAAATGACAGATTTTCCATTAGGAGAAAAGCCTTGCAAGGAAAACTTACAGAACGAATGCCTTCTCACCCTGGCGCCAGTATGTAGAACAGGCAAATGACCCGAAGCTGTGGGGCAGAAGGAGCCGTGATTAAAATAGTTCCCTTCCCACTCACTTCCCCTTCCCAGCTAGATCATCCAGAGCAGAGGAAACCAAGAGCATCCATGGGAAAGGGAGGAGGAAAAGTCTGCGTCACTGAAATTCCAACTGCACCTCCCATCTCTTCTTATTTCTTCCTAAAGATGATTTCAAAGAGTTAAACTGTTTCCATATGTCCAGTTCCAGAGTCTGTAGCCTTTGGCAGCCCTGCTGCATCCAGCTGCAGCTGCTACCTGTGTGTTCCCGGGGCGCCCACCCGTGCACGCGCGTGCGAGCGCCCAGATCCATGTGCGCACGCATATGTGCTCTGACCTCTGGGCCCGGCCACACTGGTGCTGGACCCGTCTGTCTTGGGGAAGATGATAATTCAGAATAATATCCTTCCCCTCCTCTCTTACGCTCAGAGCGGACCATAGGTCATATCAAACAATATACAACTGAGAAGAATGCAGATAAACTTAAGTCTGTGTAGCCCAGCAATGCAGCTAGCCGCCCACTTGTGAGGTACTAAACTGGTGTACACATGATACACAAAGAATGCTGGCTGGTTTCACCAATCCCTTCAGACAAAAAGGAAAAAAAAAAAAAAAAAAGAAGAAAAGACCTGATCCTTGTCTTTATATCAGTGAGGTTGGAGCTCTTGCTAATAAAGGAGCTTTTCCCATGATGCAGTGTGATAAGGATTGGCCTACATGTAGCCCAGCAAGCCACTGCTGATGTTTTCTTGATTAGGTGTCTTATCTTCCATTGAGCTGCATCTGATGAAGGTTGCTGACAGCGTAATGGCAGGAAAAGCATCGGACAGCTCCATAAAATGGCAGCTTTGCTATGACATGTCAGCCAGGACCTGGTGGATGGTAAGTTGATGTGGTAACCTTTTTTTCCTCTCCTTGGAAGCTTTTTTTTCTTTTTTGAACTCCTCCTTCACTGTTGCAATGCACGTGCTGCAAAGTTCAGAGCGCGCAGTTTGCGGCTCCAGCTCAGTGACTCTTCAGAGCTCCTAGCATCACAGTGAGATAGATAGGGTTTCTCTGCTGCTGCAGGGGCATGGGCCTTCTCATTAAAACAGCAGCAATACAGCACGGGATTTTTCTTTACTTTCTCTATTTTATTTCTTCTCCTCTGCAGCTCTCTCTCCTCTTTTTTTCTTTTTTCCTTTCTTTTTTTATTCCTCCCCGCTGCCCAGGCTAGTTGGTATGAGAATGTGGAGCTGGAAGCAGTCACAGAAAAAAAGAAAGCAGCCTTGTCATCATGCTCTTGGCTAATTGTTCTTGAGTTGGTCTTAAAAATAAAGCAATCTGCCTCTTTATTCTGTTTCCTCTGAATAATTATTTAGAAAGTGTATTGTATCATGTTGTGAGCAGCCTCCTAATCACTATGCAATTGTCCCCCACGCTTCTCTTTAATTTGGAGTCCTCCTCCCTACCAATGAATGCAGTAACTGGAGCAACTACTGATTAATATGCTGCTTGTCATAATTAAATTTAGTTAATGAGGATATGCATATTCAGTCCATTTTTTCTTTGTTTGGATGAGCATGGCTTTTTTGTTCATATTTATACAGCTGCAAATGAAAGCGGAGAGCTGGAAAAAAAGCAAACCTTACTGAGCTCAGGGAAGGGTGGACCCTGAGAGATAACTTTTTTTAATGTTACCAGGCAAAGGAGCCCAAAACTTTATTTAATCAAAACAGTGGGACCAGGAGAAAGTATTTTGGGAATGAAAAGCTTTTCTCCTCAGCAGAATTACATGAAATTTTCTCCACATATGGATTTTTTCTCTTGTGGACAATAGTCTCTTGTATGCAATAGCCATGCCATGAAAGAGACATTCGGCTGGCTTGCATTCCATTATGAATATTAATTTAATTCTTGAGTTGCTTTGTCTGGTGGTGTATTTTTATCCTTTTCATTCCTTCATTGATTGCCTTTGCTTGTTTGTCGGGATGATTATAATGCTTACTGCATGCACTGCGTTTTTACAATTAATACAGTGCTGGGACAATAGGCACTTTATTCTTGGGCAGTGGGTCTGGGGAGCACCAGTGGAGAGCACATCCCAGTGCCTGGACAGAAGGCAAGTTTCTGATTATAAGTGCCTTCCTACACTGCTTTGCAAGGACTTCGTTATCTTTCCAAAGGTGGATGTTGATACGTGCCTTCAGTGAGGGTATCAAACCTGAAGGGAGTATTTAATTTAAATTATGCTTATTACTTGTGATTGTTTCTGTAGTTTCTGAATACTGGGAAGGAGAATTATTCTGTCTTTGCTACTTGTTGAACTGCTGGGGTAACTTTAAAAAGAACAGTAGAATGTAGATTATAAAAAGCTGTTTTGTTAATCTGCTCTTTTGCTGGGGGTTACACTGTTTAGTATCAGCTTTCGATTCATGTTTAGATCTTTAATCAGATTTTCTTCTTGTAATTTTGTACATTATTGAGTAGAGCTGTTAAAGTGACTGACAGATGTTTAGATATAAAACAGTGTATCTCCTTAATATTGCTTGTACAAAGGCTTGTATTTTATTAAGGAGCACATCTTAAGTTTAATATAGTGTTCACTAAGTATAGCTTTCAGTGAGATGGCATTGCTTCCAAAGGGAGAAGAAAATCAATACTTTCACTGCAGTATTTTATCCTGAATGGGAATATGAAAAGCAGATGTAATATAAATGTTCATTTTCTTGAGTGTGTATTTCATGCGCACTTTGGAAAGGGAGTTTAAGAAAGCTTGACTGTTCTGCATGGGTAAAAATCCAAAGATATTTTAGATCTGCGTTCTATTTCTAATTCATCATATTTCTAACTTACAAATTCACAGCTGTAAAATCTGAGGTAAACCCATGTGTGCATGGCTTTATACTACTAATACTAATTGTTTTCTCTCAGAAAAGAAAAACCTTACGCTGCAATACCTTAGTGTGCAAAATATTATCACAGAGTATATTGTGTAATGTACTGTAAGTAAAACATTTATACTTCTGAGTGAAAAAATAAGGAAGACAGACTTCATCTTTCTGCTTCTGCTTTTCCTGAATGATTGTAAACACATAATTCTAAA
Source organism: Taeniopygia guttata (assembly GCF_048771995.1). Taxonomy (NCBI): domain Eukaryota; kingdom Metazoa; phylum Chordata; class Aves; order Passeriformes; family Estrildidae; genus Taeniopygia; species Taeniopygia guttata. The sequence goes on along the minus strand of NC_133063.1, from coordinate 73,236,577 downwards.
TGTCTTATTGGGAACAGGAAATATTGTATTAAGATGGTTACTCATTGTTATTAAAAAGTTTATTAACAAATGTTATTGTGACAGGTATCATTATAAACTTAGTGGGATTTTATTATATATAAGTTTTCTATGTGTAAATATAGACATGTAAATATTAGTATCAAATTCCATTTGAATAAACCTAGAATATTGGCTTTTGATAACTTTAATTACTTTGAAGTAGTCTCATCAAGAAAGACAACATTCTGTCGTTCTCTTTAAATTAAGTGGAATGACTGTTGAGTTTTTAGGGTGCTTTTTGTTTCCTATCTTGCTGTTTATTTCCTTCATATTATTTTATTTGGCTACAATGAAAACATGTGGTTTGTCAGGGAACAACCAAACAAACATAAATTATGCACTGTCCATCTGTGTTCTCCTGAATACAGAGATATTTACTAAAACACAAAAGTTTTACTGAGAATACGATAAACAACCACATGCAAACAAAAGCAAACTTTTAATATACAAAATAACTCAATATATGTAAATCTGTTAACTGATTATCTCTTTATTTTCTAATTGTCTAAGCATGACCATCTTAGTTGTGCATATTTTTGCATTAAACTTTGTGATGAGGGAAAGAACATAAAGTGAAGAGACAGAACCTGTCTCTGTCAAGTGTTGTTCAGTACAGTTGGGAAATAATCTAGAAACTTTTTTTGCTGTAAAATCTCCACTTAAAAAGTGAGGAGGAATGCTAATGAGGGTGATTGAGAGAATGATGCCCATAGAAAAACTAGATATTTTTTCATTATCCCTTCATTAATGACAAATGGCTAGTTTGGGATTATAGTCATAATCAGGTTTTGAGATTGAATTCACAAATTTAATAGTTCATTGCTTTACAGGTCTCAAAATTAAAATCTAAGTAGCTATTTACAAAATTTTATGGCATTACTAATAGGCTGTTCAGTTTTTCTTGTGGGAAAAGATTCAAAATATTTACATCCAAGACATATCTTGAAATCTATTTTGTTAAATCTGTGCCTAAATCCGAATTGATGTCTCTGGTTTGCAGATCATTTTCATGCAATTTTATAGAGGGAAATACATATTCTAAAGAAAAATCTTTTCTTCCCAATATCAAAATCCTATTTTTGTGCACAAATTTACATGCATCTGCAGTAGAGATAATTAAAAACTGTATTTTCAAATTCTTGGGAAGAGAAGTATTGAAATCACAGATTTTAAAAAGAACAAACCAGAGACAATGAAGAACTTCTCATCTATTGCAAATACTGCACATTCTGTTATGCTTAATGGCTTGATCTAATGATCAAAAACATCATAACAAAATTTTCGAATAAAAAGATATGTCAATACAAATTTTATCACATTGTATTAAGGAATATGAATAGCACAAATAATCCCAAGTGGAGGGTAAAATAATAACAATTTAGATGCTATATTTCAGCATTAAAAATAAATATTCCAATCCTAAATTTATTAGTAACTCCAGGTTTTAATGTACTTTTTGGTTTAACACAAATGTTAATCACATTCCAGGGGAGTTGCAGTATGTCAATATTTTCCAGCAGCACATCTGTGCAGTTTTCTAATTTGGATTAAAATGGTATTCATAACACAACAACTCCATCAGTTGTTCAGATGTACAGCTTGCTAATAAATCCTTTGTTCTCAATAATGACTTTTAATTAAATGATTTAGAAACAAATGTCAGCATAACTGTGGACATATTGAATATGCTGTTCTTATTTGTGAGCCTAGAACACCAGATCTTAATTCTATAAGTTTCAGGGGGAGGAGTGGGTAGGAGGATATAAGGTTATATCCATAAGCAGTTGTTCTGTTTTCTTCACATGAAAGTGCCAACAGTATATCTAACATACTGCAAGACATTTACTGACTATCTAATGGTTATTCTGAATGATGAGCCACAAGGTATCTTTTTGAAGATATGTTTGTTAGGCTTATGAGGTGCTATAAATATACATTTTTAAGTTCTTGTTCAGAACAATTGCATTTCTGTCTATAAAAAATATTTGTCGCATGTACGCTGTACAGTTGGACAACTCAGAATAAATTTGTTTAAAATCAGAAAGGTCTTTATGGAGAACTGTAAACACTGAATGTATGTTTATCTCTATTGTTAAATGTTTTTTATTATGGAAGTGGGGAATAATCTTCCTCCATAAAAAAAACCCAAAACCACAGTAGCAGTGCACATACATTACACACATACTAATAGGATGCGCTAATGTAGAATTAAGGTGTTTTTGATCATTTTCAATGCTTCTTCATTGCTAATTTAAAAAAATATGTCCCTTTAAAATGTGTCCCAAGAAAAATATATTTGTGCTTACTGACAAGCACATACCTCTCTAACTCCTCTCTGCTTTTAGACACGTTATGATGGTGTTTCCAGTTAGATTTGCTACTGTGGGGTGTTAACAGTTGCAGCACCTTCTCGGCAAAGTTACTTTTTCTGCTTGTGCTTCATACTTTTTTCCAGGACTCTACTCTGGGAGTCTGATCGTGCCTTTGTCTGTTCACTCTGGCAATGTTAATAGATTCCTTATAGTGAAAACTGAATGTTACCAATATGAGCATTAGTTTGTGTAAAGGTGTGCTTATGACTGTGTATCTAAACGTGTGTGCACTGCGTTGGCTAAAGGATCCAATGTCCACTAATATCAGAAAAAAAAGCAACTGTGTAATTCTAAAGTATCTCTCTACAGCATGTAAAATGCAATTGTACTTTCAATAATTTTACATTATTACACAACTGTAGTATTCAAAATGTAATTAATATTGGTGTTTTATGTAGCTATTCAATTATAATTTTCCTTTGTAACATCTCTGAAAATGTATTATGACTGAGGAAATGTGTGTTCCAACTAGACGATGGCACCTTGCTGTACCTGAATCTTCTGTAGGACCTGCAGAAATTCTGTGCAACTCATAATAAAGTTGCTTTTTCTGTTCTGAAGTTATCACTTGATTCTTTCACTTTATTTTTTCCCCCAGATATTTGATTTCTTTGCTCCATTTAAAAAAATATTATGTGAAAAAAAAAATTGTTTTCTAGCTGGAATTTATGGTCTCCAATGTTACTTGATTATGATTGAATCCAAATAATGAAGAAATAAAACTGATTTTTCTATGCTTTAATACTAGTAGACTGAAAATTCTGTCAAAACAGAGTATCTTACTCTTTAAGATGTATTTTCAGGATCCTAGTGTAAGACAATAGAATTTTAATCTTGAATGAAGCAATAATCAGAAGAGAAATGGAAAAATTAAATTAAAGACAGGTGAAGCTTTCTGCAATTCCTTTTTGCAATTTAATTTAGAAACAGAAGTTACTTATAGGAAAAAACCAAATAGGTCATTCCTTTAGTAGTTGGAAATAGGATATGGCTAGGTGTTAGCTACAACTGGCATTGAGAAGGCAAAGGCAAAGATAGTTGAAGAAGAAAGAGCTTCACTGAGAACAAATAAAATCAGTTCTTTCAAACCTTGAAGCCCAATAGGGTTAGAAACTAGCTTTGATTTTCTTTTTTAACTGCTAATAGCAACTTTAACACTTTAGCTGTGATGTAGTGATGCAATTAACTGTCTTAAAATTTTACTACTGCTTTTCAGAATTCAAAACAAAACAAAACAAAGCTACACCATCAATATTTTAACAGATCCTGTACTTTGCAATGTCATCAAAATGTTCCCCTGAATGTTGAATGTAATCCAAAAGTTTTTTTGTCCTTGCAGTAGAATGCAGTGATATATCTATGTTGTTAAACATAGGTTCAGCGTCGAATGTCACATCTCAGATTGTCATTGTGGAATGTCAGTTTCTCAAAGACATTCAGCACTAATGGAGAGATTTTCTATGTAGCACCATTTTAAATGATGACACGCTTCTTAGGGAATATGGAAGAATATTACCTTCCAGTGGAAGTGAACTTAATTCTTTGCAAGTCAAGGAAATAATGTGCTTAGATTGGTTGGACTAGATGTAAATTTTTCCAGTGCTCAAGAAAATGAGAAGAGGAGTGTTAATTTCTACCATATAATAAATACTTCTGATTTATTCCATGTAATAAATTTGAACCAATGAAGTTATATGATCTTTTGTTTAGGGCAAGACATCTATAAAATAAAGCTGTTACCAAAACCTATTATCTTGAGAATCATGGATAAAATATAGGAGCTAAGTTCCCCTTAAAAACAGATAGAGAATCAAAATAAATTCTTTACTACTATGTCTTTAAACTAAACAAGTTAACTACTTGAAATGCTTCATCTTCTTGTTATGGCACCCCAAGTTGTCCCGTTTAACCAGTCATATTCCATTTGCTCTGGCTGACTTGTGTTTGTTTGCTCTAACTACCTTATACATGTTTTGAAAAACTCTGCTTTTATAACACCTTTAAAAATCACCTGTTAAAGGATATTAAACAAGATTCTTTCACCAAATAAATCAGACTGGGCTTGTTCCATGCATGAAAGCAACATTGTGCTACCTGACAATAAAAGTTCATATAGTTTCAGAAACCACCGAGATTTGTTGCACTATTCTGAAAGTCTGATGAGGTTTTTAATCTCTCAGAGCACATCTGCAGACACACTGATGTTTCTTAAGCAGAGTTTACCACCTCAGATCCCAGCCACAGCACTATTCCTGCATGAGTATTTGTAAATCAAGGCTTTTTCAGTGGAATCCTTGAAGATACTAGGGGGAAATGGTGGTTTGTTTTCTGCTGGCCATGTATTGTTGTGGCCCGTTATTACGTCTGCCATTGCTTTCCCAGAACTGGCATCTTGCTGGCTAGGGCAGCAATGTAGGACTCTGTCATGCTAAGAAAGGAGAGTATGGCCCATATAAGTCTGTATAAACTTATTGTCAGGTTTCTTAGCCTGCCAGTCAAATTTGGTTTTGAGTGCACTTTCGGAGGCCCAGCATTAGGAGAAGGCATTAAATGGATCTAGCCCAAAGGCTGCCATTTACCCACCCAACAACCACGGCAGAGGCAGCAGCAGAAGTGCTGGCTTTCACTTTACACCTGGGCTTGAATCTCGGCTCTGCAAGGGTATAACACAGTCCTAAAGCCCAAGAGTTTCCCATACTTGATACTGATAATTAGCAAGTTTGAGAGACAGTTTAAGACTCTTGGTGCAGAGTTTGAACTTGCACCTTTTGCTTTATTCAAGTTAGTACTGAAGTCTTCAGTAGCGATTTCAGTTCATTCCGACCAACAAGCTTTTCACTTTAATCCTGTCAATGATGTGTCTTGCTCCAACTTCATGCTGTGAATTGTCATAAAAATCTATTCTTTTCATTGAAATTAGATACAAACCTGAAAATTATTCCAGAGGGAAAAATGCTGTGAGTTTCTTTTAAGCCTGAGACCTACCTTAGATGAAGAGCAATTGTGATTGAGAGAAGGGAGAAGTTAGTTTGTTCTTTCTCAGGTAAAATTACACTGTGGTTAATGCTGCTGCCCAAATAATTGGTGCAAAATCTTTAATGCATGCTATGTGAATGTGTTAATAGCAATGAAAGATAAGTTCTGAATTAGTAAAAAGTCTTACCCAAAGTCAGTATCATACAGTGATCTTCAGCCCACTTGATCCAGAATGAAAATAGTTTCTATAGTGAAAATACATCTCACTGGAAAGTAATAGGGAAGAATATAATACATTTTTAGTGTTCTTTCACAAATCAATAAGCAAACAGATGTGTCATTAACTGAAGGAATGTCTACACTTAATAGCATATAGATTATTCAGGTCCACTTAAATGCCTTATCAATGCCTTTTACCACAGCAGAAATTGCAGAGGGCTTTAACTCTGAAAGGTGTTTTTACTTCTTGGCATGAATGATTTTATTTACATTCTATGTTTGTCAATCTCTACATCCCAGCTGACACTGATGCGTAATTTAAAGCTTCCTGGTATCTGATATGAAGGTTGTCTCCTCTTGACTGATTTTAGTGACTATTTTAATTTTCTGTATGCATTGTCAACAGCAAAATAATATCCATGCAGAAGTACAATATGTGACAAACATGGAAGGGAAAACACTTGAATTGGCTCTTGGGCAACTCAAAAATACAGCCCTGATTTAATCTTGCACCAATTTAAACTACTGCATCTAATAAGACCCAGCGAAGACAGAATTGCAGCTTATCTGTCTCAGACTAGGTGGTCTAATAAATATTTTTTCTAAAGCATTTTGGAAGTCACTTAGATTTTTCCATAAGCTTTCAAAGTTTTATAGCACAATAGTCCTAATAACATTTGTTGTACTGTTTATATGCAGATATTTTTAGTTTTGTTTCCTTTATTACAGCATAAAACAACAGATCTAGAGTGTTATTTTTCTGCAATAGTTTTCAATAAGAAACTTGAAAAAGTACAGAAGAAAATCTGAAATGTGCATTTTGACTATAAATAGAAAAGATAATTGTCAGTTTAATTTACTTTTTTACTTTACATGTTGTTGCTAAACTTAATTGAGACTGACTAAATTGGCTACTTGAATGACATGAAAAGAAGGTTCTGTTCTGGAGTATATTTAGGTAAGGTTTCTTAGTAAATTCCACAACACTGACAGTGCCCTTCAGTAGACATTTTTATACATCGATGTTCTGTACAGGCCAAGAGTGAGCTGCAATATTTAAATAGGTTTTAATATGAGGAAAGAAATTGTGCAGAATTATTTTGCTGTTGCTTTGTGTTGTCATCCGAGATATGGATGGTGATTTACCCACCCTTTAGTGCCCAACATTCTACAGATTGATCACAATTAACTTACTACTTGTATCTTATAATCAGGAGGTCTTGATACATGATGATGAATGTATCAGAGCCTTATTTTTCCTATGAGTGTACTACATTTTTGTCAACAATAATGAGGTGCCACAGTGTGAGTTTTGGAGATGAGATTAGTGCATGAAAGAATGAGTAAACCTGTATTCTAGGAGCATAACTGAGTCAAGCAGATCATGACAACAAGCATGCTACAGGAATTTGACACGAAACAGGGACAGACAAACAGGCTGCTAAATTGTGTACATATACAGGGCTGCACATTGTTGTTACACTTTAAAGATTGGCAGTCTTGGTAGTACCACGTTAGCTATTACCCAACTTTCCTGGCTTAATTTCCCTCTGTGCACTGTTAACTCAGACAGGCGTGAGCCCCTGATGCTTTTTGGTGGCACGTTGTTTATATATCAGAGCAGCAGGAATTGCGGCATCATGGTTTGGGAAACAGGCTTGAAGTGTAACAGCTAGCAGGTATGACTATAAAGTACATAATCTGCTTCTGCAGGAAGAGAGGAGAAGCTGGGTGACTGATGGCTTTCTGAAAAAAAAATCTGGTCAGGTTTCTCCTGCATTCCAAGCTGGAGTTGAAGAGAGAATTCAAGGTTAGCAGTCAGCCACAGAGTGCTGATTGCTTTGTAATGGAAAAAATTCAATTACATGAAATATTAGACTTGTCTCTCTGTCTTAGCTCTCCTCAATCTATTTAGTCAGGAAAAAAAAGAAACTTCCCAACAGATGCCTGGCTGCCTGGGTACAGAGAGGAAAATCATAATTTGTCTGTAATCCCTAATGCAAACAGTTGTTCATTAAGAAACAAAACTAATGTAATCTTGATGATTTGCTTGGATTTCTACTCTATCATGGTGTTTTGTACAGCTGGCAGGCTAATGTAATTTTACTTAGGAACCCAAAGCAATCTGGTACTCAGACAACACCATGTAGATTTAGGGAAATTTGGGGCTCAGATTAGCATAATACTAACTAATCATGAATATCATTTGCATTAATTAGAGTATTGGGGAAAGATGTTTTTTAAATGGAAGAAAATTGAAAGAAAGATTAAGGGCAAGGGCTTACAAACCTAGTTTTGTTTTATGCAAGAATATAACAGATGATTTCTGCTATAATGCCTAATATTTTAATGTGTAAGTATTAATTAGAGTATCAGCGAAAGATTGTTTCTAATTGGAAGAAAACTGAAAGAGAGATTAAGGGCAGAGTTTATGAATCTGCTTTTGCTTGTTGATGCGAGTATGCAGCAGATGATTTCTCCTATAATGCCAAAGAGCTTAATCTGTAAAAGATAGGGTGACTTATACACTACACAGTAGAAACACTTCAAGGATTTTTTTTTGAAATTAGGTTCATTTCAAGCAAAAAAATAACTAGATGGTGTATGATTACATCCATACTATTACTAAACATAAACTAGTTAGGTAAGGAAAAAAACAGCATTTGAAGGCATATGCTGTGAGTTAAAAGTAATTGATCCTCAGTAGTTTAGCATTTGGTATAGCTGTTTTCTTAATAATTAAAGTATGCCTAGGTTATATGAGTGCTTTCTTTTAATAAAGAAAAAAAGGTTGACTGTCTATACTTTAGAATATGTTAAAAATATATTTTAAGATGCTTTTTGTTTTAAGGCTGGGATCCAGATACGCAACACTTCTCTTCCTATATCAGAATGGTCACTCAATCCTTTGTGAGGAGATATTATATAGTTTTCATAATCTGGTATTTTAAATACCAGATTATGAAAACTATTGCAAGGTATGCCTTTGCTTACAATTTTTTTTCAGGAATTCCCTGTATGTTTATTATTATTATTGTAATATTATTTGTTGCTGCAACACAGTACTGTAGTATTCCCTATCATGTACAATTTCTTCAGTAGCACCACAGAGCTATTGGTTAGGCTGTGTAATTTCTAAGTAATGCCTAGTTAGTCACTGAAATTAAAGTACAATAGATATTACAGTGTGTATTTGAATGAGTGTAGGGGTATTGCACTGGGGCAGTGTTTTGTGGAGCATATTCCTCTACCTCACATACATTACCCGTTCTTACAGGACCTATAATTATGACATCTATTTGGTTGGAAACCTAATCCAAAATTTAAGTCAGTTTTCCCTCTGGCAGACTTCTAAAAATATTTTCAGAATGTAGCCTGAACAGTTTCTCATCAATATGAAACTTGTTCAGGCTCCATTCTGAAAACAGCTTTGTTTTGTCAAGGCTGCTGCTTCTCAAGCTTAAATAGCATGCACTGCTGTAGGTTAATTTTGCCTTCCAAGCAATGCCTTATGAGGAGTTCCACACCAGCCTACTTAATCAGTTGTAGATGTGTTTATAAGTGATGCAGACAATTAGTAGCTGGATGCATTTTTATTTCATTTTCACACAAAGCCTATATTGATGTTGCTAGCATTTAACTTTAAATTTATCTTCTTTTGTGAGCTGATCTACCAAACTAGAGAAATTAGATTATGTCTGCTGAAATTTAAGACATAAATATTTCCCAAAAGCAGTGTGATGACCTCTGTCTCTCATACTAGTATTTCTCAAGCTAACTTATGTGGAGCATATTCCTCTGCCCAGTGCTGCAGTGTGTGGTACACATGCAGTCCATGGCTGAAGTACAAGAGCATGCCCCCAGAAATCTGGGCACTGTTGCTGGATCTAAATTTGTTAGCACTTCTGCTTTGTGCTGAATTGTCCTGCCAGGTAGGGAAAGTGTCATAAAACATCTTTCCTTAACTGTTAGTAAATGCACACAGAACAGCAAATATGAAAGCTTCCCTCCATAATGAAAAGTAACTATATATACATATATAAGTATGTATAGATATTTAAAGCAGCTAAGGAAGAAGGAGCATAGGAACTATGTGTTCCTGAAGTATCCCAAAAAGTACAAAATGGGAATTTTGATTTAAGTAGAATTTAATGTCAATGTTATGTGGGTGAATCTGCAAGTAAGAACTGCCAGACTCCTTATGACAAGTCTGATACTGAACAGAAAGGTAATTTGTTCTGAAAAAGGGAAAGCTCCAAAAGCCTTCTGAGATGGTGATCTTATCATATTGATACACCTATCTTTGGTTTTGTCTCAGCTAAATATGTAGGACACATAGGATAATATTGTGACTAAAAATTATGAAATGCTTACTTTAGAAAAAGGAGTAGTATACATATTTTGCAAGTATTTTTACATATGTTGTGGATTTTAATTTCGTTTTCCACTCTCAATTACCCAAGTTTCAAGTACATTCTACTTCAGATCAGTGAAAAATGTTTCTGTTTTTGTTTATTTACTTGTTAGGACTGAAAAGGAGGACACTGGGAAGGTGGGAGGCAGAGGGACTGAGAACATGGCTCAGAGATACACAGACAGTAACTTATGTTATGTAGCATCATTTTGCACTCATAGCCAGGAAAATATAAGACAAGATTAAATTCCCTGCTCTGCCATACCTGAAATAAACAGATATATAGTCAGTAGATGCAGTATTATTCTTTTATTCAAATGTACAAAGTGGCATCAGAGACTCACTCCAAGAAATTGAACAACTAGAACAAAAAGTGAAATTTAGAGTATATACCTTTTATCTGAAGGAGAATGAAGGTGGTGAATTTGATTTCCCACACTGATGATAAACTCTAGACTGAGCTGCTTCTTTTCTTGCCCACCCTTTCCCCATTTTTCATATTTCATTAAAAAATATATTTGGGCTCTATTTTGGATTAAGGTTTTATTTAAACTGTTAATTTTCTGTTGAAAGTTTTGATTTGGTTTATTTGGCCTTTTGAGGAAAATGCTGTTTCAATAAGAATTCCCAGATATCTCAAATCCATGCTTGAATGAGAAGTGTGTGAGATTGTTTAGCACCAATTTAACATTTAAATGAGAAGTATTTACGGTATTAGGTAGCAAAACATTCTTATCTCTAGAAGTGTCTCCGCCAACCACAATCAGATCTAAAAACATATTTGAAAAGTCATAGCACATACTTTAAGAAGTTGAATATTTTCTATCCTAGTGTCAAAGACTAGTGGGTACCTAAGAGTAAGAGATGAGATCAGACAATGACAAGCAACTTTTTAAAAAGCATTTTAGGCAATTATGTTTCCTCATGTGGAAACTGAATCCTCAGTTTTGGGGCAGTACTGGTTTCAATATATGTGCTTTTTGGCAGTACAGTACATTTTGTTGCTTTACTCCTAGCCACTCTTGAAATTAAACAATAATACTTAGCATTTTGAACTGGGACTTGGCTCACTGCACTTAACATGCTGATATATTCCATCCTCTTTGTAATGGTAATGGGCTTGACTGCCTGAAAGTGTAAGTTCAATACAACCACTGCTTGAAACAGAGATACTAAATCTTGTTTGAAACAACTGAGGTTTAAGAAATGTTTTGACAAAGGCATAATATTTATGACTTTACTTTCCAGAAGATCTCAGGTTTCCTTATTTTATTCTTCAGATAGAATTGAAAATAATCCATGTCCATAAATTAACACGCAATAGTAAATCCCATGGTGATAGTCTAATAATAGCAGTCACCACAGCTCCTACAACTTCACCTGATGATTTTTCTTGGAGGCAGACCAGACGCAAAGATGCACAAAAATATTGCTCTTGCTTGTTCACAGCAGTGCACAGGGAGGGATTTATCTGGTGGAGAGAATTTGCTGTAGTGTACACATCTACATCTGAGCAAGTGGCCATAGCCTCCCTCTATAGTTAAAAGCTACTCACACAGTGGACTTTAAGGAGGGATTTCTGATTTTAGCAGACATCTGAAGCAGGATAGCTAAATAGCTATGTTTTCTCTTATGTAGGTTAACTGGTTAAAGGTTTGTTCTTTTGTTCTGTTGAGTGGCCATCATTTTAGGTGTCAATTAAAGTCATTTTTCTTGCTATCTATAAAGAAATTGCATGGTAACTTCAGTGAAATTACTTCAGAAATCTCTGAGTCTCTTAATACTAATGTCACTTTTCTCTGACTATTAATACATCCTTAAGCAAGTGACTTACTGATCTGTCTGCTGTAATTTATACAGGCACTGCACTGAGGGACACTTCTATAGGAATGAAGTGATTTTGCCTTCAGGAATGCTTTGGTAAGGGAACAAGGGAATTTTTGTCTGCATTTCTTCTAATAAAGGTTCATGAATATTCCACATATATTTCTATATATCTACATATATTTCTACATATCTTTGAACCTGGATGATATTCCTTAGTCATGTCCTGTGTTTGACTGCAGCTGTTTCACTGCCTAACATATGGTTATACATGGTACCACATTGAGTTGAGGTATATGTGAGAAAGAGTATTTTGAAACTGTTAGTGCATTGCACAACAGACTTCAGGAATTCAGTTTTTGTGTGGAACTTGAGACCTGCATGTAATACAAGATTTTGAACTGCCTACTAGCCAGTTAACCCCCACCAAAAAAGGGACTGAAAGAATTCCTGTAGGGAAAAACAGTAGTACTGTTTTTCAGTACTACTTCAGGAAGTTCTCTATTTAATCTGAAACTCAAACTAACAAACAGGCGAGTAGCAGCATATATTTCAAAGACAAAGTCAGTTTGCTCTCCATTTCCACAAAGTTACTAATCATAATGGCCAAGTTTATCCCTGCTTTAAAAACTTGTTAATGAAGACTATGTACTTATCTGTGCTTAGAATAAGATTAGAAGCTCTCCTTCTTTTGACTACTTATGAGTGAGGATGGGCAGTTGAACACACGCAATCACACTCACTGATCCAGAGAAGTGATTGGGCTGCAAGACACTTTCAAGCTGGCAAACTTTTTTGTGTTTTTGAGTGAAAACACAAAGTTAATTTGTGTTTTAATTTGTTTTTGGGTGAAAACTTGTGCTCTGGTGTTCTGTGCACCCAGAGTCCCTAATAGTCCTATTAGTATTATCTGTTGTTATTTTGTTATTTCTATTTTTAGCACACACTCACAGCCAGAACTGTTCATAATCACCTCATGACTGGCACTAAGAAGGATTCTCCTCCCCCACTTCCCCCCTGCCTTTTTTTTGTCCTAGCCCTCTAAGTCTGCTGGAAGAAAAGCAAGAGCTGCCCTACTCAGAAAAACACTGACTATTCCTCTCCCTCTGTTCCCATGACACAAATTACACAGCCATAGGAGACTATGTCCATTTAGAGAAGAGATTAAAAGGAATAGGGTTACTTAGGCTGGCAGGCAGGCGAGTGACAGGATATATAAGACAAAAATAAATGTTACAAATTGTAAGGAAGGTGATTGATTTATGGCACTGCAAGTTGGATTAAATGATCAGAATGTTAGGTTCCTTCCAGCTGAACCATTCTAGTCTATTATATTATGCATAACTAAAGTGAGATGGGATACATTCATGAGGGATGCACACAAATAATGTTTAACATGCTATGTGTTTAACTAATAGAACTCATGGTTAAAGAATATATATTTGTCAAATATTCATTGCTTGCTGAACTTACTGGGTTTAAAATCAAATTAGCAGTAGGATCAAGAACGAACAAACAGCCTTCAGTGAAGCGAAGTTTTCTTTTTTATTATCACACATAAATTATATATTTAGTTACATCATAATGCTATGAAATTATATTTATAAGCAGAGAGAGGTTTATCTTGGAAATGGATATTGTGTTTATACTTCTATTTGTCTGACCTATTCTTACAATTATTTTCTAAACTTTTCTTTGTAGTTAACAAGTGACTGTGTCCCACTTTTTTGCTGCCTCTATTGCTAGCTATACTGACAGTTTTTCATCTTCCAAGCAATTAATAAAAGAAACCTTTCTCCAAAGGCTAAATGCATAAAATAAAATACAAACAAAAATAATTAAAAACTTGAAAAGAATAACATAATAACATATAATAACATAATCAATACTAAACTGTGTCCTAAGTCAAAGCTGGTGACATGTTCATGTTTAAGTGACATAATTCAGAAGTAAATCTGATTAAACTGGAATAGTTATATTGGTGTCAATGTCTTAAAAACAATGAAGCCCTCTGCCTACAATATGAAACATTCTGCAACAACATGTACATCAAAGATGCAGAGTTTCCAGATGTTGTATCCTTAAGAAAAATGGCCCTGTACCTGTGAGGAAGCAGAATGGAGCTCAGAAGCCCAAAGTGTCAAGTTCTTTTGCTGCAAAACTTCTCTGCAACTTTTAGGTTGTCCATGCCTTGCTCTCCCTAAGTACAACATTTGGTTTGTCTGGAAGGACAGACGGATGGTGGGGCTTGGCAGAGCAGAGGCTTGAAAAGCTGAAGTAAACCACTGAAACTATGAAAAACAGGGTACTCACTATGCTGTATGCACCTGATGTGAACAAACTCACAATCTTCTATGTATGCTTTTGCCTGCAAGCCTAATACAATGTATAAATAAAGTTACTTCTGGGCATTGCTGCCGCTCCCAAACATGCTGATGACACCATTTCTTTGGCAAGGAGGGAAGAGCAGGCATATTCTCAGTGGCACCATACAGTTTATTCTCATTTCATGAAGAGCAGAGGCTTGGACTCTGTTTCTTTGCTTTGTGTGTAGCCTGGACTTCAGATGGAAATAAAGTTATTTCTCTCTCAGCAAAGTTTGATATAGGCAAGGTGTTTTGGTATTAGTACTGGAAGAGATGTGTGTGAGTTGCTATTTCAGATCACTGCCCTGAATGTGGCACCAAAATTAGACTGGGATGTGGTACCAGCTGCTTAGTGTATGTTGCCCAGCACCTGCAGTAATGTACTCTGACAGTTTAGCAGCAGGACTGGTCACATTTGTTGTCAGAGTACCTCTGCATTTCATTTGTATTACCCTTATTTGTTCTAGAGTCCTCCTGTGAAAGAAATTTCTCCCTCTTTGATAATTGTTAATGAAAAAATGTACTAAAACATAGTTCTGGGTTAGGCTGTGAAGTGTCACCATCTCAGCTGCTTATGCACAGAAAGAGAAGGGAATTTTTCTTTAAATCTTGCTTATTTTTTCTCCTGGTTTATATGTGCACTTTGTAATTTTTGTCTAATCTTTTAGACAGATAATTAATATGGGCTTATTATTCTAATACCTGGTTGCCTTTAAAAATGGTAAGTTAATTACTCTTATTTTTAAGGAGAGGCTTGATGTTCACAGAGAAATTCCAGTTTTATAACTTCTGCCCTGTCCTCAAAAGTGAAAATTACAAAGGAATTTCTTTATTAAATACAAAAAAAGATATCTCAGAGAACTCAACTACTACTGCCATTGCTACCCCTCTGTAGAAAAGGCTTCTATTCATATAGATAGCAAACTGAAAGTTAAAAGCAACAAAGACAGTATTGACTCACCTGTATCAAGTGACCCCAGTTCAGGTCTCCAATGGCTTATTCTGGGACCCTTCTGATTTTATCACAAACGTTACCTTTTCTTTTTTTTCATTGACTAATGTATTTTATCAGCATGCTAGGCAGGATGTAATTATCTTGTCCTTTTAATCCACAGAACGGCACAAGCAGATTGCTATTGTGTACATACATGTGAATGGACTGCATATTGTTTTCTTAAATACTTAGATTGGCTCCACATGTTTCTTTTGCTTAGGAAATAGAGTTTTGCAAAGAGACAACCTAAGGCATTTACAGATAAGAAAAAAACCCTTGTCTTTTTTCAGATGTTCCTTTTATTTAAGAATGTAGAGTGTAGCAGAGTTTTTGGAACACAACAGACTGTGACAGGAAAGAGGTACCTATACACTATTGGCAGCAACACCTTTGGTAAAGGAAAAATGTATTTTTGCACAGCTGATGTGACATGTAGCTTTTTTGTCTATAGAAGAGATAGAATATGTGTTAGGAAACAGTAAAAGGAACTTGAAGATGGTCTCTTGTCAAAACATTCTCAACTCTGATTTCTCAAAACATCTGCATCAGAAGCATGATTGCACCAGTTCAATCCTTTACAGCAGAGTTGCCAAAAAATTTCCAATGCAACAGCATTATGCTAAGACCTGTAGTGAGACTGCGGAATCTACCCTAAATAAGCAACAGCCATAGGTGATGGAAGCTTACAATTGCTTCCTACTCGTTCATTTTTAACATCTTTGTGCACTGCAGTGTTTGGTCTCAAATTCACTGACTGAAAGCCATCATAACTTAGAGCATCAACAGTCAGAAAAAGTGTGTAGAAGTCACTGGCCTCTACTCCACATCTAATAAACTGACAGGACTACAGAGAGACTTAAGTCCTCCAAGGCAAAGACAAAAACCTGCTGCAATGCCTATAGTGATGCAAGAGGAACATGGATATAGCTAAAGTATGAAAGAGGATCTGTAGCAGGAGAAGGTCAAGTTTAATAACACTGGAAATTTCTCTCAGCCATAATTTCCAAATAATTTTCCTGCATTTGACCATCTTTATAACCCAAATGAATGGATGCTTAAAAAATACTGCCCAGAGTTTTAGGGAAGCATCCATTTATTCCTCACTCATTTTCTTATTTGGTTTTCTACCTTTTAGATTATAACCAGTAATCTACCTGGGTCCAAGGAGGGGATAAATATACACTGTTTAACACTAAGCTTGTTTGTTTGCTCTAAGTGAAATACAGTCCTCATCTAGTATTAAGAACTAAGTGATATAAAGCTTATAATTCAAAAGTGAAGATGAGACTATACAAAATGAAGCACAAAACTTCATTTTTAGAAGTATAAAGCTGAAATGCAGAAGGAATATTTAGCACCTTTTTGCAGTCAAAATGGAAGTGTTTTATATGTGTGTTTGTGTGTGTCAAATAATGAGGAATTGGTAGTTTTCTTGATGGGCTCCTTTAGACTGATTCAAGGCAGGGTCAAGACATTAAGGAATTGTCAGTGTCCAAAAGTCTTTAGAAAAGTTGCAGGGGGAAAAAATTGGTCAATAAGTTATAGGAAACATTTGTGAAAGGTAAATTAAATAAGCTTAAAATGGAAGGAGAATAGGAGCTGAGACAAATAGGTCTCAGCTATTATGCTATGAAAGCTCCTTGAGGTTACAAACATACTTTTGGTTTTTTGCTCATAGCCTTTGTTCAATAGATGTAGCTGAATTGCTAAATTATTTTTCCACTGAGAGGGAATCAGAAGTAAAAGTTTCATCTTTCCATATGTAAAAACAAATGCTTTTTGTTTCAGCTAATACAGAGATCAAGATACTAAACTAAGCTTCGGCCAACTTAATCATACATAGAAAGAACATTGTTCACTTGCTGTAAAACAAAAGACATTAAATAATTATATGGGTTCTGAATGGAGATGTCCTCTTGCTAAAGCCCTCTGCTATTTGCTTTGGTTTCCCATTATCCTGTTTCTCAGGGGAATGGTTTTCTGCAATGGCCGTACACAGCTTTCCTAGTCTGTATTTCCAAACATAATTATCAGCCTTTATAATAGAGCTTCAAAAACTGCGTTATGGTTGAACTGCAAGAAAGTAGGCAACTGAGGAAACAAAAAATATTTCCATTTAAAACAGAAAAGCCTGTTTTTTGGGGTTTAATCAGTTCTGTCTAGATATTAAAAGTATTCTCTTTGCCAAAAGTGAAAAGATTAAAAAAACCCAAAAAACTCACCTAACTTCTCCTCAAGTCACAAGCTGAGTCCATTTTAATAGCCCTGTGTGCATAATGTCTTCTGTAACATTCCAAGATGGCTGCAAAATATGGGCTATATCTGGAAATAGAATTTAAGTCCTAATTTGTCAATTATCTGATTTGTGAATTGTGTTTATATGAATATTCATACTTTTATCTCTCACTTGAAAGGCCAGAGGATTAGCAACAGTAAAATGCTATGGTATTTATCTAAGTAAAAACCTCAACATGACTTTGTTATCAGTAGGCTACATCCTACACAGTGCCTTTGAAAAAAATCACAAAGAATTCAGACAAGCAGGTTTTTGCGAACAGTGGAGCAGAAGTATTGGCTTAATATTGTCATGGTTATCTTAGTTGTCTTCTTCTTAAAAATTTACTCCTATAAACTGATCTGAATGTAAGAGTGCAAAGAAATAATGCTATTCAAAAGAAGGCTCTGTTTGCTTTGTATCAAAAAAAAAAAAAAAAATCCCAACTAGTCCAACTAGTAATTAAATTAGAAAACACTAAGATAAAAATAATGCTTATGAATAGTAGGTGAATGAGTCACCACAGTATTTATATTTTACTGGACCTTTTTTTTCCATTAGTAATAAATCTTTCACATAAGGTGTTTTTTACCTGTTTACACATCTGGAGTCCTGAAAGTTCAGGCAATTGAATGCAACTGTGTGCTGAGCTGGAAATGAGTAGTGCTTTAGACTTAATCTGTTGTTTGCATTTTTTTTTTTTCCTACTATCCAGTGGTCAGTCATGTTTGCCTGGAAATCTCTCTGGTATTGCAGGCTCGTAGGAACTGTTTTGGACCTTTCTGAAATCACTCTGCTGGCAATTATTGGCTCATTGGTATAATCTTGGTGTGTCAGCAGCTTACACTAACAAGTGCCATCTTCCTTATAACCAGTTTGACAGACTGGATGGAAATACTGCCATGGCTCAGACATTTCTGTGTTTGTGGCTGCAACAGATTGTTGTTCCTGGAGCTGGTGCACAGCCGAGGCTTCTGCAGACATTGGCCAGGCTGCCAGGAGATGTGCACACACACCCCTTCTTCATTCCACAACATGATGCTAACCAGGACTTGGATCTCTGCAGGTTGTAGGTGCATGTATCCTTCTAAAAGCAGCTAAGACTGTTCTGGGCTGCCTGAAAGCACATATGCGTATACAAACACACAGAAGTGAGCACATGTACGAGCAGGGTAATAGCCTTGTGACTCGCTAGCAACCAGGACTGGAAAAACAAATTAAAAAGAGAATGACATAAAAGATGTCTGTGCATAGCTGTCTAAAAAATAATATGTTCAGCAACAGGTTGTTTTCCATCCTTTTGGGGTATGGGTGCTGAGCACAACTGACATCTCTGCACAAAAAGACGTCTGCTGTATGTGTGTTAAGATTTAGCACAGGTTTCAATCTGCCTGTTTTATTTATAATGAAATGCTAACTAAATTCAAAGGGAACTGTTGCTTCTCTTATGACATTTTATAGCACCTTAACATCTTAGACAATTAAAATTTGCATCAGTCAGCCCAAAAGAGGATGCCAGAATGGATTTAGGAAAATTCAGTCAAATGGTAATACAACTAGCTGGTGGTTATGCCTCTAATTTCTTATGTGGCAGGCTTATGACTGCTCTACTCAATATGAGTTTTTCTTGTCCTGCTTGATGGGGTAGTGGCATAAGCTAGACTCAACCATACTCTCTTTGTGTTCTTAGTGAATATGCATGTAAAGTGAAATGAGGGGGAGAAAAGGCTGTTAGCAGTTAATATCTCATCTAAATCACACAGTAATATCTCTAGAATGAGATAATCTGCAGAAAATCAGTATTCTATAACTAATTGTACTGTTACATCTATAAGGAAAGGCCCTTCACATTTGTGATTTTCAGTTACTTAGCCTCTTAAACATTTTTTTGATTAGTTATGTATATATATACCTTGTCAACGCATTCACCTAGAAAGTTCACAGCAATTATATTACTGTCTTAACTCTCTAGTGGAGCATTCAGCAAAACCCCACTGTGATTCAGGGCAGGTATGCCCTTTCAATATCTATACCATGATTTTATACAAATCCCAGCTACAATGAGTTTTCTGAATCATCTAAGAGCTGTATTGAAGGAGCTGCCTTATATACATCTGCCTGGAAAGACTAAAGTATATGTGTGTATATGTGTATAAACACACACACATACACACACATACATATGTACACACACACACATATATATATTCAAACATGTGTATGTATAGATACGTGTTTATGTCTATGTCTGTGTCTATATATGTCTGTCTAATTGTGAGACAAGGAAGATCTTCTAAAATGAGATATTTGTAATTAAATGTACAATGGCTGTTCTGATCCTTGAAGTTCTCTTCATAAAGATGTACAACCCATAATGAATGAAGAAACAGAGCTTGCCCTTGTGCATTATGCTTTGTTTGGAGAAACATTTCTCTGTCTATTGGTTTTTAAACTCAGCTACTCAGATTCTTCATATGCCATAAAGTGGAGACTTATAATTCTTGCCATGCAACTTGTGAAAGTTTGGCTTACTAAATTAGTTATTTCAGAGGAGGAAAATACAGAGGTTTTTTTCATGATGTCTGCATATATGTGTGCACAAATACTATGTTTATTTTTTGGGGGAAAAAAGGCCAGACTCTCAAAGCAATGATAGTTAGTTTAGAATCTAGTGTGACCAGGACCTGTTTGATCATATAATTAGAGTTACAACGGAGTGATATTTTACACCAGAAGAGTGGGAAACAAGGGGTTCTGCAAGTGGAAGAAATAGAGCAGATTGGGTTTTAGGAAGAATTTTAATTGCAATAAGAAGAGAAAAATAGGCTTTACACAGCTCTTTAAAGAAAAAGAGCAAAAACCCTGATACAGTTTTTCCTACTCTAGATTAAAAAAAACATCTTTTTGACATAATTCCCTCATATTGTACTTCCCATGTCTAGCAATTAAGTGAATGGGAGCTGTAAAGATGCTTCTCCAGTAACCTGTGTGGGAGCTGAGAAGGTGAAAGGAAAACAAACCAAACCTCCTCTGTGAAATGGCCCTGAAGCCCCATGTTTTTATGGTCTTCCCTCAAGGTGCTGCATAACTATGGCATCAGTGAAAATATATGGGAACAGGTAAACTATGCAGGTAAACTGTAACAAAGTTTAGGAAGTGCCATCTAGGAGTAATGTCCTTCAAACTTTCTGACAGGTAAAATGAAGCAATCTAAAGAGGTGTTGCAAAGATTCAGTGACCATAAAATTAAAGATTTGCAAGGACAAAAAAACTAGCATTTTGCTGTTGCTGAGCATAAAGCTTTTGCAGCTGAAACCAAGATTTTTAAACTAAACTCTATGTGAACATTAATAGATTTCTCTGAATCACATAGTGTTCAAGCAAGAAGATAGCATTTGGTCCTGTGGATATTAAAGTTATTTCTCTGATTCTTGGTCATTGCTTGAGAAGCTATAAATATAATCTCTATTAATGAGGCTGGCTACAAAGAGTATCTCTTAAGGTGAAAGACATTATGAAAAAAAATATCAAGGATATTTCTGTTTATAAAGCAAATATTACCCTGGATCAGTCCATAGAAACTTCAGAGAAACACTTGACTGAGCATGAAGAAAGTTGACTATCTGGAAAGAAAATAAAAATGGAAACTGATGATGGAAATCTGGTCCTACAAAGGAGATAGTGAAGTGAAATGAGATTCCTCAAGGAGTGAATATGGAAACAAGTTTTTTGTTCTTACCACAGTACAAAGGAATAGCCTAATCCTTTGAAAGGCTGACTGTAAGGCCTTCAACATTCCTTATCAAGGCACAAAATAAATGCAAAAAGTGTTGTTCAGCAAAAGAAACAACACTAGTAAGGGCAAGTTCATAATTAGTCAAATGACAAAGTTAATATGGTGCTCATGACAGTTACATGATAAGAGCATTCACATGGACGGGCAGACATTGCCAAATCTTTGCTGGCAGAATAAGGAAAAGCAGATGGAACAAAACAAGTAAATAATTAAAAAATAATGTCACAAACACATCTGATTTTGCTTCTCCTGTACTTTAACATTCTGTTACAAGTACAGGTCTGCCAGCACTTGAACAAGTGTGTGTCCACAGAGCATCTGCAGAGCTTTATTTATAATATTCATTAGATAATTGTCCCAGGTAAATATCCAAAGACAATGCATGATAAATATTTTTCTTGTGTCAAATTTTAGCTATTTTTTATTAATCTCCTCATTAAAATATCTCTCACGTACACACGTGCATGCATGAGTTAGGGAGATGGCACTTCCTTTTCCCCGTGGATGAATACCAGCTTTGTTTAAACAGCTCTGCACTGACAGATCTGTTCAGCAATTAACTAGTTTCTTGTCTGATTTTCTGGTCTCAATGGCACTATGTTCTCTATTTTAGTACCTGGAAGTTTAAAGGAACACTCACCACAGCATGATACACTAACCTCTTGGCACATGCTAGCTTCACTTCACTGGATTTCCAGGCACCTCTCTGCATTTGGGGTTACAGACAGTAGATATGACACCTATGTTTTACAAATCTTTAGATTTACTGAGATTGGGAAATACAGCAATCCTTCGGTCTTTTAGGTCCTTTATAGATAATATCCAGTGCTACTAATACAAAGTGTTTAATATAACATAGCATACACGTCAGCTGAGCTCAGTCCCTTGGCATGGTGCTATATTTGAGCAGCAGTTTCTGCCTTCCTAAGATTGTAAGCAATGTAGGCAAAGAACTGTGGACAACAGAAACTCTTCAGAAATTCTATGCTATATGTTTTTTCTGGATTTTTTTACTCATTTATCTATGAGAAAGCAAAGGGTTCAGCCCTCTGTGCCTGCATTAGCTCTCTACATGTATGCTATATAATGAAGGAACAGCTTAGTAGAAAAAACTGTAAATCCCCCAGTTTTTATGAGATGTCATGAGGGCTTTTCTATTAGTGATTGTAGTAAAAGAGTGTGAGATTTGCAAGTCCTCCTATTTTTTAATAACTTATATGCATATATAGAGATATAAATTATATTTCAGTTAGATAAATGTGTGATTGTTCTTTTACATTTTTTTTCCAGTTGGTTTAACTTATAATTCAATTTGACTTTCAAGTAATTTGGTTGTGTTTTATTCTCCAACCAAATAATTTCAATTTAAAAGACTTTTTACTTTAGCCAGTATTTGGAAGAAAATTTTGCATTTGTCTTCATGAGAAAACAGTGTGTTCTTTTCCTGAAGCCAGCCAATCTACTTTAAATCCTTGAAAAAATAAGACACCTTTTTTGTTTGTTTGTTTGTTTTTAGTCCAAACTACCAAATCAGATTAAAAGCCATGAAGAACAGTCAGCCAGCTGATTAACTGTGAGAACTATATATTGCCTTTTCCTTCTTGTATCGAATTTCCATTTAGAAAATTCAAAGAAAGAACATGCCTTTAAAAAAGAAAATCAATTGTTTGAACATCAAATAGCATTTGCTTGCCATATAATGCAATATAGTACTGTTATTCCTCAACTGTTTCAGAACTGTGAAGATGAATTACTTTATCAGTATGGCACTGTGCCTGGCTGACATGGCTATTCTGATTCTGAAGCAATAGATATTATTCCCACATGATCTTTGAGTTGGTATTACACATCTATTGTCTATAATTGTATTCTGAAAAAGGGTTAATCTGCTTACAGCTTGCCTGTGTCAAAATTCCTGTTTGAGACCATGTAGGAAAATCTTAACTTTTACAAAGTTCTCTCTGAAGCTTCAGAAGGGAATAGGGTTTAAGAAACTACAAGTATTATTTGATTTTAAAACAACACAAAAACTCTGGGTAAAATCTTTCCACTGTGATTGGTGATTCACATATTTCCTGTTCATATTGCCCTTTGTTTATGTCAGTTCTGTGCTTAGAGCAAATGAAATCTATGTTTTCATTAGCTAGAGGCATGCTGTGCATATAAATTTAGCAGAATTAAAATTTCTTTTTCCCAAACAAAGAAGAAAAATTTTGGTGTTTATCATTGTTAATATTTTATTTTAAAAAAGTAATTTCCATTTTGTGAATTTTTGCCTTGTAAGTTACTATCATCTACTTACATCATCTCACAATATAAACACATGAATATGATTTGCTGCAGTTAAATTTTCCATGTTATCAGCATTACCAGGTGGCAAGTGCAGAGATATTTTCCCAAAATTTTTCGTTTTAACATAAGCAATAGGTTTAACATGGGTATAAATCTGGTTTGCAAAGACAAAAGAGTCCTTGAGTCCCTCACGTGGTGACTTGTGAGAATGGCAGCAAAATATGAAACACTGCTTTGCTGCTCAGAAAGGAGTACAGGCTTTTGAGAGGAACAAAATGCTTTGAATATAAAGACTGGCCAGAAAGCAGAATCCTAGCTGTTAGCTGTGGAAATTATTTTGTATTTATTTTAAACCTGTCATAGTTCGATTTCTGCCATGTGATATTAAACATTCCTTCTTTAGAGGTTTTATTCTGATTTCAGAAGTAAGGGTCTGTTTTTATTTATTAATTGTAGAACATTATGATCTGATCTTTTAAGGGGTATACCTATGTTTATCTTCACAATTAAGGTTTGTTTCAGAATAAATTGAAAAGTTGACACATGCTCCTATTCCTCTAAAAGTAGCAATCTTGTGTGTATTTTCACATGAAGTTTGCTTTTACAACAAGTTCATTTTATCAGACTTTGTGGCATTTCTCTCAGCAAATCACCATCAACAAAATGTTTTTAAAAATTAACCTGCACACATAAAAGATGTCCTGTTGTATGTTTACAGTTGCTGTGTATCTCTTAAGGACTACACACTGTATTAGACTCCTACACAAAAGTTAGCAGGAGGATCTTGGTAGGAAACTGGTCCAAGGGGTGGTACATTTTCGTTTGCCTGTGCTCTCAATTCGTTGGTGTTGTCTGAGTACCACCACGTGCCTTTACCTCCTTTAAAGCTGAAAGCTGCTGACCTGTCCGTGAGCTCCTGAGCAAGTGAGGTTCTGTATAAGTGAACAAAAGACTTCCTGAGGGTGCTGAAATGATGCCTTTCTGTCACATGCCTTTCTACACCAGAGAAGGTTTCAGATAAAGTTCTGGGTATTTAAAGACTTGTGCAATTACTGTCTGGTAGATTTCTTCACCACAGCTGCCATTCGTCCCCTCAAGTCTGTTCTTTTCCTCCTCCTTGTTTTAGCATTCATCTCTCTCATGACCCCTCAAATAATTAGTACAAAAAATTAGGCTGTGAAGAAATACTAGTTGCTCTTCAAAAAGAATAAGAAATACATATTTCTCCTGTATCCTTACTATTGCCTTTCCTTCACATGTTACATAAGCCTCTGTGAATGAATCCAGTTGGATCAGGATTGATACAAACATGGTGCTCATATTGCTTTCATTCACTAAAAATTTTGTTTCTGGTCCTTGGAAGAAAAACTTCCAGATGTGACTGATACAGTATTTGCTGCTTGGGAAGAACTTACTCACAATGTCAGTGTCTCCATGGTCCTCTTTAAAATTTCAGGCATGCTAGTCACAGAACTCCTCAGTGTTATATCTACCTGTACAAGTGTTAAATCTACTTGTTCTGTTTTCAAAACAGAAAAAAGAAGCTCTTCAAGCTGAAGATGGTAGAAGTTTCCCAAGTTCTTTGTGGATAATAGATACAGGAATAAAAGATCCCGTTTCTCACTCTTTGCTGTGTCACTTGCCTTTCTCCTGGCTAAAGAATTGGCTTTGCCAAAGTGGTGCATCCCAAAGGCCACATTTCTTTCTGAGGTGTGTGTCTGTGTGTTACTTGCACTGAATACAGACTGAGAACATGACCTGGCTTTGTGGTATGACTTGTGCAGTGCTTAATTGCAGCCAGGCTCCTGCTGAGATCTCAGTGAGACTTAGCTGACAGTTCATGATCCACCGTAAATATAAGCTTTGGAAAAGATAAAAAGTAAGCTGAAGCAAACCAGCACAATTAAGCCAAAACAAAACTAAAACTGTGTGTTGACAGGGAGAAATGCAATGGGAGTTCTTCAGGTGGGTTTTACTAATCCATGCTGTACTACAATGCGTATTGTTCTTAAAGTCACTTTCATAATGTTTGCATTTAGTCAATGACAACAACCTTTCTTCTTTCTAATGTTTTTAATTAGAAAAGTCTGCAAAGCAGAGCTTTTTGGAAATTGGTATTATTTTTAAATGGCTTCTTCTATTTCTGAGATAGTTAATAACATACATTCCAAAATCAAAAACGGGGCTCTCAAGCTGTTAGCAAACCAGTATACTTAAATGGAACATTTAGCAAATATAAAGGAAACTTGAAGCAATTTTTTCCATGTCAACAAGCTTTTATAGGAAGGTCTCTATATGCAGAAAGATAGGACATCTCTTAAAATTGCAGAGCTGAAAATCTTCGGGGGAAAAAAAACAGTGTAAAGCATGACTCTGGTTGTTCTGCAGATTGTTCTTTGGTGCAGACTGCTTGTTGAAAGGGAAACTTCACAGAATAGACATGGCTGATGCTTCTGCTAGAATTGCACTGCATCTTTTTACTTCCGCAGTCATATTTGCCAGGTATTTATTGTGCTGACACAGAGGAGGCAGTTCAGCCTATTTGCCTTTAAAGGGGGAAAACACATTGGTTGTGAGCACAGCCCATGTTGCAGTTTTACTGAGCTAGGAGTAGGAATGCATTTATGCAATCAACAGCAATGCAGAGAGATGACCACTGTCTGCTGGAGCCCTCGGTAACAATGCCTTAAATAGATAATGAATCTATATTGTCTAACCATATCTTCTTTACAAATGTAGACAAAAAACTCTTGATAGTATTATAAGAAAACTTTGACTTTTATCTTAGTCACATAATGGTATTTAAACACCTTGGTGTCAAAACATCGTATTTAAACTTCTTGGCAGCAATTTTCTTATATGGTCATGAACATTTAAAAGCTGGTGGCTTCTACTTGAAAGGACCATCCCAGAAAAATACACTTTCAATTTCAGTTTATATTGCTTTGGTTTTTTGTTTGCTCTTTTTGTTCCATAAACAAACAATGTGGAAAGATGACCACTTCATTTTTTCCAACTGATGCTACAGGAGATTAGTATATTTTTCTCAGAACCATGTTGAGACTAGAGAGGGTGGAACAGTTTGAGAAAAAAAGGGAGCCTCTGTTTTTAACTTTATTTTCAAAGAAGGGTATTATTTATTGCCATAAACTTTGTCATGAACAATTTTTAAAAGAAATATTTTGTTAGATTAATAAGGTTTCAATAATTCTGGGCAAGTAAATGTCTAGATTTCTTAATAAATGTTAGAAGATTTGACATTACTGCTGATAAATTAAAATTTTCATCACTGG
This sequence comes from Taeniopygia guttata, assembly GCF_048771995.1. NCBI lineage: Eukaryota > Metazoa > Chordata > Aves > Passeriformes > Estrildidae > Taeniopygia > Taeniopygia guttata. The sequence goes on along the minus strand of NC_133063.1, from coordinate 73,209,696 downwards.
GCTAAAGTTTTTTCACTTCATATTTTGTTTTTTTTCCTTCAGTTTCAGAAGGAGATCTTACAGATGAGCACAGTGCCATAAAGTATGGATGGGGGAGATTTAATCAATGCACATGGGAGTATACTATGCCACCAGACTGCAATTATTAGACCATTTCCACTTTCTTAAGAAGATCTTACTCTCAATTATTTGCTAGAAAATAAATGAGTAAACTAATAATAATGCTGGAGTCTTAGTCTTGCTTCTGTAATAGATGGCTCAGAAGAGATCCTTTGTAATTCAGTCTCAATACCATATGTCTCTGTTGACATTAAAGTGCTTAGTTCCAAATGAGTTGGCTTCATTCAAGCATCTTAATTCAAGAGTGGATGATTAGATCTTAAGCTAAAAACCTATTAGGATGTAAGCACTTATGTTGCTGAAAGGTATTAAAGGAACAGCATAGTGTGGTTGCAGATAAATCCTCTATATCTACTACTGATTGGTTAAACCTTGTTTGATCTTCAAACAACATTAAAAAAGTAGTTGAAATGTGCAAAGCTGAATGTTGCATAACTAAACCTTGAGGATATGTTATGTGAAAATAAATTTTGATTACTTTTTGGGAGATGGAAAAGCTCAGATATGGGAATTTATAATTTCTTATTAAAGAACACTGCAGAAGAAACATAAGATGTTTTAAAGCACATAGAGACACTTTATCTTTTAGAACTGAAAATTGTGGGTCCTGCTTTAGTGAGAAAAGCAAATAATAAGAAATTTCAAAGAATTTTATTCAGTCATTCTTTGATATGGTAACTAGCACTTTTGATAATCCTGCAAGCTGTGTATTATATTTTATTTTACTTTTCATCTGCAGAGCAGTGAGAAAAAAACAAACAAAAACCCAGTCTTTGTGTTAGGTGGCAATATCTCTTATCTGATTCCTTATTGGATAAAACTAAAATTCTGAAAGTAAAATTTCCTATTTCAGGGGATTGATTTGTGGCATAATTGAATTCAATATGTGACCCAGACCACAACAAATCTATGTTCTAACCCATATATTTTATTTGCAGCCCTATAAAGGATATAAGTAAAGAAAATAATTATATATGTGTGACTTTGAAATCTTACTTAAATGTTATTTTAAAACATATTTAATAAAAATATCAAAAACTGAATTCCAGAGACAATCCCATGTCTTGTGGGATATAATTTGATGGCTTTTTCGATTGCCTGGCTTTGATGTTTCCAAAAAGGCCTCCAGGGTAAGATTTTCAAGAAGTAACTCTTCCATAATGATCTAAATAGTATGTAAATGCTCATACTTTGTTAGTAGTCATATTCCCTACAATAATGCAGAATATATTTTATAAAAATAATGAATGCAAATCACAGCCATCTAAAAAGAAATTAAACTCCTTATGATGACCTTTGCAGACACACAGGAATTTTTTAGATAGTTTAACTATGGATGGAATATACTTTAGATAGTTTAACTGGGTGGAATATATATTTTAAAAAAAAGTATGAAAAGTATTAAAAATCTGATTAAAAGTGCAATATCTTTGTCTGTGCTCACTGGTTTGTTAGTAGCATCCATGATCCTGACCTGTCCTCATTCCTTGCTGCAAAAATGGCTTTCAGAATTCTGAAGAAGATGAGGAATTAGCTATTACACACACTGCTATTGTGGGGAAGGGAAAATAGGAAATAGTTTTGTAGGCTGTAATAAAAATAAAGACTTTCAGTACATGCTAATGTGTGAAAAGATGCCTCCGCTTAGAGAACACTTTTAGAAATCAGCTCTGTCAAGAGATGCAGTTGTTCTGGTGAATGAATCATAAAATTGTAAAATAGGTTAGAGAAGACCTCAAGACCATTTACTCCTGTAAAGACATTTGAGGGTTCCAGGACGATTTGGGTAGATACAGACGAGAGATCTCTGTTGGTTGCTCTTGGCGGATAAGGTTTATTCGGGATGGAGAGAAGCCCTGCCTCGAGCTGCTAGACGGAGCACATTGCAGGGCTGGATGTGATGGAGGAGGGGAGAGATAAAGGGGAGAGCTGGGACTCCAGGAGGGGGATCCAGGAGGAGGGAGGAAGTTCCAAGAGGAGGGAGGAAGCTCCAAGAGGGTGTCTGGCCCCTCGGAGACCCCTTATCAAGGGGGGCTTCAAGGTGGGCTGGAACAAGACCTGGGCCAATGGGGTCACAGACACCTGATGTTTCAGGGGAGGGTTACAGGTGTGGGATGAACCATACATTCTGGGGGGTGAGATGGAACAGTCCATTTGACTTTTGGACCCATCTGTAGGTAAGGGTATTGTCCAGCCAGTAGGGGGATTGTTTTCATCCTGGCTGTGCTGTTGTGGTTCTTCTGCTAGACAATCATATTTATCTATCCTTACCAACATACTCCAAACACTAATCTAACACTGGCATGGCCACCCTGTCCCTAAGTGCAATATCTACCTGTCATTTAAATACCTCAGGGCCTGTGACTCCACCACTTCCCTGAGCAGACTGTGCTAATGAATGACAATGCTTTCAGTGATTCATTTCTCCCTAATACATGATCTAAACCTCCCCTGGTGCAACTTGAGGCCATTTCTTCTTGTCCTATCAGTACCTGGGAGAAGAGACCAAGCGCCACCCACCTACAACCTCAGGTAATTGTAGAGAGTGTTAAGATCCTCTCTCAGCCTCTTTTTCTTCAGGTTAATAACCCTAGATCCTTCACAGAACTTGTACTCCAGACCCTTCATCACTTTCATTGCCTTTCTTTGGACATGCTCTACAACCTCAGTGTCTTTTTTGTGGTGAAGGTCTGTGATTCTACAGGACTTGAGAACCTGTTTTGTAGTCTTTTAACCCTGTTTCTATTAGGAAGCTGATCTGCTGCAAATGAGGGCAACCAGACAATGCTGACATTTTTTTCCTGTCCATTTCAATGCTGTGGGATCCTGACAACAGCACCACTGCTGACTTGTGGTTCTGGAGATACTCTGGACCAGAGTGTCACTGGATCACTGGCCAATGAAATCCTGCTTAGGATCCAGCCGGGAAGTCAAATCTAGTTTTTCCCAGTTAGTCACAGCATGCAATGCAAAGTTGCAGCCTCAGTACTATGGGAATGGTGTTCATCCAGTCATAAGGATTACATATGGATTGCATATCATTGACAGACACCGTGACATTCAGAGAAATTAATTGTAGTCAGACCAAGAAACATTTCACCCATCTATCCTAGAAATTCAGATCAGTATTGAGAGGTTTTGGGAAAAAAAAAAAGAAAGAAGGAAAGGTGGAAGAAAGAGTGGGTGGGTGGAAGGCAGGAAGGAAGAGAGGGGAGGGGAGGGGAGGGGAGGGGAGGGGAGGGGAGGGGAGGGGAGGGGAGGGGAGGGGAGGGGAGGGGAGGGGAGGGGAGGGGAGGGGAGGGGAGGGGAGGGGAGGGGAGGGGAGGGGAGGGGAGGGGAGGGGAGGGGAGGGGAGGGGAAGGGAGGGGAGGGGAGGGGAGGGGAGGGTGGAAGGAAGGAAGGAAGGAAGGAAGGAAGGAAGGAAGGAAGGAAGGAAGGAAGGAAGGAAGGAAGGAAGGAAGGAAGGAAGGAAGGAAGGAAGGAAGGAAGGAAGGAAGGAAGGAAGGAAGGAAGGAAGGAAGGAAGGAAGGAAGGAAGGAAGGAAGGAAGGAAGGAAGGAAGGAAGGAAGGAAGGAAGGAAGGAAGGAAGGAAGGAAGGAAGGAAGGAAGGAAGGAAGGAAGGAAGGAAGGAAGGAAGGAAGGAAGGAAGGAAGGAAGGAAGGAAGGAAGGAAGGAAGGAAGGAAGGAAGGAAGGAAGGAAGGAAGGAAGGAAGGAAGGAAGGAAGGAAGGAAGGAAGGAAGGAAGGAAGGAAGGAAGGAAGGAAGGAAGGAAGGAAGGAAGGAAGGAAGGAAGGAAGGAAGGAAGGAAGGAAGGAAGCAATGCACTTAATTATGATTGCACTTAACTTTCAGGAATGATAGAGAACTTGCAATCCAAAGGATAGATATTATCTAACCAAACAAGAGAATCTGAAAACTGGGGACATCGTCTGCCTGTTTCAGCCCAAAAAAAGCATCCCACTACACTCTGGCTTCTTGATCGGAAATTCTGCTTGACTTAGACTTTCATTTCTAGCAACTTATTTACTTGAATTCAGCCTTGAGGACTCCATTGTCATTCTTTAGCCAGCCTTTAGTTTTGATGCTTTCTCTCTTTTGCTATAGCATTATCTCTTTCACAGTGGCTAAGATCAGGACCATCAGGTACTATTTTCTGATTATGTGACTGGAGCTCTGATTTGTCTTTCAGGCAGCACTTTTTCTCACAGTCAGTGTTACTTTTAGTCCATGGTAGCTAGATTGTGAGGCACTCCAAGCTAAAATCCAACTGAGCCTGAAAATTTAGGCTGGAAATAGCCCCTCACAGGATAATTTACTTCAATGCTTTCCTGTGCCCAGCTCTATCCTAGCCCTACACAGAAGGCACAAACAAATTTCCTCATGACTCATGATGAAAGAAATATAAAACAGTTCTGCTTATAATAAGAAAAAGATTAATGAGATAGATATATACCCTCAAGTCTTGGGGAAGCCATGTGGTGCTCATCACCACTGACAGTGTGCTGAAAATCTGACTAGCTAAGATTTACCACTGCTTATAGCTGAAGATGCATAGCCCTGTGGCTCTGCCCCTTCCACTTGTGGAAACATGGGGCAATTTGCTCTGCCAGAGAGGTGTATGGAAAATAATGCTCACCCTCATTTTATGAGGAGGCTGCAGATAAGTGCCATTAATGATCAACATATCCCAGAGCCTGTGCAGCTGAAGGCATGATATTCCAGACTAACAGGAGGGTTTGGGCTGTGCCAGTTCTGGTCTCACAAAAAGGTTAATGTTTTGTCTCCCTCATAATTTTTTTTGAGTACTTCAAGAAAGAACTCACAGTAAACAGAGACTGATCAAATACCTGCTTTGTTACTGAATGTTTAGTTGAAAACTCTTATGAAGACATGCTCAGTCTAAGGACCATTATCATGTATAGGTCACATAACTTATAACTTAGCTCAGTTTTCTTGGTTTGACTGCCTTGCTTATTATTATCCCCTTGTAAAGAATTTCACTTTTCCTTTAATGCCTGCAGTGTCTGAGCTGAATACGGACATGATTTATCTCTTAGCTTTTCTCTGGGTGCTTTCTCCAGACTTGCCTATCTTGCAAGAATATGTGCACAGAGAATGCTGCTATGTAGAGAGATGAAACCACTGAGAATAAGTTAAAATGCAGCATAGTGAAAAGGACTTGTAAATCCTAACTTGAAAAGGCATATTCTCTTTTTCTTTACCAGAAGAGAGAGCATGGTAATGAACAAACTATAAAACTGCCTAACAGTCATCCTCCCTGTTGTATGGTTTGCAGCTGCTTGGATACACATGACAGTCTGCTGGCTTTAGATAAAAGTGCTTTGTTGTGTTACAATTTAAAAAAAATTATTAGGAACATTATATATACAAAAACCTTTCCTTGTATATACCTCAATTAATATGTTAACAACTTATGTTAAATGGGAAGCTTTGCTTATGTCCTGTTAGAGTCTAAAAGGTCATGTGTCTGACAATAACAGAATATCTCAAGACCTTTCCTAGTCTCAGTCTATGTTTGGAGGTACAGGGAAATTTTTCTCCCCTCCCAGGACATCACTTCTTCACCCTTGAGGACAGGTTACTGATTCAGTATGAAAATTAGGGAGAGATCAGTATTAATGCTGCACTTCAGGCAAGCCAAGTGCACATTTTGATACTCCAAGCTGATTTACATGTTTTCCTTGAATAACATGCAAACATTTTAAAGAGTAAGAATCACTTAAGAAAAATATTCCCACCTATAAGAATCTTCAACTGTAGGAATACAATCTCCATGAATATTCAGTAAGATGGAGAATTTTGCAAGAGGATAAAAGTTGCAAAATGAAGGAATGACAGATGACACATTCGCTTGTACCAGAAACAGGCAGAATGAAATGCCAGTGCAGGTTTGGACTGCATACCAGGAACATTGGACAACAGGGTAGGAAATTGCACTTACAATATAGACTTTGGAAGTTAGCTGTTCATGAACAGAAGGGCACCTGCTTTTTGTAAAGCAGACCTGAGCACTCTGCTGGCTGTAGTTGGTGCAAAGTGGGGTAATTGGCACCCAAGTACAATTTTCTCATCATTGACACAGGAGTTGTGCTCTAATGCTTATTACACAACTGTGTTTGGAACTATGTAATGCTGATTATATTATTTTGTTACTTTGAAGATTTTAGCCATGTCACATGCTCCCTTTGTGCCATAAATGTCTATATTTACATATACATTGTTGAAGCAGTAGCCAAACTGACCCTGAAAATATTCTGGTTTTCTGTAAGCAGCTAGAGGTCTGGTGGAAAAATGCTTGAATAATTTTATTCACTCTAGGCCTCTGGCTACCAAAAAGAAAATTGAAAGCTGCAGGAAGAGAAAAGAATAATGGGGGAAAAAAATAAAAATCATTGGAAGGGGAAGAAATTTTGTCACAAAAAAAGTGACATGATATTGGTTAAGGGAAAATAATAGACATTTCCATCATCTTTTTTGACTGATTGTCAGAGTGCACAGTGCAAAAGAAAAGTATTGTACAATTAATATATTTGAATTCTAAGAAAAGTAGAGATCCCAAGATGACTCTTCTGTACTAGGAGTCTTAGTCCTAGTACAGAAAAAAAGTAGTTGCCCTACTATTAGAAATATTCTTAGTAGAAGAAAAGAGAAGACTACTTGCTGATGGCAGAGTTGCCTAATGAATTGCCAAAGAATCCTTTGAGCTCAGGTTTTAGTTCTAATGGGCATTAATTGTATTTTCTATCTATACAAAAACTAAAGTGAAGTTCTGTGCAGAATATGCCTAAGAAAATCCTGTAGCCAAATGACAAACACATATACAACACAGGAAACTCTTCTATATTCCTATATAATCCAGTTATAGCAACTGTAAACTGCCTGCATGTACTCAGTCTCTCTGTCCTAGGCTTAGCAAAATGACAGCCTTTGAAGCAGAAAAATTAGGTTAATCCTCCCCTGGAGATATGGCTGGCATTCTCTCACTCTCCCTGTGCACCCTTTGGTGTCTTCAATGCCCATGTTTTATTGGGGGGTGAAAGCTGGCCTCAGCTGAAAGCTGCCCCTGCAAGGCAGGAGATGCAGTATTGTCGGGTGGCTTGCTGTACTCATGCAGTACAAAGGGCTCTGCAAGGCTCACACAGACCTGTTCCTGGCATGTCAAAGAAGGGGAGCATACCCTGCCCTTGGGAAGTTGACCCAGTCCGTATGGCTGGCATGCCCACATGGAGTGCTGGTGGTGAAAATGCTGAAGCAAAGGCAGTCAGCAATCATTTGAGCAGAAACTGCTTGAATGCCATGCATGCATGTAGCAATAAAACAAACCCCCATAAGCTATGCAACTGTGAAATACTGCCAATCAGAACCCTCTATATACAGAACAGTATGACTTTAGACTCTTCAAACTATGTCATCCACCCAAAGGAGTAGAGCAAACCTCCAGATGCTAGCCTGAATTGTTTAGAATACTTAAATATAATTTTATCTCCTCCCTTCTTTCATGTTCATTTAAAAAACACAATCAGTGAGGATAGGAAATGTAAATATCGAGTAACTTAAGTCTGCAATGAAAACTAACAAGTGTCTATACTATGGCATTCTCCTTCCCCTAGCAAGGGCACTGGATATGCCCATCTGGACAATGTCACAACTCCAGCAGTGCATCAATTCTTCCAAGCAGCATCTCTGATCTGGGTGATGATTGTGCCTCCTATAAATGCTAAGCTTTCATAGGAGGTTTTTTTTTTTTTTAATGCATATTGCTGCATAAAAAAAAATTAATCCTTTATGTTTTTAATGATGAAGAGCCTTAAGCAAAAGTTTTTCAGTCTGTAATAAGTTATGTTCTGATTTTTACTGCAAAAAATCATTCATGCACATGTGTGTGAGGATAGAATTTCTTGCCTGAAGGTGTCCATTAACAAAATAGCAAGCACAGAAATGCCCGTAGAATTCTCTTTCTAATACTAAAAAACAGTACTAAAAGAGACTTTTTCACTTGTACATCCCAAAATGTCTTGATATGACAACTGCCTACTGTAAAATGGCAATAACATTTTAAAAAAGACATATTTGGTATCCTGTTGCAAACTGTGATGATTTAAACGAAGTAGTCTAAAAAGAGTATTGAGCTAAGTTTGAACTAACACTCAAGTTCATTCTATCATGTGGTTAGAACAAACATTTGAACAGCATGAAGTTACTCTGAGAGTCATGGAAATTGAGATTGTTACTCAAAATTAAATAGAGCTTGTCTTAAAAATCAGAGGATTTTTAATTTTAGAAGAAATACAGCTTTTCTGGTAGAGATAGGCACAAAACAGACTGAGAAATACAGATATGAAGTGGTAAACAGAGGAGACACCTGAACAGCTTCTCCTGTTTCCTCTGTGTATGTCTTGGGCTACTTGGCTCTCTGTGTGGCAGAGGTATGTCTGTCCCAAGTTTTTCTGTCACGTCTTGGACATGTAATTCAGTGCAAAGGTAAAAAAGCCAAAAATTTCCATGGCCTGATGCTGGGAGCACTCAACTGGAACACAAGTTAGAAGCCTGGAGGCTAGTCCTATTAAATGTTTTCCTGTGCCAAAAGTAAATGACAGCAGAGATTCATCTTACATTAATTAATAATTTGATGAGTAAAGACTTCCATTTGGAAATGAGGTAGATCTATATGCTATTTGTATATATTTCAAATTCTCCTTCTTCCAGACCTGCCTAAGTATATGTTCGCTGTTGGGGGGAGTCTGTGTGTCTTCAGATTGCTCTTTTTTTTGCTTTTGACCAGAGAGCCAATCCTGAACAAGCGAAATGTTCTATCCAAAACTGATGAGTTAACTGAAAAAGTAGTTGTTTTGAAAGATTATCTTTTCAGTTACATTGGTAATAATTTCACAGCTGTCTTCTAAGCCTAAGGTAAAAAGGCTGAACTCAATGGCAGAGAATTGCACAACTAAGCAAATACTTCACAAATCATGCTCATGTGCACTAACATTTCTTTCAGGGAAAACAGCAACCAGTAATAATATTTTACTAATAGAAATTATAAAAAATAATAATGAATGCCAAAAAATGTGAGATGTGTAGAGATTAAATTAAAAGTAGTACCAAGTGTAGAACAAGAAATTATAATTTGTTACCCAGTAGTTACTGCTTGTTTTCTCATCTCAAAAATTTGTGTACTGATCTTACAGGTTTATAAATGTAATTGTTGTATTATATCCTCATGTATAGATAAATCTGAAATAAAAAAAAATTGTACATAAAATCACTCCAAATTTACAAAAAACACGTTACATGACATTGTAAACTTCATACAATAAGATGGAACTAGAAGTGGGGCTTTTTTTGTAGTTGTTTCTCTGAGATTCACATTTGAAAAAAAATCACATGATATTTTTTCAGGGGAATCTAGCAAACCAATTTCACTGCTGCAAAACTGAAGCACCCCTATGACTCTGATGGGAGGTAACACTATAGTGGATCAATACATGTTCCAGAGTTTGTAAAAAGCCTGTCTCATCACAGCTACAAGTATTTAAACCACATTTTAAATCTCTATAATCTCCTGATTATCATGTTATAAAGCATCTCAAGGAGTCCTGCAGTAATTTTAACTTAATGCCCTTGCTTTGAAGGGGGATGCCATGGACAAAGACCTATGTCTATAATGTTTACTTGACTTCTGTCTTTAGGAGAAATCTGTATGCACTCACCCAAAACCTAAGTTGTTTATTACTTCAAGACAAGTAACCAGTACTAACAAGATCTGAAACTAGAAAACCTGAAGTTATTTAAAGCCATACATATGGAAATTCAATCAGTATTCTCCAACAGCTCTGCCTTCACAGGCCTATAAGAAACTTCAGAGAAGATACTACTGAATACTCTTTTTTTCTAGGTTTGTTCACCTCCATGATGTTATGCAATGTCATTTTCCTGCTTTGTGGAATGGTATGCTGACCCCTGAGTGAAAAATGCTATTCTGGTCACATTACACCATTGAGGAAGGCTGTAGGATGAAGTCCAGCAGTCCAAAACACCATTAGAGCGCCCTTTTGCTCCAAGTGACCCCATCAACAGCCAAAAAGAAATACTTTCTCCTTCCCTCCTGCAGCAGAGGGAGAGTGGGCTGCCATGTGGGTGCAAGAGGTATCAGTGTTTTACCCTGAGACGGAGGCAGTGAGAGCCTCTGCTCCTCAGGCAGAGCAGAGCAGAGCAGAGCAGAGCCCATTCAGTAAAGTTGCATTTTAAACTCCCAGCTTCATATTCCTTTTGCACAATCTACTTATGAATTATCCTACTATGCAGACATTCATCCAGGATAAATCCACATCTCAGCATGCTGAAGACATGTTAATGGTCTTGTCTTTCTCCTTCTTCTGACATTCAGTGGGACATGTACCAGTGGTGTGCTGTTGTGCTCTCCAAGGCAATTAAGCAACTACATTTTGTATTAAAACAATGAATATAACTGGAGAAAAAAACAGGCTGCATTTTCTGAATAGGATTTGAGTGCCCTGGAGTTTGCCCATTTTTATTTTTCCTTATTATAATCTTTTTGTATATTATGTAGCTTGATTTCTGCTGCAGTTTTCATTTGAAAGAACTAGCAATTGTTTTATTCTTCTGCCTGATAAAATAGGAAATGTTTTCTGCCTGTTGAAATCTGAAAAGACTTTTAAGGGACAGGGGAAAGTATACTATAACAATCCTGAACTTTTTTTTTTTTTTTTTTTTTTTTTTTAGGCAATTCTAATAAACATGGATGATAAAAAGTAAGGTAAAATAGGTCTGGAAGCAATTTCGAGATGATAATCAATTGTAGGAATGTTTAGACCAAGCTGCTGCTAACACTCATTGTAAACTGCAGGTGGCACCATTTATACAACATTTTAAAGAGCAGGCTGAAAAAAAATTCTCCCTTTTCATAGGAGCTCTCTGATGGCTTGCCGTGATCGTATAGTGGTTAGTACTCTGCGTTGTGGCCGCAGCAACCTCGGTTCAAATCCGAGTCACGGCAGAGGATGATGTCTCTTTTGAAGAGATGTAATTACAGATTGTGTACCAAAAGTAATCTATTAGTGATGTCTAAGACTAAGATGAGAAAGCAAATAGAAACTCTGTAACTTTAAAAAGAATGTTTTTCAAAAAGAGTACATAGCATAAGTAAGTATTAATTCAGAAATCCTAGTGCCAAGTGGGATTTTTTTTTTTAATTTAAATTTTTATGGAGAGTGTGAAAAATGCAGTCTCATAGCAGCCATGGAATTTTTACTCCTTACAGCTACTTAATGTCTGGACTGAGCTATGAAACCTCTTTGGTTTTGATCTTTCTGGTTTCTTATGCTAATAAAGCAATCAGGATGAATTGCTTAGAAATATGACAGTGGTAGATGTGGAAATCCGGCTTACCTAGGCCTGGACTTCTGCCAGCAGAAGGTCTTTGCTGGCGACAGACAAGGGGAACCATCACTTGGCTGTTTATTCTCTTTGTTTTTATAGTAGGAACACTGTGCAATTTCTCTGTCCTGTTTCACTGAATAATATGAGCTCCGATTCTCAGTATGAAGACTTCAAAATTTACCACTTTGATTTAGTAAATTGGTTATGGTACCTAACAGCTCTTTGTGCAATAAACAAAGAAACAAACAAAATTACATAATTGGTAATAATTGGCAATTGGTAATAGCTACACCAATAAAGCATCGTTTTTACGAGTTGATAAAGAATTTGTAAGCTACCGAATAGTTTCTGATAGTTGGTCTTTTGATATGGAGTCAATTCAAGAGCAAGCACTGCTTTTCTCTCACTGCTGCATCTGACAGGACATCAGCCCCATTACAATGGATAACATCTCCAAAAAGCCCAGATAGATTCAAGCTTCCTGCAACAAGCCAGCTGCTTCAGAGTGTGAATGGCAGGTGCCCTTCTCTCTTTCCAAGGGAGCAGGAAAATTCTTTACCATCCTACTGAGTAAGGAAGGGAAACAAATCTTTTTTAGCACTGGTGTCAGGAAAAATTCAAAGCTCTATATGCCTGGAAACCTGGGAGGGCACATCACCTTTAGAGGCTGTGGGCTTAGATGTCCTAGTTTTGGTTTAGTAGGCTAATGACCCCTAGCATGTTAGGATCTTCCTCAGGTTCCTGAGAGCTCTTTCTGATTTGCTTAGATTTCCTGTCTAAATATCATTCAGCCTTTTAGAAGCATGTCAAAGCAATTAGCTTGTGAATTCTTGGTCTAATTGATGAGACAGATGTGACTGATTTCCCAAAAGAAGGCAATTTAGAAATATGCACTGGCATGAAAGAGACCAGGATGATCTTTCATATTCTATCTCTGCTGTAGTCTTTTGGAAATGTCATCTGCTGTGTTAGATTTTATGAAATCCAGAAATAGCAAATTAACTCATCACAGGTGCATGTACTCTTTAAAGAATCCTGGTGAATTAAGTTCTGAAAAAGGAATTTAAAAATTGCCACACCAAACATTTTGCTCGACTCATTCATCATCCTAAGGCTGCTAAAGCACTCAAAGCTCACCCCTGCTTGACCTCAACCTACCTGGAACTGACTTCTTTATATCCAGTGTTCATCTGTGTCTAAATATTACCTTATTGTAATTATGGATGATTTTGAATAATTTCATTAGGACAGTAGAAAACTTCCAAGTGCCCTTTAAAAAAAAATCCTTTTTTTATGATGGCTTACTGGAAAACAGTAATTGAGTTTGACTTATTTTATTTGTGATACCAATATTTGTTTTGCTAGCTCAATGGTCACACTATAAACTGAGACTAAAGACAGTGTAGGCAGATAATCAGACCTTTCTTACCACTTCCTCCTGCAGTTATTTATTCTCCTCACAAGAAAATGAAAATTAAAAGCCAGCTTCATTATGGAATATAAACATGCAAGTATAGACGGCTCCCAGCATTCCAGTTCCTGAGAAAATATTTATCAATTTCCCCTTCTCATTAGAGAAAAATAAAACAGAAAACTTCAGTGCAAAAGAGTTTCCAAGGATAACAGGACTTCTGACTAGGAAACACAAAGAGGTAATCCTGGAACTGATTTTGAACCTTGAATTGCACAAAGATTTGCTTGTATGTTGCTGGAATATGCAGGTCATCATGTCTGGCAGATAAGTCCACATAACACTTTTCCAGCTGGAAACCATGGTCTAAATAATAATAACAATGTATTAAAATATTTAAAGGTTTACATAAATCTATTTCTGAAGCTCTGAAATTTTTTTATTGTTTAAGAACAATTTGGAGGCCACAGAGAATGGTTCACTTCATCAGCCTTCTATACCTTTAGGCAGCAAACTGAAAGCAAGCATGAAATGAATAGTAGTTAAAAAAAAGGCACGAGGAGAGAATACATGCCTTCCTTTGCAGTTGTCCCATGTAATTTCATGCTTGTTCTTATTCTCATGCATGGCTCATTCTGCATAAAACATAAAATCTTTAGGATACGGAGGTGTCTATCTCCATATTCCCAGCACAACTACTTTGCTTCTTGGCAGTGAAATGAAAAACTAATATGATGTACTCATCAAATTACTGGGGAAAGATTTCTTTCTTGTTATTATATCTTAACATTAGCTGTTGATTAGGACCAAAACTGCTAGAGTTTTTAAGTTATTGAGAAAGATAGCCAGTTTTTGAAAATGCAGCACTGAACAGAAAGTCTTGAAAAGCTTAATAGAGGCCATTGTAGGTTTCTGTTATTCTTCATTTTTCAAGAGTGCAGCAAATTTGGTTGTATCCTATCTGATATCCATATCTGTTGAGCAGGATAGAAGGCAGTGGCTGTTTTAAATCTGCAGTCATCAATTCAAATTAATTCTGTCTTTTTTCATTCTCTACAGGAGTGCAGCTCATATTAAATGTTTATAGGTCCCTTCTGAAATCCTTTCAAAAGGCTGTGGTCAAGTAGACTCTTTGAAAGGAAATATGTGGTAAAAAGAACTTCTGAAAGCTTAAATACCTGGTTGTGCTTTAGAAAAGAATGCCAGGAATTCACTTCACAGGTGGGATGATTTTACATCTGGAAATTCAGCTCTGAGTTTACAGGCTATTATTGCAGAATGGGTAGTAATTGGGAAAAATTTGGCAGACAGAGAAATTCCTGAGCCTGATAGTGTAGTGTAAACAGAACTACATATACAATATCTGATGTTCTCAAAATCTGTCTTTGGTGTTTCTTGAAAGAAAACATGTCCTGGTCAAGACTGCTTCAGCAGTTGCAGCCCTGGAGAGAGCTGCACCAGAGCACATGTGAAGGCTATTGTTCAATTTGTGAAGCTTTTGACTTGCACTGCATTTGGTTAAGCTTTGACTCAGGTTTGAGTCCTACAATGTTTTGCACTATAATTCAAACTAGAGGCCCTGAGTAGGGCCCTGTTTTGCTTCTTAATCAAAAGCTCAGCAAAATCTAAATCTGCCAAATGTCTCCAAAACTATCTAACTAATGGTTTATATTTCACTTTTAAAAAATGGAACTCTCTATATATTTTCATCTTAAAATTCCAAGTTCTCATTTTTCTTTATTCTAAAATCTTTATAGATGTGACCTTTTGATTTAAAATCTCACAGAAACGAAATCAGCTCTTCCATTCAGATTCAAACACATCTAATAAATAACTCTTTCACAAGGCTTCATGAAATTAATTATTGTGCTTAATGTTTTACAATTTTTTTGTCCCTGTTTAATACAGAAATACTATGTATGTTTTCTCTGCACCAAATACAACTCTGGAGATGACGCTTTGTGATACTTCTTCCAAAAGAATTCATTCTTCTCCAAAAAAAAGCCACAATCCAAAGGGATATCAAAACCACAGTGATATAAAAGTCTTTGGGAAGAAAGTATAGTTTTGATACTTTGGGATAATTGTGATAATTAAAAAGATTATTTTATAACATGGTCTGTAGTACCAACAGCATACCTGTGCTGTTGAACCAGTGCCTATGTACCTTTTGCATCTGAGAGCTGTGCATGGAGCCAGCAACAGTACTCTCAATGTTTCTGGTAATTTTTTTGTGGATTCCTGAATTCCAAGTTTAAATCTCATGCTTCCAGGCTCCTCAAATAATGGTTTGGGTTTGTTTTCCTTTTTTTTTTTTTCCTGTTGTTGTTTTCTAATATGAGCAACAAACCTCTTATTTTATTCTCCATAATTGTATCTAAACTCTTGAGGAAAATCTGGCAAACTAGGATGTGTTTATTCTGGGATCTGCACTATTGCTATTATTCACCATGCAACTGAAGGCAAAAAGATGTTTTGACCTTTTTATTAGCAGAGAATAAAACTTTACCATATAGCTATGGTAAATGTTTTTATACATTTGTATAAAAATAATACTATATAAATTGGTATTTTACTGTTACACTTGAGAAAGCAATCTGAATAATTTTGCAAAAACAACAGTAATAAAAACTAGCATATCATAGAAAATTCTCACTGGAAACATGTTTTGAAGGCTGCATTTTTGGGGTTTTTTTGCATAAGAACTGAGCTTGATTGAAAAATAATTGTAAGAGAACCCTAGAAGTCCTAATACAAGAAACATGAAGTCTTCCAGAAAGACTAAAATATAATTTCTAGAAAGAGATTTGCAGTTGATTCACCAGCTTTGTTTCACCATAAGGTTGTTCTTTATTTTGTTTGCTGATAGATAGGTTTAATGGAATTTAATATTCCCTGCAGATCTTCAGAATTATGTGAGCCCTGCTTTAAAAGCAATCCTTTTTCATCTTAATAGTCTCAAGGTAGTCTTGCTTCCTTATTTAGGTCTGGACAAACACCTGAAGGAAGTTTGACAAGAGTTGTGAATACTCTGTCTGGTTGACTGAATGATGTTTGACCTCAGAAGACATACACTATCTTCAGTAAGGAAAACTTTTGAGAATCTGCCATCAACTTTTAGAAAAATAAATCCATTTGTCATAAGTTAGTATTTGTTTCTTCCTCCTTTTAAAACCTGTTTCTTCCATTTACCTGTAGTCAGGCCACGTGCTTCAGTATGAAGAAATAATTTGGTCAAAATGAGCATTTTTTACTTCAGTCATCAGGATGTGTAGCTATTTATGTATAAAATTCCAATTGGTTACATAATCTAAGTTTGTTAATATTTTCTTGAGCATATTCTATTAATAACAAATTAGAAATGTGTTTCCACATGATTCAGTCAGCATACAAAGTGTCAACAGCAGGAACTTGGAAATATCTCTTTAAAATTTCTTCCCTTTTGACTTTCAGCCAGCTTCCCTACCTCACCATTCCTGCACTGGAAAACCAGTCCCTAGCAGCCCCACCTTAGTAGACAGAAACACTCACCAGGCAGTATGGGCAGGAGGAATGAATGTTTCTTTGATAAACAGAGAATCTTATTAGACCACTTTTCCACTTTGTGGCAGAAGCCTTGTGGCTGCCTCATCCTCTCCCCCCACCACAAAAAGGACACTGCACTTCAAGCAGTGTCTTGCTTCTCTTTTATCAAATTTATACCTAGATAAGATGTCTTCCATTTGCTGCTATTGACTCATCTCATAAGTGCATAATTGTTGGAGTAAAGATACTATGAGGCCTCACAGTAAATAAATAAACTGCATGTAATTTAATGCCTCCTTTGCTGCTCTTTCTGGAAAAACTCTTCTGGAATTTTCCTTTGTGGTGAGTAATCCCTGAGGACAGATCATAGAAATAAATTAATGTTTGCTGGGAGAATGCAAGGACATTTGTTTAAAAACTGACAGTGTGAAATCAGAGAAAATATTGTCACATTAGACAACATTAGTACAGCAATATCTGTGTGATTTTCTTGAAATCACACAAAACGAGACAAAAAGCTCATGGTGCAAAGGGTGCAAACCACCTTGTCGGGTAGCAACGAGCTATATGAGTCTTTCTTTTGTGCAGCTACTGTTTCCTCTGGCCAGTTCTTTCTGCGCATCAGATGCTGCAGTCATTTCTGCACAGTGAGGGTCAGCATAGTGTCATCTCCCTGGCGCTGTCTCCAGCACTGCGGCCCCAAACGAGAGGACAGCTGTGTTCCCAGTGCCCGTGGCTCGCACTTCAGCGAGGGTTTTGCAGCCACGGCGCAGAGCCCCAGTGCGATGGCGGCAGTCCGCAAAGGGCGTGTGGGATGCTGCGGTGTCCGTCCCGCTCCGCAGCGCTGCGCAGACATTGCCATCCTGCGTGGGCCGGCGAGAACATCCCACCTGTGCCCATCCTCCCCGGGCTGGCCGCTGCTGCTGCAGCACCCCCGCACAGCCCTTGGCAGGAAAAGGCGCTGCCCACAGAGCACCTGCCAAAAGCAGGCGCAAATGTTATAAAAAATATTCACAGAATATATTCCTGCTCCTTCGGCAACTGCAGTCAGTTGATGAAATCTTCCGTTACCTTCTGTCTGGTCAATATCTATCTTCAAGCGTACAGTGATGTTGGTCTTGAATTTTCTTTCTGTTGTCAGAAGGGAATGAGGGAAAACCTGGTGAAAGTACATTCAAAGTTACATAATTATTTTAAAAGCTATTGAAAAGGAATCATGAAAACAAATGTTCCCCTTGTGCTGTAAGATAGATTTCAACAAAGGTTGCCATAGCACATAGCACATAGTACCAGCCACTGGACTGCCATAGCAAACTGGCACACTGTGACAAGTTTTGAACAGACATGGCAGAAAAATATCAAACCTAGTAAAATAACAAATGTTGAAATCAGTGAGTCATAAAAGAAGGATTTATGCTCAGGCTTGAGAGTTAACGTTTCAAAACGCAAGTGTTTTTAGTAGACTTATTCTAATAATTGTCTTATTAAAAATCTCATACCTGCCATTAATTCTGTGTCAGATAGTGATAACAAGCAAAGATTTATAATACCATCAATTTTGTTAATTAGTTTAAAAAGTGGAAGGAATTGATGGATACACCAGATAGTGGTTCTGCCTCCCAAGGGACCTTATCAGGATGGAGAAATGGACTGACAGGGTCTCCTGGCAACTCAACAAGTGAAAATGCCAAACCTGGCACTCAGGGACTAACAACCTCATGTACATGATGGGGGATAACCAAC
Organism: Taeniopygia guttata; assembly: GCF_048771995.1. Taxonomy (NCBI): domain Eukaryota; kingdom Metazoa; phylum Chordata; class Aves; order Passeriformes; family Estrildidae; genus Taeniopygia; species Taeniopygia guttata. Next base: position 73,191,476 of record NC_133063.1, on the reverse strand, counting down.
AGAGATGGGGGGCTCAGTCACAGAGAGCAGCATGACATAAAATGGCCTGGGAATCCTGACGCACACCAAGCTGACCATGAGACAGGAGTGTCCTTTTGGGAAAGAAATCCAAAAGCCACCCTGGCTGCATCAGGCAGAACATTACAAGAGGTCAAGAGAGGTGACCCTCTCTCTGTCCTCAGCACTGGTGAGACACATCTGGGTGGTCTGTCCAGTGCTAGGCTCTTAGGTAAAAGAGAGACATGAACATACTGCGGCAAGCCCACTGAAGAACCACTAAGATGATGAAGGGCTTGCAGCTTAAACAGTGGATCTGGGGCTTTTTACATTCAGTAAGAGCAGATTTGGGGGAGGAATTTATCAATGCGCATCCATATCTTATGGGAGGGTAAAGATGTTGGAGCCAGGCAGTGACATGCCTGGAGCTGTATGTATGGAGCCAGCCAGAATGTATGCAGTGATAGGACAGAAAGTGATGGGTAAAAATTGAAATAAAGGGAATTATTTTAAAATATAAGAAAAACTTATTACTGTGAGGGTACTTGAACACCAATTTCCCAGTGAGGTTGTGGAGCTTCCCTCCTTGAGCTATTCAAACCTGACTCAATATGGTCCTGGCCATATCCAAGCTGTGGCCAACCCTGCTCAAGTCACCATGGTACTAGAGATTTCCAGAGGGGCCAGCCAGCCTCAGTGATTATGATCTTCAGGAAAAGGAAAAAAACCCCAAAAAATAAGAACTCAAACCTCTTAACGAAAAATAAAATCCAGTGCTTGAAAAAAAAGTTTTTAACATTTCTCTAATGTATATATATACTTAACAGCACAGGCAATTGAGCAGAGGGAGTTCATGAGTGCCAAGAAATGGGATACTGAAAGCTTGACAGTCTTCCCTGTCAAAATCCACAAAGTCTGTGTGAGCCAAAGAAGTAAGCAATGGCTGGAGACTGAGTATCTTAGTTGGTACAAAAACTTTTTCTATGTTTTCAAAATTGACAAAGGTTTTATAACATGCATTTTGCCCAGCACATGTATGTGCTATATTTCTCATGGGAGTTAGAGGTACCCAGTGATGGATATGAATGTTTAAAGGTATAGATTAGCAAGATTTCCTGGAATTTTTTGACTTCTTATTTTGCCAAAGTGAATGACTATACACTACATTGTTTCAGGCAAATTTCATGTGATTATGAAAAAAGAAGCTGGCTATCTAGCAGCCACAAATAAATAAAAATATGTCAGTTTACCACTGAATTCAGACCACACGCTTATTTTTTTCTTTTTTAAAAATATCTTTATGCAATGTTGTATGTGCACATAAAACATACACCACATATCTGGTTGTATGTTTTGTGCAGCTACTGTTTTCTCTGGCCAGTTTTTTCTGTGCAATAATAATAGGAATATCCACAATTGTGCTGCAAATTAATTTCATTTATTGGTTTTTATTCTGTCCCAGTATTTGTAGTTCTGGATTTGATCCAAATGATCTAAATTATTTTATCAATGTGACACAAGGCCACATTTCTGCACCTAAACATGTATGCAAAGCTTTAATTGCAATTCTTAGTAAGACTACCTAATGTAGATAAAATTCCTATCCACTTCATATTTAAGGCCTCCTTTCAGCCCAGTAATCTCTCTCTGTTGCTTCCATCCTCCATGCTTCTTTTTTGTTGAAAATAAATATTAATGTCAGAAAACCCAATGCAAATCTATTAACTGTGTGGCATTGTGTGTCATTCAAGAACAGGAGTGATTTTTATAACATTTTAAACTAAAAAGCATGCTTGTGACATCAGTAGATATGAATCAAAGCTTCTGTCTTTGACTCATCTTGTGCATTTGTAACTGTTAAACATGACTAGCTTGATGCTGTTGGCATCAAGGGAAAATCCTGTCACTTTAAACTGTGTCAGAATGTCTGAACACAAAGCATGTGGCTCTGGGGATTCCTTGGTTTGATAGCATGCTTCTTTAGTTGACTGTGATTGCTGAAATTTAGATAAGACCTTGATTCATTTGGAAATTCAGAATCTTGGGCTAATGGTGCTGAACACCAGCAGGTCTCCTTGAAATAATCCTGGAACATTGTGTTTCCAGTATTTCCATTTAAAAATGACCCAGGAACTAGTGGTTGGACCTAACTTGGTAGCAGAGGCAGAAGAAACTTAGCTGTGCTCATAGGGTTGTCAGGTTGCTTTACATCAGGGCAGGCAACAACAACATTATTGAAAAGAGAGTTCTAGAATAATGCAAAACTCAGGCAAGTAGAGTTGAACTAAAGTAATGTCATTTTTTTTTGTGTTCAGTCTGTAGCTACTAGGAGATAGCAAGTCTGCTCAGGTGCATAAGCACTCTAACTCACAGTGGAAAAGCAAACCTCTGCCCCAAGGCATCTGCAGCATCATGTGTAATACAGTTTTCAATATTGCAGGAAACGTTACTGCTACAGTTCAGATCCTGCTGTTGCTGCTAGTAAAATCCCCTTACACTTTAATCCATCCTCACCTTCCCTACTGCCTCTCTTTCTTTGTGTATCATGACTTAAATTTTCACTGGATTGGACTTCTGCTCTGTTTGTATTATATCAATGTAAAGTAACCCATGGATATATGCTATACACTTAAATGGTAACATAACTTCCCTCAAAAATAACCCCGGAGCAAGAGGCTCCTTCCTGGGTTCTGCTCAGGATGCAGAAGAGCTAACTCAGCTGCTAAGGCCTGTGCACTTTCCTGAGAAAAATAAATAAGCCTCTCTAAGGGGTGCGCGTTCCAAAATAAATTCTTTAATAAACTAAATTTCATTGCAATCGCCCTAATAACAAGGCATCACTAAATTAGTCTGAAGATTATTTTTTAAACTAAAAGCTTGTAAAACAATATTATCTCTGCAACTATTCAAAATGTAGAAATTGAGCCTCCTATTTTTAGTTGTCTAAGTTGTTGTGTGCAGAAGATTATAAGAGAATTAAGTGCAGACTGCAGGATGCGTAGAGCATGTGTGCAACGTAATATTAGACAGAAAAAAAATTTGGGTTTGAAGTGTGTCAGTGTCTTTTCTAATAAAGCTTTTTATTAAAAATCCTTTATCATAATGTGAGTTTGATGATAAAGATCCTATAGTTTAAAATCACTTTTAAAATTAATTTCTCATCTTAAGTTAGTACTGGCTTAATGTAAAAGATAGTGAATGTTTTTTACTGAGATATGAATTTTATAGTGTCTAAACAATATACTGGATAATAAACTTACCTTTAAGTAAACCTGTCTAGTAAATTAAACTAAGTGATCCTGAAGAAATCCATAAAACATCCTATGACTCTGTTGAGTTGGAGTTCTGGTGCAGAAACATGACTCACATAATGTTGAAAAGAAGCCAGAGAATAAGGGTAGCTACTGAAAGTTAAAACCATTCACATCCAGCTGTTTCAGACTTTCTGGCACACATATGCCAAAACTTGTCTTAATTCATGACCAGTAATTTTTTTTGTTTGTTAGGAGACTTCTGGTTTGAAATCCTATCTTTTGTACTCACAGTTGATGTAAACACATAGATAGCAACAGTCAAGGCCAAAATTTTAAACCCAAATTAAAGACCCACTTGCAAAATTCTTATTTTTGGGTGTTAGAGTGCAGAGCAGCCAAGCAAATGCAGATTTCTTGACTTTTCAGACAGTACTGCGCTGAATCTATTCAGAAGAAACTTTTTCATGAGAGCACCTCTCCTATGAGGAAAGGCTGAGAGAGTTGAGTTTGTTCAGCCAGGGAAAAAAAAGCCTTCATAGCAACCTAATTGTGGTGATCCAGTACCTGAAGGGAGCCTACAAAAAAGATAGACAGAGACTACTTTAAAAAGCATGTAGGTGTGATGAGGCATTGGAACAGGTTGCCCAGTGAAATTAGGAATGTCCCATTCAAATGTTGAAGGCCAGGCTGGATAGCACTTGGAGCAACTTGGTCTAGTGGAAGACCCACGACAGAGGGGCTGGAACTAGAGGATCTTTAAGATCCTTTCCAACCCAGATTACTCTATGATTCTATGATAACCTATAGCAGTAGTGAGAGAAATTGTACAGAAGCCGCACTTAACTTGATTTACAGCTTGTTCTTGGAAAGGATAACCATGAGGCAAAACCACAAAGGAAATGTTTACACACTTCTCTTATGCAGAGGACTGGCAAAAATTTCAGACAAGCTGTTACAAGGGGAATACTCATTAGACTAGTTCAATCATATAAAGAAACTGAGTCTGATCATGGATGGTACCTGGCATCCTTCAAAATAGGAAAAGGATTTCAAAACCATTTTTTAATTAAGAAATTGGTTATAAAAGGGCTATTTGAAAATTAATTAGACTCTCAGAAGCTCAGCTTTCATTAAACAAGGTGCATATGAAACCTAGAACATTTTTTAATAAGGTTGAGGTTTTCTTCTTGGAGATAAACAGGTTTATCTAACACGTTTCAATATGAAGATTTCCATCAACACACTTATGTAACAAAGCTTAAAAGTACCTTTATGTTGCAATTCTACAGCCAAACATCTTGTAATTTCACCTGGGTCTAGGCAGCATTGTCCTCCTAAGCATCAACAGCAAACATGAATGCTTTCTTTTTTTATCGTATGCATCTCCTGTGCTTCTTCAGTTCAAAACACTTTGCGGGTTTCCTGAAATCTTAGTCCTAATGGGTAGTTCCTTAATTCCTCTAGTACATGAATAGTCATGAGCAGCATAGGAGTATAGTATAATCCGTCTAGCAATACATTGCCATTCCTAGCAGACAGCAGAAATGCCAATCTCTGCCAGGGAGCCTTGCTCTGAAAGTGTAGGTATGTGATGGCAGCCACATTTGCCTACTACTGCCAGCTCATGGCACCTGTGGCTGGAGCAACTGTACAAATTTTGCTGCTACAGCTAAGATTTATCTTTAGCTATCAGACTGCACTCATTACTGTTTCAGGAAACAAACAAACAAAAACATCTACCAGTTCCTAAAGAACTGATGGTTCACACAGATTCCTTCTGTCTTTCAGCTGCTGCTGGTAGGTCATTATTTCCAGTGTAAAATCATATTATAATACAAGTAATAAGAGATTAGTAAAATACAAGATGTTCCATAAGCAGATCAATTATGTGGATTTTTTTGCAAATTGATCAAATTTTTGTATAATTTTTCTTGAAATGGTGCTTCACCTTCTGTACCAATACTTTCAAGTTTCTTCTCTGAGCCTTTTTAGGGATATATTACCACTCCTGTTACCAATGCTTCTCACCAGAACATTGTTCCGAACATCCCATGTTCAAATCCCTGTACATAATCTAGACAGGATTATTGTAGCTGTTATTTGGCTGTCAAAAATTCTTCTTTTATCTATTTTTGATGTTTTTCTCAGACTTAAAAAATTTTAAACAACTTCACAAGCATATGGATGGCATATTATAAATATATCACAAGTTCATTCTGTATGATGCTGATGCCACCATCTAAAGCATTAAGCATCAAAGCATCAAGCTAGTAAAATAGTCAATGGCATAACAGCCATGTAGCAGGGTATCCATGAGAACTCGAATTCTTTTCCCTGTAGATATCATCCCGTTGGCAACTGTCAGATGTTGACCACAAACATGCTAGCAGTTTTCCTGCTGCTGTGATACTTTTAGGATTGAAATGAAAAGCTATTGTAATTTTTTATTTTCTTTTATTTAATGTACCATTTTATCTTTCTGGAGATAGCTTTTGTCAATTAAGTTGGGACCTTTATATATTGGGTGCAGTGTGGTGAAAGCTACCTAAGTAACCAGCTCAACAACCTGCACTATAAAATGTACATAAATGTATTTTCTATTCTTGGTAACAAAACAGAAAACTTTAAAAATTATTAGGTTAGCTAGCATTAAAACAAGGGTATTCAGATTATTATGTCAGATTTTGTAGTGCAAATTACTTCTTCAACATGCTATTTGGAGTAAGGAAAGTGTGCTCAGGGGATGACAGAATGTACTTTGTACTGTTTTCATTCCTAAAGTTCGAAAGACATTACATTTCATGATGTGGTCTTTTATTTTATCTGAATGCAAACAATTGAAAAAGCCATAAAATTTCTACCATGTCCCACAGAAATATCACCGAAATCATCAATTGTCTTATTTAAGATTCTACATGCAACTAAAAGTGGTTAAGATCTCATATTCATGATGTTTTGTTATGCTCCAAAGCTTCAGAGTATAAAAATTATGTGGTTTATATTTTTCTAGTAGTTAAGATTTAGCTAGCAAGAGCTCATAAGAAACAGGCACAATAATGTCAAGCTTCTGACTTCCTGTAGAAATTTAATTCATGATCCCGTGCTCTGCAATTGAATAGTCTGAGAAACATTTGAACATTTTTAGGGAATACCTATTTTTAGAAAAACTCAAACAATTGGTCAATTGATATCTGTGAAATAACAAAATGTTAAAATATTACCAGGTTAAAAATGAGTCTAGGAACTTGATTATAAACTAAACCTCAGAAATTAATTAAAAACTATTAAAATCTGTTCAGTGTTATTAATGTGATCCTAAACAGAGAAAAATGTTATTTCATAGTGATTTAACCAATTGTGTCTACATTTTGAATATTTGGGAAATTCTGATTTTCATTTATATGATATGATTTGTTTCATTGAAAATTTGCTTTTAATACATAATTTTTTTTGGGGAAAAAAAAAGGCAATAGTTGTACATGTTGTCAAAAGGAAAGTGACACCAGGTTTTCTCTGTAAGCAGTAGTGTTGTTAGCCACATAATTCCCACCATGTTCCTATCTTTCCCTTTTTGATGTACATTAGAATCATCTTAAACATGTGAGGAGGAAAGAGGTTTTATAAAGTTTGGGGCTGTAAAGTGATTGCAGTTTCACATCCTGTTCTTTTCGTAATTGAACTGGGTTTCCTGCTGCCATTTCTCCTCTGTTAATCACTGCTACCCTCACCAGAGGGTACAACCTGGTCATAACCACTGGCATAACCAGCCTTGTGGTCATCCTCTAAGCAGGCCCTTATCGTGGTTTAGGAATGGTATTTCCCCACTCAGTGCCCCACCGAGACTCTCCCAAATCAAGTGCTGCTCGTTCACTCCCTTTCTGCATTTCCCCTTGTCACTGGGCAGGATGGAGTTGAGATTTGGAGGTACAAAAGGTGAAGATCACAGATTGATATATGAACAATTTACTTTAAACAGCAATGAGATAAAAAAACAATAGCAACAACAGTAACAGCAACAGTATTAAAAACAAAAGTATGGAAAAGAGGGTGATCCAAATGCAAAAATGCTCACCATAGACATAGAGACAAAGAAAAATGGCAGGAAATGGCACAGTATTTTCATCCTTCTTCTCAGAAGGTCCTGGCCAAAACTAGAACACACCTGTAAATTGACTCTCAAAGGCACTGTGAGAAAGTAATTTCTTAATGTTAGCAAATCTCTGTTTCTCAGAAGAGATAGTACATTGCCTATGATATTGAGATACTAATAATATAAATTATATGTCAGTGTCATTTCAAAATCAGATATATTCCTAAGCATAATTAAATAACTCTGTTTGGGATGCATTAGTAGCAATTACAGCTATAGTATCCTGATATTTATGCAACCAAGCAATTACCAAAAAATAATTATATAAGTTGTCTTAAATGGATTTAACCTGGAAAGGTTAATGTAAGCCAGAGACAATTAATCACTTCTTCTGTAACAACCAATACTAAGAAATGTTAATCAAACCTGACCTTATGTTCCCCCATTTTGCAGCACGCTATCAGTGTCCTCACTCTACAGTCATTGCTGTGGTATTTTCTGGGGAGAGCAAACCAAATAGAGCCCAGATATTTGATTTCTCTTCTCTGTTCTTGCCCAGTCTTCAGCAAGACATCTAACAATAAATCCTTCTTTTTCATATTTGTGAAATCCAGACATTATTTTTAATAGCTGTAAAATAAGGCAACAAAGTAAATGATCATGGCTAATAGAAAGATGATTTTTTAATCTTAGATGAAACAAATGAAAGAAGGTAAACCACAACAGCTGTATAATTTTAACTGCAGCAGCACATACAATGATATTCTAAATGTTACTTACATGCTTAACAACAGTCTGAGCAATGATAATAGTATTTAAAGCCTTCCTATGTATTAACGAATACAACTTCTTAGTTTTACTTACGTGCTGTTGCCCTATACAAATAATAATTTAAGCAGAAAGAGGTAACTGCCGTGCCTCTCATGACATACATTTTTACAATAACTGAAATGACAGACCTCATCCAGGTTTTAGACTTCACTTTGACTAAACATGTAGCACAATGAAAATGTTATAACAGTGAAACACAGATTGCAGGCTTTGCTGGTTTGTTTTTTGTTTTGTTTTGGTTTGGCTTCGTTTGGTTTGGTTTAGAGTTTTTACATTGTATTACTAGACTACACAATTGTGCATGAAACCATTCCAAATTATTTGTCTGTTAAGACTTAATAACTTGTTTAATATAATTTTGAATTTTTTCATGTGGTTAGGCAATGTTTTCATTCCCTAAAATTTAAACTACATGCTATTTCAATTGATCATTTTTACTTCTGGGTAAAACAAGCTCCCTCTGCTGGATCTGCAGAAAAGAATATGAATTTGCCTAGGTCCTGTGGATGAGGACCAGACAGTGACTGGGGCTTTGCCATTCATTTCAGGAAAGCAAATTTTCGTATTCTTTGTGCTTGTTAAAAGTACCATTTAAAGGAAAATATGTGCAAGTATTATCTACAGGGAGTGCTGGAGCACTGATGAGGACTACTTGGTACAAAGGGAAAAATAACTTTTTCTCAAGACCTGTGTTGTTCACTAGTGATTAGAAAGTCACTCCTTTCTGTGAAAAGAAATTGAATTTTTAAAAGTACAGGGAATTTGATTATGCCAAAATTTGATTATTTCAAAAATTTGAAATTTTTTGTTGTTGTGTCCACCAGCCAACCTATCACCAGCACTAGGTAAATCACACCTAGGGTTTTTTTTAATTCTAAAGCAATTTTTACTGCTACCACTGAAAAGGCACTCAAGCTAATGCAGGAGACCTCCCAAAAGTGTTTGGGATTAGGACAGCCACAGTAAAGGATGGCAAAGTGAAAAACTATTGGCAATAGACATTTCTTCTCATGTGTAGTAAAATGCTTCCTTTATTACATCTAGCAATAGTTTGATATGACCAGTCTTGTCTCAACAGATTGATAGTTACAGACTGACAAATATAACACAATAAGTATCAAAGAAAGGAAAAACATCTTAGGAGGGCCAAGAAAGTAAAAAATTATAGCATATGCTCTGATTCAGTTTCTTAAAGAGTCTGAAAGTTAGAAAATTTTGCCTTTTATTTAGAATCAAAAGATTCATAATTACAAAATCTACAAGCAAAATGTTACTTGAAACACTTCCTAGTCCCTGACTGATTCCTACGCAATGTCACAAGTACCCAGCGGCAGATTTCATAATTCTGTCTCATAATTATTTTATGAGCCTGGCCATCCAGAAACTTTTCCACCTGCTGTATAGTTTGTCTGTGGTATCTATATCCCACCAATCCATCTGTGAATATACTACAGGAGATTGCTTGGAAGGCCTCACTGAGCTGAGGAAACAGTACCCACTTCTTACCTCTTGTCTACATGGGATGTTACAGAAGGCAATCCAGCCAGTCTGGTGTGATTTGTCATTGCTAAGGACATTGTCCATACTCCCAAACACTTTATTCTCCTTCCATCATCTGGACATGGCTTCCCAGGGGACTCGCTTCATAATCTTACCATGGACCTAAGGTGAGGCTGGCCAGCTTGATATCCTTAGACCCACCTTCTCGACCCTTTTGAACAAGGCTATACATTATTTACCTTTCTCAAGTCATCGGAAACCTCTCTCTGAAACACCGTTAATTTGAAGGTTGTACAGAGTGTGTCACAGGGACATCAGCCAGCTCCCACAACATCCTGGGGGTCATTCCAACTGGTCTCATGGGGTTGTTGCATCCAGCCTGCTTAAGCAGTCCTTTACTCCACCCTCCCTTACCCTGGGCCACGTTTCATTTTCCAAGGCCTTGATAATAGGCTTAGGGACCTGAAGACAAACACATCTAGTAAAAAATCAAGGCAAAGGTCTCACTGGGAGTCTTAGACTTTTCCATAGAATCCCTTATTGCTGCTCTTCCTGTACCTTGATCATATCAACTCCTGCTGAGTATGGGCTTTCCTAACTCTGTCTTTTTGTTTCTCAAAATGTTCTTGGCACTTTGGCCTGTTTTGCATAACAAAGAGATCTGTATGCTAATTCTGAAACTGCTCTTGGCTGAAACACAGTGGTGAAAAAAAGCTATCTAGCACAGAGCCCCTGGAGCTCTGCTTTATGTTTCTCAACATAGTCCATTCCAGACTGAGCCTCCCACAACTGCACTTGTCTGGATCAGAACTTACATCACAGAAGTTCACTTTCCTGTACCTTGAATAAGCATACTTTGAAACAATAAACATTACTAATATTCCCTCCATTTTATGTCTGTGTTATACATCTGATCAAGAGCCATTCTACATCAATGCTACATCAGAAGCAACAGTAAGCCTCCTCAGCCTTACTGAAAAATCACATACAATTCACAGCTTCAGGTGCAGGTGGCACTGCATGACACCAGCCATGGGTTTTGCTCTTTGTGTATTTACATTCCTTCTGTTCTAGATAGTATAGACAGCCTCTGACCTTTTCCCAGCTCATACCTCTGACAGGCAGCTGCGGTTGTTTCTTTGAGACTGTAATATAAGAACACATGAACAAAGGTTTTTTTGAAGTTATGGGAAGTTCTGTTTGAAACATGTTAGGCTTTGTTAGGGGGATAGTTTTTACTATTCCATCAAAATCTGATGTACAAAATTCAGTGGGTTCTTTTTAATGAGCAAATATGGGGCATGAGAAAATAAGTATGCCAGTTAAGGTCCACACAGCAGGAATACAGAGATCCCATATTGTTTGGGATCGTCCTGCTCCAGCATCATAGATGGGAAAAAAACACATTGCCTTCACTTTTGGTGCTTCAGAGATAATTTCCTCTTTGAGACTTATAACCAATTTTAAACTGTTTCAGCTGTATACAGCACAAAAGACTGACAGTAATTTTGCTATTGTCAGCTCAGAAGCAGTCTGAAACAGATAGGTCTTTATGTCCTTAGTTAAGATACTCCTGACTGACCTTGATGTATCTCTTATGCATTTTTCAGTAAGGGGTGCACGCATGTGGGCACTTTTAATTTTTAATAAGAGAAGTAAAATATTTAGCAATCTGCTATGCAAGACACTATCACTTTTCTGGGTGCTCGGTCAAAAAAAAAAAAAAAAAGCATAGATGAGGAACATTTTGAACAAACTTTTCAATTAAGCCTATTTTCTCTCAACATACTGAATACCATAAATGCTAGTTCTGGAAACTATTACAACATTTTTAGAACTGAAAAGTAATAATAATGAGGTCTTGCAAACAATGAACTCTATTCTCGTTCTGACATACAGAAGGATTTACGAACACATTATTGCCTGTGCATTCAAAGAAAAGTCCCTTGTGCATCAGCAAAATAGGACACAAATAACCACAAAGTTCTTCCACAATTACAGTGCTTGTTTCACCCATTTAAGTTTTATTTAGCATTATCATTATTATTATTATACTAACAGTAGATGGCAACATTTTGTTGAAACTTGGAAGACCTTTGCGAGCTTCACAGAGTAATTTCAGGTTTTACTCATGAGACTTAGACATACAGAAAAATATAATATAGCATATAATTAGCAAGTATAAATTAACTAAATTGTTTAATTATCTATATAAATTAATATTGCAATTACCTTATTACCCTCAAAACTCCAGTTTGCACAGGAGACTTTCTGACTGAAATCCAGCTGGGCTCTGACTACTTGTTTGGTGATTTGGTAAAATGTCAATGTCCTAAGGGTTAAGCTTTCCTTACACAAAATCAAAACCAGAGAAGAGCAGCAAGTTAATTCCTTAATGAGTTATCAATAAAGCTTTTCCTGAACTGCCAGCATCTCAGTATGTTTGGATCAAGGTTTTCAATGTAGGATTTAAAACTCTCCAATTTCTACTATATCTTTTTTCCCTCCCCGATTCTCAGTGAATATTCTCATTTAATGCTGAAGTTAATGAGAATTCTGCTATTGACTTGATGGAAGGAACATCCCCTGTAATGTTAAAGGATAGACCTCAGCTACTCAGCTACTAAGATGACAATGAAACAGAAATATCTTAACCCTTTAGAACTTGTCTTGTAATACATATTTGCACACCTCAGGTGCAGGCTGAGGCATAATGTGAAGCACAATGTCTCTACTCACCCAAGTTGGGCAAGTATTAACATCTTGGGCTGTATTCTAGTCTTTGGATACACACAGAACGTACTTGTATAATGTCAGGCCAAAGGTTTAGGACAGGAAATATGAGCTGCTTTGGAGCTCCCTAGATATACTAATCAAATAAGGTTATTTGTGTGTTTCATTAGACTAGGCAGCTCTGCCTGTACTAAAGACTTGCCTTGTAGATCTGTTCAAGCAAAATATTTTACTCCAGTTTTAGTTGCTTTAAATATTAAATATAAACATTTTTGCAACACAGATCTCTTGTGTGTAATTCCTTGTCTGAATCTGACTTGAAATCTTGAGCTACAGCTTCACAACAACATCAAAAATGACCATATAGTCATGGAACATCCACCACATTTTATCTGTTTAAGTTACAGTGAAAGTAAAAAGCGGATCAGCAGGTACCTTAATAGTGCATGGCTTTGTGAACCTCTCTGACCATGGCACAGCATTCTCCATGGATAGTGCATCAATCACTGCAAAAGACTAAGGCATTATTCCTGGCTTTCAGAAGCACAGCCTGGGCCTTGTGCTGTTTGTGCAGACAAGTACCAAAAGAATGTCATTTGAGAGGGAGAGTGGGAGCTGAGTGAAGAGAGGGGGCCCTTGTATGGGGAAGAGAGACGAAAACAGAAAGGAAGACGGCTCAGACACTGGAAAGCAAGATGACTTTTAAGCTGCCAAGGGTTTAACAAAAGCAATCCTGAGATTATCCAAGAGGAAGTGAGTTTCTTATCATAAATAAACAGATGATTTCATGGGCATGCTCTGGATCTCACTACACTTCTATGTGTATCCTGTTAAGTAGGGTTTGGTCTCTGACTTTTTCTTGTGGAAGGATCTCTTCTGCAGAACTTCACTGAAGGCTGCACATTTCACAGGGCATTTCTGTGGATGTGGAAGAGTTCAGCAAATGTCCTGTATATTTACAGTTACAGCACTTTTTTCAGATAATGGAATGGAAGATAGATAGATAGATATATAATTAGATAGATAGTTAAGAAATTTAATACTCTGTAATTGTAAAATCTAGTAAATGTAGGGCAGCCTCTGTATTCTTCAGATATACAGAGATTAAGTTATTTGTAAAGATGTGTTTTATCAGAAGAATGCAAAAGGATCGAGAGATATAAGTAAATAGACTAGGATTAAGCAACTGAGACTGCATTCTGTACTTTGATTGTGACTGCAGAATTCCTTTGAGTGTACCTTTCTGCAAGAAATCCAGTGCAGCTGCTTGAGAAACCTCTGGCTTTGGCGTGAGTAAGAATTAGAAAGCTGCTAAAACTTTGGCTGGCTGCTAGTGCTGGTTTTGAATGAAGTCTGGGAGAATGTCCTACCAAAAAAAAGACAGAAAGGTTTAAAAGCTGAAACGCAAAACAAATCAGGAGATTCAGTCACTTTTCTTAAGAAACAATGTACATTACACCTATAAGATATGATACCAAAGTAGATTCCTGTTTGCAAAATTAAGAAGTCAATAGGCAACTGAATGATCTTGGAAAGAATTAGTCAGGAAAGAAAGGCACACATTACCAGTATTCTCTCCTAAAACAACAATGCATTTAGCCAGTAATTGCCTATTAGCAGTGCGTGACATTTTATGAAGTAGGAGGACACATACATAGTCAACCCAAGAGGTTAAATTGAGAGGTTGCAGCATAACTTTTTATACACTTCAGCTTGAAAATAACATGGTAAAAGAGGACCTCTGATTTGATGCTGCCTTCTCTGGAATGTACAGTGCAACTGGATCTAAATTTTGGGAGAGTGCCCAGTTTCAGATGTCTAAAGCCTCTGTTGAAAGCAGTGGAGACTATACACTGCCAAAGTTTTATGTATGCAACTGCAGATTGATTGCCTAATGGCAGTGGTGGGCTTTGATCATGAATGTCTGGAGAGAGCAGTCTCAGTAGGCGCCCTTTCCCCCATTTTTCCCTTTACCCTTCTAACTCTACTCTTTTTCTGTCTTCCCCTGCATTTACTACAATCCTTTCACTAATATCTGAGATATAAAAGTTCCTCTCCCCATATATGTCTTTTCTTTAACAGCTTGCTAGTTGAAGACTGTGCAAGAGGAGTTAACTGGAGAAGGTGCAAGTGTATGCAATTGCTCTAACACATTGTCTATTTTGAGCTTTTTGGGTGAGAGAAACAGATGAAGATAATTTCCTCTCATTTTCTGTTTCTTATTAGTAAACTGTGAGGAATTCTTAGGTACAGAACATCCAAGTGGGATCATCATCTCTATGCAAAGGAAAATTATTTCCTTACAGTTTGGTCAATGTGTGAGTCAGTCACATAAAAGATGTAATAAGCTGCTTCTGCTTGCAATTAGAGGTTTTGTTCTCATGGCAAATTAAAATTTAAGTCCAGTAGAACTAGGTGTGAAATCTTGCAGATTTCCAACTAACTGTATATTGTGATTCAATTTGGCAGCTAATAGGACTCAGAAAATTACTTTTATTGGCCTGTACTTTCCATTTTACATACACTTCTGGAATTGTGCAAAATGACAGCAAACTGCCATGAATATATCTTTAGTCTACATTCACTTCTCACTTCTTTCCCTTAATGAAAAGAAGGGAAACACATTAACTTTTATTCCTTTTTACTGAAAAAATTAGAGTAGCAGTCTTAATACTACTACTAAAACAGATGGAATGAAATTACTAAGAAATGCCTGAGAGTACATGTTCTGTTTACTAGTGAAAAATCTTGCATAGTCTAAAAATTCAAACCTTTTTTGTTTGTTTTGGGTTTTTTTCCATTAATCATACTTTCCCTAAAATCAGCCTGTTCATTCTTCTTTATATCTGAATTTATGGGGAATCATCTCAGACGTTTCCAATTCTGCCACAAAGACAGATGTTTGAACAATTCCCTCCTGCTCAGTATCAGCTGTTCAGCAGAGCTTGCCTCAGAAAAAAAGTATCAGTTACTGCTAATTCTGGCTGCCTTTTCAGGAATGATACAGGGAATTATTTAATAACAAAGCTACCTTCTTTGTTCTGAGGACTAACTAGAAAACCTCTGGCAAACACAGATTCATCTCATCAACAGTAGATCTTGCTTGGGCTCTGTGCTTTTAAAGTTTACTTGTAGACCATTTAGTACCATTTTTATGAAGACATGGTGGGGGTCATCACACTGAGTCCCCCATTAATTCTGCATCTCTCCCTTTCAGGCATAATGAAATAATTTATTTGTAGAATAAAAGCAAAGGCCAGGTCAGGTCACTTGAGAAATAATGTCGGTTGCCTTATGATGTGGTCTGCTGTGGGTGCAGAGTGAGGTAGTAAATCTGATGTACAATTCAAAGATAAACAGTCTTGAAAGTCTAGTTGAAGATGTTCCTCCCCATTGAAGAGGGGTGAACTAGTGAACATTTAAAAGATCCCTTCCAACTCAAACTATTCTGTTATTCTATGGAGGCTACACCACCACATTGTCTTACTCATAAGTTAGCATCCTTAGGTGTGGATGTGAAGAGGATCTAAAGAAATTAAATGAAAAATACTCAAACCACGTGAGGATATAGTATGCTTTTCAGTGTTGCCATGTGATTTATTCTAAGTAAGCTTCACAAGGACTGGGAAAATGTAAAAATAATACACTTTTCTCTTTTCCTTTCTGTTGGCCCCTGCCTTAACATTATAGGGGAGGTTCTTCTCCCTCAGAATCCAAAAGCCTTCTGAGAGCTGAATCACAAAACTATAAAATGAAAACAAACCTCACTTTGCATACTAGAATCTTGACCAGGGCAGGGAAGAGTATAAAATTCCCTAGAAATGAACTTCCATGAAAAAAACCAAAAAAAAACAAACCAAAAAACCCATAAAAATTAAGTATAGAAATCATGGCAGTCCAAAAATATGGTAACAAAACCTGGCAAATCAGTTTTGGAGGGAACCCATTTCATATTTATGAATTAGGATGACCTCTGCATACTTCACCAAAGTTCTTATTTTACCACTCCTGAGCTCATAAAAGAGGGTATATTTCATCCCAGGGGTAATGTTAAGATACTGTGAGTTAAGCCCAGAAATATGTGTTGAACATCCCCCATTAACAGACGGGGTGGAGCCTTGTGCATAGGACTAAGTCTTGAGTAACCCTTTCACAACCTTTCATCTCTGCTGCTGTGCTCTGGTCTGAGGAAATTTTTATGTGCAGAGACATGACAGCCTATGTGGTGACTGGACTTGCTGGAGTCCCTCTGAGAGTTCTTTATTCCACTTGATACTGGCTCTCAGGTATTCAGCAGTTACTGGTGGACTAGAAACACCATTATTCCTTTCCCTTTTTGGACCACAAAGGGAAGGAAACTAGCATAAAAAAGTATGGCATACTGTGACCGTAAGTATAACTAGGACAACTACTGTAACATGGGTTGGCCTCCAGCTCTGATAAATTACACCAAAATATAATTTGACTTCTCTAACAGCAGGCATCAGAAGAGTCATCCTTGCCCCACCTGTCATCTCTAAATAGGCCATATGTTCCTCAGTTCCCAAAGGTGCAGGACAAATTCCCAGATAGCTATTATGTCTGGAATCACAGAGAAATTAGGGATGGACAGATTCAAATAGCAAGGAGAAAATACCATCTCCCTTTCTTCTTCCCATTGCCATTAAAGTGGTGATAGGCACCATGGTGCTCCTCAACCTTCAAGAAGAAAACAAGGTACTTCATCCTTTGTTATTAGGTCCCATTTCCTCTTATTCTTGAAGATGTCTCTTTACTTTGGTCGCATGTATGTCAATCAAGGAATTTGATTTTAGATTTCAGTCTAAATTTCCATTAGTAAAATTCTGTAGTAAGGGGAGAACTGCATTTTATTTCATAGCTATGGTAGGAGATGATGCTCTCCATTTTGGTGGGTCGCAGAACTCTGCCAAGCTTATCTGCCTACAACAGAATAGAGATCAGGTGTGGCACACTGCCCCTCATGGAGACAGTGGCATACTGGTGAAACAGCTCTGTTTCCTGGAATGGGACAACACAGGCCAACTGGCTGACTTTGAAGATCTGCTTGCATGACTGAGTTAGTAACAGTGATGACCTATGAGCAGCCAATTGATGTTAGATTTGAGCTGATTAAGAAATCGGGGAAAGGGTGGGGAGGTGTAGGTCCCCAGCAAGCAATGATATCGGTCCATGATGAGATGCCAGCCTGGAGCACATGGTGCAAAAGTTTAGACTGCAGGAAACTGACTGCTTTGTGGAAAAGTTCTGCGTAGAGATCTCTGCAGGCATCAAACTCTCTGGAAAACCTGCCAAAATTATTCCATATAACGTTATTTTTCAGTTTAATGAAGAAGCAGCATGCAGCGATACCCAGTAAACAATTTTAAGCTCTCACCATACCTCAGTTAATCAAAAACTAACGTGAATTCTGGAGCCTCAATACAAACTTGTGTCTATGCTCATTGCCCGGCACTCAAGAGTCCAGAGTAGAGCAAGATTTTAATTATTTCAAAAGAGCCTATAAACTCAGTAATTTTTCCATTGCTTCCATTCTGTAAAGTGAGGCTTATGGTCTGAAGTCTGGTAAGCCAACGTTTGGAGGGGTGCCACAGGGAGAGCCCACAGTGCTGCCCTGGGGAGCTGCTGCGGCCCGAGGGGCGGTGGGCAGAGGGCAGGGCAGCCCCAGGCCGGGGGGACAGAGGGCAGGGCAGCCCCAGGCCGGGGGGACAGAGGCCAGGGCAGCCCCAGGCCGGGGGACAGAGGGCAGGGCAGCCCCAGGCCGGGCAGCCCCAGGCCGGGGGACAGAGGGCAGGGCAGCCCCAGGCCAGGGCAGCCCCAGGCCGGGGGGCAGAGGGCAGGGCAGCCCCAGGCCGGGGGGACAGAGGGCAGGGCAGCCCCAGGCCGGGGGGACAGAGGGCAGGGCAGCCCCAGGCCGGGGGGACAGAGGCCAGGGCAGCCCCAGGCCGGGGCAGCCCCAGGCCGGGGGACAGAGGGCAGGGCAGCCCCAGGCCGGGGGACAGAGGGCAGGGCAGCCCCAGGCCGGGGGACAGAGGCCAGGGCAGCCCCAGGCCGGGGGACAGAGGCCAGGGCAGCCCCAGGCCGGGGCAGCCCCAGGCCGGGGGACAGAGGGCAGGGCAGCCCCAGGCCGGGGGACAGAGGCCAGGGCAGCCCCAGGCCGGGGCAGCCCCAGGCCGGGGGACAGAGGGCAGGGCAGCCCCAGGCCGCGGGCGGAGGCGCAAGGGGGCGCGCGGGGCCCGCGCAGCGCTGCGCGGTCGCGCATGTGCCGCGCCCGGGGCTTGCGGAGGCGACTTCGCCCCGCGTGGCAACTCGGCGGTGTCGCCGCCGGCCGCGGGACACAGAGGGCCGCTGGCCAGATCGGGGGCTGTTTTCCCAAGGGGAATGGAAATCTGGGGCGTCCGAAAAGCCGTGCCGGCCGAGGCCGCGCCGGCGGTCACAGAGCTGCGGGGGAAGGCGGCAGATGGATTTTGGGGTGGGGGCGAGGAGGGGTGCAGCGCACACCCCCGGTGCGGCCGGCGTTCCCGCCCCGGCGAAAGGACCGTCTGCCGCTGGCCCCCGCCGGGAAACTTCTGCCGCTCGCCCGCCGGCTTCGGCAGCGCGGTGTGATTCCGCCGGCGTGCAAGGATAAATGCAGGAAAGCCTCGAGACGGTCCGCGGATGAAAAGGAGGGCTGCGCTGCTGCCCCGACACAGCCAGGCGCCCGGAGGCGGACGGAGCCGCTGACGGGTCGGACGCGACGACGGCAGGGATCCCGCCGGCCTGAGTCGGCGGGAAGTAGTCTGTAAGGTCTAGGGAGGCTTGCCCCGTGCTCCCGGAGGCGGAGGTTGTGCGTGCGTGAAAAGGTGGTCGCGGAGGGCATGGCGAGGACGTCCGCGGGGCCCGTCGCCCTGGCCAAACCCGGCCGCCCGCACCCGGGTCATCGGCAGCGAGTACGACGCAGCGTTGAAATCAAGCTTCCCGAAGGCTCCCGTGGTGAACAGCGGATGCACGTACTCCCCCTACCCATCATCCCCAAACTGTGTTTGTGGGCTCCTTGCTTTGAATCTAGCCTCTTTATAGGGGCTTTATGTTCCAGTGAGGCGGCGAGGAGCGCTGTGCTGCCCGGCGCTGGTTCAGGCTTCAGCCGCACTCTGTGCCGGGGCTGCCGCTGCTGCTCGGGCGGTGCCGCGGCGGGACCCCCGCTGCCCCCGAGCTCTCGGTGCTCTCCGCGCCTCCCTGGGCGTGTGCCCGTCCTCTTGTTTTAAATACACCGGTCCCGCGGGATGTTGTAACAGCGAAGTAAATGCAGATACAAATAAAAGGCGCCTAACTTGAAGAACAACGTCTGATCACTGTTCTTCGAAAAAGAAAAAAATCCAAAAGCAACTAAGATGAATTAAAAATAGAGAGGAATTAGAGGCTCTAATATAGGAGTGGGCTCTACAGAATCACAAGAAGGTGTTACTGCACAGCAGTAGTCGGTATCGAATTTATCTGTGCGCACAAGCAGAAAAAAAAAAACAACACCTTTCTTTTACTTCTCTATGCAATTTCGGAGCCTTAGTGCTGAAATTAGGGTAAGTGGAAGACAATATGCATAATTACAAGGAAAAAAACCCCACAACTTTTGAAAAAGGACGAGCGGTTAGCAACACAAAACATCACGAAGACAGTAGGCTTGTTAGGCGCAGGGTATATTTCTCTGGATGGCTGCTCACCCAGTTTCTTCCTAACAAACCCTATTTTTATAACAAAGGCGTTATTGGTCCTTGTCATAACAATAATCACTATACAAGCAGGATTTTGCCCCTTTTGCTCGTGAATAATGATAGTGTTCTGTTGCCGAGATTTGGAGCTACAAAACTCCGTTTTTCGTATTTTCTAGCTGCTCCGTGTATGTGCATTTCACCCTGATTTTGCAAAGAAGACTACTTTGCACTTATTTTATTCACTTGACTTTGTTCAGCCACTGGCCTCTGGCCAAGGAAGGCATCCTACTCGGCTATACTCTGGCGGTGAAGAAGATTGCAATGTTGAGGCACTTGATTCAATGCAGTGGTTTTGCTAATGCATGCGGGTGTCCAGATGCAACTAATAAAAGAACTTTCTAAATCTGCAGCCATGAAGTTCAAAATTCCTGTAACAACTCCTACACCTCAGACTATACCTGTGCGTGCATAGAAATGTGTACAGCATTGTGACCTCAAGGACACTAGCTTTTAAAGTCTAGATCAACGTAATTCTCTCTTAAGGAAGCATCATTTGATAGACGTGCATATCTCTCTTTCCCTTCCATTTCTCTTCAACTTTGATATGTCCCTTTATAACACTATTTGCATTTAGGCTGGACGGTTTGTAGCTAAACACTAAGACAGGTTTTTAAAATAGACATAGGAATAATGTCATCTGGAACTCCTCGGTGGACGCGGGAGGGAAGGGGGCAGGGTTGAAGAATATTTAAACGCACTTTACAATACTCTGTAACCGCAACAGTGGCTGCAGAACTGCAACTGGGAAGGGAGGAGTAAGGAGGAGGAAGGAGGGGAACATGGCTATTTAAGTGATCTTTGAATCGGATTCACATTTTTAGTGCTGTTTATCAAGTGCATATGGAACTCCTTGAAACTGTTCAGTAAGCGCTGACAAAATATACCTGTCAAGGAGACAAGAAAACATAGGAATATTTTTATCACCTCTTACTTACTTTGATAGCTGGGCACGCTGTCAAACAACATCATAAAGGTAGCACCTAGAGTAGATTTACAATTTTTAATTGTTTTTAATATTTAAATTTTTAATGTTTAATATTTGGGGTATTTTCCTGCAATACTATAAACGTTTCTTTACTTAGGCAAATGCTGCTGTCTACTTAGTTCAGAGTGACTTGCCAAGCTGAGGAAGCCATTTCCTATAACAGGTACATTGACAAGGATAACCAACAGTCTTACATATCAAAGAGTAGTCAAGCCTCAGTGAGAGTCAAAGCAGAGAATGTTGGAACATTTTGTTCCAGAGAATGAGCTAAAAATAACAGCCCCTCCCAGTGTTGGAAGGGGGTTGATTTTCACATTTGTAAGGGCAAATAGAAATCAGATTATGAATATAATCAAACAGAAAAATCTGCCCGGAGAGGTGAAGGGTGAAAGTTCTGAAGTGTCAGTGCTTGGGAAAAAAAAAAAAAAAAAAAAAAAAAAAAAAAAAAAAAAGAGTCCAGAGGAGGGGCTCTGAAGGGGATTTGATGGGTTGTTGGGAGATTTAATAATTTTGTACCATCCTCATGGCACATCAGAATATAGTGATTGAACTAGGTTATGGTAATGCCAAATTGCACAGTCAAGTGTAATGCTGCTCCAGCCGTTCTGCCACTCGAAGCCAAACGTGAAAGTCTCATTTTTTAGCCCGAAAACAAACTCCTTCCACAGCCTCATGTTTTACTTACCTGCAGGACAGGCTCGCTAAACATGTCAGAAACTGAAAAACTGCTTTGACGTGTATTTCAGACGCTAAGTGTGGTGCACATCAATACGGGAATGCCTAACAATATCATAATTACACCATCGACGTTACTGAGATTTTTGGCTAGAGACTTTCAGCATCCACCGTATGGGAAAAGAGACCTTCTTTAGTTGCAGACTGTAGGAGAAAATAGAAGCAAAACAACATCATCAAAACCCCAGACACCCACGTTTTTAATCTCCCGATCACTTTTTCTGCAAGCAGGGAAAGCTTTCTTCTTTTCCAGTAAGCGTGCTTCCAGGTAGCTGTTAGCTCCCTATTCTTGTGAGCGGCTTGAGGTTTGTTTCTGGATTTGAAGGTTTAAAGCACTGTGCAGACGAGGTATGAACAGAGCCGGCGGCAGCCCAGCGGGGCGGCGTTGTTCCCCAGCGCCCGTGCCCGGGAGGAGCCGCGCTGCCCGGGGCATGCTGCGCTCTGCCGCGGCTCTGGCCGCAGCCCTCGAGCATCCCGGCTCAGCTGCGCCGTCCCGCCGGCCCCGGCACCCCCGCCAGCGGCAGCCTCCGCAGCTAAGGCGGCTCGGAGCTCTGGCTTTCCATCTCCTCGGCACTGGACGGCAGCCCCGCTTCCCCCGTACTTACCTTATTTTTGTCTGGTTCTACGACACAAACTTTGTGTCGTGTGTGCCCCCCTCTCCTTCCCCCGCCGCCCACTCCCCTCCTCCGGACACAAACACAAGCTTTTCTTGATTCGGCTCCTCTGCAGGTCCCTGCATCGGGATGGGGCGGCAGTCCCGGCCTTTTCTTTTCTCACGCAGGGAGCAGGGGCCGGACTTTCACCCTTACCGCTCTCTCGCCTTAGGAGCAAGGGAGTCCGCACCTCCGGCCGCCTGCCCCAGCCTCCCTTCGCGTCCCACCTGCGGGACTTGCAGCTTTCCCCCATTCTGTCCTCCCGTTTGTCTGCCCGCCTGCCTGCCTGCCTCCTTTTTTATTTTCCCCGCCAGTCACTTAAGCCCAAGCCAAAGGAGGCATAAGGAAAAACACAGCCGTGTGGTCCAGGTCTATAAATACAGCTCGGAGACAGAGTCCAAAAGTTTGGAAGGAAAGAAAGAAAGCGTACGGAGACAAAAGCCAAGCACCGCTCCGCTGCTGCCGATGCTCTAGTTATGCTAGGACTTCGCGGCGACGGACCGAGCCTGTTCACTGTTTGTTTGGGTGGGATTTTTTCGGGAGCGGGACAGTGGCGGTAGAATGATCGGCGCATTCATTATTTCAGCTTTAAATACATGAATTTTAGCCACAAATACCAGTCGATCTATCCGCCAACTTTGCAGCTTCTATTGTGAAGGGAAACTTGCCTAATACGGCTGAAGCCGTTAGTGGAGGGTGAGTTTTCTTGCTTTGTTTTGTTTGGTTTTTCTGGTTTTTTGTGAGGTTTTTATGTTGTCTTTTTTTTATTTTATTTTTTTTATGAGGGTTTTTTTTGTTGTTTTTTTGGTGGTTTTTTTTTTGTTGTTGTTGTTGTTCCTTTTCAATCTGGCGAAGTCTTCGAGTCTGAACATTCCTTGTTCCCTCCGTGTTTTGTGTATCCATCGGAGAGAGAGACAAAAACAAACAGTCGCGTCTTTAAAGGAAGGGTAGCGGCGCTCAGTGCTCAGTGTCGTCTCGGACGATACTCTCTTAGATTATCCTGCCTTTGGAACACGCCTAAATGGTGTTGCCGTCCGCCGTAAAAGTAACACTGGGATGCCAGAGAGGAAATGACCAACATATGTCTGCTGTTTCCTAAGTATTTATTCACGTTAACTGCTGTTTTCTTTATCCTACGTAAGAAATTGGCATTGGACTCAAAATATCACTCATATCGCTCTTTCTCAGGAGGGAGTAATAGCCGTTCAGAATAAAAACGACAGAAAGAATCAAGAAAATGTGCATGTACCAGGTGAAACAGGGAGAAACCGACCCAGTTTTGGAGTTCGTCTATTTGGGAGATTGAGGTTGCGCGGAGGAAGCAGGTCCGAAGTTAGGGAATTAAACTAGCAAGTGGAGAAAGTGACTTCAGCTGAGCAGGCAGCCTTTGAAAGCTCAAGGAAGGACGTGCCAAGCTGCCCTACAGCCAGACAGTGAAGCGGAAGCAGCGAGAGGCCACAAAACAGCGCGGAAAGATGCTGCCCGGAGAGCCCCCGCCTCCCCGTCAGGCTCCGGGATGGGCGGCCCCGGCCCCAGCAGCGCCCCCGGAGGGAGGGAGCGAGGGGAGGGTGCGGGGGCCTCTCCCCCCGGCAGAGCAAAGTCATCGGCAGATGCTGTGAGACAGAAATACGGGGTGCTGAGGAAATAAGGGCTGAGAGGCAGGAGAAAATTCAAAGGAGCAAACAGACGCTTCATCCTTCAGCACTTCAGCTTTGCAGGAGTTCGTGCTTTCTTTGCACGTCAATCGCAAAGCAAAACGAGATATTCTGAACAGGGAAGAACTCTGTGGACTTCAGAGAAGCTCCTTTCCGGGCCCTCCTATGTCTTCGACAGGGGCAGGAGGCAGCTTTATCATGCACTGCTACAAAACGGAGCTCGTCACCCTGCCCCCATGGCACTGTCATCCACGGGGGAGAGTTGACCGGGCTTGTCAGGCTTTGAGGTTTTTGTTTAATTAGCAGTGGTGATGGATGTTCACAAGCATTACTTTTGGTCCAGGGAAAGGATGATGGAATAGAAATCGTGTATCTGCTTTATCTCGAAAAATTCACCAGTGGTCAATGTGTAATGAAACAGCAATACTGCACAGCTTTTGTGGCAGCAGGATTGTGAAGCCATCCCAATACCTCCTCACTGGGCTAACTCTCACCACATTTGGCATTTCACACTTGTAACACTTGGAGTGGAGGCTTCCCCACCATGCACATGTGCTGCCACCAGACCACCACAGTTTTACTGATGACAGATTTCTAGTAACTGTAGAGTTATTTCCAGGGGATGGAAGCACTGCCAGCCTTCACAGCCCTGCAGTCTGCCCTGGGGTGAGCAGGGAGCTAGGAGTGGTGGGGGGGCTGAACACAGATGGGGGTAAAACACCCCACAGGCACAGGGATTGAGAGGTGCAGCTTACCCTGTATCTTCAGTTGGTGTCTCTGCTCACTGGGGTTAGACTGCCAGCCCTTCAGGAGCAGTGTGTAGCCAGAGCTCAGTCTATTTAAAGCCTCTGCTCTTGCTGCAGACTCCAAGCAGTGTGTGCCAATCCCCTTGGCTTGGCAACATTATTTTTGGCTGCAGCTCCCTCCCACATTGTAGGAAATACAATAAAATTAAAACAAACATTAAAGAAAAGAAAAAGAAAGAAAAAAGAGATGCTGAGCAAGTGCTCCTGGCAGGGGGAGGAAAGGAGCCCAAGAGTGTCATGTCTTCCCTGTTTTGCTGTTCTGTAGCTGCCTCCCCTCCAGCTGTGGCACCTCTGCCTGCCTGGTGTGGGGTGAGAGGAGGCAGCACAGCAGTGCAGGACCACACTGACTGCCATGGGACCTTTCACACTGCAGTTGCCTTGACTCCCTGGGCTAAAAAGAATGGGGACCACTATGGTCCTTGCCATAGGGGCAGTAGCCTGTCGTAGGTCCTGGGGCAGTGGCCAAGGATGGAGTTGGGATCACTCTGGTCTGAGCTGCAATTTAAGTAGGACAGACCTCTCTGTGTGGGTACTGCTGCACTGAGGATGGTGCTGGGTCATTTTGGTGTGGTTTGGGTTTAATCTTTATCCTGCCTTCAAGGAGATGTAGTGGGACTCGCTGCAGCTTTGCTGGTGCTGGAAAAAAACTAATTCTAATATTTTCCATTCCACTATCATTGCTCAGTCTTAAAAAGAGTATCAATGAAATAAGACATAAACAAATCCTACTCCTGAATTGAGATCATGAGAGTTATAGGCACAATCCATTCCAGAAACAAAGAAACCCATCTTAGAGAACTTAATCTGTCAAAATTTCACAGAAAACAAGAGAGGATGTGGTTCAGTGACAGAAAGTAAAACTGTAGAGGAAAAAAGAAACGCCTCTCATTGGCGCAGAAGAAAACACCAAATAACATTCCAGTGTTTGGAAAAAGCACTGCTTACTTTTTTTTTTTTTTTTTTTTTTTCTCTAATATATCTCTATACAGAGATTATGATGCAGTTATGCAAAATACATTATAGACTGAAAAATTTCTACTTATGGGCTGTAAGTAAATTTTGCCTCTTGGAGAGGCTCATGTATTACTTTCCTTCACATAGTGTGAAGTCTAATAGACCATTCTTCATGCCCTTTATACACCTTTCTGCTGCTTCAGCTCCTCCTACTTCCAAACATATCTTCCTTTCATCATCTCAGCAAGAAGCAGAAGGAAGAGAGGGAAGGATTATGATAAAAATGGTAATGTTGAAGTCTAGGAGGATAATGAAAGAGGTAAAACTTGCTTTGATTTGGTTTTGTCTTATCAATCAGTACCATTCTTGTGACAGGGCTTGCTTTTCCTCATCCTAGTCAAACTGAGCTGCTCTTGGCCTTGACTGGCATCCTCCTGCTGGCAGTCACACCTTCTTTTGACTTTCTTTACTTCCTTTACTGAAGAGCTCCATGGTGTCCTGCTTTGCCACTTGCTTGCAGTAGTGCATATTGTGCTGCAAAATATATTACTTCATTAATCAGTTAAGCCAATTAACAAAAAGATTAATAGTCTTACCTTATTAACTTGAACGCATGCATTTCTGTATTTAGAGTATTCACAGAATTACTGGGCATGATTAAGCTACAGAGAAGTTCCATTATAGCCTGTTTTCCATATGTTCAAAATGTTCTGAAAATGTCACATTTGGAACTCAAATTTCCTGCGTCTAGTAAAAAATATTAACACACCAGGAAGTCTTCCTCTGAACACAAAACCAAGTCTTTCAGAGAGTCACTATATATTTAAAGTATGAAGAGGGATTTATATTTTAGCTTATATACTTCCAAGTAATTTTTTTCACTCTGAACTTATATGCACTTGTGAGACAGGATTGCTCCTTCAGGAGTTGGTTACAGGCAAGATGTGGGTTTCATTCTGAAACTGGCTCTGAGAGGTTGACTATAGTGAGTGGCTCCTGGCAAAGTTCAAAACTGTTATGCCACAGTTCAGTAGCTCTTCAGGGCAACACTGCTGTTCCCCGGGCCTATATTGTCCCACTCCTCTTCCTTATTGTGGCTTACCTTTATGCAACACAAATTACCTGTGGCTGATGCATATGTAATCTCCTCTCATGTAGCTCATTCCATTTTTACATACTTGTCTCGTCTTGGGCATGCTGCCGAGGTTAACCAGGCCTTAAAGCCAAGTTCATCAAGGGGTTTGGTTACCCCCTGGTGTGATCGTGGTTTACAGTTTCATTTTGGTAGCTATATGGAAAATTAACACTCTTAGTGGGGCATGTTCAGGGTTGAAGACAAGAAAGCTTTTTACGATTTCGGGGTGTGCCATTATAAATCCAGTGCAGCAAAATAAAGCAACAACACACTTTGTTGTGCACCTGCACAGCTGTGACTATGCTGAACTTGAATAGCCCACGACTGCTGAAAATATCTGCTTTTGAACTAAATATTTTATTTTTTAAGGAAAACTATGAGTTTTTATTTAGCTACTCTGGCTTCTTGTTTCTCTAGACAGCACTCTGTCATTCACACCACAAGAGTACAGAGTTATACTCCTAAGACATTGTCTCCAAGTCCAGATTATAGATCATCAATGATTGCATGTTGCAAAAATCTCCAACCAAGGCTGTGGAATTTGCCTTTCTTTAGGTTGGCCATTCATAACCTCGCATCCTAGGAGAGGCGAGAATAAATTTGACAGCCTGGGCTAATCTTCACCTTTGTCTTATGTCAATGCCTGCTTAAATAGACCACCTCTCCTATCCAGGATGCCAGTACTTGCCTTTAGCATTTAAAGATTAATATATCAACATTCAGTAGGCTTCTCGGCCACAACAAACTTCCTGTAGTTCACCAACTCTGTCTCTATCATGGTGTGCTCTTCACTAAGTGACTCATGTGGTGTCAGGTGTAGATTTTTACATGCTAGAAACTTACTCTTCTGACCAGTAATCTTTCCTTACAAACATTCTGGAATGATCACCTAGTCCATTTTCCCTGACTTCTCTTTCCAGTGATTTATGAAATTAACCTGAAATGCCCCCCATAACGCACTTATGAGCTGGGAACCTGGTTGCTAGCAGATGACATACAGGTCAAAATGCAGAGACAGAGGAGGAGCTCTGTGGTCTTAACAGGTCACAGAATACAAAGGACATAGTTTTCTTTTCTTTGAATTGAAGACAAGAGATATGCTCATAATGTTTTCTGAAGAAACCTTCCTTCAATTAGAGTGAGTCAATTAGAGTGAATCAAGCAAAGCAGTATCAACAGAATATAATGAAAGAGCTAATATGGGCATGAAGTACACAAGAACTCTGGACATCAGTTTGAGGAACATTTAAGCCAGTGAAGTGAGAGAGCAATGCCAAACAAAAACAAAAACAAAAACAAAAACAAAACAAAAAAAAACACAAAACAAAAACAAAAACTAAAACAAAAACAAAAACCAACCCACAACCCAAAAAAAAAAAAAAGAAACAACAAAAACCCAACCAAAACCAAACGAAACCAAACCAAACAAACCCCAAAAACACCAAAAAACCAACAACCAACCAACAACAACAAAAATCCCCCAAAAAAGAAAAAAGAAGAAATAATCTAAGGGAAAGGAAGAGGATAAAGTGACCTCTCTGATGAGGATTCGAAGAGCCCACAGCAAGACAGAAGACCAAAAAGGGCAGAGACTTGTCCCATGGTTTCCAAGGCAAGAGCTCCTACTCCTGGAACATAATCAGCCCAGATATTTCATTGCTGCCCTCTCCTGCACACCGTTTTCTCACACAGCTAGAGCTGTCACCAGAGAGTACATGATTTTCTGTTTTTCCTGATCTGGAAGTAGGTCCTGCTCACAGTTCACTCTGTTCCCACAGATTGCATCGGTGTGTGGTGAAAGGAAGCATTATCCTTCAGAAATCATTCTCAACCACCAGTGTGACTACTGGCAGTACAAATCTGCATCTTTAAAATCATTATTATAAGCAGCTGGAATGCCTATGATGATTCTAAAAGTGCTTATATAACAGATTATCTGTAACATTTTTATTTTAATATTTAAAAAAATATTTAATAAATCTGTTAGACAATCTTCAAAGGTATCCCCTGTGAATGTGCAGGAGGGGAGCAAAAATTAGGAAGACTAACATATTCTGTTTCCTGATATAAAAAAAAAATCATGGAAAACCTATCCATGGCTGGAGAAGAGTGTCTTGTCCCATTTTGTTTCCACAGTATAAACATTTCTCTTGCAGATTCCAAAACACTGAAGAGAGTGCTTTCATTTAGTTATTTTCCTTCTTACTGTGTCCCACTGATGGCAAGCATACTAGCTAGCCACCTATCTGAGGTCTTTTTTGCCTTGAAAACTGTATGAGAGCCTTGGAAGTTCTCGTCTTTAGAGACATTGTGCAGGACACTGTAGGAGGCAAGAGTAGAAACAGTACTGGCCATACTTTTATTCAGAAATTATTCAGTAAGGACTGCCTTTTCTTTAACCTGTTGAGTTCACACTTTACCACTCTCCACCAGTTGAGAATCTTCTGCTGAGCACATGAAGAAGTGTTTCTTAAAATGACATACACATCTTATCAATATCCATATTCTCATAAGGAACCAATATCCCTGCTGTTCAAGCTGGTGAATGCCATCTCTGGGAAAGCAGAATTCTGGTCATCATTCTATTCTATGGGTGACAGAAACCTGTATTTTCTTTCAGGCTGAGATGGTTAGGTGTTCTTTGGGATTGGTAAAGTGCCATACATCTACAGTACTAGCACTGTTTGCAGAGTGGTTTGTGAAGTTTATTCTTCTAAACCTTAGCTATTATCTTAAGCACACCACCTAGAGGAATAAAATCATCAATAATGTAAAAATCTTCTCTACCACAAGATGTTTAGCTGCCTCGTTGATACCAAAATGACACAGACCTGTGGAAGTCAGGATGAAAAAGCCTCTGAGTATCAAAACCATTGAGCTTGGACAAAAACATCTGCTCTGCTGGGTAGTCTTGGAGATGGGGGCAGGAAAAGTTTATGGTTTCATGCAGAAGTGTTGAATGTCCCAAGACCACATGCTGAGAGAATAGATTTCTTTTGCACAAGTTGTCATGATGGTGTGCCCACAGGACAACCCACAATGACTGTGGCATGCACTAACTGTCAGTGTCTGCCAGACCGTCAGATGAGGATCCATCAGCAAAAATAAGCTCTCCTTCCATTATTGTAAAGTTGCATGAAAATAACCTTTACTGCCTTCCCTAATCTCTCCTGCTATGATAACAGTAAAGCAACATTTGGGAGTGGTTGATCCGTGTTCAGTTGATGTAACAGAAAAGGACAGAAATGAAAGTGAGAAGCTAAGTTTGCAGGCTAAAAGAACTTTTGCACAGAAATCCTTTCTCTGACTCTTTTGAATCATACTTTCCAGCTGATATGTGCTAAAGCCTTGGAACACATGGTCAGGAATCATAGAATAATATAATAGTTTAGGGTGGAAGGGACTTTTAAGATCGTCTCTTTCCAATCCTCCTGCCATGGGTAGGGAGCTTCTCACTTGACCAGACTACTCAGAGCCCCATCCAGCCTACTCCAGGTATGGAGAGGCCACAACCTCTCCGAGCAACATATGCCAGTGCCTCACCACCTTTATAGTAGAGAATTTCTTCCTAATATCTAATCTAAATCTATTCTCCTTCAGCTTAAGGCCATTCACTCATGTTTTATCATCACCTGCCCTTGTGAAAAGTCCCTCTCCAGCTTTCTTGGGGCCTTGTTTAGGCACTGGAAGGTACTCTTAGGTCTCCCTGAAGCCTTCTCTTCACCAGGCTGAACAGCTTCTACTCTCAGCCTGTATTCACAGGACAGATGCTCCAGTCCAGTGATCCAGCTTAGTGACTCTAGACTGTACTCATTCCCACAGGTCCATGTTGAACCCCAGAGTTGAATGCAGTACTCTGGGTGGGTCTGATGTGAACAGTGGAGAGGCAGAATCACCTCCCTTGACCTAGTGGCTATGCTGCTTTGGATGCAGCTGAGGATGTGGTTCACTCTCTGGAGTTGGGTCATGTTGACCTTCTTGTCCATGAACACTCTTGAGTCTTTCTCCTCAGGGCTGCTCTCAATCCATTCTCTGCCCAGCCTGTATTTGTACTTGGGATTGCTCCAACTCCAGATGCAGGACCTTGTACTTGGCCTTGCTGAGCTTCATGATGTGTGCACATACCGGCCTCTCAAGCTTGTCAAGGTCCCCTTGGATGGTATCCCTGCCCTCCAGCTTGTTGACCTTACCACACAGCTTGCTGGTGTCAGCAAACTTGCTGAAGGATCCCAGTGCTAAACCTATTTTAGGCCCAAATCCGATCACCTATGCAACTGCAACATAGAGTTTTCTACAGGAGTATGTAACAGACAACTGACAAATGTACCTGTAATTGGTCATCTCAGATAAGCATGCTCGTGCCCAGGGCAAGAAATACTGTGCCAAGTTTTTGGTGCTATGGAGCACATATCAGAAATAGCAGGTCATGTGAACTTTAGTCAAAAGGAACTTTCCAAACTGGATAAGGAAAGAGATTTGTATCTGATAGATTAGCTTGCAAAAAATAGGAAGCCAAAATAATTGTACTTTACGGGCCTGCTCTGGCTCCATTTCACAATATTTCATAATTTTCAAACTTAAAAAAAAAAAAACCAAACAAAACAAACTAGCTACAAAAATACAGCTGCCACAAAGTTAGTTCATGTGCTGCTGGTCTGTTCACATAGCTTGGCTGAAAATGCTGCAAGGCAAAAGTAACAACAAAGATGTGCACCCCTTCTCTTCCTGTTCACCTTAATGAGGTGTGAACTCAAAGGGCTCTGTATACCATTTAAATGTTGCCATTAAGGCTCAGCTTTTATTTTTTTTTCCCTATTAAAAACAATGATGTTACAGTTCCTTAGCAATCCTGTGGATTGAGAGAAGCAAGGGTGCAGAGGAAGAAATTACACTTTGCTCTATTATTAAGGAGAGTTGAAGAATTGAAGGCTCTTGTACAGAACATGAATAAGATTTTCTACCTTTCAGTGTTTCACTTATCTCCTAATCTTTTAATTTGTTTTGGTGATGATGTCATGATACAGTTGAGTGGTGATATTGTGATACTGTTTCTGCCATATTTTAATAGAAGAAGAGGTCTAAACATAAAAGTACATAGTATGAGAGTATTAATTATGCAGGAAGATATGCTGTGCATCAGGATTCCACAGCTGATTTCCTGGACAAATGCTGACTGACTAAAACTCTATATGCTATATTTTTTTTCCAAAAGGAAATTACCCAAAATGAAAAATCTGATCTACTGTAACAACTTTGCTACTTCTTACATAAGTCACAGAATTTTAGAAATAATTTGATGAAATCTACTTGAATTCTCCCCTACCTAATATGCCAGAGCAGGGCAGGAAACAACTGGCACTTGACCCTGCCCCAGCGGGTGGGAACTCCAGGCTTTGCTTGGCAACACAGGGAATTACAAGACATCAGACTCTGCAAGCCTTCTGACCAGTACTCCCCATCTCTTTGCCCAGTGCATTTCACCCTGGACTGCAGAGTGCTTGCTTGCCTGGGGGAAGCAGCAGAAGGAATCATTTTGCCAGTGCCAAAATGAGAGTTATAATTCTCCTAG
This sequence comes from Taeniopygia guttata, assembly GCF_048771995.1. Lineage (NCBI taxonomy): Eukaryota > Metazoa > Chordata > Aves > Passeriformes > Estrildidae > Taeniopygia > Taeniopygia guttata. Next base: position 73,158,813 of record NC_133063.1, on the reverse strand, counting down.
TTGCTAGGAGACTGTGCAGGAGGCTCGGCGGGGCTGGGGTTCTGTAAAGAGCAGCATGGCAAAAGTATGAACTTTCAGAAGTAATGAGCAAGTGTTGTGCACATGTGCAAATCATGGAGTTTTCATGGTGCCCTGCTCAGACAAACCTGAAAGGGTTGTTTCAGGAATAGGAAGCAGCAACTTTTTAGTACAGTAGCCTTTCTGTGAAAAGTGGGAAGCTCCTACTTGAAAGCTGGTGGGGCAAGAGCATTTTTTCACATGTGCAAAATGATATATTCATCCAAAGTTATGTGGTTTTCTCAGCAGTCCTGTTATGAATAAGAATGGCTTATGCCATTGCACACAGTCAAACCGTACTGAGATCCTGCCTACTGCATTTTTACCTAACGTGATCCTTGTTTGCTTGGTCTATCCCGTGACTGGACTTCTTCACAGACTGGACTGTTGAACCATTGATTCACCAGGTCCCCTTTCACTTATTTAATTTTCCTGTCCTGCCAGGTAGTAAGCAAACCTTGAAAATACAGAGATTTTAATAAAGTCAATTTACATCAGCATCTTCAAAAAATAACATATCTTGAAACATTTTGTATTTGTCACAAATTCTGTTATAAAGATGTCAAATAATTATTTGTTATTTGTTTTGGTGGAAATTCTGCAAGTGAGTCTATCTTCCTCCAGATTGCTATCTGTTCATACACAGATGGGTAACTGATTTGGTAACAATTATGCATGGTAGAAAACTATTTACAGTCTTTCCCTGTTTTATCCATTCTGAATGCTAAAAAGTATTAAGTACATAGATATTAAAACCTCAGAATACAAAAAAAAAAATTCCATAATCAACAGAACTTAAAGGTCAGCTTGCTACAAAATATATAAGCCCTTGATTACATTTGTGGAGCAGAAAGCCCTAATCAACACATGTTAGTGCTATAGAACTCAGAAATCAAAAGCAATGGAAATTATACATAACACAATTTTGAACTTAAAAATATGTTCACAAAAGTTGCTTATGACCATCTAGGTTTAAACTAAACTGATAGAGTATGACAACTTTGTGCAATACAATTTTTCTTTCTAAAGGTCTGAAATACTTCTTTCTTGATCTCATTATTTCTGTCATTTGATATAATATAAATCAATTTAGCAATTGTTTGCTAAATCTCATGCAAAGTTAGGCTTAGCAAATACACAGACTCAGCAAAAACAACCATGCAACTGAATCATTGTTAGCAATCACAACCGCAACACCAAAATCAAACATAAGGAGGGAAAAAAAAAAAAAATAAATTGTTAAAGTCCTTGCAAAATCTTGCAAAAATTTTAAATGTGTACAACTTTCAAAAATAAAACTTTCATTCTGTAAAATAAGGGAAAACATTTAAAATGTAAAAATCAACACCTGCAGATTCTTTTTGTCATTGAGAAAGGTCTGCTCTCCACTCCACTGGCTGGCTGGTGTAAAGTTTTCAAAATCTGCCACACATAGCTTGAACAATCATTTCCCCTGCTCAGTGAACAGACAAATTCGTAATTCATTTCTTCTTGGTTTGACTTCTTTGTAAAAGGATCAGAAAAGTGAAGACAAACTCAAAAAAATAAAGCATAACTCTATAGTGATTGGTCTTAAATCTGAGAGCTTATATTTCAATTTTTTTCCCTATTTCATGGCAATTTCTTCTTAATATTAAGAGTAGACTTCATTTTTAGATACTTAAACTGTTTTTCTCGAATCAAACAAAATAAAACTAACTTTCTGAGAGGTCCCTATACTCTCAGCAATGGCCTCCAAGTAATTATAAAGATTCTTTACAGTTTGGACTTGCCAGTTTCTAACAGGAAGGAATGTATTAGTCATCTGATTGATTAAAACTCTTCACACACTTTTACCTCATGCACTTTTATTTATTTCATTGTAAGTGCCTTAATTGTGAAGGAAGTTTTAGATGTCAAATCCTTCCTCTGTGAGTTTGCCTTACTGCCGTCGGGTTTGGACTAGAGAACAATTCCTCTGGAGCGGAGTTAATCCTACAGGGAGCGAGCAGTGTGATGTGATAGCTTATAAAAGGTGTCATACGAAACCACGAAATTACACAACCTGCGTGCAAAAACCTTTCATAAAAAAAAAAAGAAAAAAAAAGAAAAAAAAAGAAAAAAAAAGAAAAACGTGTGAAGAGCCGTACTCGCCAAGCGTGGCCTGAGAGGGCTAAACTAAAATGTTATCCGTCCGTAATGTGCGCAATCCCGCGGCGGCCCCGCTGCGTGCGACAGCCGCCAGGCGGAAGCGGAGAGCCGCGGGCGGGCGGGCGGCGGAGCGCGGGCCGGGCTGCGGGAGGCGGAGGCGGCCGGAGCCGAGGGAGCCCGGGGAGGCCGAGCCGCCCTAGGCCGGAGCCGAGGGAGCCCGGGCCGCCCGCGGCCGGAGCCGAGGGAGCCCGGGGAGGCCGAGCCGCCCGCGGCCGGAGCCCAGGGAGCCCGGGGAGGCCGAGCCGCCCGCGGCCGGAGCCCAGGGAGCCCGGGGAGGCCGAGCCGCCCGCGGCCGGAGCCCAGGGAGCCCGGGGAGGCCGAGCCGCCCGCGGCCGGAGTCCAGGGAGCCCGGAGCGGCCGGGCCGCCCGCGGCCGGAGCCCAGGGAGCCCGGAGCGGCCGGGCCGCTCCGCTCCGCTCTCGCATGCGGGGCGGAGGAGAAACGCCGGCATGGACGCACAGAGACGTCCCTGCCATAAAAATACACATCTGTATGTGCGTGGTATATAAGAGTTTAAAATTTAGGCGGGGGTGGGGGGAGGAGGGGGAAGGAATTCTTGGGCCGGGTTCAAGTCAGACGCCGCTGAAACGTGCTCTTCAGCCTGGCAGCTCTAAAGAGGAAAGGAGACTCGGAAGAGACGAAGAGGAGGAGGAGGCGGAGCGCTCTGCCCGCAGGCTGTTACTTTAACGCCTTTTCCTTCGCTCACTCCAAGAATTTTCATCCCGTTCCCTGTCAGGCAAAAACCTGGCAACAAAATAAATCCAAAACAAAGCCAACAACCGACCTGATTAAATAATAGGAATGATAATAGTAGTAATACTAATAATAATCCCCACCTCTTCCCCTAAGAAATCCCCTAAAATATCCCAAACCAGCAACAGCAAACAAAACAAAACAAAACAAAACAAAACAAAAAACCAAAAAAACAAAACAAAAAAAAACCCAAAAAACCCCCCCAAAAAACCCCCCAAAAATACCAAACCATACACCCCATCCTAAAGAGGCTTTACCCAAAAAGTTAAATATCATTTCTGGAAATAAAAAAATAAAAATGCAAACAGAATACCACCAACACCACCAACAAAAAGCACAACCACAACAACAAAACCAACTCCAAAAACAATGGGTCCTTGGAAAAATTGAGATACATCTTGAAAAATGTGAAGCCAAACACCAAGTGGTACGTTGCAGATTTCAAGATCTCATTTATTTACTACAATACACCACAATGGTACATGGTGCTCAAGTGATTTATATTTTTACATATATATATTATTTTTAGTTCAATTGACTCTTCTTTTGTAATTCCTCCAGGCTGAGATTATGTCTCAGTGGTTTCAAAGTGGATGTTATACCCTGTTCTTAAATGCTGATACCACTTCTGCTTTACAGGATAAGATATAAGTGGTGGGTTGTTTGTATTTGGCTTTTTTTTGCCTTTTTTTTTTTTTTTTTTTTTTTTGGCAGCTTTTCTATGTGGGTCACACTTTTATGCCAGAAATCAGTTGATGGGAGTTTGCATCCAAAAGTGCTGAACTTGGCATGTTTCCTGCTTCAAGTTTTTCCCCCTCCCGCCTTTTCTCTGGCAGAAAACTATCAGTTAACTGCTGGAAAGGATTAATGCAAATGCTGCTTTATTGGTACCTTACAGACAGATCTTTCCCTGTCTTTCTTGTTGCCGTAGAAATTGCTTCCTTACTCACATTTTAATATAATATTTTCTCTCTGGCTGTTTTAGTGGTTTTTGTAGTTAATGGACTGCAATTTGAATGTATCATATGGAGGAAATGGCATTGCTGCTGTGTATCGTCTGCTCAATAAATTGTCTGGGGGCTTGTGCTGGTCTCTTTCTATGCTATATAGCAGGATGCAGTGTTAGGGTGGCATTTCTGACTTGTTTTTTAAAGTTACTCTGGAGGGTTTCTTTTTGTTCCTTCCCCCCCACACCCTTTTTCACTGCTGTTTTGTTGTAGGACCTGTGTGTGTGTTTTAATTAATTCCTTTCTCTTGCATGTCTGTTTGTATGTGTGTGTGCGTGTGTCTGCTTTCCCTCTTGTCCTCTCTTCCCCTGTGTGTCTGGGCCACATTTTAATGCACAATATCCCATCCATTAAGTTGTGGTTGAATGCGGAGTGTGTGAGGACTTGGCAGCTCTCAGGTTGAAGGGGGCGGGGAAGCCAGATTCGACTCTGACACAAGATGCCGATGTGGCGTGATCTGAATTATTATTAGTTCTGTGAACATAGCCATCTTCTCCTCCCGCTGCTGGAAAGTGCTGCCATTGAACTTGTGATGGGACAGACAAGATTTCCAGCTTTTTTTTTTTTTTTTTTTTTCCCTCTAAAGTACAGTAGCTGGCAGGGAAAAGGCGCCAAAGCACACAGGATTAACTCGTAACATTCTCTGAAGCGGTTTTGTACTGCAATGCTTACAATTTTAATGTTGAATCACAAGAAAAAGATCAAACACTACTATAAGTCTAATTTAGGCAGTCATTTAAATCCAGCTTATAGATGCTTCCCCTACCCCTCCTCCATCCCAATATTCTCAAAATCTGGCAAGTGATGTAAACTGCCAAAAAAGAATTGTCTTGGAATTTTATTTGTTGTTATTGCTGTTTATGTCCAAGGCATTTGAGATCAGCACACGTGAATTTTTAAAGAATTTACCGTATTGAAAAAGAGGGTTTCATACGTTTGTAAGGCCAGGGATGTGACCTGCAGTGAGGACAAAAACTGCACAGTTGTGTAACCCAAAATGCTGTGGTTTACAGCTTTACACTTGAGGTTTGATGTTTTTATTTGCTGGTCTGGGAGCTGTGGGAAACTCAAGTATTATAGTCCCCATCAAACCATATGTGGACAGGGGTCAAGTGCACAAACACGTCATATGTATGTGTGTCTTTGTTTAGAGTAAGTGGTGTATTTCTTTCCTTTTGATTGTATATATATATGCACACTTTCTATCTGATCATACATATACATAGTTTATGTACAGTATATGTTTCTTCCTACCCCCCAAAACCAAGTAAAAAATGCTAGTAATTATTAAGATACATAATTTTATTGTTGTGATACTGTACTGGCTTAGAAGTTGTTGTTGTTTAAACTGTTGTTTACATTTTAATTCAAGAATAACTTAAAATTCAGTTTCATGTGAAGCATATAAAGGTCCCATAAGCCAATATACTATCAGTTTTCTTATTTAACTGTGTATGTGTTTTTTTCTCAGAATTTCTGTGCATATACGTATGTTTGTATATACATATATATCTCCTTGCACATACAATGTTCCTGCACATAAAAAAACTGTTCAAGGTTCTGTTCATGCCAAAGATGCAAAGGTTTACTTTGTAGGTTAATATGCTTGTACAAGAAGACTTCAAGGCACCATGACAGAATCATACAGATAGAATCACCATCAGGTAACAATACAATATAATATAATATGGTTTAGATTACTTGTTATGCACGAGTGACATAAACTATACTCTGTTTGTGCTACTCAGTATTTATGCATGTACTCAAGTAATTGTTTATTGAATTAACATGTGGGTTAATGAAATTTTCTAACAAAGGGTGATAAAGGAGTTAATTGTATTATTAAACTAGATAAAAAACTTGTGTTTTGGATCACAAAGACCTCTTACACAAGAGTTTTGGTGCTAGTTCTCAGGTATTCCATACTTTAGATGAAAAGGCACATTCCATAATCAGTTATTTCTGATTTCTATGAAGAGACATCTGGAATTTTCATGAAAACTTGATTTTTTAGAAGCTCAGTATGTGTATAGTTAGATATTTGGCCAAACTGCCCACATTTATTCTGAGATAATCTTAGGCTTCGCACTTCAGCATTAGTGATTTCTTTATTTTTGTTCCATTAATAATTGTCTTGTGCTCCAAAACTTTAAAAACTCAAGCAGTTGTCCAGCCAAAGGACAACAGTTGAAATTCTGGTCTATATAAGTGGTCTAAATGGCCTTTCTACTTTTAGTGCAAGTTTGGCATACCAGGGTCTGCACTGCTGGCAGAAAACTGCCCTGGCAAACTAGGATGGGTACAGGAGCGTGAGCCCATCTGTCCATGGTGTTAAAAAACCTTTGTGGTTCTTTCCTGTGAGATGAGCATCTCAGATCACGCAGTGCGGGCAGTGGATGTCCTCCTATCCTAACCACCCTGCCAGAGTTGAATGGGAGGCAGGGGGAGCATGGGAGCAGCTCCCCAGTCTGGAGAGTGCAGGCTCACAGTGAGGGTGACTCCTCGCAGCTTTGGTATCTGCCACTTACTAGTGTGAAAGCTGCCTTTTCTTCCTGAATGTACATTTTTGTCACGTGAAGGTTTGTAGCAGCCGTGTGCAGGTGCCCAGCTGTGTGTGTGTCCAAGCAGTGTTATCAGTTCTCATATTGCATCCTACTGGATGCATCCCTTTGGCCAGCCTGGGCTAGGATTAGTGTCAGAGAACCACTCTCAGTGTCTCTCTCTGGGAAGGTCAGATAGTGTTTTTTATTTTCTAAATTGCCCACACTGAAATGCTAGTTGAACTTCCAGATACAGCATGAGGTTGGCATAGCTCTGGCAGTGAAGACAAAAAGCAATTGTCCTCCAGCCTGGAGCTTCAAGGATGGAGTGTTTGCAGTATTAACAGGGATTTTAGTATGTGGGGATGGAGAGAAGGGTCTTTGGGGTGGTTGACGAAATAATGCAAGTTGTAATTTGAAAGCAATTTAACTACTTTCTCACAAGGCCTCCCTGCATGCCAAGGGCCAGCCACTGTGCCTAGTGTCGTTGCTGCATTCATGCCATATTTCTCCAGGTTAATCCAGTTACCACATACCCTGCATGCCTTGTCAGCAAAGTGATAGAGACTTACACTTTGTTCTGATTTTAATGTAGTTCTTTATCCATTCTGAAAATAATCTTTAGCTTGCTCTTCTGTGAAAGGAGCTGAGGGGTTGGGGTGGGATGGAGGAAGATGAGGGGCACAAGCATGTGCACACATGTGTTTCTGAGCATGACAAAAGCCTTCATCCTTTATGGGTTTCCACTGGGATTAACCAGGAGCAAGAGAGCCAAAACACGTTTGGATGCCCAGTACAGCCTGCTTTCTGTCATATACTGGGAGTCTTTGGATCAAACCCATGGGCAAACCAATGGCAACGTTTACCATGCCTGCCATGCCCTATAGATCATACAGAAGACAAAATGCTTGCTTGAGCCATACTGGTTGGGCAGCTCCGTTTTCTCCAAGATGCTTTCATATAAGAGGCCTGTTCAATCCTGGCCAGCAGACTGGTCTGGGGGGTGGGAGTATCTGGCTTTGCCTGCTCTGCAGCAGTGCTGTTCTGGGGGATACGGGTACATGCTGCAGGGCTGTCTGTGCTCAATCTCCCACCTTGTGCCCTCTGGGAAGAGATGCAAACCCACACTCAGCCAGCTCTCCTGGTGATGTGAACACAGACTCCCTATCCCTTGCAATAGCAAAGGCTGTAGAAAGTGACTGGTTTCTCTCTGCCCTTACCTCACTACATTTGTTTTTTTCTGCTTGCCAGACTGGCAGGAGTTCTTGCTTTTAGTGCACAGGACCCTAGTGCAACTGCAATCCCTTGGCAAGATCATGGGAGTGGGGCCTTCTGCAAGCCCTGCCTGGAAAAAGGGAGACTTTTCACATCTATGTAGCTTACAGGGGCAGCCTTGCTGATGTGATGTTATGGATTTGGTTAGGTTGCCCTGATCCTTATGGAGGGATGAGAGTGATAAAGGGGACAGAGGAGAGTTATTGTCATTTTAAATCAGGTCTGCAATAATGGCTTGTTGTGTAAGAGCTCAAGCACTCAAAGAGGTGTATTCAAGGACATCAGTGCATTTGTGCCAAGAGGAATGTCTTTTATGGTAAATTAACTCCAGTTAAATAGAATACTTATTGAAAGGGAAACTCCATAATTTAAAGCTGGCATTATCAGCTTTTTGTGTCTGGATAGAGAGAAAAACGATAGGATTTCAGGGGTATTATACAACAGACATAAAAATAAGTTTTCCTAATTATGGTTAACCCCAAGTTTGTGTAATTCATCTTTGCCTATGTCCTTAACTTGTTGCTTATCAGAATAGTCAGTAGAAGAGAAGATGCAGGACAGTTGTTTGAACCCTGCAAATCTGGGAAAGAGTAGCTAGCCAGAAACCGAGCTGTGGGGATGCAGCATGGATTCTGCAAAGATTACTGCGTTGGGCTCTTGCTGGTTCTTTTGACATTACCTGTCTTGTACAGAGTCTCTCCTTCCCCCACTCATCCCTCTGCTTCTTTTGGTTTGTAAATTTATGGGAATTGCAGCTGGTAGCCTTGGCAAGCTCCCCTCATTAAGAGCCCTCTTTGAAAATGGGCTGTGTTTGAGCATTTCCCTAATGAGGACAGGACGGGGTTAAAAAGTGACCATTTCATGGTTGACTTGAACCTGCTTACTTTCCTTGATGTGTCGTTGTGAAATGCCTGACGTGAATAAACTCTCACTTTGGGCAAGGAGGAAGTCAGCGGTCCCTCCGGCACGCCGCCGGGGGCTGCGCAAGGGCAGCGGGAGGGAGCGCCGGTGGCGCTCGGCCGCCCCTGCCCGCAGCGGCGATGCTGGCCGTGGGGGCCGCACACACCGGACGCCCCCTGAGCTGGGCACAGCATCGCAGCCCGCCTCACAGGAGCAGAAATAATTTTAGCTCACTGTTTTTCCCCCTTTCCCAGCTCCCCTGGTTAAAGCTGCCCCCGGAGAATGGATCCAGACCCTGGCACCCTGCTGCCTCCCGCGAGCCGGGACCCCTTCGCCGCCCCCGGCCGCAGCCTGCGAGGGCGGGGACATCGGTGTGGGACAGGCTCCCCCCGTTCCGGGGGGCGGCGGAGGGGGCTGTGTCCCCCGTGTCCCCCGCCGAGGGTGGGGGGAAGCAGGGGCGCCTGAGCCCCGCCGCAGCTGGCAAAGTCGTACCCCGAAAGAAGAGAAAGAAGCCTCTCGCAGATGGCAGCCTCCCCACCCCCTCCCCTTCGTCCCCGCAACTTTCTCCCACCAGAAGAGCGGGAAAATGAGGGAGGGATGTTTGCGAAACGTGCTCGTTCCTTCTGCAGCGTTCGGTGGTAATGAATGCAGAGGGAGGGCAGAGGAAGGGGATCTGGTGGAGAAGGAATGTGTTTGCAGGAGGAGGAGGAGGAGGAGTGTAAACGGTGATTGTGTAATTAAATAATTAAACAAAAATACTTAAATCTCATTTGGGGAGAGAGCTGGAATAGGGTCCACAGGGTGTAACTGGTGAATTTTTCAACTTCTAAGTTTTGCCGAGTCAGGGCCGGGTAGGGAGGGGGACACTCACGGGCACGTTGAGAGCAAATCGGGTGGGAGCGCCAGGGAGAGATTTATCGTTTGAATTTTCAGGAGATCATTTTTATTACGGTGGCCGTTTGGGAAGCCGTCTCCCACGGCTGCCCGCAGAGCGAGGCCGGGCGGGCGAGCAGGCGCTGCCGGGGAAGCCCGCAGGCCGCGCCGCCCGCTCTGCCCGCCCGAGCGCGCCCCCGCCTCGGCGCGCCCCCGCCGCACGGGCCCGACCGCCCGGCCAAGTTTCGCTTGCCATCGCTGCTCGGGAGCCTCTTGCTCCGCTCCGGGCTGTAACCTTGAACTTTCGAAAGCGTGGTGACAGTGTCGTGTTTTTACAGCAGCACCACCAACTTCTGAAGAAAGAAAAAAGACCGCCCCCCCCCCCCCCCCAACAACTGCTAAAAAAAAAAAAAAAAAAAAAAAGGAAAAAGAAAAAAGGATAAAAAAAACCAAACAAAAAAAAAATCCTCCCGCCCACCCCCCCCCCCCCCCCCGAGTCCTTCCCCCCTCATCTGCAAAACAACCACCAGCAGCAGCAGCAGCAGCAGCAAAAGCAAGACTCCTGCGCCGCCGACTACAAGAGGGTTAAAAGTGTAGATTGGATTTCACCCCGGGAAATCTAGCACACGGACTGAACTTGAATCTTTGGCTATTTAAGGAGGACTGGGGTTTGTTGTGAAGTTGTGGTGATCCAGAGCAGAGCCCCGTCCTGATTGATTTCATCTTCCTTGAGTCTTAGATGACTGTAAAATGAATAGATGAAATTATTCCTTTTTGAGGCTTTTCTTAGGGGCTCTCCGGGCAGCGTGTTCTCAAAGCGAAGTCATGATGTATTCTCCAATCTGTCTCACTCAGGTATAGACGCTTTTATTTAATTTATTTGTTAATTTATTTATTTCCACGTGTTTGTTGGGATCTAAATATATATATATATATGTATGTATGTATGTATGTGGGTTGTTAATGAGTTATTGCTAGTAGTTGTAACGGGTTAAAGCACAGTCGTAACTGTTTGTCAGATCCAAACTCCTCACTCAGGAGGGAATATTAAAGAATAAACTGTACCACGCCATTGTTTTGGGGAGATCCATTCAAAGTGTCACCCGTAGACAAATACTGTTAATTGTTGGTGCACAAGAAGTCAAAGGTTAACAAACTGAAAATGAGCATAATTATGCTAAAAAAACGTGTTTGAGAAGTATTGATTTGATTGGAATAAAACGATTTGCACTCTTTTCAGCTCGCCTGTTTACACACAGCCTACTGAAAGGATTTGAAAGGAAAAGTGCTTTTTTTGACAAAACATGACCACTGGCCGGTGTGAAGTAATCCCGTTTTATGCTTAATTAATAATATGCAGGCTGCCAACAATAAGGGAGATGTGAGCGAGGATGACCAAGCTGTGCAGTGTTTTCTCGTTCGGTTACACAAGCGCACGTCGTTTTCCCCCTCCCCGCTAAATTGTGGTGCTGGCGGAGGAGCGTGCCCTCTCCCCAGCACGGGGAGAGACCGACCCTTTTTTTACAGTCGCGCTTGCGGCCGCTTTTCGGTCCCGAGCGGCGACTGTCAGCGGGACGGCGGGAGGGGAGCGGCGGCGGAGCGGAGCGCGGAGCGGGGCGCGGAGGGCGGGGGACAACGACGCTGCGGCAAGCGGGGGGCAGTCCGAGCGGGGGTCTCCGCCGCCGCATAGGGCAGATTTTGAAACCTGAGGGGTTTCGGAAGCATGTTTGGGAAGTTCCCCGGGTGCCCCTGCAGCGTCCTCGGCCGGCATACGGTATCGGCGAGCGAGCGCCGGGGCACCGGAGGCTGTTTCGGACGGTAAACCCCGTCTGCAAAGCCCGGGGATAGTTTTCAGCTTTCGTGAAAGTCTGTCTTAGGAGGATGTGATGTAAACTGATTAAGCGATAACTGCTTGCTTCTACATTGGTGCAACAAATAGCTAAAGAAGCAAAAAATTTGCGAAAGTAATGTCTGCTGCAGGGCTGCTACAGAGAGGCCAGCGATGCACTTACAGTTGCACTGTGAATAACTAAGTATGATTTAAGTTATTCCGCAGTTACAAACCATTGTAATTCGAAAGGACTAAAGTATTCATAAATTGTGATTGAAGATGGAAACAATGATAAGGCTTATTCAGTGATTGGACACAGTCCTGCAGTTTTTTGGCTGACACATTTTTTATTGTTTATATTTTGTTTGGCATCTAAGTGTGATTGACTTAGATATGGATATTTTCAGTAAGTAAACGTGAGCTGCAGTGGAAGAAAGCTGGAAAAAAGTGTTATTGAGATATTTCTTCTTCAAAAGAGAAACATAGGAAGCATTTTGTGTAACAGAGACGCATATGGTTGCAGATACATACATGGAAATAACTACTTAGCGTGGAATCTGTGGTTAGCAAAATTAATTCTATGTAGGCTGTCCACCATGTCAAATTATTGATGGGCAATAAGACCTCTGCATCAGAATATAAACCTGAGAGTACAACTTAAGAAAGCGATTTTTGCATTTGAGACACAGGTTTTCACAACCACCTCTTTTACAGAGGTAATTCATAATCTTGTTTCCTTCTCTAATGATATTTTTCAAATGATATTTTCTTTTTGGACTCACTGATGTAATAGATTTCCTCATTCTTTACAAATTTGTGTTGAAATACTGCACTCAGGTGTCTAAAAAAATGCTACATTGTACTTCTACTGCCATTAATCCAAGAAAGCAGTTCCTGGATTTTGTGCATTGATACTTCATAACATTTTACAATCATGCTCTACCATGTGCCATGCAGGGACAGTTCCCATTTGATGATACACACAGGGAACGCAGTTGCAGCAAATTTATTTTAGTTCAGATTTTTTTTCTACCTGCTTGGAATGATAACAGAAGTTTATAAATAATTTTTTTCTCTACATAAATTAAAAATTAAAATGACACCAGTAATGAGTATTTAAACCTTATATTCTTATTTGTTTAAGGCAAAAGATTGACTCATCTCACTTTGAGTAGCAGCTGCATTAAAGCATTACTGCCACAATTGTTCTCTCTATTGTATTCTCTGTCTCTAGGACTCTTGCAGTGCACATCGACTGTGGTAGTAGGTGTTCAGAAGAAAATATTTCGGTAAAATAAAAAAAAAACCACCTGTTTGGATGGAACTACTTATGAAAGTGGTAGTTTAGTTTGTGCCGAGACAGCGCTGAAGCATGTTTTAATAACAAGTCTAAAATCCAAAGTACAGCTTTAAGACAAACCTTATTGATTTAAGCGTTACCCATAATATTCACAATAAAAGTCTGGTGGGTGAAAATAACTCCAGGGTAGAAGAAAACTTACCAAACGCAATTTAATTTTGGGGGGTCCCTTCCTCTCTTTCCTATATACCTCTTCCTCTATGTTTCGGAATGACTGGAAACTGCATTTATCTGTCTTGCTGAGGCATGAATAGGATGCAGTTACTGCATACCTTTTAGTGCTTGCTTTCTTGTGATATTTTTACCGTGGTTTATTATGTCACAGTAGTCCAAAATCTCACAATATGTAGTATTTTCTTTTGCACTTTTATGCTATTTCACTAGGCATGAGAAAATCCGTGCAGGGAAGTTGCGTAGATGAAATTTTCTGTATAAAATTTCCATACTTCTATCCCGTGTATTTATTGTACAGTCATCAGTTTGAGCTTTCATGGGCTGGTACAAAGTTTAAAAGTGAAAGATAGGAGAAGAGCACTGCATATCCTCTTTATCTTTTCAATAAAGAAAACCTGGCCTACCTATTGTCAATTGATGATTGCAATTTTTTCCTTTCTTTACAAGCAACATAGATGTTATATAGTAACATCCGTTTTAATTTAAATTGCCAGTGCACAATAGTTCACCTTAGCTATTTGATATAACATTTGAAAATCTTACCTTTATAAATCACTTCATTGCAAGAGCAACTGTGGCACATGAGCAAATGCCACATAAAACCAAAAATAATTCACTATTTTCTTTATGAATATTAAGGAATAAAAATAAAATTCCGTTGATATCTTTTTAGGAGATTTGGTGGGGAATGTGTGTGATTAATTGCAAATGTCCATTTAGGATCATTTTTATGTGCACTTCCCCATGTCAAGTAGTATTTTCATTTGAAAATACTCCAGGTGCACAATAAATAGCTCAAAAAATCTGATAAAATTGCTTTCAAACAGGATATTCTTTGCTGTGTTTCTTCTTGACACTTTTCACCTATATGTATATCTTCAGGACTTAACAATACTGTGAAAGAAAAACCTGAATACAGTTTTTAAAAGGTTGAAGTTTCTGGTGTGTATGTTTTTGAGGTTTTTTTCTCACTATTTTTGAAAAGGAAACATTCAACTACTACAGACTGGAATTTAAACAGTGAAATTATCTATAAAATTGTCATAGATATAAAGTGCTATAGGTTATTATTGTTAATACTATATGCATTACCTCAAAGCATAGTCAATCTGAAATAATTTAATAATTTATGATGCTCTTCTTCAAAATTAAAACTAGATGTGCAATATTCTACTAGTGTAGAATATCTTCATGATTATTTTATTGCCATTCTAAGTTATAAATGCCAAAGTCTGTTTAGATGTAGGGGAAATCATTGTATTGAGGTAAAAATTAACTTCTCCCAAAGCTCTTCAGCCACCTGCCTTCATCCCAACTTTTGCCCCAGCTGTTAGAATTTTCAAAATCTGTAGTAAATCCATTTTATTCAGCCTAAAATGAATTGTGAGGATTTAACACAGTACGGTTGTTATGCTTCCACTAATTTAAAAAAAAAAATTCAATACTTCAATTAAGATGACTTCTGTAGGAGAAAAAAATAAACTTTCTTTAGTAGTTATAATTGAAAGGGAAAAAAGCATGGCATCAGAAAACCTATGAAGATAGGGAAGTCTTATCATGGGCTGTGGTTGCTCAGAGCAGTACTGCCTTCCCACACAAAGAACAGATTGTGGTTTAACTCTTTCCACGGCCTAGTTTCATGTGCCAGTATAGTAACAGAATTGTTCAAATCTCTTTTGGAAACTACTAATCAGTTTAATTGTTGCCTTTGTAGGTCTTTGTCAAGCATCATACTGTAATGAAATTTTTTTATGTCCTGAAGTATCTTCCAATATTGACTCTCTGTTCTTTTTTTTCCCTTTTTTTTCCCCTTAATTTATTTTTTTTTCTATGAAGACAACATGATCATAGGTAAACAGCTATTAACTTTTCTGATGTTTTCTGTTTGGTTTAAGGATGGTTAGAGAAGAGAGGTAACTAGATTTAGTGAGTTTTGCAACATTCAGGAAATTTTGAAGTTTGTGTGAAATTTGAAGATTTAAATATGGAATTCTTTGCCTGAAGCTTTTGCAGTGGTAGTCTGCACTCTATAATCGAGACCATTAGTTATACTTCCATCATTTTTACCTAATGGAGTTAATCAGCCTATTGATTAAACATAATTCATTCCTTGTCTAGCAGCGTAACTAAAATAGTAGTTTGTTAATTGTATTCTTGAATATAATTGCATAAAAAAGGTTCAGTTTTACTTTGATTGCACTGTGCCACTAAGTATGATGAACAATCTGCGTGATATTTAAAACTAAATATCCCTACACAGGAAGAAAGATACCTCCCCTAAGCTCTCCCTTTCAACCCAAAATATAGTAACGTTTGATAAGCAGATTGAAGTGTTTTAGACAGCAGACTTGTTAATGAAAGATAAGTTTTTGGGGAAGGTCTATTTAGCTATTAACATGGATGTGTAGGATGGTACTTTAAGCAGACAAATGAAATTAATTTAATTGCTATAGGATGTGCCTGTAGACAACAACTAAGCATTACCTCCTTAATGCAATCCGTATTGCTGCTAGGCAGAAGATAAGAACTTGCAGGTGAAGCCAGACGACAGAAAGGGATATTTTGAAACTGTACATAAATTGCATGGATTTCACAAAAGCAGCATTGGACCAGCGGTGGACTCGTAATGTCTCTTTACCACAGCATGTAGAAACACAAAGAATGCAAAGTTTGTGCCAAGTTGCCATTTTTCATTGTACATCTCAGATTGATTTTTGAGGGGTTTAGAATAATTGCCACACTCATGTGATCAGTTAGCAAATTAACTGACTCTGTGGGGCTTCAAAATTTACAGTGGAACTGCTGGAAGGACATAAATGTAATTTTAGTTCTCACCTTCACAAAGTCTTAATTTTACAGAGCTTGGGGGTGGTAGGAGGAAAGCGAGAATAGCTGAAAGTACAGAAGATTCTGTATATGACTTGTGTCTTTTGCCTGCTTTTCCTTACTGTGTACTGGTTTCTCTAGTTACCACCACTGGAATGGTGCTGTTTCAGTGCTGGAATGTTGGACGTTTGATAAGAAAATGGATCAAGTTTAATGGCGCATGCTCTTTGTGCCACCAGCAGTCTCTTGCTGAGAGCATGCTCCAAAAGCGGGAACTGTGTGGCATTACACTGAGCATGTATATGCTTTGTGTTTCTGTGCCACAGAGAAGAGAAATGAACTGTGGCATTTGCCTCAGCCTTCTGAACATTTCTGCTCAGATTTTTTAAAACCGTGCAGTATCCTCTTTGAGCAATGGTACTTTTCTTGATGTTAGCTGCTCGCTCAAATATTTAAATGTTAGGAACAAACATCTTGGTAGCATCCCTTAAATTATGTTGTCTGCAGTGTCGTGGGATGAAGTGAGGGGAGGAGTACAAAATAAAATTTTCAAACACTTCTTTCAAAAATGAAACATGAAATTTGTGCAAATTTTATTTGTTTATTCTCTTCATCTCATATTTCACTTAAAGATTTTCAGAAACGTTTCTTGATACTGCTTTGGTTATGAGAACTTGCTGACTTTGAGTTTTCTTGTTCTCTTCTTTTCTTTCCTTCACTTCTTTCCACAGGATGAATTTCACCCGTTCATTGAGGCACTTCTTCCACATGTCCGTGCAATTGCCTATACTTGGTTCAATCTTCAGGCTCGAAAACGCAAGTACTTTAAAAAACATGAGAAACGAATGTCAAAGGATGAGGAAAGAGCAGTCAAGGATGAGCTACTTAGTGAAAAGCCTGAAATTAAACAGAAGTGGGCATCCAGGCTCCTGGCCAAGCTGCGCAAAGATATTCGCCAAGAGTTTCGGGAGGATTTTGTGCTCACAGTTACTGGGAAGAAGCACCCATGCTGTGTATTGTCCAATCCTGACCAGAAGGGCAAAATTAGGAGAATCGATTGCCTGCGACAGGCTGACAAAGTCTGGCGTCTGGATCTAGTCATGGTGATCCTGTTCAAAGGCATCCCCTTGGAAAGTACGGATGGAGAACGTCTCATGAAATCCCCACATTGCACAAATCCAGCACTTTGCGTCCAGCCACATCACATAACAGTATCAGTCAAGGAGCTTGATTTGTTTTTGGCATACTACGTGCAGGAGCAAGGTAGGAAGCAGACTGTCATGTTTCTATTTTAGTATGTCAGACTCTGACTCCAAGTAGCCCTGTTTCCCCTGTGGGCTGGCTTCCAGTGAAAAATTGTTCTGTGGTCCATAGATGTAGTGTGGCTGCATATCCATTTGTAAATCAGCATATATACATATATACTTAAACACACACATATTCCTGCAGACCTGTGTGACATGCATATTTGACATGTGTGCCACTTTCGAGAGCGAAAGTGACACTACCAAGGCAGTACTTTCATTCCACTGAAGTTGCCTTTTATTTTTTGTGAAAAAGTGGCAATACATAGTTGTGACTTCAGAAAACATTATTGTTTTCAAGTTGTGTTTTCAAAGAAAAACAAAACAAAAACCCCCATCCCAGTATTATTAAGAACAGATGGAGGTATATGCAGTTGCACAGTCACAATAAATACTACAAGTATTTATTATTGTTTTTGTAGTTATAATTAATCAAGAAGTAGTCCTTAAACAGATCACATTGAAGAGCAATTGTAGACTTTCTCATACCTATAAAACAAATCTTGAAATACTTTATCATGGCTGTATTTCATATAAATGCCAAATAGTATAAGAATTGCAGCATAAAATATGTAATTTTTTATTCATATTTTACATCAGTAGGTCATCTTATCTATTTGAGCTTTAAATCAAAGATCCAGATCGTAGTATTTGGTGAAATTGTTATGAAGAGTATATTTTCATAATCACACTCATATACTTTTATTTGGGAGGTAATTGAAATGTGGAAAATTGCAGGAGCTCTATAGAAAATCTTCTTAAACTTAGTATTACAGAATGCAAATAAAAACAGGGCTTCTGATAATCATGTGTAAGGGGAAAAACCTACTAACCATATTTCATATATTGGATATTCAATAACAATGCCCATAGGTTCCCTAAAATTGTAAATGGCTATAAGTAGATAAAGGTGTTGGTTTGTGGTTTTTTTTTGTTTGTTTTTTTTTTTTTTTTTGGTTTTTTTTTTTTTTGGTTTTTTTTCCCTCCTCTCTGATAGTAAGTCTTCTGAAATACTTTTTCTGTGTTAGGGTCATTTTGGTTCTTTCTGATAATGATAATGTCTTCTAAGTGTCTTTGTAATGATGGCTGATCAGCAGTAATAATGCATTTCTTTTTTAGCCACAAATCTCAACTAGGGAAAGTTCGACCATCTGCAGATGGTGGGCCATTTCACAACTTGGCCTGGTTGTAGGTAGAAATGGCCTGCAGAAGGGCAGATGGCAGGCTGTTATCTGATGCTTGGTGAATAACTATGGCATTTAACTGGAAAACAAATTGAATTGATTTTATTAATAACAAAAAAGTAAAATTCCATGTCGTCATTTGGTGTGTACTCATTTTTAAGAGGAGAGCTACACAATGAAATATTTTTGTTTTAAGTAATTCTCTTTTAGCATTTACTCATGCAAGTGAAGAGCTGTTTTTGTGAATGTACATATCATGTTCTTTTCTGTTCATTATTTGTTATGAAAAAATATTGGCTTCCCCCCATTAGTATTTTCTTGAGTTTTTTATCTCTCTGCAGCAGTAGACACGTTTATGTATTTTACAGTGAATTTAAGTAGCTGCGGAGTCTGTTAAATCTGATCCCAAATAACAGAGGAAGAAAGATTTCTTTGATAACATTAAGCAAAATAGCTTAATTACAAATATTTTTACCTTTAAACTCCTTTTGTAGAAAAAATATTCAAATTATATTTTGAATGGATATAGCATAACTCATAATTTACTGATTAATTCTATGGATTTACTGAGTCTAAAAGTCAAAACTCCAAAGGGAGGCAAAACACTTTAAGTAGCTCTTGAGCCAAAGAAACTGGGGTCAGAGTGCTCTTAATACACTGTTGAACTATAAGTTATTGAAATGCACTAACTTGAAGTGGGAGAAAGAATTGCAGGGCATAGTTGATTTTGTTGATTTTAATGTATTGAGAATGTAAGTTTATTTATAACACTTTTGTCTAATTAGAAATGAGGACGTTAAACATCTTGTAATATTGTAACTTTCAAAGTTACACAATGTTTCTTTGAGAATATACTGAAAATTAAGCTGGCTAATTTCTATATACCAAGTCACTCTTAGAAGACCCTTTTGTTTATTGCTAACTGCATATCTTTCTATTTTGCTGCTTTACTGTAAATCTTCTATTAACATCTATTGTCTCTCTTCTTGAAGAAGTCATATTAAGTTGTCTATATAGTTTTTTTCCATTTTATCAAACTTTGATTCTCTATACTCATTCAAAGAAGGTTCATTGTGGCACTTTGTAATGTACTTGATTAAGAGTGCCAAGCTCTGAGAAAGATATGCATGAAGTCAACCAAAAATGTTGCATTATACATATGGCGTTTTGCTTTTTATTTATCTTTCAGAACATATAAATGCCTAATAGCGCCATGTAAAAACTAAGTGGAAACATTGAAACAATTAAATCCCTGAACAAAATATGAAGAAGGAATTAGCACATAGAATGAAAAAAGGGGCCAAGTAGTTTCCTTTTTTTGTTGCTTTAAAATAGAAGATTAGGGGGAAAAAAGAGGAGAAAGGATAGTTTGAGTGCCAGTGATGGTTGCCAGTGGCACCAGGATTGGCATCAGACCTTCTTTGTTTAGCCTAGGATGTCTGTGATTTGTTGGTTGGCATCCGCATTGCAGTGCAGAGTAATGTTACAATATATTGACAATTTCCAGATCTAGAAGTGTCAATAATGTTTTCTGTTCTTAACAAAAAGAGCTTCTACTTCCATGTCTGCCCTGAAAGAAGAAATAAGGACTGATCCAGGAAGTTCTATCGTTGATGAACTTCATCAGATGCTACTTTTCGCTCATCTCAAAATTCAGCATCTTTTTTCCCCCTATTAACTTTCTGCTATCCTTCTAAATAAAATCCAAAAGAAAAAAAGAGGATTGACATAGGTTGCAATGCTGCTCCTTTGACTGAAAAGGAGGAAGAAAATGTGAAGTATACACTGTGATCAAGGTTTAACATTAAAATAATTATTAAGCACAACACGCTTCTATGGGAATCTGCTTGTTGTGTATATCAGGGGTGTGTGTGTGTGTCCCACACAGATTGTTTATAAAACCCAAACTTGAAAATGGTGTGAACTTTGTTTCTATTGATAGAATTGTCCTTTATTTTTTTTTTCCTGTCAGCATCAGAGGGTGTCTTATCATTTGGTATGAAATGCATTTCAGTCCATAAAATCATTTGATGGTATTAAATTCAGAGCAGCGCTTATGCTGTGTTCCCGTTGCTACAAGAACCGCCATTTTGTTTGTCGAGTGCCAGGAGAGGGGAAAAAAAAGGCAGACAATGTGCTTGATGCCAATAATGGTTGCCAGTGGCACCGAGGTTGGCATCAGACCCTCTTTGTCTAGTTGCTGAATGCCTTTGATTCGTTGGTTGGCATCCGCATTGCAGTGGGCACATTGGAAAGTTTTTGACAATCAGTGAATGAAAGCTGCAGTACTTGTTTGCTGCAACAGAACCAAGATAATATAAATCTCTCCTTCAGATGGATGTTTTACTTACTCTCTTATTTTTTTCTAAAACATAAAATATCTATAGTAATGTGCCTTGTCTGCAGAATTCTGAATTCCCTCATCATCTCCACTACTTTTTTTTTTTTCAGCATGAATAAAACGCAAACTTGATGTTAGATAATTCAGCATATACTGAATGAAGCATAGTACACCTTGGGAGTTTGGGAGTTTAAAGAACTGAAGCAGTGCTACATGCAAATGTTAAGATTTTTAAGTGTTTATAGTGCATGTGTCTCTCAGAGTACATTTCTCTGATCAGTCATGTTACTGTTTACACACTCCTTTGTCCTTATGTAAGGGTGATATAACTGGGGGAGCCCATGTTCCCAGCTGTTAATAAACTCTGGAGTCAAAGGAGGAGAGGATCTTTTAAACTATCTAAGGAGTGGGGAAGAAAATAAATGCAGATGTCCTTAGTCCCATAGTGTTCAGGCACTCTTCGTTTTCTAGGTTCTTACACCATCAAGATGCTACCACAGCTCCAGCTGTGTGACTTTGTTACCAGGAAATTGGCAAAAAAAAATCAATAATTTCTGTTGGAAGTTTCCTAGATAGTTAACATTAATATTGCTTTCCGGTTAACTGCTATTATCTCATTAATTAATAAGAAGGATTAGCAGTTCTACCCAAAGGGCTGTGCAGAAGGAAGCCTGGCCTATGTGAGTCCCTGAGTTGCTAGACTGTGTCCTGTCTCTTGAGGATTTGAGGGGGGGTGCTGAGCCAGGAAAAAAAAAATGGAAAAAAGCAAGAGAAAGATGAGAGAAGAGCGAGGGCACTGGCCGGCCAAGGGGAGAATTTTGTGTGCAGGACTCTTGTGCTGGGGAGGTGGGCAGTGCCCTGCCATGCCGCAGGTGCCGTGCCCTGCTGGGGGTGTGGGAAGGGGCATGGGCACACCCCAGCGTGCCCATGCTCCTAAGGAGCACGCTGCAGATAACCTCAGCCGGGGTGCAGGGTGCTGCTGCCGCAGCGAGCTGGAACGATCTTGCCCTTCGCTTAATGCCAGCAAACTGGCAATCCCCAGCCAAGTGGGGATATCACTTTCCCAATTCAGACGGTCCTGGCAACATGTGTGCCTTGTCTTACTTGGAAAACATGCCCTCTTCCAGAAGGAATTGTAGTTCTTTATTTAATAAGATATGTCTGAATTGCAGGAGTGGGTGGGTTTATCAATGGCTTAATCTTTTTTAAAGCTTTTTGAATTTTGTGAATTTATGTCTATAGGGAGCTCAAATTTTGAAAGAGGTTTGCATAGTAGTTTCATGCTACATTTAAGTTTTCCTTCTGTAAGTTGAGAATATTATGTAGTCATTCTGTTCATATTTTAAAATTATAATAAAATTCATTTGATTAGTTTGCTGTGACTACAATCACACTCAAAATAATGTTTTAAGCAGTTTCTGGTTAAGTCATATTATGGTCATATGCCTAAATACCACACCACCCAGATAGATTTTGGATGAGGATTTGCATTTTTTGTGTGCACTGATGTTCCCACATACAATTAATAAAAAAGCAATGGGCTTAGATGAATCAACCATTTGCTGATTGTTTCTGCTTCTTTTAACCTTAATGATTTGCCTTCCTCTGGATACTTTACCTGGGAACACACAGTAGAAGATTTTACCTGTTTTGGAGAAGGATATATCAAAGTGCAAGGTGATTTGTTTGGAGTTTACACAGCAAATTATGAGTTACAGCGGGAACAGCAGGAAATAGAGCTTATTACTGCCTGTACCTACATATGCTCTAGGACCTTCTTTCTTGCACAGTGAAATGGCATGCGATCCCCTACTCTAAAGTCGAATTTTGAATCGGAAAGCTAGTACAGAACCAGAAGTATGAGTTTATATTTTGTCTGCTCTAGTAGGAGAACAGCTTTTAGTAGTTTAAAAATCTCACAGGGAATTATCAACCTTTTTTAAACTGAATTACTCTGGACAATTCAGCCTGTTGAGGCATTAAGACAACACAATTTTAAAAAACCTTTTTTGTGTCAACTGAAAAAGACACTGTATTATTTTCTAGTTCTCTAATGTAAAATTTTGGATAACTATTTCGTTGTTGACTGTCTCTATTGTACTGAAAATTATAGGCAAGAAAGACATTTGCCGTTAGGAAATGGAGGTTAATTCAGTCCATATATGGATGTAATAATATTTTTCAATTGCTTATTATAGTCACTTTGTTTATGAAGATCTAGGATACTGAAGCATTTTGAAAGGCCACTTAGCAATTTTTATTTTTTCAGAACAATGATATGTAAACTAGCATTCAGATAGTAGGTCTGAAGAATTCAAAATGTTTCATTTTTTCTTTTTAATTTAAAAAAGTTTCCTTTAGAGCAGAAATAAGGGACATATGACAGGTTCATGAAAAATAAAAGGAATTTTCCATATTTAGTATTACTGTTAACAGGAATTAAATTTATGTGCAATTCAGGAAGGAACATTTACCTCATTCTGATTTTTCTTACCTGATACACTAAGATGAGTAATTTTCACAGGGTTAAATAACATCAATTGTGTTTAAGATAAAAGAAACTTAAGTTTAAATAAATTCTGTTCAGCTACTTGAAAACATAGAGGTCAGTGTTAATTTATGAATGATACATAGTTCAAAACAAGAAGCAATAAACTAAAGAATGGAAGATGAATCAGAAAATTCTTGCTTCATGGTAGTTTCAGACAGAATACTGTGAACAAAAAGAATTATTTTAAACTCTATACAAGACCATTCATTAATAAAGGTGATGCCTCAAATTAAAGCAAAATTTTATGTTTTAAATTTCTTAAATTTTCATGCATATTTGAATTCACTGTAACTGTGAAAACTTTATTAAAATAATTAAATGCTAAATGCCACTGCAGGTTGAATTTTAAAGTTAATTGCATAAGGTTGCTGTCAGGTCCACTTCTTTATCTATATTTCCTTTTTCTCCCTCTGTTCCCTCCTTCTCCCCTTCCCTGCTGCTAGTGTAGTAGCATGATCATGCCAAGGACAGGTGGCCCTCTGAAAAGGTGGTCCACAATGCCAAACAGTGTAACTCAAGAGGCTTCCTGAAGTGTTACTTTCCAGTCTCAACAGCAAGGTGAAATGTTTCTTTGAGGTAATTGCTGGGAATAGGATGGTTTTAAGATGAAGTTAAATGCTATCTTAACTGAATAGGTTTGCTCCTTCCATTGTGGGATGAAGAAGAAGGCTCCTTATGTGGAACTGCTTTACAGATACTAAGTGAATATGAAAAGGGAAGAAAGTATCTGATGCTATTTTTTTTGACAGATGTCAAAGACGATGTTATTCATTATAGGGCGGTTTCCTGATTTTACTCTGTATCACTTTTTGTAATTTTTGTACAATTTTCGTAATTTTAAACTCTGGTGGAATTTTTAAAAGTTTTTGCTAAAACCCTGGCTCAGGGCATTGAAACCTGGATTAGGAGAGGTTTGAAAATCTCAGAAGCTAGTAAAAGGGAAGTAAATATCAGATTATTAGGTTTTCTTAGGGAAAGAAGAGTTCATTTTGGTGTGTCTGTTGTACTGTCTTGTAGCAGTGGGTTGTGTGTAAACCTGGAAGCATTCTGCTAGTACAGTTGTTTATATTTCCCCCACCCCATCTTTTTATTGACAAAAAGTTTATTTGTGCTCTCCCTACCAGTTCTTCTCTGAGGGGGATTCTTTCCTTTTCTGAAGTATATTGTACTTTTAAAATTTTAAATATATATATTTCTTTAGCTGTTTCTTGGGAACATCAACATTGGAATGTGACTTTTATTCTAGTTCACCTGCCCCCTGCCCCTATCCCATCCCATCCTTGCCATCAAAGAGTGGTGGGAGAGGGGCACTTCCGACTTGCTGTTTGGGGGGATTTTCAGAAAGGGCTGATAGTCTACAGTGTGTTCATCAGTCATAGTGTTTCAATTGTTTTAGATTGCCTGAGGACCAGAGCTTTTGTCTTCATGCCCCCTCCTCTTGTGTGTTACATTCCACTTTATACAAGACCCCTCTTCAAGTCAGAAAAGTGACTTAAAATTATAGGGACCTTGGAGTAATTTTAACCTTAATTTGCTCCTAAGTGCCTGTTTGGAATTTTGAAACTACATGTGTGTTTGTTTTCACTCCAATAAATAGTATTGAAATGAGGAATTACTGTGATGCGGCATGGTGTGAAAGCTTAGCTGAATCCCATTCAATCATTGTGTTCTTTTCTCTCTGTGAAACCTTGCACTTTTTCACTTAAGTAACCACTCATCTCCAGAGTAGAAAGGACATGTCAAGTTTTCCACTGTCCTTCCATAAAGGCACCTTCACTAAAAACATCTCACCGGCTTTAAGTGGGACTCTTATTTTTTCCCCTATGAATAAAATACGTATGGAAATTGATCAAAACAGTTCCCATTTTCTTCATTAGAAAGTGAACAGGAAAGCCAAATGCAAAAATGAACAGGTAGCAAACTCTGAGAAACTTGGTGTGGCTGTTGAGAAATTAGGGAAAAAAAATCTGTGATTGTTTGTTGGAAGCAGATGGTGTGCACAGGTAAGTATATTCTATATAGTTTGGAATTATTTCACAATTGATAATTTTAAGTATCTATGTTTTGAACATATTGCTTACGTATTTGCCTTCCTGATCTCCAAGTGATATTAATCTAAGATAACTGCACGTCTTTTCATAAAGGATCAATTTAAACAGCTGAAAGATGATTATCTATTTATCTTAAATCTTGCATTTTATTTTAATTTGCAGTCAATTTCCAGTCATATTCCTCATAATCTGTCTTCTGAGGTGTCATAAGATTTCCAGATTTTTCTTTAAAGTAGAAATAAATCAATGTGCATGCTTTAGAATTCAGCAATTACAAACTCTATGCCTTTAGAAATTGAATGAAATTAAAATAGCATATCTTTTTGCTTGTGAATTGCATTGGGCTAAGATGCCAAACCATTTGCATTCTTTTTTGTGAAGTGGCTAACAGGGAAATTCTTAGAAGATTATTATGGATGTGCATTGTGTCTGAGAGACAACAAATATACTTACTGCAGCATCAGCTTCCCATTGCCTGAGTAATGCCATTGAAAATGATGCCAGACTTTTGAAGGGGTAACTCCACTCCAGTGTCCCTGCTTTAAAAGTGTGAAAATTTCTCCTAATCAAGACAACTTACTCTGACATCTGCAGTTTCTAGACGGATCCTTAAATTTGTTATGCCGCATTA
The DNA here is from genome assembly GCF_048771995.1 of Taeniopygia guttata. Classification (NCBI taxonomy): domain Eukaryota; kingdom Metazoa; phylum Chordata; class Aves; order Passeriformes; family Estrildidae; genus Taeniopygia; species Taeniopygia guttata. Next base: position 73,132,966 of record NC_133063.1, on the reverse strand, counting down.
AAAGATGTGTTTTACAAGGCTGGCCTCAGTTCCTGGCCTCAGTGTCAAGAACCTGGCTATGTGATGCAACACATCTTGTTAGGTTTAATTGACCAAAGCTGATTTGTTAAAACAATTCATTTGTGCTGTAAGTCATGCCCATGCCAAGTTGCTACCTGAATCTCTTGACCTTGGTTTGTCTGGGTCATGAAATGGCTGTGAGCTGCTTGACCTCTCCATTGTTCAGTGGCCATGCCACTTCCTCCACTTCTTTGTGGTGGTTGCTGACAAGAAGACCTCGGCCCCAAATTTACACCCCACTGGGTTTTCAGTGTCCCTCCAGAGCATCTGTATCCTCCTTTGGAAGTGCTTCTGATGTCACCACCTATTGTCTGCTGACAGTGAGGGGGACAAATTGACAGCCCTTCATAGTAGAAGAGGTAGTGAGGGAATTTCTGGGAGCTAGAGGAAAACTCCACACCCTCTGAGGCTGCTCTGCATTTCTGTTATGTTGGGGTGCATGGGGTCACCACTTTTTTCAAGGGCAATAACCATCTGTCTTAGTCAATCCCATTTCACTGTGAGCTTTGTTTGAGTGGGATGTGCAGGGAAGAATGTTCTGCTTTGAAAATATTTTGTGGTGGAAATTTAATGAGTATGCACACTATTTCAATTGAACACAAGAGAGATCAAAATAATTTTCTGGTGTGAAATGGAGGAGTGTTTTCTGTCAAGGTCATAAGTGGCTATTGATTTCTTCAGTACCAAAACTTTGATTTCTAAAAACCTAGCTTGTATTTAAGAGCAGTCATCGTTTCCAAAGCAAAGGACCTTAAACACTATGTTTGATGCAGTATCTAATCATAGTAAAAGGGAGAAAGAACATATGACTTCTTTAAAAAAAGTATGACTTTATATGATTTCTTGAAAAAAAAAAAGTGAAATACATTATTTCTAGTGGAAGCTACTTGTTTTTAAGAATTATTTTTGGTGGGGGCAGTCACTGACCCCTTACCCTGACAGCCTACCGCCTGTATCTCAAATACTAATGTCAGCTTCTTGATGCAGACTTTGTACTTCCCATAATTACCAACAATTTGACTGTTGGAACAGTTTATTTTGTAAAAATGGGTATTACATCCAATCATATGCTGCATTGTGACATTGTTTTAAGAAGTAGTACCTTTCAAAGTCTGTCAAAAAACTGTGGCTAGGTTAAGAACAGTATAGGCTAGTACTGGTACTATTATAAAGCAAGTAAATTTGTATTCCTGTGGTCATCAGATAATTGGTATACTCTTTTTTTAAGTCCTTAGCCATAGATTTTGCACACATGAGTGGATTTATTCAATCAAGTTGACATGGATTAAACCCCATATTCTTTTCACAGCACTGTGCACTGACTTTCACAGCACATGAGCAGGTTTGTATTTCTGTAGTACACCTGATTTCTTTGTAAACTTATTCTTTTTTGCTTCTTTAAAAATAAACCAGATGGTATGTTTACATACAGCATTCCTGTGCACTTGTGATGAAACATTTTCTTTCTATGTGAAACTCTGCAAGATAGGTGTGATTTCTAATTGCAGTTACATAGTTCCTCCGAAGGAATAGGGTGGGAATACTGGTGTATGGAACTTGAATGCTATGGCTGTGATAACATTGTAAAGTATGACTCAATGTTTAGTTGCAAGGACTTCAAAATCCTTGTCCCTGGTCCCCAACCCCACCATTGTCTCACCAGGTGACTTGCAGGCAAGTTAATGAATATCTCTGAGTCTCTGGCCCTGGGAAGAGAGAGCACCTCTTGCTTCAGTGTTAGCCCAGCAAGGACTATGGTAAATACTGAGATAAGTACTGGCCCAAAAGTTCCTGTATTCCACTGCAAACAAAACCCATGTGCTGGTGCCCAGCCCCCAAGAGGGCTCTGTAGAATAAAGAAATGTTGTACCCAGTTTTCTCATGCCCAGACAGAAGAAACTTGCCCAAGCAGGGAGGGCCAGCACAAAGCATTCCTTGTCTGAAAGCCCTGCGGTGGTGCTGCTCTGCAGGAGAGGGTGTCGGGGGGGAACCACCAGCAGGGCTGGCCCGTCACAGCGACTGGGGCTGGGGGAGCAGCGCTCCTCCAGTCACCCCTGCTTGGTTAGCAGGAGCTCCAGTCCCAGAGATGGGACTAGGCACAGAGCTTCCCTGCCCCGTGACAGTAAAGCAAAAATAGACTTCAGACAGAAAGATATAAGAAACACTAATCATGGGACAATTGTATGGATATTCATCAACATTCAGCCACAAAGGAGGCACCTCATAGGCCTGCAGGGGTGGCCTATGAGCTCAGTCTGCTTTCCTGTCCTGTCCTTCTCACTGTTCTTACAGGTTCTCAGTCAAGTGGCCCACTTGAACGCTGAAGTCCCTGTTCTGTGGTCCCGTGCTCAGGATGGATGTTCAAGAATTTAGTGAGGTGTGAGATGAAACTCAAGCTAATGTAAGTGTACAAGCAGTGTACCTATATCTGGAGTATGCTGGCCACCCTGCTTCTTCTCCCAGACTTGGACAAGTCTGATTTGTGAGGCAGATGATAGGCACACCATTGGTCTCTATGAGCTTAGTCCAGGACTGAGTCTTAGAGGGCCTAGCTTTGCCTGAAGTCCCAAGTGGTTGCAGTGAAATGCCCCTAAGTAATTAGTAACCCGTGCTTTTTGGACCCAGTATGCCATCTACTTTTACTCCTTCAGTCAGTGCTTTCCTCATTCCTCTCTTTATGATGATATTTCAGGCTTGATAACGAGCTAGCTATACCAACACCTACAAAAATTACTGCATCTGCTACTCAGAGTAAGAAGTGGCAATAATTTACAAAAATGAAGTGAGTCCATGCATTTTTCTAGCTGATACTGAAACAGTGCAGTTTACAGCAAAACAAGGGTTAACATCAAAACTTACTCTATTGTTTAACTTCCAGTTAAAGAATAACCAGCATGTGCAGAAAAGAGAATTGAAAAATTGATTTTTGGACTTTCGGATTCAGACATAGAATTCAAAGGATATCAGGTTGTGATTTTGCCATTTATGCATTCATAGGTGAGTTTATGGCCTGCAGTTCAGTCACTTGTGGAGGCTTATGTTGTAGGAGCCACAGACTTAGTTGGTTTAATAAAACCAAGGGAATTTGTTTTAAAGCTATGTGTAATTACTTTAACTGGCTTAATTGCTGCCTTTTTTTTTTTTTTCGTTAGGAAAACATATCAAATTGTTACTTAGAACATAAAATAGTTTTTTGCACTTTATGGTGAGGAGTTCTGGTGTATTTTAAAGCATATGCTGATCTTGCTTTATCATACACAAATGTCGTGTGTGTATGTAGTCCTTCCTGGCTGTTCATACATTTTTTTCATTATATTGTGGATATAACTTGAATATTCTGGGACAAGAATTATAGTTTTCCTATAGTGATTTCTGTTCTATTTACAATCTCTGAATAAACGAAAAGCTGCTTATAGTAAAATGAGGATCACTGGTCTTTCAGTAATTAAATAGACTTGTTGTACTGCATTAATCCTTTTTAGAACATTTGGAATGGCTTCTTAGCACTCACAAACACAGCATTAGGGCCAGCAATTAATCTGTCGTTTTGTCCTTCAATATTTGTGACATAAAGAATGTGGATTTAAAGATGTAATTTAGGTTCAGGATGAGGATCATCATACAGCCAAATACTTATATTGATCATTCAGTAGTGTGAACAAAGTCCTAGAGTGAAGTTACAATAATTGTTGGAAGGACTCACATACTGCTAATTGTATCCAACTGAGAAAACTAGGAATGGTTTTCAAGGCTGTTTAGTTTTGGTTGCTCTATGTACATGAGGGAAAAAAGTCTAAATTATTTGGAGGTCACCAGAAACTTTCTAATTTTTTTGACTAGCCTTCCTTATAGGTAGGTCAAGAAGTAAAGACACAACATTTCATCAGTTATGAATGGGCTCAAGAAAAAAATTCAGTATCTTTCTAATGATGAGGACAGATTTTTTAATTAAGGACAGGTTTAGGGAGCATCTAACAAGATGACATACCTAAACCTGATCTAGCAGAGAAGTGGTTCAGGTGATCACTTGGTATTATTTCTAAGTTCAGGGTTAAGTGTTGCTAATATAATAGTCAAACTTCTTTTTTTGATCTTTGACTTCACAAAGAATGAGCAACTAAGATCACATAAACTTTCTATCAGATTTTTGCACTTTTTAAATTGCTTTTCTGGACAAAGTCAGCTTAGTCTTTGATCAGAAGGCCACACTAATTCACTTTGTGCTGTGTTAGAGTCCTGTGCTGTTCTTTTCCATTGTTCAGCTGTAATTGACCTGCATGTTATAGAGCATAAGCTTCTGAGACTAGGTTAAATCAGCAGAAGAGTCTTATGTTCCTGTGGTATATAGTCCTACAACACATTATCTTATTCCAGTAAGATAAAAGTGTTTTAAGTATAGTCCAGCCAGTTCGACCTTGTCAGAATTCAAGTCATATTATTGGTAACTTGGGCTTGCTGACATGTTTCAGAGTAGGATGAGCATTAACACAGAACTCTCTATTCCATCTGGTGAGGAACCTACAGAGAGTGCTATACATAGATTTTTTCCTAAATTCCATGTTACAGTATAATGAGATTCTGTCTTCTCTGTGCTCATGACACTTCTCTTGCCATTGATAGGCACCTTTGTCAGAGACCAAAACAGTGGCAGTATTGGGTCATATGGATAATGCCCTGGAAACAGGTGTCAAAATGAATGGAGTAGGATTTAGTGATTAATGGTACAAAAGTTGCAAAAAAACTCTACAGTTTTAAAATTTGATTCTGCCAAAGTTTGCCTATGTGTTATAACAACATAGTGATAACCAGAAACATCATGGTGAGGTCTGAGGAAGCTTATGTGGGTCCCGAAAGCAGCAAAATTACATTCATATGGCATCTTCATATGCTTCCATGTAAATTACTCCTTTGGGTTCCCTACAGGATGATAATCTACTCTGGAAAAATTTGCCCATTGGAGTAACTATAACAGATTATTTTGAATTTGTCTCTGTTATATGTGTGTTTTATTTTCCAGTAATAATACATGCATATGACTGTGTCTGTCATGAGCTCTTTGATATGTAGCTTCCAGTCTAAGCGCATGCTGTTCGGTACACATCCCAGTTATAATGCATCTTATTGACAAAAGTGCCTTTGGTTTTTGTTGCTGATTTCTCTGTCACTGGTAACACATGACCTCTTAGAAAGTGACACATGGAATCCTAGAGTCACTTAAGTTGGAAAAGACCTCTACAATCATCAAGTCCAACTAGGAAACTAGCAATGCCAAGTTCACCACTAATCCCTGTGTGCCACATCTACTCCTCTTTTCATTGCCTCCAGGGATAGCAGATCAACTGCTTTCCTAGGCAGCCTGTTCCAATGCTTGACACCTCTTTTGTTAATCAATTTATATCCAATTTAAACCTCCCCCGGTGCAACTTGATGCCATTTCCTCTTGCCCTGTGTCCTGTTACTTGGGAGAAGAGGTTTACAACCTCCTGGCTACAATCTCCTTTCAGATAGTTACAGAGAGAGCACCAAAGTCTCCTCTCAGCCACTTTTTTACCTCCAGGCTAAAGACTGCCAACTCTCTCAACTGCTTCACATGGAAGGTTTTCTCTAGATCTTTTGCAATCTCCTTTGCCCTTTTCATGGACTTGCTTCAGCACCTCAAAGTATTTGCCATAGTAGCCCAAAACTGAACACAGGATTCAAGGTGAGGCCCCACCAGCACCATGCTGACATGTTTCTCATTGCCTGAGGGGCAGACAGCTGAGTGGCAGGGCAACTGCTTCTCTGGACATCATTGGTGATGAATAAATATGCCAGCATTTCCTATCTTCACAGAGTGTTTTCAAAGACAGTTCACACTCATTAGATTTTTTGGATTCTGTCACTATTTCTGTGCTAGGTGGCTCTGGAGCTGTTTGTGCCTCCTTGCCAATGAAAACTACAGCAGTAACCCAACTCTGCCACAACTTGTGTGGATGTGGGGAATGGGTGAGGTGAGGGAAGTGAGAGGGTGTGGGGCTAGCGAGGAGTGAGCAAGGGCTGCATGAGGAGAACTTAAGAGTGTGTGTAAGTAGAGGGTGGTGGAAGATGCCATCTCTATTGGCAATAGCACCATTTTTGCAACCCCTGCACTAGATAGGTCTGTTGATTTCTGAATAGTAATCTCACTTCTTCTGTCTCCTTAGTAACCCAAAGTTGCTGTATACAGAATGTTTGTAGCTCTGGGTTTTGATGCTGGAAGAAGAAAATATACATATGGAATGCTGTGTTCCATTTAGGAACAATAAGAAAAACAAAGAAAGGCAAAAAGAATCTGATTTATCTTCCTCCCATTCCTCACATTTGTAAATGTGAGGGACATTCTTCATGTGTTTTGTAGGTTAAAATGGATCTCATCTGATCTCTTTGAATCTTATTTGGTTGTTTTACAGTAATTCAAAGTAATAATGCTGAATTCATGCTGCAAGGACTGTGTTTCAGATTAATACTTCTTCTGTAAAGGACGTTCTTTAAAGGGCTGTTCAGAAACTATTCTAGTGCATTGAGTTCCCAGGCAACAAAACTAGAACATGTATGACTGAAGTACTGCAGACTCCTTAGACTGTAAACCTAATCCTGCAAATCCTTATTTACATAAATCCCACTGATTTCAAAGGGCCTGCACATGAGAAAGCAGGTTTTACAGGATCAGGCCATTCTTCCTAGGGACCAACATCTGTTGCACCAACTGTGGTAATCTCATGACTGTTAAAGAAAACTCTGAGGAAACATTTTATCTGGACTAACAGAAAACAGCAAAAATACTGTTATCTGTTTCTATAAAGTGGATTATTATCAAAAGCAGCTCTCATTATGTGCTATGTCTGTCTTCCCTTCTTGCATATTTTCATTTACTCTAGGGAAAATGCTATATCTAGCTATGTATGGCTGCTGCTGTCCCACACCCATGTTGTATGAAGTTTGTGAACCAGACTGCAGATGCTGAGATATTCTTAGATACTGAAAGAAGCTTTTGGCGCATAGGTTAAAGGCTATCGCTGTCTTTAGGAGTTTTGGAATCAGAGAAAGAAATGTCGTCAGTAAAATTTTAAGGTATTTTGGATCTTGCAGTTCAAGTCTGTGCTGCTTTGGCTGAATTAGCTGAAGTACTACAGTCAAAGAGTCCACTTGGCATTCTCTGTGGCAGCATGGATGGTCAATAGTTGGTATTATAGCAGATGGAAATACTGCAAGCAACTAAAAAAGAACAGCAAAAGCTGATAGTGGTTATGTTTGGAAGAGCAAAGTCCAGTTCCTTTGCTTTCCTTTAAGAACATTATTTGGGCTTTGCAGCTAAAGATAGGGACAAAGTATAATTCATTGTCCTTTGTAGCACAGAAATTATAATAACATAGCTGTAAAAAAGAATAGCAGAAGAGCTGGGCAGGTCAGTTGGGCTGTTGTGTCAGGGTTAAAGATCTTTCTGAAGTCTAAAAGCAAAGGAAGTCTCTATCAATAATGAAGTACATGTGCAATGGTTCTAATGCTTCATCCATGCTTTGGATTCCCTGCACTTAAAATTTACAGTCAGTCTGCACATGACAATGGCCTGGGATATCCATGAGCCATGTAATGGACAATAAGCTACTATTACTCCATTCATGGAATCAATGGGAAAAAAGGAGTAAGATTTAAAATATGCCTACAGTACTAGGTTCTGTCAGCAGCTGCAGGGTTGGTGGACCAGAGGCACGTTTTTCCTCTACATGTCTGCAAATTCTTGTGAAATTTCCTGCTAATTTTGAATACTGCTAATGATTATACTTTTACCTCTGTAAAATGAATAAAATAGTGTTCAAAGTCTAATAGGCAAGGCTTGAGGGATTTGTATTTAACAGATGTGGAAAAGCTAGAATATAAAGTTTCTGTGCAGTTACTTGAGAAAGTAACATGTTCAAAGGTAGTGCTTTTATTCATAAACTGTAACTTTATAGCATCTTTTTGTCTCTCTATCTTTTCTGATTATTATGAGTCAAGTTTCCTTCAGGGTACAAGATTCCTAATTAAGCATATTTTTCATTAGTGGAAAAAATGTTTGCTATAGGTTTTTCTACTATGTCACCTGTATCTCTGCAATGTGTTTATCACAATTCCTCCTTCCCTGTCATAGATCTGTATTTTTCCCCATGTTTTTAGGAAATGATTAGGAGTTATACTCTTAATTATTTTTAATGAGAGTTTAAATGTTCCAGTTTACTTAGAAGTAATTGCTTTTGAGAAGCAAACAATATGCTTTAGGGAGTATTTTATAGATTTTCTATTGAGCTCTGTGGAAGATCAGACCTCTGCTAAAAATGCAACATAAATCCATTATACTATGCTTAAAATAGCAGAATGGAGATATACATCAACTGAAATTACAAAATATTAACTTCCAGGGAACAGATCTTGAGACTGAGAGCAAAACAATTTACACATTTGTTTTCATATATACTAATATGAAAGATTTTGAAAGAAAAAGGCATGCAAAATCTCTAGAAAGTTTGTTTATAGTATGAAAATATCAAGCAGGCACTTCTATTTATTTTCTATATTGAGATATTGCCATCTTCATTTGCTAGTGGTAATTATTTGGAACTGTACAGAATTAGTATTTTCAAAATATTAAGTGTTTAAGATCAAGTTTGCTGAAATACAATTGTGCACACTATTTCATTTGCCTCCCCTGTCTCAACTCCCAAAAAATTTAAGTGCTTTAGGGTATAAATTTGTCTATTGTTTGTGTAAGATTAAATCTAAATAATGCAACAAACATTTGTGGCTCTTTTAAATTTTAAACAGGACTTTGTTCTGTTTTGAGTTTTTTTTCTGATATTTTAAATCAATCCTTGCCAGAATTTGGAAATACATTACAGAGGATTGTGACTACATGGGAAGTAAGTAGAACTGTTTTGGAACAAGAAGGAAGCCCATCAGTTAGTTTCGAAGAACAGTTAATTGCTTATTTTCAGAAGACTACTTGTAATAAGTGATTCCTTGTCTCATTGTCCATAGTTTTCTATATTGCTCTCTCGTATCTCAGGAGGAATAACATTCTTCTTCATCAGAACCAATGTACCTTGTTATGTCAGTAAGACAGCAGGTTCTCTTGTTATTCTGCTGTGTTATGGGGCTCTTGCTGAAGGTGAACACCTTTGGAAGACAAAAAGAGTTTTATGGTATTTCCATTTTGAAATCTTTTTGTTGCTGCTTATAGAAATGCTTTACACAGACTTGCAACTGAGTGTCTGAGTGGAGAAGGAATGCAAGTATTTGGGAAACACATCCTTCTGTGCCTCAGCTCAGCACCAAGCACAGCAGGAACTTCAGCTCTGTTGAGATTGTGGTGCACAGTGGTATTTGAAATGCTTAGTGTGGAATTCTGTGCTAAAGCAGTACGCAGCGTGGTATAGCTGCATTCCAACCTGCAGGCTGTGATTCTTAGCACTTTCTTATTGCTAGATAAAACAAATCATTAAACTGATTTGGTTTGTTAATTTATGATACTCACTGTGGTACTGTATTCTGAAATTAAATTCTCTGAATAAGAAAATATCTTTTCACAAGCATAAATTGATAAGTATTTTCTACATCATGTTCTTTACAACAACTATTGTGTTTTCTTATCTCTGACAATGAAATCTGAAGTCAACAGAGAAATAGTGCTCTGATGCTTATAAATGCTTAGATTTTAAACTTGCTTTTCTATGAGAGTTGTTAAAATGCCTGTCAGTAGAGGAAACTCTAGAAGGCAGCTAAAATTTTGTCATAGAAAAACAGGTTTCACATAATTATATTGAAAACATATTTCCTAATCTTTGTAACTGTTACAAAATATCAATACACTAAACCAAATAGGACACATTGTAAATAAATACAATTATGATTTAAACATTGCTAAGAAAGAAATGAAATAGCTTTTGATGTAATTTCAATAGTTCAAAAGAAAATGAACAAACTAAAACATATGTAAAAATATAAAGGATGAGTTCATCTTACTGGATTGTTTTGGGCTTGCCTGGTACTTTTTGAGAGATCAGTAGCTGATACTTCTTGTGGTGCTGTCATTGCTACTGATGCAAATAAGGTAATCTACAGAAGTTTCTAATCCTCTGAAAGTGTAGAACCATGGCATATGCTGCTACGATTTCTCTTTGGATCAAGCATTCATTTAAATATTATTAATGAATTCATAGTCTTTTTAAAATGACAATTTCTCTTTCTCCATTTTTGAATTTCAAATCTCCTCAGACACAGCTAATTTTTTTGGTTTTGACTGTTGGCATGTATAAATGCATAGGCTTCAGAATTTCACAGTGTTTCACTCTGTAGTGTACGGATTACCCATTTAAGTAATCTTCCCCCTGTCCACAGAATCATACTGAAGTGTGTTAAATAGCCTTTCAAATTAAATGTTTAATGTCAAAAGTTCATGGTAGTTCATAAGAAATGGTGAAGAACATTAGTACAGTCTTCAATGATAAAAAGTCTTTGGATAGCATGGGCAGTAAAATTACACAATACAATAACGTATTTCTGTCAGAACACTTGAAAGGTTCATCGTGGAAACCACAAAATTGTGACTCTGGTGTAGCACTCATCCAGATAACAAAATCAAAATAATAAGTGTCTTATGGACTTTATGAGTTGCAGAAATTTATTTCCTACACAAAGTAAATATTTGAAAGTGGCAGGTAGCATTCCCACACATTTGTTGAAAAGTGAGAAGTTTGAGGCATCTAAACAACTCCAGATTTTTGAGAGGTCTCTACTTTAAAATATGAACAGATTTGTTCATGTGAATGAAAAGAACCTTTGGCCTGCAGCAAATTAGTATGTGCCATGCACCTTGATGTACTTTCTGCCACAATCTCTATGATTGCTGTCATTAGCTTTCCTTTTGGTGTTCTACAGATTTTTTTTATCCTTTACCTATATTGTCAAAACATGATCATTTGTAGTGTGTATGTGCAGTAATAGCAGTTTATCCCTCCATGGTTTACAGACAGAGTTAGAAACCAACAACTGTAATTACTTCCATAGCTTAGCAGTAAACCAGGAAAGTGAAGTTAAGGTATGCCATTGATGCAGTATATCAAGAAATAATTACAGGGTGAAATCATTGCTATACATTCTTTTGGTTTAATGATAGCTGTTACTTAAATTTGTTTTTGGGGGGTTTAAATTTGTTTTTTTTGGGTTGGTCTGTTGTGTTTATGTGAACACACAAAGAGAGTTTAAGTTACCTGTATCTTTTTGTTGTACTTGCCACTTCTTCTGTTTGGTTCAGCAAAATTGTAAATTCCAGATAATGACTTTGTACAGTAACCTGTCTTTTTGCTGAGTGGAACCCGTGCAGTTTTTACCCTTAATGGTGGAAATACGTAAGCAAGGTTAGAACATGTATATCACTTCAATTGTGAAGTGTCACAGCCACTACTCTCTATTGGCTTGCTCACATTTGTTAAACATATTTAAATGAGGCAGCAGCCTCTAAGGTTGAAATTAGTATAATTAAGACTAATATGCAACAGGTATTCTCTAATAATGGAAGTCTTAGCATCTAAGGATAAACTCATTTGCACAGAAGTATTTACATTTATAATTATTTTTTGATATTCTGGCAGCTGAATTTGAATACTCTGTATGTAGAATATAGCTTATTTGTTGTGGTTCAGGTTTTTATGTCTTCTTCCTGCCATAATCATGCATATATTTAAATATTATTTTCTTACTGAGGCAAATTTGAATTCAAAACAAGAAATATTTAATTTCTTGAACATTACCAGTATCACCATGTGAAAAGATGCAATTCTTTCATAATCTGTATGATGAAAAATGTTTAGCCAAATATGGAACACAAGAGTTAGGTCTAAGTGCCCTGAAGATACTGAAGGGTCTAATTGAATATGACAGGTAGCAAGAGATTTGAAGTTAATAATAAATTTTCTTCATTTAGTGCATTAAAAAACTTTGCTTGGCCAAACAAAAAATACATGCTAAATTGAAAAGGAAATTCTAATCTCCAGTGTACAGTCCATGTGCCCATTCAAATGGTCCATATTACCTGGTTCTCAGCTGCTGAAAATTAGGGACGGTTTCCTACCCACATTTATCAGTATGTTTCCTCTTGGTTCTCTGAGAGTCCACTAAATTTCCTTTTGAGTCGTACCATCATATTGGCATCCAGTTTTAGAAGGATTAACAATTATATTTTTAAGGATATCTCTGGGCACTGCTGCAAAGCATGTGGTAGCAGGACATTTTTGTCACAACCTACCTTTTACACAGAAAAGTCTGAGCTGACCTTCTAGAAAAGTGCTTTGCGCTAAAGTGGTTTAGCTAGTAGTTAAGAAAATTGAAGCAAGATTAGGACATACATTAGAACAGCATTTTGCGAGCAGAACTAACAAACTTTCCCTACAATGTTGAGCCTGCCAGGCACATTGCAGCAACTACATGGCACTCAGTCCTGGCCAGCTGGCTCATGGCACAGTCAAGGCTTGCATTCCATTGCCTGCAAATATACTCCCATACTTGTAATAGCAATGTGAACAGGGGAGTGGTCGCACTGACCTCACAAACAGCTCCCTTCTAGCTCGAGTGACAGGATGAGGGAGGCCGTGTGTCTGGGAGGGGGATGGTGAGGCCAGTTGCTTTTCAGATGCAGCTACCGTCTTCTAGAGGTTCCCTCTGAAGTGCCCAGCTGCCACTTAGCAATGCAGCTCACCCTTGTAACATGACCTAGCACGGCAGCAGCAGGAGTGGCTCCAGCTAACTCTCTTCCCTCTTAGGAAGGCCTGGTTGCCTATTTACAGTTTGCATGGCGGGATGGAGAGATAGGCTTGCTGGAGGCTTTATTCCCTCTGGTTCCTTGTCAAAGAGCTTCCTCATTTGTTTCAATTTCTATTCCCCCTGATTTCTTTTGGAGACTGTAGAAAAGCAGAATAAATTTTAAGTTCACATTAGTTTCAGAACACTATTTTTAATGAGTTATGAATGCTTTGAATTTAAAAGGTCCTTGTTTCTGCTGGCAATGACTGCAACATTACTTTTTGTTTTGTTTCAAAACAGTCCTTGAAGACTTAGATTTGAAGACCCTGAGGAGAAATTACTAGGATTTAACCTTCAGTTTCCTTCTGTTCCTACCTCTGTGTTCTTCATTTAGTTTTCATTTGATGGAAGATTGCCTAAAAAATGCTTATTATCATAATAAAATAAGAACAGTCTGAAATAGTTGAATTCCCCAGGAAATAACAGCGATTTTTCTCTAAATTAACATTTGTCATGGGATTTAATGTGGTCATTCTTTTTTAGGGACTGAAAGGAGATGCACAGATTTAACATGTGTACCTTGTTAGCAATGTTTTGACAAAGAACAGCAGCTGTATAAACTAATCTTCCTGTAGCTTTCACACATGGGACTCAATTAACAATGAGCCACTTTCAGTATGTAATCCTTTCTATCATTTAAAAAAGAATTTCCTGGTTTCTGTACATTTTTCCATGTCTAACTCTTACCTATAAACTTAGGCAAGTGGCAGACTGTGAATGGACTGACCTTGCACGACATTTTATATGTGATTTATAGAAGACAATGGCACTTGTGTTTATATTCCTAGTAAACTCAGATTAAAGTGAAGATTAAAGTATGTTATTTGCAGAACATTGTAATGATTGCAGAATCTAGAAGAAAGCTTTGTTTGAAATTCCGGTGTTTCAAGCTCTGAAGTGTAGAGAATCAAGAAGCATTGCCCCAGGTATGTCATTCAACCTCATTGTCGTAAGTGCTCTGGAGGAAGGAGGAAGGAAGAGCTCTGTGGTTATTAAGCCTGTGAAGCCATAGTATGTATTGTAAGAAAGTCTGTATTTACCTATGGCACGGTCAGGTCACAAGACTGGATAATTGGGTCTTTAACTAATTTCCAGGTGGATCTGTGGCCAGAAATTGAAGTATTAGGTACTTACACAGTGAAATCTCAGGAAATTTTGAGAGGTTTTGGAATAAGAGCAAATTAATGTGAGCTCCATTTTAATTGCACTTGACATTTCAACCTTTAACTTGAAATTCCTGCACTAGAATGATCTAAAGAGGTCATTCTGTAATTACAGGGGCTTGTCTTTTGCAAGTGAGCGGGAAGATGCCAAAAGGATATAAAGGCTGAGCCCAAACATTATGTCATTATTTTTTTTCTTTCACCTAGTAAAACTTTAGTAAAGTTTGAATAGTTAAATTCAGAATAGGCTATTGTCACTACTTGCCAAATAGTACATGTTTGTGCATCTGTCTAATCTATATATGAAAGCCACAAACAGAAGCACATAATTTGGCACCACACCAGAAGCATGCCTCGGCACACTTCTGGAGATTCTTCCAAATGACTTACTGATTAAAAAATTCTATAATGTTTGCCTGTGTGCACGCACTGAGTGTCTGGAGGAGTAAAGCATGAGCTCTGCCAGAAAGCTAAATGTTATGTTTGAATCTGGGATATGATGATTATGTATCCCTACTAATTTACCAGGAGTCCTACATGGGCTTTTTTTTTTTTTTGTGGTGGTTGTTATTATTGTTTGTCTGTGTGTATGTGTGAGAAATGGTGTTTTCACTAAGAGAAAATTCACAGAGGCAGTGTACATAAAATGGACAGGTATTGAAGAGTATTTCTTAGTCAGAATTGCTTTCTCCTCCCCCCCACCCTTTGCTTTCTGCTATTTCTATAATAAATTATCTAGTCAGGAAATAAATTTTTTTCTTCCTTTAGTAACCACTGTTCCACATGTTAGACTCTTTAGGCTCTTAAACACATCTTTTATTTCACAGTGAAGTGTTTCAAATATCAAAATAAATTTAAGGGTACAACTCCATGAAACAGATGAGATGACTTCAGATTCTTTTTTAAAGAAGTCAGCCATATTCCCCTCTGGCTATCTCCAAACAGCTTCCCACAGAAGCCTTCTCTTGCCCTGAAACTGCTGGTTGTTTGTCTCATCTGTTTGCTGATTTTTATTTCATGCTGGTGGCAAGTGTTTAGGTAATCAGAGGATGAATTTAGTCTGGAAACTCATTCATTTAAAATACTGTATTAACAAAAATCAGATGTAATGATTTGATTGTAATGTGTTGCTTTGAAATATAATGCAATGAAACACAGCACAAGAATAAGTAGCTGTTTCATATTTTGAAGGGATGTGAGCTTTCCCCTTAGCTTTAAAACAGTAAAACATTTCTCTCATGCTTCTTTGTTAGTCTAGATGTAAAAATACAAAATTTTAAATAGTGTATTCTGTTGGAACTATTTCACTATAAATTACTGTTTTAGCTACAAGTATTTAGAAGTGAAAAAAGATGCTTTAGAAGAGGAAAAGATACTTTAGTTCCAAGACAAGTTTTCCAAAGTGGTATTGTATTATACCAGAATAGTTGTCCTGGTAAATCTGCTGTTTTGGACAAATCTTTTGTGAACAAACCTCTTTTTGATTGCACACTGTATGTGCCAAAAAGTGAGGTAGGTGCATCTGTACTCTGGTCCATATTTATGTCCATCTTTCATCAGAACAATGACCGACATAGTATAAAAACCTAGAGAAATCTAAATTTTCTTAGGTTTTAAAATCTTTGATGTATAAATATGGTCACCTTGGTCACCTCAGAGTTGTAAGTATAAAATACCATTGTGGATTTTTTTTTTTTTTTTGAATAGAGAGTGGTGAAAGACAACTTATGTCATAAATTGAGATTCTGGCTTTTAGTCTGGACACTGCTAGGAGAGACAGGCAAGCACAGCATATTCTGTTACAACAAGAAAAAGACAGAGCCTGTTTTGTCTTTTTTTACTGTGGTAGGTTGACCTTGGCTAGCTGCCAGATGCCCACCCAGCTGCTGTCTCACTCTGCCTGCTCAGCAGAACAGGGGAGAAAATGAGGACAGAAAGCTGGTGGGTCAAGATAAAGACAGGGAGGTCACTTGCAGATTACCCTCGTTGGTAAACATACTCAATTTGGGGAAAATTGATCTAATTTATTGTCAACTAAAATAGAGTTAGATTGTGAGAAACACAGGAAAAATGTAGTCACCTCCTGCCTTTTTACAGGATCAACTTTGCACCTTCATTCCTGACTCCTCTACCACCCTTTGTCCTGGGCCCTGGTAGTGCAGGAAGATGAGGAACTAGGGTTTTGGTCAGTTCAGAACAGCTGCTTTCTGCATCTCCTCGCCCTTTTTCCTGTGTTCCAGCGTGCTTCTTCTCTATAGTCCTTTAGGAAATATTAACCTCCTCCAATGTGGAGTCCTCCAGCAGTGTGGACATCTGAACATGAGGAGAAACTTTACTGTGTGGGTGAGCAGGTTTCCCAAAAAGGTTGTGGAGTCTCTCTCATGTAGAGACACCCGAAAGCTGACTGGACCCCTAAATTACATACTCTAGGGGACTCTGCTTGAGCAAGGACGTTGGACCATACTGCCCCCAGTGCTCCCTTCCAAACTTACTCATTCTGCAATTCTGGCATGGTCATTTCCACAGGCTGCAGGGAAATACTTGTTTCACCACAGTGCTGGAGCACCTCCTCCATATCCTTCTCCTGTGAACTCAGTATGTTCAGGGTTGTTTATCCCACTTTTTACTCAGTCCTCATTGTTTTGCCCTTCATTGCATACATTTTCCTAGGGGCACCTTCATCTTGGCTGAGGGTCTCGGCTTTGCTCTGTGGTGACTCTGTTGGAGTTTGCTGGGGCCAGGGCAGACACCGTCTGTTCCACAAAGGCCAGCCCTGCATCCCCGAGTGCCAACACCTGGTACCTACACCCAGTTCACTCGGCATTAAAACATGTTTCCTCTTAGAAGACAACTCCATTCATTGCATATGCCACAGGGCATTGAGCTTTTCCTTAATAGGTGAAAAAGAAGGAAGTGTGACTTCTTCCTTCATACTTACTTCAAACTTACTGCATTAAGCTAAACATGTATCAGATATGCAAAGCATCGCAGATATATTCTGCATTACATTTTTTAAAAACTTGGTATGGAACAGAAAGACTCATTAACAATTGTACTCACTGTTTGGAAGGCAGGTTTTGAACACATCTCTACTTGTAAGAAGAATGAGACCAGTTAGCAATTGTTTCAGCTGAGGTCTGGAGTGAGCTTAAATCAGAAGGTGTGAGGAAAATTTGAGTTAGTGTAGGTAAAGAGTTTTTTTGGCTTCTATGAGGGAAACTGTGGTTTAGTAGTACAGGACCAATTTATTAATTTCAAAACTTTTGACAAAAAACTTTACATTTGTGTACTTTCTTCTTGTGGTTGGAGATTCCAACCTAAATGCCACTGTTCTTCATTCTTCTCTTCCACCCTTTTGCCTCCTCCAAACAATAAAGAAATTTTAGGACAGTAGTGTGGTATATTAAATATTCTTCAAATGGGTTTAGAGTTTTCTCTCTGTATAGAAAGCCTTCTAAAAGTAAGCTAAAGAAGCACAGCTGCAAACTCAGCTACTCTCTTCTGCAGTCCATGGAAAGCTTTGTACCAGCTCTTGGTGTGAAAATTCTTAGCTTGTGCTGAGTGCCTTTGTGCAGGAAAATTTATTGCATTGGCAGAGTTTAGAAGTATGATGGCATTGCTAACTCTGGACAATGCTGCAATGATTTCCCAGTGTAGACAGACTGTTAAATGAAATACATCTTGGAAGCTACCATATTTTCCCGTGCAACTGGTGTGTATGGGCTGCTGAAGAGAGAATTAATCATATACTATACTATATAATATATAGTTCATATCTAGCAATTATTTTCTTCTTGTAACTTTTAATTTGTAGTTTTGTGAAACTAACAAGTTATCATCAGCAGAACTGAGATTAAAAGTTTGTGGGGAAAAGCATATGAAAAATAACATTCATTTACAATTAATGTTATTCTGCATTTGTAGGGACAGAAAAATGCATCCAATATAATGAATACTATTTTTATATATCCATATGTATCCCTAAAACTAAACCAGGAAATTAATTTCCTGTAATGTTTCTCTTAAAATTATATAGAAGATTAGATCTTGGCTTAACTAAAGTTTTCCAGCACATGTTTTTTGCATATAGATTTTTCAAACATTTCAAATATCCATTTCCATTTTGTATGGCCCCATCAAATAGTAAACTGTTTTAGCCCCTGTCAGTCAATGGCCAGGAACTTGGATTCTCTGGGAATTTTGATCAGGTTCTTCAGTTTCATTAGTGAGCTATTCCTTGATTCCTGCCTGATTGGAGTTAAATGACAAAACTCCTTTGGACATTGCTAGTGCTTCAGCTTCTCAGCTCTAAAACTGAAACTCTTAACATGTTTGCTTATCTCCCGGTCATGGTAAGACAAAATCATATTTGTACGACACTTTGAAGCACTTGGATAAAAAGTAATGCAGTGGTTATCAGTATAAAATCAGCAATTTTCCATGGTTATTGCATTGTGCTGTCTTGGAGACTGCTGTATTACCTTGTTTCTGAAATAGGAAATGACTATGTGGTATTTCACAGGTTGTGGTTTTGGAACTGCCGATAAGTCCTGATAAGGAGTATCTGTAAGAATCCAAAATCTCTGGACCAGATTTTTGAGTATTCAGTGTTCTGTTTTGGCTTGATGACTGAGGGAAAGTCTTCAAATTTTATCCTTATAATATTAATTTTATGCTGATGGAGAAAAAACCCAAAACTTTTTCCTGAAGTCTATAAAATTAAAATGAAAAATTAGCTACTCTACTAGATCCACAGAAGAGATGAAGTTGTATTCTCATATAAAATAATAAAATCTTCATTTTTAAGAGCTTCATTGTCAAAATATCAGTCCAGTTTTATAACTTTAGTTTTGTGCCCTCCATTACGTCTAAAATCTCATAAGTACATTGTCATCTGGGGAGAAAAAGGCTTCTGTTTTCTCCCAAATGAGTTTTCATTTGCCTTGAATAAAGCACTGATGTGTCACTCAGGCTGAACAAAGTCCAGCCACTTTATTGCACAGATAGAGAAGAAGAATGATCCCACAACGGGTGGTATAGTCTAACAGTTGGCAGTAGTGCCACATCTGGCACTGATGAGAGTTTTGGTTTGGCTTAATCACAGTGAGCTACACTGCTTTTTAAAATAATTTTGGCAGCCAGCACCAGAAACATACACTCTGTTGGTATAATCTGTAATTGAGTGTGATTTAGAACAGAAACAGAAAGTATAGTTGAAGGCAGGACATTTGGCCACTACTTATCTAGCAGTGGTGGAATGGGTTTACAGTGACTCCTGGTCTTTGATCGTGAAGGATGCTGCATCAAAGGAAAAATAGATGAAAAGATGAACAACCAACTCTCACCCTGCCCCCCCCACCCCAACAAACACAAATTTCAAAATTCAAGCCCCCAGACTTAATTTCCCCCCCTTTTTAGTCTGTGCTGGATGTATCCTTGTCTGCTGTCCTCTGCAGTTCAGAGGAGGTCTGTGGTAGTGTTGTCTGCTGCAGTGCTCTTTCTAAACACTGCTGTGGTTGGAGCACACACTAATTGATGACGTTGAACATGGACAAATCTCAGTCTGAAAATAAAAACTGCACTCAAGAGACTTGGAGCTGCTACTGTGATTAACCAGTAAAAGTCAGGAATAAAAGCGTTGTCAGAAGTGCCTGCTGAAGAATGTGGTCATACTCAGATAAAAGATTTAGTCTTGTTTCTGGTGAACTGGTGACTGTTTTATAGCAAATCATCATTGAAATGGTTGGTGATTTCAGCAGAGAAACCCGAGAATGAATAGACATGGTTTACTGAGCAATTGTTGCTCTCTTTGATGTGGTTACTCTAGAAAATCATTAGGGCACATTGATAGATCCATGAGAGGAAACCACTGTCCCTGTTTATATGTGATTTGCTCTGTAGCTGGGGGATTTGAGCCATTAGCAGGCCAGTTTTAGGTGCTACTTTTACTTGTGTTTTACCCCTCCTCCCTGTCTAAACCTGAACAAGTTAAGCACATAGTATATCCTGCCCTTTCTTATAAAATAAAAACTGTAGTAGAAGCCTTAAAATATTGGAATACCTATATACAAGTTCCAGGACGAATAGCTGCAAAGAAGCAGTAAAAGATTGATTCTTCTCTGATTCTTCACTTTGAAAGTTACTTACAGTGCAGGAGTGAAAGGTGGATGCACAAACAAAATAAAATAATCTGTGTTAATTACACAAAGGCTGGAGAATTAAGTCAACCATTTTGCATACCCAAAGTGACATGCTCAGAAAAAATATATCCACATGAAGGATGATGAGAGCATTTATAAAATTAGGAGAAATAATGCAGAACACCCTTATCAAGGAAAGCATTGAAGACAAAGAAGTAATCTGAGGACTCTTTTCTTAGTTTTGAGCAGATTTGTGCTGCTGTGGTTTGGTTTTTTTTTTTTTTTTTTTTTTTTTTTTGGTGTTTTGTTTTGTTTCCTGCTTGTTGCACAAAATGTCACTCCTTGTCCATATAAGCACTTTCTTGATCAGACACTTTTGTGCCTTCAGATATGATCTGGAATTCCTTGTCTTATCTCGTTAATGCCGTTGGAGGTGAAAAAAAGGCTGTTTCCCTCTTGCTAATTATGGTGAAGTGACACGTTATGTTGTATTGTAGTTATAAACTTCAGGGGCGCCGAGAACCTTTAGTTTTGCCCCTGGGGAGTGTGACTTTTCCTCTTTCACTCAGCTCCAGGAAACTTGAACATTTGTATTTTCAAGACCACGTACCATTGGGAAGGAAGCAGGGGTGGAGATGTGTGCAGAGATTATGTGGATATGAGAAGCAATATGCTCTGTAAAGATCTAGGAACTGCAGAATTTGGGCAAATATGCACTCTTAACTGCCGTGTCCTTTGGCATTTTTAAGTGTTCAATGACAATGTTGTTAAATCTAGCAACCCGTCAGACAATTCTACGTAGAATTGGTTTTCATATGTGGTTATCACAGATCACACTTTTTCCATAATGTTCCCTTAGTGCACTGTAGCATACATAATGTGTATGCAGTGCATGTGTCTGTGTGTGGGTACACAAGCTTTCAAGCTCTAGCTGCATTTTTCTGGAATACATATTTATCATTCATCATGGTAAAGGAATTCCTTAAGTGTGGGAACTAGTTATGAAAAAATAACTTTAAAAATATTTAGACCAATTTAGCATAAACTCTTTCCACTTGGATATTGCATTTGCAAACAGTAGTCTGGATTTAAATTTAGACTCATGAATTCTACATCTCTAATTGTTTTAATTTCTGATTCTGAGATAATAATTTGAGCTTTCAGAGGAAATTTAGATTTACTAGGTATTTACTAGGCTATTTAAATTTAGACTTATGAATTCTACATCTCTACTTGCTTTAATTTCTGATTCTGAGATAATATTTTTAAATATTTTTAAATTTAGATTTACTAGGTATTTTGTAAATTGATGGTACCACTCAAACTTTGGTTGTGTGCATTCTAGTAGATTCAGTTAATAGTATACCAGCTGAGGAAAAAAAAATTTCTTTTCTTTCCTGTTAGAACTCCCTAAACATATTAGCTCAAGGCCAGATTCAGTGTGGTTTATCGCTATGCTTAAGTGCTTCTGCAGGGCAACATGTCCTAGAGCAATATATAATTTGTGTGTTCTTACAGTAAGAACAGAAGCAGTACATTGCTGCAAACTGAATTACCCATGCTTTTATCAGAGAATAAAAACTGTATATCATTTTTATCAAATAATCCATTTTACTAAAGTCAGTGAGAATCCTGAATGCATGATGTTCTTCCTAGCTTTATTTCTTTACTGTTTTCCTGGTGTTTTCTGTGATGTGAAGGAGCAATATGTACCTATAGATCAGGCAGGGCAGGAACAGATTGAGGGAGGGGCACTGCAAACAGTTCTGTGGCAGGGATTATGAGCGTAGCAGGGAGGAGCAGAGTAATTTTTCTGCCTACAGACCTAATCATACTGTGGAGGAAGCCATAGGTTTCAATATCAACACATCAAGTCCCCTTTAAAGACAATTTCTCCAAAATTGGAGCTTTTGAGAAGACAGAATGCGAAATTCATCCTAGCAGGCGTAAAAATCTGTGCAGAACAGTCTGTCTATGTGATTAATATATTTCCTGTTTCTTCTTCATTCTGGTTCTACGGCACTGACACATTTGAGTGATAGTAATTTATTTTCTAGGATACGTAGAAGTCTTATTTGGCAAAAGCAAAGCTGGGACTTCCTCTTTAGTATTTACTTTCTTTTTATGCCTCTCAACTTTGGGCTAAATTAAAAAGTTGTATAAATCAACCAAAATTTTCCTTCAAATAGCAAAAATAATTGAAGTATAACCAAATAAAAACAAATAGTTAAAATGATGTTTTGACATGGTTTTCCCAGTAATTTGCATACATATTACTTGAAAAATATGAAGAAGCCAGACAACCAGTATCATCTTGTCTGAAAACTAATTCTACAACATTTTTTCACCAGAAATAGTGCTGGATGTCTTTACTTGCAACGGGTGGTGTTTGCTATTAAACACAGTGAAAAATATGCATTAATGGGAGCAATGGTGTAGATGAAGATGATCTGTAACAAGTAATTTCCTATCTACTTTTCAGGTTGTGTTTTGTGACTGACTTAGAAAAAGTTTTTTATTTCTATAACTGATTAAAAAGCCTTGTCTGTGATAGAAACGTTTCTTTAGGGTATGCTCTTTGAAACAGAGACATTACTCAGCAACTCTGTGTTCTGTTTTGGAGGAAGCACTATTGACAGTGAATCAGTTGGGACTAACAAAAGACAAAACACTTTTCCAACAATAATGTATTTACTGCCCAATTTATTTTTATTCACTGAACTAAAGCACATTTTATATGAACGTATTAATGGTTTGTTTTACCTGTCTCTGAATTTGATGAGTCTGAGAATTATTTAAAATTAATTAATCATCAGTTACAGTTTGCATTTAAGAAACACATTTTAGACGGAAGTACAGGGTGAGGTGCAGGTGAGTTGCAAAACTTCACTGTGCAATTTTTTCACAGTGAAAAATTGTTATGATTACCAGAAAAGTGTTGCAAAGGACAGGAAACACATATCTTTTCTCTGAATGCCGGAGACACTTAGACGTATAGCAATAAATGTATGGTTTAATAATTTTAGTTAAGTTCATACCTTTGTTTGAAAGAAAGGAACTTATTATCTGTGTGAATTGTGGCAAAGTAACTTCACTAATCAAATTAGTAGACAACATGCGCATATGGCAATGTTTTATCCTTTGCAGTCTGAACTAAGTGAAATCTGCCTTGCAGATATTTTACTTATTGAGTATTTTATTTCTTTTGCTATTTTATAAATAAAGTTTTGCTGATATATTAGACTTTTTTTTCCCCCAGAGAATTGGGGGGAATTAAATCTGAAAATATCTTTAATTAAGATATGTGTGTTGTATTTGTAGGAACTGAATTGGGGAGAGAAAGAAGAGATAAGAATTACCGGGTTACTATGAAATCTTATGGAAACAAGATTTCTCACCAAACATGCAGATTTACAATCATTCTGTGAAGATCAATCTGTTAATATGTTTTTCTTCTTTTTTTGACAAAGCCCACACAGAGGGGTAGATATGTGTTCTGCAGGAAAGTTGTAGCCACTCCTCTCTCCTTCAGTTTTTGCCTTTGGGCAGTTAGTAAGGCACATTTTTAATAACTGAATTAGGGAAGGTTAGATTTTTTTTCTTCCCGGACTCTCTCTCCCCCCTCTCCCCCATCTCCACCCCCCACACCACTAATGCAGAGTGTTTTTATTTCTACGTGTGAGAAGTCTGCAGTCATGTGTTCTTTCTGAGTTATAATGACTCAGATGTCATAATTAATTTGATGAGCAGGTGGGGGTTATTAGCCTTGTGCTTCACTTGCTAATAGCTGCACAGCTTTTCTAAAGTACTCTTTCAACTAAGGAGGCATTTCTTCACATAGAATAAACAGTGCAGCACAAAAGCCTCAGTTAGATAACTATCCATGGGTTTGAAAAGCTGCCAAGCAGATGTTGTTATTGGAGCGGGCCCAGACGAGATTGGGCAAGGCAGATGCGAGATGGGGGAGGGAGGAGGTTACACACAAGCCAGGCGCTTTCGCTGCAGTGGCTGCAGAATGGGAGGCTGGGAGGTGTCTTCCCATAAACCAAATCCATTCTTCACTGGCCTCATGCTCATTCCTCAAGACCCACCCTTTAACTGTAAATAAATGTGGAGGAAGCCCCCTCCCTCTGCTTTGTCTTAATATCCATGTGGGAATGAAACTGAATGTTCATCCAGCAGTCAGTGACTTCTGGTTTGCATTAAATCGGCTGAGTGCAATTTTTGAAGGGCCTACAGAGACTTTGCTTCATACCTATCAACATATGTAATGAACATGACTGCACTGACATTTACCAGAACTCTTAGGTTCTGCTTTATTACTATAAATTAGGTTGTGCAAATTTAGGACAAAATGCTGTTTTGTTTCCTGTCACCTCTTGTTTTGCCTTTTTTTTTTTTTTCTAGTGAGAGTTTTTTCTTCTTTATTAAAAAACAACAAATATAAAACATTAGTCCATTTTTATTCTTTCAAAAGAAAAAAAAAAAACAAAAACAAACCCAACAAAACCAAAACCACTTAGAAAATCCAGAGGATTTGTATGTGAGAGAGAAGTAGATTGGGTTGAAAATGGAGCTGATCTCTTTTTTTTACCCTCTCTGGATTTTTTCCCCCACTGTGATCCTAGGCTTTTTTGAAACACATTTCTCTGTCCCTCTGCCTCTCTTGATAAAATTGTATAATCCCATTTTTCATTGACTTGATCTCAAGCGAGTGGTCTGGGCTTTTATTGCCAAGGGATAATTTTTGATAATGGACTATTAAAACACTTGGAGCTTCCATCGTATCTTTCAAAGATGTAGTGCATAGATTGTAGCTCTGTAGAGAAAGAAAATCCCTGTGTTGGCAGAAATCAATAGATTGTATATTTGTGTAGTAAAAATGACTTAAAAGAAATAGATGCTTGTTATACTAAATACAGCATAAAAATATCACAAGATCGAGGTGACTGCACTTGGTAAAAGATGATGTTCTGAGTAGTATGCCTCTATGTTTTATTTGTTATCTGCAATGATAGTTTGCTGAGTCTTTTGCAAACTGATTTGGTACTTACAGGGAAGTTGTTCCTACAGTGTCCTTGACCATGTAAATTTAGTGGTACATGAGAAGATGTACAAGACATTTGATCTTTTGTTGCCATTTACAATGTTAATATTGGTTTTAAAAGGTCAGAGAGCTTAAAGCACATCTGTATATTCTATACAAATATGCACAGTTAAGTATTTGGTATGTTTGACTTGTAAACTTTTTTAGTCTTCTTCAGCAAGTATTGTAAGAGTCATAAAAGCTTAAACTAAGATTTTATTTATGACAATGTTCTTTTTACTAGCTCAGATTTAATTTTTAGATCTGAACACAGTACGTTTGCTTGCTTCACAAGACAGCAAAATGGTAGCTGAAAATCAAAGGTTCATTTTTTCTCCCATGAATAGATGAAACTCCTTGATTCATTGATGTAAGACATTTTTCCTTAATTTTAACAGTGTTATTTTAAATGGTGGTCCTTCCGCAAGTCCATGGACTCTTGCTGACCTGATTACCTTATCCTTTTAGGATTTCTATAGCTAGGGTCTGGTATGATGCCAATTTATACCCTTCTGGTATAAAAGAAGAGAACACAATGCAGCAACATTTAAAACCACAAGCAATTAAATTGCTTTAGGGGAGAACAGCAAAGCACAGCCTCTATACATCGTCATATGGTGGCCAGACTGACCCGGAAATCTTGGTTTTTCTACCTTTTCATGTAGCACCTGGAAGCTGATGTTGTAGGACTCTCCATATAGTATTCCTTACCTTCAGGCATTAGTCCCATTTCATACCTAGTTTTTCTCCCTTGATTGACCACTAAATATTAAGATGCTGGTCCTTAACTCTTATCCAAAATGGCCCTATTTCAATATCTCATTCAGCTGCATGGACAGGATTAAGATTTGTCTTCTTAAAAAAAAAGCAGAAAGCACAAACCACACTCAAAATCATATATCTAGCAATAGGGAAAAAAAAAGTTCATAGGTCTTCTAGGACACAAAGAACATCAGCCTGCAAAGGATATATGCTGGAAACTTTGCAGCTAAGGGCCTCATACAAATTCCTTCTGATCTCTTAACCATATTACAATATATTGAAGTTGATAATAATTTTATCTGAAAAGAAACCAAAGGAACATTAAAAAAGAGAAGACATTAGTTGCTTACTTTGGTTTACTCTTTCTAAAACACTGAACTTTTAACTGTGTATTTGCAGAATGGTTTCTTTTTTTCATGATGGTCTTTCAATTTCCCAGCTGCACCATATGTCAGATTCATGGAAAAGAAAAAATGTTAAAAGATGTTTAAGATACATTAGAATAAGTTTATCAGTCCCTAGGGCACCAATCTAATCTCTCAGCACTCTTGTAAGGGAAAAGAACCCCAGAGAGGTTACAGTGAATGTGAAATAAAAAGTTTATTCACATGTAAAAGTCCAACTTTTTTCATTATGTGTTATTCTGTTTATACAAGATGGCTGTAATCATCCTAGTAATAGATGTTAACAATGAAAATAATAGCATATGGAGTTGGTAATCAACAGGGAATCTTCTCCTATATTAATATAGTTTTTCTATGGTCAGTGTTTCTGGCATATTTCACACAAGTCCTAAAGTTTCTTCAGTGACAAAAATTGCAGATACAATATCAAAGATGAAATGCCATAGCAAAATATCACTGACATTGCAGTCACTGCTGTTTAGTTCAGGACTGTCCAGAAATAAAACTCCATAGAGCAAAGTATCATAATCACACAAATATGAGAAACAGTGACTTTGAAGAGTGACTTTGAAGTGACTTTAAAGATGGATAATGTATAATAGACAATAAGATGAATGTGGCAGCAAGTGTGAATCACTTATATGTAAACAGGAAAATCTTAGGCAAATAGCTGGTGTAATTTTGGCAGAAACAGTTACTTATACTAGGTGCTGCTCTAAAATATGTACTTCAAAATGGAAAATTCTTTATGAATGTTTGGGCTGCTTGAGATACTGTCTAACAGCTAGTTTAAGCCAACCTTAAATCAGATGTATTTTCAAGGATGTAACATGGCAAACTAGATTTTCACTAACTTTTTTTTTCTGGAATTATTCTCCAATTCATGTTTCTTTCTAGGATCAAAAATGCAGAAATACAGCAAGTCAGTCAATTTTTACACTATTTATGCTGCAGTTGTTGAAAGAAAGTGTTGGCTTGATCTTGTAAGATTTTTAGTCCAACATTTTGTGAAATATCTTCTTATGGGGGAAGGGCCAGATATAAAACAAAAGCTTCTACCAGTTGAAAAATGCTAGACACTGAAAGATTTTTCAGTAAAACTGTAAAACTGTAGTCTGTATTCAATTCAGCTGCAGAAATGTTTGTATTGTAGTCATCTGTTCTGTTGCATTTCCCTAGGTTAGTAAGTCAGTAAGTTCAGAAAAGTGAGTACTTTGTTCCATTACTTTATTTTTTTAGCAAAGAAAAGTTGATATGCAATCAACTGAATTAGGTTCTGCAAAAGATCACAGAATATAATAACAGAAACACTGGCAGTTTTTGATAGCCACAAAATATTGTACATTCATAAGTATCATGTATCAGTTTTATTTCAAAGGAGTGAACAGTTAACTTTTGTCAGCATCATTACCATCTATAGGGAAAGCTTTGACCTATACATTCACTGTAGAACCTTCAAATTACTTTATTTTTCTTTATAATAGTGCATGGGTATTGAGATTTTAACTTTATTAAATTTTTAAAATTTGTGAGTTGGCAAATAGCTTATATGTAGGCATTTCAAAATGCCTAACCTCGATCCTTTCCCAAAATGCTATCCCAGCAGCCATTCTATCTGCTCCCTGTTTCTGAAGACTTGATGGGCTTATGATAACAAGATTTCTGTGTGGTCTTCTTACTTGGCATGGCACTGGGTAGATTTTATTGGACAAAGGTGATTTCCTAATCACAGCAGTGGAAGGAGTTACAAAGGAGCCTGCCTTTTAACGGGGCAGAGGACATTATATATTTCTCTAATGAAGGGCTTTTTACAATGTATCTAAGCTGGGAAGCAAAGCCTCCATTCATCATGGAAATCTTAAAAGTCTGACCTTGTCCTTTCCATATTGCTGTGAAGAAGGTAGGCAGTCAGACAGATGCAACAATTTTTCAGCTAAGTTTTGTTCTGAACCCCAAAAGTTCCTAAAAAACAGGAATATGCAGTGTCTCATGGGTTAAGACGGGTGACTTAGACTTCTGCTTATAGCAGCTGGATAGAATAGGAGACTGGTCAGCATCTTTTGGGCCCAGAATTTTTTAATCCAGAATATTTTCAAAGACAAATTTCTGAAGAGGCTAAATGCTGTATGTCAAACTTGGCTAGTATTCATTTTCTGTTTGGCAGCAACCTGGAAAGATATTTCCAGCTCCCAAATAGAGATTTTTCCTATATTCATTTTATTACAATTCTAAAATGTCTGCATTAGAGGTGCAATTGGTTACTTTTTATTTTTTTCTTAGAGTTCATTATTTATTTTTATTCTAAATGGGATTGGTAACACTATTGAGAGTTAAGTTAATGGCCATGATCTTCCCATTATAAGGGTGCTTCCCTTTGTTTTTAAATCAGTAAAGCTTCACTTCTTTGAACATTGATTTTGCCATGCAGAATGTACCTGGGTCTGAATATTTATAATAAAGAGCTCTATAATACAGTTTCAGCAAAACTGGGCAAGACATTCCTAAAGATGACATTAACAAAAAATACATTTGATCATAAAAAATGCACCTTACATCTGTTTTGTTGATAAGCTTTGCTTTTTCTCCCTGCTGTTGAGCAAAGTCTTGAAATTTGGCATAGAGGTCATTGTGGTGTCACTGTATTCCTGTTGCTGTTCTTCTGAAAAAAAGACCTGGATGTGGCTAAGTTGTAAGCCCTTGCAAAGATTCGGTTTCCATATTAGCTCACAGTCACATCAACTTTTGGCAGAAAAATCCATTTGAGGGTGCTGAGTGCTTTGAGCATTTCCAGTTCGGGAACAATGCTGGACTTTCTGCAGCTTTTGCTACCAGATCTTGAGGTCCTCTTTGGATTTAACTAGAGAAAAATGACTTCTTGACTCATTTCTTCATCAAATAGGCAAGTTAGGGGAAAATCTGTTGGTTTTTAAAACAGTGGGAACAAGGAATTTCTTCTGAGAAGTAGAAGAATGGTAAAAACCTTTGATAAAGAAGAACACATTACTGGTACACATTATACTGTTAAAAATATAATGTAATGATATTTGATTTATTAATGGAAATGACACAGCTTTAGAAAATGGAAGTTGAGTGAGGAAGTAGTTTAGGTTTCTTTAGAGGCTTTCTGTGAGTGGCGCTATTAATTTATGTAGAGAAGCTGGTATGACAGTGTGCAGGAACTCTAAACATTAGCCTGAGAAAGGAGAGTTCCCTGTTTTTGTCTGAGCAACACAGTGTAAATTATTTTTGCTTTTCTCCCTATCGACTTACAAACTTACCCAGAGCGCATTATAGCTGCATGGGACTTGCTCCTTCTCATGTAAAAAATATTCCACTGATGCCAAATTATATCCTCAATTGCACTTTTGCCTTGAGTCAGTCTGTACAGGTGTGCAACTTTAATAAACAAATGTAGCTCTAATAGAAGGCTAGAATTTATTTCTCATGCTCTCTTAACTTTATAGCTCCTCAAAAAATTCTTCTTTAGTTTCCAAAATGAGTAGGTTGGCCCTGGATAAACGTGTTGCTGGTGTTTTAATAATGAACTTAACACTTGTTTTTACAGATTTTCATATTGGTATTTTCAAACATTTTTTAAAATTACTTATTCTTTCTGCCCTTTGAAGGTGAATCTGCAATCCAGTATTCATCAGTCTTCAATTAATTCAGTGAAACATTTTTTTACAGACTAAGAAAAAATGAGTTTGTATTACTAAGTATATGTATTTTCAAAAATTTCATGACATTTTTGCAGTTATTCATATTTCTTCAGATTATCACTCAGAATTTTATATTTGGATTACACAAGAAAATCCTTCTGGTCAATTCTTGTACCTATAGAAGAAAGTGCTTTTATTAACCCTCTGCATGAAGAATGACAGATTTTGGCCTTTGACATTTTTGTAGTTGATTATGTAGACTACATAAATCTACAGTAGTTTATCCCCACAGATACATTATGTCCTCATAAGATCTCAGTGAGCTACATAAAATAACTTTAATTATTGGTTGAGCTACAATCTCAAGTATTGTGAATTAGTAATGGTTTTTCATAGGGGTGCTCTAGACTCCTGCTACATATGTTCTGTGCACTGAATTTGAGGATGAAGCTGCTGTGGTGTACTTTCCTACCTAGTAATCAATACCAAACTCAAACTTACGTGAAAGATCATCACAGTTTTAATCACAATGCTAAAAGCTTCTGCCCTAAAAAAGATTGAAGCCTCTGGTAGGACTTCCCACTTGCTATGCTCTAGTGATAAAATTACCTGGGAAAAATATTGTAATTGTTCACCATAAGTTGAAAGAGTTATCAAAAATCTTCCTCTTTCTTTATGTCTTTCTGTCTTTCCCCCTGGCATTAAAGCATTACTGCATGCATTGCATCTTTGAGAGAAAACCAAAATTCCAGAAAAAAAAATTTAAGAACAACTTTCTTGCTCAATCAGCACTTTGTGTTGGACTCCAATATGAGTAAGTTGGTGGTACCAGTTAAAAGTGAGACCTGATACACCATGCTTAGGTTTGCACTCCATGCTTAGGAGGTGTTGTAAAAAACCCAAATCAGTTGTGGAGCCTGAATGTTCAAATATCTTTGTAGGCTCCCTGAAATGACCATATAAAGAAAATACTTCATAAAAGTGAATAAGATTTTTCTTCTATGTTTTCTCCTTTGAACACTGAAGAAAGAAATAATTCCCAAAAAAGCTTCACAGATGTTTAAATAGTATAGCCAGATTCCTATGTAGAGTAGTCCTGAAGGAACTTGTAAAAAAATTTCACTTGAATCCCTACTGTGCAATAGTTTGAGATTCTTTTCATAGAGACATCTTTAGTAGATATTTTGTCTGAGATTTCAACATTGATGTTGTAGTATCTTGAAAACATCAGACAGCAGTTTTAGGTAGTTTTCCTTTTATACTTAGACAGTGACCAGTTAAAGGATATGAGCATGAAATTATAGTTTCAGGTGTGCTTTTTACTGTGCTTGAGGAAATTCACTGCTGCCTTTCCTAACTCTCAGTTGTAGATAACTGTCTTTGTTTTTCTTGCATGGCAGCATGAGCCTGTTTGCACAGGTTGTGCAGCAGAGTACACAGGGAGTGTGTGCTTGCACCAAACAGGCATTTACCCTTTGAGTGTTTGAGGTCATTTTACACTGTGCTATTCTGAGCCCTGATCTTCCCCCAGCCCTGTCCTGGCCTCTCTCCTCCACTCTCTCCTTACCATCTTTGATTCTGGCAACAAAAGTTCATTCCATAGCTCAGGTCAGACAGAAATGATGCATTGCATCACAGCTGCTTTTATGAAAGTGTTTATTTCATATCTGAAATGTTTTTATATACATTTGCTCTGCTATGACTTGCAGGAGGAGAAAGAAAGCAGTTTTACTGGAGGCAAAACAGCCACCTGTGAAAACTAATTGCGTAGGTTGTGTTGTGCTGATATATCTGGGAATGATCCATCAGGAAGAAAGTAAATATCCTTAATCTGTTAGGAGATCACCTATATGCCAAAATGATCTTCTTTATCAAAGTGGTGATTGAAATATCCCTTCAGATTTGCAATGGTATGTGTAAGGGGGGGAAGGAAGCATAACTCCTGTAGAGGCAGGTGCCTCATCTCAGCAAAGTGTATAGACAAATGAAAAATTATGAACTTGAGAGGCTCTGACTAAATTGTCTCATTAAGGACTGTAATTTAATATGCTTGGAATCCATTTACTTTCAAAGAAGAATTTCAAGAGACCAGGCTGCTCTTCAGGTTTGTTTTTTTTTCCCTTCCGATGAGGCTTGCAGTGTCAAATTATGCCCCTCTCCTAAGTATGAGTGAGAGTTCCCAAAAGTTCTGCTCTTCATCAGCTTTCCAAAACACACAGAGTAGACTTAAAAAGAAAAATGGGTTAAGAAAATGCAGAGCTCTAAGGCACTGCCTGCCACCTCTGGGTGTGTTGTGCATGCAATCGTGTAAAAGCCTGCCATGGAAAACTTAAAAAAAAATTGGAGCATTTCTTTAAGGCATGGACAGGAAAAACTGCTTTGTCTCTGCAATGTGCTGTGCTCCTCAGTGGCTGCTGAGAACTTGCTGAGAACTTCTAGGTCTCCCACCTCCGTTGACTGCAGTGGCTCAGGGTCTGTGCCCAAGTGCCTCAGGCTTGATTCTCTGCTCCTGCATTACAGGACAAGGTGGTGACTGGGCTTGTGTCAGCCTTCTGAGGGTATGAGGACTTGTACCCAGGATTCTGCTTGACTTACTGAAACACCAAAGGCCAGAGTGTTCACCAGACAGGATTATTTCAGTCCAGTCTGGCTGTGTCTTCATTGTATGATAAGATGACTTTCCCTTATTGTTAAACTTTTGGTTTCACTGTATCATAGAGACAGACCAGTTGAAGAAATGACTTGCTCTGTAAAAGGGCAAAAACTTGCTGCTAACCCCATTCCTGTGATTTGTGACCACTGAGTAGAGTTTTCAGACAGCTTTCCATCCTTATTTTTGCATTTTTGGGTTGTGAGCAAACAAACATTATCATGGTGAAAATGATAATTAGCCTGCTTTTTGGCCTGCTTATGTGAATGGGATATTTGACTGATACTTCACTACAGCTTAATACTTGTAATATGTACTCAGTGACAGTAAAATACATTACAGCAAATTGTAAGTGCAAAACCATTTTGTAGCTCTGTGTTTTAAGCAAAATATGAAATCATGTTTCCGTCACCATTTCCTTAATCTTAAATTCAATCTAATGAAGTTAAGGTTGGAATATGGGAGATAAAGCCCCCACCAGCTGATAAAGAAAAAGAAAAGAATCAAAGGGCTGGGCTCATCATGTGGCATGCCTCTAACAGTTAAAAGCTGAGAATTACAGAGTATTCAGTAAGAGAATACAGTCTTTGTATGAAATGAAAATCTTGAATACAATTCTGATAGAAATGAGCAACTAGAGGAGCCAAAACTTCAGAGATCTTGAAATCTGAAATTGAATCCTAGTATTATGCCTCTAATTAAATAAATTTTATCTTTGGGATTCACAACAGTGGATATAAGTAAGTAGTAAGAGGGAGATGTCAAAATGACAGAATGTATAATATATTGAGATATTTCATAGCAAAGGAGACCAAATGAAGTCATGGAACTAGTTGTTAGTGAAACAGTTCACTAAAAATGCACATTTTTCAGAGATGAATTTGCCTTATATATATACCAGACTCAGAGGAAGTGAGGCTTATATGGCACAACACTCAGCTTAAATGGATTTTGAGACAATGCTGTAATACTAATGCCAGCTTCTTGCTTTGCATCCTGGATATTCACATTTCCAAAAGATTTACATTAAGTGCTTGGATTTAATTTGTGAGTCATGAGTCATGTTTTTGCTTAGCTTGTACATAGCGTAGCTATTGTACTATGCTTTTCCCAAGAATAAGTGACATTACTCTGAAAAACATGCACTGTAATTTGATCTCTGATACTGTGAGGTAGGTGTATCTTTATTCTAGGATTTAGAATAATATACACTACAAACCTAATTCCACCAGGTGGAAGGGTCCCAATATCTGAATGACAAAAAAGATACCTCTCCTCCAAATTCAAGAAACCATGCATTACTTTGGTTACTCTGCCTTGAAATTTAAATGAGTGGCAGTTTTAACCTATCTTGGTTATTATTGGATCGCTGCTTTTCTAACTTCTGTGATTTGACATTATTTTTCATTTTATGGTCATATCTGCTTCTTCAAGTGAATAGAAATTGCTGTCATAGATGCAACTTTATATCCTCTCTGGTTAGACTAGGGAGGAGACAGAACGGCCTCTTGATAAAAGTCTCAGATGCTGGAGGGGAGGAGATGTTGCTAATGCCAAAGAAATTTGAGAAACACACACCTGTTGTTATTTCAGAGTGCCATGCTTCTGCTGGTAATTGGCTGAGGGTTAAAGTTCTGTGTGATTTAACTCTAATTCATAATTCTGCAACAGATAGACACTAGGGTGAACAAGGACAAGTCAAAAGCTGAGATGTTACTGACTGTTGGATTGACTTTGGAAATTGGCAGTGGTCCTCCAAATTAAAAGGAGTCCCTGGATTTTTTCAGGCAGATACTGGCACACATCTCCAGAGACAGACATTTGAGCCAAAGGGACTGCATTTCAACCCCATCTGCTTTTGTCACCAGGCCATCCTGACATGCTTACTTTGTCAGCTAGAGAGTTTTTTTCTTCCAAGTCTGTCTGTGTTGTGAGAATTCCTGGCTTCCTCAAGTATTCTGGGCAGCTGTGTTGGGCCTGAGGCTCTAGCTCAGTGTTAAAGCTAGTTTTTCTACAATACTCCCATTGGTTTGTATCTTGCATCACTGCTTCTTTTGGTTTAGACACAAAGATACTACCTAAAAGTGATCAAAATCAGTAGAATTTGGCTTTGTGAAAATTACTGTTAACTTCATCACTTTTTTTTTTTTCTGTTGTAAGGATGCCAGAGATACTCTTCAGCATCTCCTCCTTTCTTCAGTTTCCACTCTTCTTAGTGGCTATTCTCCACGAAGTCCAGAAGACTTTCCTAAAAATAGAATCATAGAATGGTTTGATTTGGAAGGGGATCATAATTTCATTCCAAATCCCCTACCATGACCAGGGATAACTTCAACTAGACCAGGTTGCTCAGAGCCCTATCCAACATGGCCTTGAACACTGCCAGGGATGAGGCATCCACGGCCTCCTCTGGCAATCAAAGTCTCACCATCCTCACAGCAAAGAATTTGTTTCTAATGCCTAAATTAAACATAACATTATCTTGAACCCATTACCCCTTATCCTGTCACTACATTCTCTTGTAAACAGTCTTGCTCCATCTTTCCTGTAAATTCGCTTCAGGTACTAGGCGGCCACCATTCGGTCACCTCAAAGCCTTCTGTTCTCCAGACTGTAAAATGAAAATTCTCTCAGCTTTTCCCCATACAAGAGGTGCTTCCTCCTTCTGATCAACTTGGTGGCCTCCACTGGACTCTCTCCAACAGGTCCATGTCCTTCCTGTGCTGGGAGGCCCAGCAGAGAACCCCAGAGCTGGATGCAGGGTTCCAGGTGGGGTCTCACTGGAATAGAGCAGAGGGGCAGAATCCCCTCCCTGGCCCTGCTGCCCACGCTGCTCTGGATGCAGCCCAGGACACGTTTGGCTTTCTGGGCTGGGAGTGCCCATGGCTGGGTCATGTCCAGCCTCTCCTCCAACAGTACCAAGTCTTTCTCCCCAGGGCTGCTCTGATCTGTTCATCCCCAGCCTGTGTTGACGCCAGGTATAGCACCACTTAGTACCTTTGGGATATTTCTCTGGGATATTTCATACAGGCAAAAAAACCTGCAAAAGAAACCCCCAAAAAGCCCTGCAGGGAAAGGGCTGCCTGTTTTTTCTTCACTTAGTCTGACTCAGTTTGAACCCTAACTGCACCCATGCAGCTTATGAGCTTGACAAACCTGCAAACTTTTGAAGTAGAAGATCAATTTTGTTCTTTTTTTTCTTTTTATCGTCACTGCATTTCACTTTGCAAATTATTTGAACATTTATAGTATTATTCATGCTGTTGAGTATATCAGATGAGAAGCTGACAAGTCTGTGTATTGGTTTGGGTGAAATTTTCAGGGAGAGAAATATTTATGAAAAATATACTGCTTAGGAATCAGTTAAATTTTTTTTTTTCAATTTTGAATTTTTTAGTAATTAAATGAATACACATTTTCTTCTTAGACATATTAGGAGTTTTGTTTTCGTTCCATACATCTAACTGTAAATACCTAGATGGTTTGTGTTCAGCTCTACCAGACTCAATTCTCTTTTTCATCTGTTTCTTAAAAAAATATTTTGAAATGTAGTTTTCAGAGTGGGGTTTGGTCAGTGAAACTACTGTAGCAGTTTTTTAAAAATGTAGTTGCTGCAGGAGGCCTGAATGGACACCACTCTGCGCCCCTCTGGATCTCAGAAGCACTCTACAGTGGTGAGGATCCAACCTGTGCCTGTAACCCCTGGAAATTAATGCAGGTGCAAGCCTTGCTGAGCTTATGACATTTGTTTGCATACCATTTGCAGCAACCTGAATGACTGGTTATTCTGGTCTGGAGAAAACAGCGCTGACATCATGTGATTCTGGCAAAGTGAGCCACACTGGATCCTGGCCTTTGAATACCCAAGGGGCTGGCAGCAGTCTCAGGAGTTGGCCGGCAGCCCCATTGAGCTCGCTAGTAATCAGTTGACTGCTGGGCTGGACAAGCTGCCCTACTTTCTCTGACAAGCTCTGTCTAAGAGAATGACGGGCAGCCTGCCACCAGTGCTCTTTAGTGGAGTTACTGAAGATTAACTGTTTAGCAGCTCAGCCCTGACAGTGCTTCCCTTTGAAGAATGGGTGCCAGAGAGGACTTTGTTGACTAGGGATGCCACTTCTTTTTCTCACTTGTTGCATATTTTAGTCTTAAGGAGCAGGAGTTTCCTTTTCTTGTTTGGTTTTTTTGCTTCCCTAGTGCCTTTCTTGCCAATTTTCAGAGAAATGCCATTAGATTTGTTTTCCTTTGAAGTTTCTAAGGTTTATTTCATTTTTAGTGAAATGTTGCATTCTACTAGTTACTCAGCATTGCTAAGTTCCTACACTGCAGAAATTCCTGAAGGAAAGATAGATAAAGTAAAAGTCAACTCTTTGAAAGGCCCAGAACATTCAGTATTTATTGTGACAGACAAACTCAGATGTATTACTTTCAATAAAAATTTTGATGTGTTCTCCATGGGGAAAAAAAAAAAGTGGGATATTTAGCATAGAGGGAGAGTTATATTTGTGAATAGTTTTGAAAATGTGATTGTCGTGAACAGAAGACTGACTGTTGACTATCAGAAGTGTAATGAATAAGTCTTAAATTTAAACAAGAGACCTATTTATGAGGTGAGTTGGTGGAAATACAGTTACAGTACTGTCTGACAAAAAAGAAAGAAGTGCTAAAATTAGATCTGTATAATAGATATTTTTTCATTGGCTATTTTGTACAGTATTTTGCTTGATAGTGACGTTTTTTCAAGACACATTTGTCTTAAAATCAATAATAATATAGAACAAGCCACTGACATTAATAGATAAATTTCTAAATTAAAAAAAAAGGAGTGTCCTGTCTTACTATTATGATTCAGAGGAGTTAATCCAAATACTTCTGAAGGGGGTGGAAATTTTTATGACATTTCCATCTCTGACAATTATGAGAAACATAAAAGCTTATTATTTTGTGTCTTTGTATTTCATCTATTACATGTGTAGACACAGTGTCAAATCTGTATATGTCATGTACACTGGCATAATTTTGCATTTCTTGCAATACAAGTTAGCTGGTTCTTCAGATTGGCTGTATTTTAAAATTATTTTCCTACCTCTTACAGGCAGAGAAATTAAAAAATAAAATGGCATTCTGAGGATAACTTTGGAAGATTTCAATTTAAATATTTTGGAAAACTCCATTTATGTTTCACTTTCCTATCCTCTGCTGTGAAAATAATACTTGGACTCCACTGGTTTATAAGACATAGCCTTCAACAGTCCAGCCAGTAAGTGGCAGTTTGGGAACTGCTTTAGACCACTTAAAATGAATGTATTTTGATGCTTCTTTCAGAATTATTTCTCCTCTTATTTTCTAAAACTTTAAGTAACCTTGTTCTTAAACCTCTTTGGTTTAGGTCATAATTAGTTCAAATGTCTGCCTGACAGACAATGGCTGATCAGTGGACGGACCAGTCATTGTAAATAACTTCTAGTACGAACACATATTCACTTTGAAGGGTTCGGGCATGGCAAAAAATTTTAGTGACAGCATTTTTAATTAAAAGGAAGAATGCAAAACTGTTTAAATACCGTACATTTATAGTAGCTAGTCTTTTTAGTGCCATTCACTATGAATGAAAAAGCACCCTGTTCATACAGAGGTAAGATATACACGTGCACTAAAGCTTTTAATTTACTTCAATCTTAATCATATTACACATTGTCAAGATACTTTGGATGGATATTAATAGTCAGATATGGAAAGAGGACTTCTTACTTACTCAGATAAACTTTCCTGTGTGGTGTATCTTTATGGGGAACGGTAGTATTCTAGAAACTCATGAAGACTTATCATCCTCTAATTTATATGGTCCTATAATATATTCCTCTGTAATTCAAAAAGAAAAATTAATTCTGTATTGCAGCATAAGTGCTGATATGCAATGTATTTTAGTTATAGATTTCTGATTCACAAGACACAATTGTACTCAATTAAAGAAAGTTGCCTACAAGCTAATTTCTTTGCCAGTGTAATTCTGAGGAATTATCACTTGAATTCTCTCAGAACAATTTTTTTGTGATTATGATGGAGGTGTCTGTACATCATGGCAGAAACATGCTATTTATGTCTGCATTACTCAAAATCTGGTCTTAGACAAATTAGAGTAGATCATTGCAGGAAGGTTTCTTCAGCAATTTAGATTATTTTATCATTTTCTCTCCTTTCTTAAAGATTATTAAGCCAGAAAAAATACAGTGTTTCAGTGATATATACTACTAAATGAATTTTCATGGTAGGAGGGGAAAGAAAAGGAAGAAAATATAACATGGAAATTATATTTAATTTTTCTTATGAAAAAAAATTATCAAAAATATATGTTCATACCCATGATAATGCTAAAACTTGCTACCATTGACTGCAACTCTGTGGTCTACATTTTGCAGTGAGGGAAGAGCCTGTTGGACTAGTCTGAGGAGAAATCACCTGTAATAGCTAATTTTATTAGATATTCCCTGATTTCAGATATTTGCAAATATTGGAGGTATTCCTCAGCGATTTGCAAAGCCTCAATGAATTTCTGAACATGATGGTTTATAGACTTTTCAATTGCCTTATTTAAGCACTTCAGCAGGAAAGAGTATTTCAGATAGAATTTAAACATTTTCTAGAAATGCTTAAATTCCTTTTTTCCTCTATTTTTTATTGAACAATGAATTATATAAAATAAATTCCCATGGATAAAAATTATGTTGTAAGGTCTTTGACTGATACAGAATAATTGCTTTGTTGATTGTATATCCATGCATGATAAGATATGCATAAGAAGAAATCTGGTACAGAAGTATAAATAATACTTATCTTTAAGCCAGCATCTGTCATCTGCTTCAGCAGACAGTGTTTTCTTTCATTCCTGCATAAAAAGAGCTGAGAGATTTATGGAGCAGCTTTGTTTGTGCTCTGTGATGCTTAATCAATTTTTATTAAATTCTAAATTAAAACTTGGCTTTCTTCATAGTCTTTTTTTTTTTTTCCTACATGCAGACATATCTGATGTATAAAGCAAGAGAAAGGCTCATGACAGCCACAGAATTTATGTGAAGGTGGGAGGACTTCAGTCCTGAACTCCTGAACACTTGGTTTTCAGAGGGGCCACTCTCAGTCACTTTTTAGAAGCTACACTGTTATTTCTGTGGCATTCATAAATATGACAGAACAACCTTGAAGCGATTAATATCTGGACTCCCTGGTTAGTATAATTATTATTGATCTTTGCAAGAAATCTGTAAAGGATTTTTTTTTTATTAATTTGCAGATGGTATGAATGGTTCTGTTAATCAAACTATACTTAAAGTTGGCTTTCATCTTTTCATCAGTTTAAAACATTAGTTAGTTCACATTATGCACTGAGATATGTAAATAAGTGGTGTTATCTCCATTTTACAGATGAAGAAATTAAGGTAGAAGTTCAAAGTCAGTTAATCAGGGTCACATCTCTTGAAAGAGGCAGAATATAGGCTACAGGAGTGCTCCAGTCCTTGTCTCAAATCATAATTCTAATTACTTTAATAAAGAATAGACACTTATATATACAAATTTTATTTTCAAAGTTTAGATGTATGAAATAAATGACTGCTCTGAGCCAAAAAAGAATATCTTAAAATTTAGTAGTTTGCTAGTTTGTTCCAATGCTTTGTTATTCTTGCTGGTGCTAAATTGGGGTTGCTTAACTTCATTGTAAAGTTCTTGCTGTGCCATTCATGTAAAATTGACGACCTCTTTATGATCTGTTATTTTTTCCCTATCAAGGTACTTACACATGCCAATTAAAACACTTTTTTCCTTTTTTTTTTTTTGAAGAAGCGTAGGATTTAGTCTGTAAATTCCAATTCAGATTTATTTCTTAATCCTTCTAAAATAAGAAGACAAAATGGTGCTTCTTCCATTTTCCATTTTTTTTATAGAGCAACAACATGTTTTGTCCTGGATTGTGGCTGGGAACTTGTATCGCAGTTTCATGACTGAAGCCTTTCAGTAACAGGTTTTGGGAATACAGCCATCCATTCTTGTTTTTTCTGTCTGAAAACTCATAAGAAAGAAATGAAAAGGAACCATCTACTCAGTATACTCAAAGGGTTTTTAATAGATAATAAAAAACTTTGCCAGTTTGTTGTCTTCAAGAAAGTTTGAAAAATAGAAACATAAAAAGAAATATTTTTGTTTACCTTAACATCTCTGCTTTCAAATAGATTAGCTTGTGTCTTCTACACAGGCTCTGCTATGCACCAGTCTGTCTTTAAGATTGCTTCTTGTCCTCACTCTTCTGAGCAGTGACTCACTAATGACAGTGTGCTGAAACGCAAATCTCTCAATCCTCAAAGCTGCTTTAAAAGACGTTTAAGAAACACAGCAGAAATACAGAATTCACAGTAATGTGAATTCAGTGTGGGTGAATGTATCAATTTCCTTTGCTGGGCTTTTTTAGAGAATCTGAGAAAATAATTTTGGTAATAACTTTTAGAAGAGCAGAATACAGTCTTCAGAGTTTTTGTAGCTCAGCTCCTAACCAAAGAGATGTCAGTTCCTTTTTTGTTTGTGTCCTTTTGCCTTTTTATCCACTCAAAACACTGCTTGTTATCTATTCTGAACACATTGGTTCTGTGTCCAGTGCAGCAGCAGCAGCAACATGGAAAAAAAGCATGAAAAAGAGGAGCTGAGAAACTGGAAGAACTTAGAAAGGAAGACAAATAAAGAGAAGTGTCACAGAAAATTTAAAATGAAAACCGGATGTGGACATGATGTAGAAGAGGGCTTTCATGATACAGTGCAACTGTCTCTGTAGCTGCCCAGCTTTTATGTGTATTGCTGTTTGCCAATGTTCTTTTTTTTTTTTTTTTTTTTTTTGACATGTACATGACACAGATCTAGTTAGTTTGTGCCTATTTCATGTGGAGTAAATTTAGACTAGATGAACTGAGTTTTTGGAGCCACTGCCAAATGAGGTGGTGATGATGGCTAGAGAGGTTTGGAGTTTGGGAATGCTTCTTACTGGAACACAGCACATACTGCATCATGCCTTTGACCGTGATGCTTTAGACATGCTGCCAAGTGTTTCTAACAAGATAGTGCTGTTACTGTGTTTTAATTTTCCTGTTGCATAGAGTACATTTCCTTTTTTGTTTTATAAACTGTGCTCTCCATTAGTTTTTGTACCTCTGTAAACAGTTCTGACTATCTGATATGTTGGAAAAGTATAAGGGAATTTCATGCAGATTACTCATTTTTATATGACGTTATGCACTCCATACAGTTTTGGTAACATGGTCAGTTTGAGTCCCTAAAATATGCTAAAGACATGAATAGAATTTTACTGTTAGATGTTAGCAAAAAAAAAAAAAAAAAACCCAAACCAAAACAAAACAAAGGGGCATTACTTATATCTTTTAAATGAGCAAAATGACAATTATCAGTATGAGACTCAGAGGATATATAATGATGTAACTTAACAACAGTTACATCAAGATTTTCTAAGAAAAACAAGAGTATGGTCTTCTGCTTTATGTAGGGAGAACTAGAGTACTTTTTTCACAACATTCAAAACCTCTAAAATTTAATAAATGTTATGGAAATATCAAAAAGTATACCATTTAAATCTACAAACTACCCATATGTTTATAGATTGAAATTTTGTCTCTTCAACAGGAGAACAACTACATTATGTTTACATTTGGAAATGGTCATATAAAACACCACTGAGTCTATGCTATAACTTCTCAAGTTAGAAAATATACAGCCATATCATTCAGTAAGGTTAAAAAGGTTATAATGCATTTTAGCTGAACTATTATTTAAATCTTTTAGTATTTTCTTTTTTTTTTTGCTTTTTAATGCCGTTCTCTAACAGACTGTGTAACTGGCATCTCCATTTGAACAGCAAAGTTCCCCCTAACTGAATGAGGTCACTGTCCTGTATCCTACCCATGTAATCATTATGTGGTAGTAATGGTTGGGCAGGATCTTGCAGTCACCATAGGTACCTTTGAGAAGATAAGATTATATTAATTGTGAATGTTTGTAACTGCAGAGGTTTGTTATACTCAGCTTGAGGTATTTCTGAGATACTGAGCTTTGGAAATACTAAATATTTTAAATTTCACTGTTAAGTATTTGTCACTGTCCACCTTAGAGGCAGCTGCATATCTGTGGTGAATAACATGATTGCTAGTGGTATAAAACAATAGCAAAGTTTTCAGTACCTTTTTTTGTAGGAATTTTTAAAATGCTGTGGTGTTTGCCCAGTAGCATACCATATCAGCATGCAGTACCACAGCTCTTGTAATGTTAATCTGGTCATCCACATCATAAGCAGTTTTGTTGGCTAGTAAGAATAGCATGGGCAACACTGTGTGATGTGGTTTTGGCAGCACTTCCGTTGTTCCTTCATGCTTGTGCTTTCAGTAAAAGGTATCTGTTAACTCTGAAAAAAAAAGGCTAACCAGTAAGTGAAAATTGACTTCTTGTGGCTTGGCTACCTTAGTTTCTATTGTGAATAACCTTCCTATATTTCTGTTTGCAAGAGTGGTTTTCCACTCAGAAGGGTTACTGAGTCACCTTCTCAGCCTGTAGAACTTCTATCTTTCTCCCCAACAACATGGCTTTGACAGGTCAGTTCAGTGCTGGGCTATTGTAGCAGTAGAAAAACTGTTCCCCACAAGTGATTTCCTGCTGGTGAGTAAATGTTATTGCAGAGCTGGAGATTAGGATTTGAAAAGTTAAGGACCAGGAGCTCTCTCTCAAGCAAAGCGTTTATCTGCACACCCTTGCTGTTTCTGTTTATCTGCTTCTTTTCTGGGTGGGCTTTTTTTTTTTCTTCTTCTGGTAAAAGAGTGAAGAATAGGTACTGAGTTCCAAAGCATGACTCATGGGACCACAATGAAGTATTAGGATACAGCCACTTCCTACCTTTGTTTGAAATCAACCGAATGGCTCTGGCGGATGCGGCCCTCGGCTGCAGGGCTTAGTGGAAGGAAATGCTTTTCATCTTTATGGAGTATGGAAAGTTGCTCACTGATTACTTTGTGCATCACATGTAGCAAGCATGTAAAAGGCTTTGCTGTGTGTTGCTATATACCTCATAGCCACCTGTGGCTTTGAGGTTTTTCTGACTTCAGGAAAAATATTTGCCAAGTAGCTAGAAAAGTGTGGTAAGGGAGCTGAGATAATGAAATCTAAGAGCACTGTCGACTTG
Source organism: Taeniopygia guttata (assembly GCF_048771995.1). NCBI lineage: Eukaryota > Metazoa > Chordata > Aves > Passeriformes > Estrildidae > Taeniopygia > Taeniopygia guttata. The sequence continues at coordinate 73,088,975 of NC_133063.1, read as the reverse complement.
CACTCTTTCTGAGGCTGTTTTACAGGTGTGAGTAAAACAACCAACTCTTCTTTGAATCTCAGAAACATGATAACAACAAAATAAAACTAAGAGCAGAAAAAAGTTATTTTCTTGCCTGAAGTGTTGCTGGGGATTCAATGGCTGCTCTGCAAATAGGCTGTATGACTTCATGCTCCTATTTTTCTGGTCTGAGCACTTAACTCCACTTAAAGGGGTGTGTCATAATCTCTGAAAAGACAGCACATTTGCATGTAGTAAGAGTAAATGCCTTAAAAGCCCCCACTTTTAGGGTAGGTAACTCAATGAAGGACTAAAAAGAACAATGGAAGTACTGAAAGAAAAACAATGACAACTGAAAGGTTAGGTGGTTGCCATGTATTTATCTTTAAATTTGAAATTCATTGAGACTTTTTCCAATATTTTTTTCTGGGATCTTTTATATATTACTCTTGTGACCTTTTGTTTAACAACAGTAGGCATAATTTTTCAATTTTTTTCCCTTTGGTTTTGTTTTTAAACTGTGTTTAATTTGCTAGTTTAGTGGTTTCAATTACATCTCATACATTTTTTATTGGTGACCTATCATTCTTTTCTTAACTAGTGCCTTATTGCCATATGCAGTCAGTGCTAGTAAATGTAGTTAAAGAAAAGGCAAAAGAGTATAATCTTGGTAATTCTCCAAAGAAGTCTTAGGAACCAGTGTACGGACAAATGCTCCCGCTTGGAACAAAATAGAAAAGGGTCCCTGGATCATGCATTTTTCTGTATGTGTTTCTAGTTTTTGTTAAGCCAAAATTAAACACAGTAGAGTTCGGTGTTTGCTAATCACCATGTGTTTACTTTCTCTTCCAAAACTGAAGTTGCCAACCAATACATTTTCTACCCAGTGCTATGAATCTGTCCAAATAAACATGGGAAGTAGTAAAACAATGGCACTATATGAAAATACGTCCTCATTCACTGCACAGAGTCCAAAAATTTTTTGAGGTTTAGCAGGAACAGAGAAATGTGGCTTATATGGGCTCTCCAGCACATGAAAAAATGATAACATAACATGAATTAAATTCTCAAGAAAAGCTTCCTGTAAGTTACAGAGATGAACATTGATTATTTTATATCATGCTCCCTCTGTAATCCCTCTGGGCTTGCGCCTTTTGTGTTTCTTATGGTTTTATGTTAATGAGGAAGGTAAGTGTCTTTCAGAGAGCAAATGATCAATTCTGACTACTGTTCCAATCATTAAAGGTTACCAATATGTCCTTCAAAATGAATTTTAAAAGGACTTTTGTGACAGATCACAGCAACAGATCACAGAAACATTGCAAAGTCAGAACCACAGAATCATCATGGAATATCCTGAGTTGGCAGAGACCCACAGCAATCTTTGAGTTCTGTCTGTACACAGGATCACCCCAGAGTCACACCATGTGCCTGAGGGTTCTGTCAAACACTTTTTAAACTCTCTCAGGCTGTGACCACTTCACTGGGGAACCTTTTCCCAATCACTCTTTGGATGAGAAGCTTTTTATAGTATCCAGCCTAAACCTCTCTTCACACGGCTTCATGATTTTTCCTTCAATCCTGTCACTATTCATAAGAGAGAAGAGCCTGCCCCTCTTCTTCCCCTCAGAAAGAAGCTATCTACTGCAATGAGGTCTCCCCTCAGTTGCTCATTCTCCAGGCTGAAGAACCAAGTGACCTCACATAGCTTCCCCTCCAGACCCTTCACTGTCTTTGTGGCCATTCTTTGGATGCTCTCTAGTAGTTTAATTTCTTTCTTGTATTGTGGTACCCAAAAATGCTTTCAGCACTCAGGGTGAGGCTGCTCCAGCTCAGAGCAGAGCAGGACAATCCCCTCCCTTGACCACCTGGCGATGCTGTGCCTGATGCACCCCAGTGCAGGGGGCCCTTCTGGCTGCCAAGACACTGCTGGCTCATGTTCAACTTTCCATTGACCAGGACAGAATCACAGAATCTTAGAATCAATTATGTTGGAAACCACCTTTGATATCATTGAGTCCAACCTATGACTCAACACCACTGCATCAGCTAAACAACGACACTGTAGGGAACAGTGACTCCATCACCTCCCTGGGAAGCCCATTCCAATGTCCAGTCTCTCTTTCTGTGGAGATTTCTAATGTCCAGCCTACACCTCCCCTGGTACAGCTTTAGACTCTGTCCTCTTATCCAACTGCTGGTTTCCTGCAAGAAGAGATTGCAGGCAACACCTCGCTACAGCCTTCTTTCAGGTAGTCACAGAGAGTGGTAAGGTCACCCCTGAGCTGCCTCTTCTCTAGGCTAAAATACCCCAGTTCCCTCAAGAAGTGCTCCTCATAGCACTTGTGCTCCAGACTCTTCTCTACCCTTGTTGCCCTCTCCAGACATGCTCCAACATCTCAGCATCCTTTCTAAACTGAGGGCACCAGCACTGAACACAGCACTTGAAGTGTGTCCTCACCAGTGCCAAATACAGGAGACAATCCCTGCCCTGCTCCTGCTGGCCACACCATGGCTGGTACAGGCCAGGATGCCATCGGCCTTCTTGGCCACCTGGGCACTGCTGGCTCATGTTCAGCTGCTGTCAGTCACTATCTCCAGGGCCCTTCCCAGTGCTGCTTTCCAGCCTCTCTTTCTCCAGTCTATATACAGAACCATAGTTGCCCCATCCCAGGTGCAGAATCCAATACTTATCTTCTTTAACCTTCATAAGCTGGTGATTGCACAGCTCTCTAATTTGTCAAAGTCTCTCTGCAAGACTCGTCTACCGTCAAGGGAGTCAATAGTTCATCCAATTTAGTGTTATTGACAAGCTTACTCAGTATACCTTTGAGTCCTTAGGTAATGTTTTTTGCTTGTATGACCAGCTAATGTTGGGTGAAACAGTCTTTTCTATGTGTGGCAGAGAAGAAGCTGTACCATACAGCTGTCCATCTTTTCCCACCAGTCAAATTCAATTAATTCACAACATATTTGGTCTGTGGCAAAATTTATGATTATGTCTGCAGATAGTTCACAAGTGAGTCAAAAGTAGCTTTTAGCCATCAGTTTTGTCTGTCACTGTGCTGGAGAATGGGAGATTACCTTTTTCAGTACTTTATGCTGTGTTACACATATTGGGTGGAAAATAAAGAACTATGCAAAATGCATAGAAGAAGACCATGATACAAAGTTTAACAAACCTAACTCCTCAAGAACATACTGAAGCATTTTAGATATCAGCCAAAGGAAGAGACTTTCAGGAGTCCATCCCAGTGCATGTAAAATCTAATGGGGACCTATGCTTTGAAGGCCCTTTTTTCTTGAGATGCAGTCTTGAAATGGCATTCTGCCCTGGGGATACTCCTTGGCTGTCCTTGGCAGTAAGTCAAGCTACTTCCTCTTTCCACCAGCAAACCACCTACTTGTTCTTTGTAGATCTGATTTTTGAACCCCATCCAATCCATGATACATTTAAGAGTTTATGCTTAAATCTTGTGACTTTCCATGCAAGGTGACAGCCTAGAACTCTCTGATGTTGCATTACATAATTCCCATACTTCATCTGTGCATTTTCCTTTGAAGTGCAGCTCCAATTACTAGCTCTGTTGATACTTCCTTTGTTCAAAAACTCTTTTTGGTGGTGTTTATGAACTTGTATGCTAAGAAAAAATGTTTCTGTTGTAGTTGGGAGCACATCTTCTACTGTGAGGCGCAACTGTCGTGTTAGTCTGCAGCCATTCAATCTGAAATAAAAACAGCAAGAGATATGAACTCCTTACAGTACTCTGTGACTGGGACACTCCAGCTTTAAAGTTGAACAATTATCCCTGGGATGCCTAGGAATCAGGCAATTCACTGTTAATCATGAAGGGCAGCAGAAATGCTTGCCCAAGCCAAGCTTAGGGCCTCTCTTCCTTTGTCTAGCTGATATATTTCTCAGAAAGTGGATTCTGGGGGACTGAGATTGAATAATAATAAAACTTGCTGAATATTATTTTGATTGCTTGGATAATTTAGAAAATAAGGTAAATGTAGTACTGTCATCTGGAAAGCACTAAACTTTGTCACATAGTCAAGGATCTTTCATTGCTTGTAAAAAAAAACTATGTTATTAGAAAAGGTTAGGATATTATTTTGTTGTATGTTTGTTTTACCCACATCAAGGAAGACTTACAGTAGTGGAAAAATTAGGAATGTGAATTTGCACCTCTGCTGAAGAAGCTGTATGGATAGAAAACATCTGCGAGGGCATAAGGGCAGCAAAAACACGAAGAAAGTGCACCTGTGATTCCTCTTGAATGTTTAATAAGGATTTAAAAATATTTAAAATATTTAAAAATATTTTTATTTATACTTTAAATCATAGTTTTCTATTGCATGAAGTAAAGTGGGAGCAAAAAAAAATGTGAACAAAATCTTGATGGCCCTTGATAAAAACAATGCTCAGAACTCTTCCTTAGCCACCTTACTTGCCCTGTATTTGAAAAATCTCTATAAATGATGGTTGGGATCAAAATTTAATCACACTAGGCACTGTGCAAAACCAACTCAGACATAATATCTGCCCTAAGGAGTTTATGGACTATTTCAGGGCTTGATGCCAGGAAAGGGTGTTGCAAGTAGTGAGAACAAGGAAGAGGTAGTAGTTCTAGGAACTTGTGACTATCCTATCTTGATGGATAAACAAGAGCGCCAGTGTCAGCATCATTCAGTGAAGTTAAGAAGCAAACAAAAACACCGGTGCATTTGGTAATCATGGCTAGTCATCTGTCTTGTGACAGGCCTGGTGAATTTATGAGATAGGCCTACTGTCAGCTCAATTTCTCAGATTTTATTATAGTTACTTTTGGGCAGGAAACTGGGCCTTGGCTTACTAACTCCTTGTTTATGGTCTGGTTTTTGATATATCTTCCCTACAGAAGAGCAGTGCTGACATACATCTTTAGAACTTTTATTTCCGAAAGAAGAATATTTTCATAAAACATAATGATTGGGGTTTTTCTTCTTCTCTTGCATTTCTGATAAGGTGAGAAATACTTTCCCCATGTGAATGTATCAGTCAGTGGGAGTCAACTAATAAGCAAGCATACAGTGTGTCTGAAACAGATAAACCAATTTTCAGGGTACAGGATGCTGCATTCTTTAGTTGTTTTCACTAACTCCCCTTTTCTTTGGCTCATGTGGGGAAGGAGGCAGACTACTGACAGATCATGAGCCAGGTCAAGAAGGCATTCTCTCTGCAGGGCATCCTGAGGTATGCTCTTAGAGCTTATAGAAACTGAACACCTGTTCTATTGCCCTGGGCAGGCAGGAGTGGCTTGTTATAAGAGGACCCCTTAAAGAGAAGTCACAAATTCTGTGTGAAAGTGTATAAGACCCTAAAACAGAACTGTGCTACGACAACAGGAATGTCACCATATCAGTCAGGATTCAGTGGTCCAGGTCCATGTACTTAGCTCTTGGTGCAGCACTCCATGTTTGATGGCAGCTGGTGGAATGTGCAAGGAACACATTAATTGCCAGTTAGAGAATAACCTGCCCATAGGGGAAGTTGCTTTCTCAGCTCAGGCAATTAGTGGTTTTCTTTTGCCTTTTAGCAGGAGTTTGCATACTTTGTCTTTCGTGAGCAAGCAGTTCAGCAAGCTGAATAGGAGCTTTAACATGGCTGTGGGAAACTTTGTAACCCTGGTGTGTTCCTACTTTCAGAGCTGCTCGGTGCTGCTCGTAAGTGCAGTATAAGTGGAAAAGGGCAAGCTGAGAAAGCTCAAAGCAGAAAGACAAAGTGCATTTTAGTGAGACATAAACAGTGAAATCTGTATGAATTAAGACAAAGTGCATTTTAGTGAGACATAAACAGTGAAATCTGTATGATTTACCCTTTTGGATTTTGGACTGCCTTTTAGCCATTTAGGCCAAAATATGCTGCTTATTATTGATGTAGGGATTTTAGTCTAGTCTATGCCGTAGACATTCTAGTCCTTGGGATTGTGATACTAATCAGTCAATGAGACCAACACCTTCCATACCTAACCCTGTTCTCATCAGATATCTCACTGAAATATGCATCTCAAACACACCTACTTCCACAAACTTAGTATAGTTTAGCAAAGGGGATGTTATGTCAATCCTTTGGAAAACATAAACAGGGCAAAATATCCCATGAATATGAAAATTTTCCTGAAACTTAGAGAAAATATTCATATTTACCAAAAATATAAATATTTTTTTAGACTCCCAGCTTATTTACACTCTATTTCTTGATGTGCCTTGTACTTTTGCTATTTGAATGTTTCAAATCTCTGTTGACAATCACCAACTGGCCTTTGAATTCCACTGCTGAAGTCTAGTTACTAGACCTAAATTTTCAGATTGATTTTAATTTTCATTAAAATTTATAGCTACCTCACTACTATTGCAAGATCATGTAGAAAATACATTTTCTCTTTGTCCACATAATTAAAGAGGTAATATTTTTGAGTGGTTCTGGGGGACAGTGGCAAATGCAGAGTTAAACAAATTACCAGTTTGTTGAACTGAACATTCAGTGTTGATGGATCCTTAATCTCTAAACAGATGGTTTACCACAGTCCCATTGTAGTTCAGAAGTACCTTTTGCATGAGAAAATGCAGTCATGCAGAAACCATACAAACACTATTGACTTGCCCACTACTTGCTGCTGCTCCTTTTCTCTGTCTTCCTCCTGCTTTTTTTTTTTTTTTAACAGAATGCAATGTTAGTTTAACTTTCATGCCCATAATGCCTTTTCGACTTTTACCTAGGATTTCTGTTTTGCTTCTAAATTAAACTAATATGATGGATACAATGAATTCAAAGGCCTTCAGTATGAACTGATTATGAACTCATTTTCAAATTTGACTGTTTTTTTACTATCAGTAAAAAAACTTTTACTTCTTTTGCTTCCTGTAACCTCTCAAATCATTGCATTTCAAATTCCAGAAGTCCTGTAATAGTATAATTTGTGAACAAGAGAGAGGAGAAAATACAGATATTTTAGTTCCTGCTTTTGTTAACCCATTTTTTTCTATGCAGAAAAAAAAAAAAAAAGGGTCTCATTACTCAAAGCTGAAGATCTACCAGCTTTTAAAGTATTCTTTTTCATATGAGGATGATTAAGTTTGCATTTTATGCAAGTTCCCTAGTATGCAGCTTTGTCTCTTGTCATACATCACATAATTACTGCATTTCACCACCAGCAATCATTCTTAAGTTAAAACCAGTTATAAACCTCTCATTAGTAAAAAAATAAGACAATGAAAGTAGGATGTACACCTTCAAAAAGAGAACCTGCTTTTAAGGGAGTTATTATCTTCATTGCACAATAGATAAAGAAAAAATAATTTTCACTTAGGGCTTTTCTTTCACTTGCAATCAAAATAGTTTGTGATAACATATCTGCTGCCAAAGGCTTCACGAACACAGAGTGTTTTGCAGATGGGGTTGATATTCCTTCTACACTGCTTTCAAATAAGGTAGTTTTTTAATCACAGCAGTTGACCAGATTTTGATGCTTGTATTATGGAGAGTGGAGAGGGGAGAGCTCCTCCATACAGAGGGTGCATTACAGGAGGCTGCACACTACCTATTTACAGCCTGGGCCAGGATAAAGTATGTTTTCTTGACAAGGAAAAGCCCCTGGTCAGACCACATTTTCTCTAAAAAGTTTTTTCCTGAACTTTAACTAGAGCATGGAGGCTGATATTGGCACTGAGAATGGGTCTTGGCAAGCACGACATTATTTTGTGCCAGGCAGAGACTTGGTGTGCCTTCTATGTTATTGCCTCCTATGTAAAACCGTATTCTCTTCCAGTCCAGTTCCATCAAGCCAAAAGATGAAGAATTAGGAAACTAGATGTTTTTTCTTGTTGTCAAAGCTTTCCAGAGTCAGGAAGAAAGCCTCAAAAAATTCAGTGTTCCATGTTCCAGTGGGAATTTAATTAAAAATGAAAATATAGCTAAGACATCCTCCATGTCATGTCAACATTTTAGATGGCATTTTTCTGCAGAAAGCCTACTGTGGTGTTGGAATCTGTGGGTATTGATGATTCCAAGATTGTAGAAAGTCTCTGTCTTTCTGCCCTGTTGCCAAAGAAGAAGCCATAATTCGTCTGTGCTGTTTTCAAGGTTGTTTATTCTTGCTTATCTCTAATATGTTCTGCTGCCCTGCTGCAGGTCTGTCCTGCAGGGCAGCGTGCGGGGCTCTGCCCCCAGTGGGATGGTACAAACATTATATACCAGAAACTACGTGTACTATATTTACAATAATGTGCCAATATCTGTCACCTACATTGAACAGTGTGTCCCCAGCCTAAACCAATAGAAAAATGCCAACACTACAGTGAAACATGGAGGGCATGAAGAAAGAGGAAAAGGACAAGACACACCCAATTTCCTCCATCTTGTCCCCTCTGAACCCCTAATCTAGAAACCTAAAATTTTACTTCTGCATCCATGCCACACTTAATTATTACTCATATCAAACACTCAGAGCTTGTAATTCATTCTGTAAGATTGAAAACTCTTTTCCATGGACAGAGATCAGAGACAGTGACTCTTGGGGCTCTGTACAGGGGGGTTCCCAACCTCCTGCCAGGGTCCCAGGCAATCCAGGGCAGCCAGAGGGAATCCCTGGATTCCCATACTGTGTGATTACTGTCACCTGTGTTTAGTATCAGCATGTACTGGGCTGCTATAACCATTGATTAAGTTCCACTTTTATAAGGGACAACAGAGAGGTGACACAAAAGGGATGGAGGAATGGAGGGAGGCTGGGAGGAAGGAAGAGGTTGCAGATCCAATACACTGAAGAATGATATAAGAACTGAACTGTATTCAAAAGTAGTGCACCATCACATATCATAAAGTGTATAATATCCAAGATAAATCTCCAAAAGTATTTTATCTTGTCTTTGGAATTCACTCAAAATTTGCATTTAGTGTATGCAAAGTGAAGGAAGGTCATCTAAATGTCTCGGTGTCCTGGAATGGTAGTGTCACCAGGAAAAGAAAATTATGAATATCAGAGAAATATGTTCAGGTGAGATTTTAAAAATTGAGTATTGATTTCAAAAGTAAAGCAATGGGAATGGAACCAGGTCAGTAGAGAATGCTTTTCATGCCCCTGCTCTTGTACCAGAAGATGGGTAGGCTAGATACACCTGAAAATTCAGGAAATAGGCTTTCTGACTATGAAGACCCAATGTTGCACAGGTGCTTTGCAGCATTTTCCTACATGAACTTACAATGGAAGCAAATAACCAAACAATTTTCAGGTAATTTTTCAAAACCTTTTAGCCCCAGAGATACCTTGTTACATATAAAACCTCTACATTTCAAAATCAAAATTAGAGGACAAATAACATCCTCTTGTTGAAGTAGCATACTGAAAGTTAGCCATGACAAATTCCTCTTCCCGCCTCCCCTGGAAACAGTTGAAAAATCTATTGAACAAGATTTTTTTTCCACATAGTACTAAATAGGATTGAACTACAGCCAAAAAAAACCCCCAAAAAACTAAGAAACCTGAAATTGTATAATATTAATTATAGTAATGATGAAAGATTCTAAATAAATTAGTTCTTCCAGAGTCATCCATGAGAAACTACAGTGGGAGCCAAACCACAGGCACTTTTTTTGCCTCTTTAAAACATTTAGATGGAATGGTTTCCAAAACAGGGATGTGCTTGAGGGGAAAATAAGAAAAGTAATTTTGTTAACCAAAATAAGTAGAATTCAAAATTACTTTTGGAGCTTTCCCTTTCCTATTGAGAAAAAACAATAGGAGAGGAAATGTTCCTAAAGTAAAATTCAGTACATATGTAAAATACACTTGCCATTGCGGGTCCTTTTGCAGTTGCAGAGTAGGAATATTCACTGAAGCTCCCTAATTTTACTCTTCCAAGTAGTGTGACTTGCTAATTCTACTAGAACTCTTAGTGAATAAGACTGCACATGAAGTTGGCTCTTTCAGGTGTGTGTGGTTTATATCCTAAGTTACAAAATACTTTACAGAGAAAAATATCAAATAAAACCAACTGCATTGCACTAATGATGTTTCTCCAGGCTCTTTCAGCTTAATTACTGTAATCAGTAGCAAGTGCAAATATCATTTCAGTGTAATAGGTTACCTCGCGTCCAATTAGCCTACAACTTGCACAGAAATCACATATTTAAATTGGTCTCCAGTTAAGAGGCTCACGGATTTTCCAGGAGGTTTAAATCCCCAACTGTTACATAAGCCAGGACCAACTTGCCTGCTAAATGTGGGCACTTATATTTGGGATTCATCAAAATCTGGGAAGCAGCTATTTCTTACACCATATTTATGAATAATGATAAGATGCTGCCAGCTGGTATGTGTAAAGTTGTCTAGACCAATCTCAGAGCAGTATGTTTTTGCATCTTTTCTTATGGCAGCTTTGAGGGCCAAGGAGGCAGACTGGGTAATTTTCCATTGACTGCTAAATGACCTCAAACTCTACTAGAAATAATGCCTAAAAACACTACAGCTTTGGTGGCTGTGACAGAAACACTAAAAAACAAAAATAAATTGGAAGGCCATCAGCATTTATGCTTTGGGACTAATGCTGTTTTTGAGAAAAAGGAAGTTTGCTATGTAGGTCTAATATTTCATAATTTTTCAATGGGCAAATTTTGAATTATCATCACAATTACATACTGCTGATCACTCTTGAAGTATGATCATCAGTTAAGATTGGGAGGTGTGACCTAGTGGGGTAGGCAGTTGTATCTACAGTGCATTCTGCAGTGTTGTCTAGTGAAAGGAATTGCATGAAGGAATTCATGAAGGAATTTATGAAGTTTCTTTTTCTTTTAAAATCACATTTATTGACATCTTTTCAGATGCATTTCTTTTCAATCTTGTGTACACGTTGAATTCTAGATAGCTGTACAGTTGTATGATATAACTTGGGTTTTTTTCCCCACTGTACTTTTTTTCACTAGAAGAGAGAAATCCTGCAACCAACCAGCATTCAAACTGCCTTTAGTTAGGGTGAGCATCTTAATAAAAAATTCTGGATTCTGAAAGGGACAATGTGTAGCAATTTAGAAAAGACAGGAAAAATGTGAGGTGAGGGAGATATGGAATGAAGAAGACTTTTATGAAAGATAAAATCTTTTGTAAGAGAAAGAAAGAAGGAAAGTTAGTTTTATTGCAAGACGCCTAATTTTTTTCCATGAGGCATAAATGTTTTGACATAGACATCAACTCCATCTCTAGATGGGAAGACACCAGCTGATACCATGAATTCAAACTGAATTCTCAGATTATTATTAATCAAAATTACCTATATCTTTGTTGTGAATATCCTTGTCTTTATGCATAATAAATATTCAATTCATGCAAAAAAATAATTTATAGTTTAGCATTTTAGGCAGAAATGTTTGATAATGATTATAAATGTCATTCATGGATCTGTAAATAACATACAGCCAGCTCCTCTGAGTGCTCCCTTGAACAGTCATGTATATTATTAGTTTTAAAAAGATTACTGCATGTGGGTAGAAGCAGTAAAAGTAGCATGCACACAGTTCATGCTAATATTTTGTCACTTTGAGGACAGGTCTCTCTCTTTTAATTTTTTTATTTTATTGTATATTCATGTCTAACAAATGCACATTTAAAGAAAGTTAACTTTAGCTATGTGTAGTAAAAAGATCTAATTCTACTGATCTAAAAAAGAGAGGAAAATATATATTTCTACAGATATTTCAAAAGAGTTTGAAAACATCTGCTAAAGTTTCCATCTCTTGCCCTACTGTGCCACTATATTGTAGAAAAGTGAGTGAGTTTATTTATTATTTTGTTTTACACCTGGATACAATGAGTTGCTGTAGGGAAGATCATGAAGCATCTAGACAAACTGTGACTCATTAGACATTCCTGAAGTGTGGTGAAATGGAAAAGTCAATGGAGTGCTGTAATATCTGGGTATAAGTTATGCAAAGACAGTTAAGAGTATAGTGTTGAGGGATTAGAATTATGTAGTATGTTTTCCATTTAATTAATGAGATGGTGCCACTCCAGCTATTAGTGGTATCTGTAGAGAAATGATTCCTCTATCAATATGTATGTTTAGAGCTCTAAAACCAAAAGCACAGCTTACTCATCAAAGAAAAATTGCACTTCTCTTTGGAAAAGAAGGGACCTATCTGTGACACTGCATAAATACCCTTGTTATTGTTTTGCAGTGAACACTTGCCCATGGCTCCAGAAGATGCACTTATCCATGTTTAGGGGAAGGATGTTAAGATTCTGCATTTCTTGTTGAACCATAAGTAGGTGTTAGGATAATTCTATCACCGAATAGATGGAGGGAGCAGATTCCCTTCTGTGGTGTGTGCTGTCTGCTCTGTATCCATGCCATGCCTTCTCAGTCTTGCTCAACCTCTGTTTTTTCACTGGGAACCTCAGTCTCATGACATTTTTTCCCTTGTGGATACTCCAGCTTTCTTGTCTGACCACTAGAGCGGATGGGTCTCATTGCATCTTCTTCCTGTGCTAATCAACAAAATGTCATTTACATTTTTTAAGTTCTCTGCTCCCAGCAACAAGAGAGAGAACACTAAATAGGTCCAAAATGAGAGAGGTATGGCAGAAAAATAATTTCCACCAGTTTCTGCTCTCTTTTTCCTTCACCACCAAATAAGAGGCACAAAAGAATAGGAGAGTCAGGGAAAAGTTTGAGTAATTCAGCTGGTTAGAGAAGGATTGGTTTTCACATACATATTTCAGTTAGTTGTGGTTTTTACTTGAGATAGTGTGAAGTTGTATTTGCAGGGCTGGTAGTCTAGGAAAAGTACGATCCTGCCCCATTTTGCTTCTCTGATGGGCTGTAGTCTAACAGTCTAATGGCAGTCATGTAACTGCTCTGCACTTTGCTCTATCTTAGATTTTAGAGAGCATCCTTAAATAATCTATTCTTCTGGAAAGCCTCTTCCATTGTTGGTGAATGGTACACGAGGCTGTCAGCCAGCGTTGAGGACTCTGGTTCCCCTCCTGACTGACATCAGATATGTTTTGGGCATGCAGTGTTACCATGTACATGCCAGGAATGGCTAACAAAACTGGCAGAGACTAAGCAGATTACATTTTAGCAAAGCTTTAATTACTGTGGCTTGTGCCCAGGATGCACCTCAAGTCTCGTCTGTAAAATACACTATATTTAACTAGCGAAAATTGTTGTCAAGTGTGAGAATTTGAGAATTTCTTTCCATGGAGCTCATCTGAGAGTGGTAAAACAACAGCTGACATCATCTTTCTATAACACAAACAGCATTATAGAAACAAAATATGCATTTTTAATTTGTTAGGAAAACAAGTCTATACTATTTAATACAGGATTTTTTCCTGCTATTTTTCATAGACTGGTTGTTGTTGTTCACGTTAAGACAAGAGCACTTGATCTACTAATAACTTTATTTTGCAATTATTCCAGCATTCCAGACTTCTGACTGCAAACCCTAAATACATAGTAACAATTTAAAAAATAGCCATGTAAAGTCAAAAAATAAATTGAGATAGATCTCCTCCTTTATTTTCAGCACTTTGCTGAAATAAAGTGCCTTTGCTCTTTTTTGCTTAACACTAAAAAAGAAATACAGGCAAATAACAATCAAATTGCAAAAAGCCCAGCCAGACTGATCTACCTCTTTAGAGTGGTGCGAATGGTCACTTGGAACTATGTCATGCTGGGAGACATGACTGTTCATACGTGTCCTTTATATCATTGCAAAGGAGACAGCAGTCAGGATGGACAAACTCTGTACTCCATTTCAGAAAACAAATTGTTTATTTATGAAAAAATACCCAGGGTAATTATTTTTTTGAGGTGTCTATCCCCTCTTACAGCTTTCCATGCCTGCGCATTGTGGGACTGGGTATTATAATGGAATACAGTATTTTTTGGGAAGACGAACATGTCCTGTGGTATCACATGAACTTTTCCAGAGGCTAACTGGGGGAATTTTCATAACACCTTTCACAGACAATCTTCTGCTCCCCCTCAAGGTGGATGCTGGTAGGAAAAAATAAAGCAATTTGAATGTTTTTTTCCTAAGAGCCCAAACAATAGAAGTACTTCAACCTAGATACGTGTGCTAAGTCCAGCTTAAATTCTGATTCAATTTCTCTAATACATGGTACATTTTTTTCAGTGGCAACTTTGAGAGATATGACATTGCAATTTGCACACTGTTTTCTGTATAAAAGTTAATTTTTGTAGGGCTCAGGTGGAATATCTTACTTCCTGCTTAAATTATTCCACTGGGCTCCAATATGACTACTCACAAGTTAGATGTGTATTCAACAATACAGATTAATTAGTTAGGTTTATAAACTGTGGCATCTGTGAGTTGTGTGTAGCTTAAAAAGCATATCACAGAGATGGCTGACATTCAGTTGTGTGTGAAATGCAATTTGTGGGCCAAATTTTCATTTGTCTACATAAATTTGCTTTAATTCAAAGCATGTCTGTAGAAATATTCCTGGTTTACCTTGGAATTACCTGAGACATGCCATTCAGTTCACAGACAAAGTGTATTAACAAATATTAACTTCTAAAAATTTCTGGAGCCACATTTTAACATCACTGTGTCTTCTCTTATTTTCCATCCCCAGAAAGTGGAAAATCTTTGGATAACCGGGTTGCTGGATGTACTTTGAGTCAAAAAAGGGGGAATATATTTCATACAGTTAAAACGGATAAGGTATATTTACAAGTGACCAAATTAGCTTTTGAAAACCATCTTATATATTAAAATAGAAGCGTAAGGCCATCTTTGATGCAGATATATGTCATTGCTGCTTATGGATGAAAAGCTTGGTGCATAGTGGCAGCTAAATCAAAAAGAATTTGACACAGTTGTGTCAAGGTTATTTTGTAAGCTCTTGTAAGCTTTTGTAGTGAGGTCTGTTGGGTTTCCCCCTTGGCCTCAAGAACCCATCTATTTCACTACTTGGCATCCTGTGAAGATATTGCTAATTTTCACATATTTTGTGGTTTTGTAGTGTGGCAAAGTCCCACTAGGTGCTAGACAAACAACTTCTGTTTTTGTGATTTAAGCCACATTTGCACAGGGCTGTCAGAGGTGAAGGATTAATACATCATTCCAACTCATTAGCTGGTTGTCCCTCCCAAATCCTTCAGGGAGATGTTTGCACACTGGAAATTTCATGTAACCTTCAACGTTTTAATTTGAAATAATGATCAAACCCAAAAAATAACCCAAAACTATTATTACAACATCAATGAACAGTTTGTGGCATTTTAGTTATTTTGCTAAGGAGTGCACAGTCTTTTGTCCCACAAGTTGTTTTCCGTTTACTGTTCCTTACAAAAACCTCTTCAATCTGCTGTTTTTTCAGAATATGTTTTTAATCAAAAAGTACATATTGATGTTTTACGATAAGGCAAGAGGAAAAACTGGCCACACCTTAAGGAAAATGCTCTAATCCTACAGCTTACTTGTTCCCTTGCTTGGAAAATCTTGTTGGCTCTCAAAATATTCAACACCATTCAAATTTGCCTTTTGCTGTAAAAAGGATGCAAATCCCTTCTCCAAAACCAAATGCTTGTAATGTTATGAAAAGGGAGAACAGATGGTAGCATAAAGCTTAAGGGGAAAGTATAGCACTTTAATTCAAATTGTTTGACAGAGCTAAAGACAGCCACTTAGTTACCAATTGCTTAAGTTATTTATGCTCCTTTGTGTAAAAGAAGAAAACAAGGAAACTAAAATGTTTTGTACGTTCAGAGAGAAAAGGGTAAGATAAGGCAAAATGGTAGTTTATTTGATTATGTTGTTTGCTAAAAGTAATGCCCAAAATGTGATGGATCTTACTAAGTAGCCTTAAAGAATCCTTAGAATAATTGAAAACTAATTGTTTAATAAGTTATTGTATAATTTTGGTTTCACAGTGGGCAAGTTTACCGTTACAATGTGATAGCCTACTAGTAAAATATGCGGAGTTTCATAACTTGGAACCTTTTTGGTATTTTCCTTCCACTTTTAACTAAATTAGTTTTGCAGTTCCTCAGGATTTGGATTGTGATTCAATGCATTAACTTATCCCCATGCTGCTTTGATTGAACAGCAAAGCATCTATTACCAATGCCATATCCAAAGTGACGTTTCCATACAGACTGCCTGCTGTTTCATTCATAACCACAAGGCAGCCCAAAATGACTTTACTTCTTTTTACAACTTGCAAGGAGTTAATGGACTGTGCTGGACCCCTGCCAAAACCTTTAAGAAACTTTATTAATGTGTTATGAGGCTGGGACACCATAGTGCAGGATTTTATTGGTTGCTCATTTTAATGAATAAAAATATGTATGCACAAGTAAAACCAGGTTTTCAAGCAATTGCCTTCTAGTAAATGTTAAGCATTCGACAATGATATTCCTAATGTTTGCTAATGATAGTTTTGTATATTTCTTCTCATAATGCAAAACTTTGCCCTGCAAGGATATTAAATTTTTGTTGTGAATGTTCCTTTCCATGCTAGCACCACCTTTTGCCATGAGTGTATGCCATTCTCATGCAGAAAAGAAGCATTGAAAGCTTCTGGTTGGACTTTACCGTAAAAAACTGTGATGGCTACATGGCTGTAGCCATGTAGTCAATCTCTGCGCACTATATTAAGAGCTAAGATAATGTAAATAGCTTCAACATTAATGCCAGAAGTCAGTTACTGGTAGGCTGGTTGTCTGATGTGATTTAAGTGCTATTCTGCAAATATTTCTTTTCAACAGGCCATGGTTCCTCTGGCATATCTTTAAAATTTAGATTTAACTCAAACAGTGACATAGGTAAGACTAATTCAGATTCTAATGCCTGGGAGCAAGGACAGAGATGGTTCATTGCATAAAGATATGGGAACACTTTGTTAAAAGAAGGCTGATTCATTACTTTTCCTTCCATCATTAAAAAATAAAAGTGATCATTTAGAGTCCTTATTGCTAAAGAGTCCTTATCACTAAAGTATCCCTATTTCCAGTCCCTGGATGCTATTTTCTAAAACCTATGAATATTATCAGAATAAAAATAAATCATCATAGATTTAATGAAGATAATAGGAAATGCAGAAAGAAATGTGGAAGTGAAATTTAGTAGGGGATAGAATGAAGGATTAGTAGCAAAGCAGAAACTTTAAATAAAAATGCCTCAGTCTGTTTAAATAGTTTGTTATATTAGCACATGTTGACAACTGTTGAGTTCTCATAAAAGTTTCCATTGCATTGTCAGGCCTCTCATTCGAACTTGAAAATTTCAAAGCTTGGTCCTTTGGAAAGCAGTCATGCTTTGCATGCTTTACACTATTTTCCTGTGAAAAATATGTGGAGGTAGAAAAATTATGTGCTTGGGACCCTTACTGAAGAATGTTGCAGTGATTATTTTAGGTGTGGGTGATGCACACAGTATTTTCGTAGGAATACCACTTCAGAATCCCAGGTGTAGTTCAGCCTACTTTCCTCCTCCCTTTAACCTCTAATACAGCACCTTTCTATTGTGGACAGGCCTGACACAACTGAAGTTGGCCATGAGTATATGTAATTAGTGAACAATGCTCTCAAGGAGGTGCTGCAGTTGGTAGATCATCTCCAGTTGGAGAGCTGGATTTAGGAATATATTTTCTGTAGTTTGCATAATAAAGATTTTTGGTTTAATTTTGCACATACATATGTCCACAGGTGCTGCATGAGTATCAGCACAGCATGAATATTAGGTTTAATTGATGCAGAACTTTAAGAAAGTACTACGAAAAATAAAATGCATATGGCTCAGAAAGCAAAAAATAAAACATATTTCCAATAGTGATTGTGACAACTTGACTTTGAAGGATCTATCTATGCAGATTTCATTTTGCATATAGCTTTGTATACTTCGGGCAAGAGAGGTTAGGAATTTCTGGATGTCTAGAATAAACAAATAATAAGTTGATGCAAAAACCAGAATTATCTTGTGATAACTTTTGCCCCGTCATGTTTTGGAGTGAAGTACACAATTCAGTGTTCTCTTCCAGGAGGATTTTATAAAATTTAGCCATAAATTCTGGCTATTAGCTAAGGAATGCAAGGAAAGTGGAGTAATTATTCATTATGTAAAACTGAAATTATTCACTTATGTAAAACCAAAACAACTTTAGTAGTGCTCCTGAAAAAGGAAATATTCTGAGTTTTCCCGTCTTGAAAATTTTCACAAAAGGAAGGTCACGTAGGAGTAAGTGTAAATAATAAAACATATCTTGATCCTTCTTTCCTTTGGATACTTCAGCAAGCCATATACCATGAAAATGTAATTGGTAGAGCCTTTCTAAATACACAAGTGGAACTGCTAAGATGCTAAAATACTCAGATACTACTAAGATCCAAGGATGTTTCCTAGAGCGTTAAAAGTAGAACTTGGATATAATGGAATATTTTTTAATACTGTAAATGGAATTTCACAGTCATTTTAATAAGCTGGAATAGGTAAAATTTGTTCACTTTGGATTTAGTAAGCCAGTTTGCCAGTAGCATGCAGAACCCAGGGACTGGGGATTCAGTCTCATCTTCTTATTGCTTATAGCATGAAGGTGCTGAGTTACCTGCAAGTATACAGTCATCTTCATCCCAAGTCACTGGCCTGGTATCAGAACGGTCAGATAAAATGAGACTCTGAAATTTCAGCTGGACAAAGATGTTGTTGTATATCTGGGTTTTGTCTCTCATAACTGAACAGAATTGTATTCTTGAGCACTTTCAATATTTCTTTCTGCCCAGGGGAAGTTCTGGTGTTCTCAGTAAGTGAAGTACTCAGTGCATCCATAGAGGAAAATGGCCCGTGTTTTTTCAGTGTTTTAACTACAAGTGCAATGTTAACTCAGTGAGGATAAGAAATGGGAACAGGTAGATATTTATTTTTAAAACACATATATGTCTTTGAAAGGAAGAAGAGCGACATGATATTTACAGAATGAAGCTTCATCTGTAGAGGCTTTAAGCAGCAGATAAGATAGAGTGGTATGATTTTTGAAGATGTCCCTTTGCATGAGCGACTTGTAAAACACAGTCCCTTGCTAGTTTTGTTTTGGTTTTTTTTGGTTTTTTTTTGTTTTGTTTTGTTTTTTTTTGGTTTTTTGGTAGAAAGCAGTTTAGAGATACACTTATTAAATATTAATGGAAGAGCTGCTCTTTGGAACCCTAACCCCAGCTCACTGGAACCTTACAAGGACATCAGTATTACACAGCTTTGTGACTTCAACCCTGATTACTAATTAAACAGAGGTGAAAGTCACTTAATTCAGAAGCATGTTGAGTGGACATAACTATCAAAGTGAATGTCCTCTCTATTTAGTGGTACAAAAATTTCTCAATAGAGTAGAAAGGATTAGAAATGAAATATAGTTATATAAATTGCCTGGGGCTGATCTGAAGTCTTCTGATGCAATGTGAGCATTAGGCAATAAACATTTAATTGATCCGTTGACTAGCATTTTCACCGAAAAGCTCCTATTCAGATGTTATTTTATATTGATAGTTAATAGGGAGGCTTAAGACTGTAAATATACAGGGGCAGCAAGCACAAGACAAGCCTTGTACCCACTTAGTGTCTGTAAGTTTGCAATTTTTCTAGTAATGGAATATTTTTTGTGTGGACACTTCCTATTTAATTTTTTAATTCCAGATGATGCTAAAAGATCTGTCGAGTTTTATTTCGTTAAGAAAATTCAGTGAAAACATAATGATGCATTCAAGTGTCTGCTGTCATTATCCAAACCACCAGAATCTTGTGAAACTTCCCAGCAAGCAATGGGAAAGCAATGAAATGCTTTTGCTATGGTTGTGCACAGTTATGGCTAGAGCAGAGTACAAGGCCTAAGGAATTTCTTAATTTACATTTGTCTTCACATTGGACACAATGAAAGAACACTCTTTTATCTATTATACATACCTGGGACAGAATAGTTAAGGTTTTCTAATTCTGCCTATGGCTGGTGTATCTTGATGAGGCAGTCCACCTCAAATAAAATAGAGACAGTCACAGCAAAGGCTTTGGATATTAGGAAGGGTTTTGTGCATTTTGCTGGTAGCTTGGAAAAGACACGGATTTTCTTTGTAGGCTGGCAAAGGCAATGAGTGTGAAAGAGGTATAAAGCATCTGGGGCTTTGCTGGTGCCTTGTGCCTGAGCACAGAGTAGCTGTGCTTTGCAAACGTCCCAGTGTGTACGCTCCTGGCACAGGGGAAGCATATGACGATTTGTGCATAATTTAAAACAATAAAGTAAGCCTCCCTTCAGGAAACTCCTCCTCCCCCCTTTTTCCCCAGTGATGGTATGTGTGGAGCAGTCAGCATGTCTTTTAGCCCACTGCTGTGCACAGTGTACTGGTGAGCCTGGTGTGACTGACCTGCGGTTCCAGGTTCCACTCTTGTCTGGAAAACCAGCTTCTTGCCTGACTTAAAACAATTTGATGGCTTTAGAAAACCAGTTTTGACTTTTGACCTTCACGCAGGACGACACTAGATCGACGACATTTCGAGATAACTGTTTGGCAGCCATTTTAGATACTGCCTGTGCTGAGAGCTCTCTGGCTGCCAAAAGTTGCAGACACTCTGTGCCAAAACACTCTTGGCAGTAGAGATAAACTTTGCAGAGATACACAGTCCAGAAATATCTTATAATTACAAAGCACAGGGGGCAGAATGTTTTTACAATACAGCTGTGCTAATGTAAACATTTAATTTGGCAGCCCTCTCCACCCACTTTTCAATTAACCGGGTTTATGCAGATACTTTAGGTCTGCAATAAACTTTATTGCTGCTTCTCTTAGAGTACAGTTTATGAAACACAGATTTGAAGTATTTTGGGGGCTTTCTATCCATTTAGCAAGGCACATTGAAAATGTTAGGCTGTTGTAAAAGGAAGTGTCAATTCCTGTTTTAAAATGCTTTAGCTCTGGCTTCACTAAAAGCTCTTGCTTTAAAAGTATATATTAATTGGGGCCTGTCTCGTTTGTTTTTCCCAAAGTAAGTAACAGGATATTAATAGAAAGAAATGAAATCACTTAAAGAGCTACAAAAGGACATTTGTGCTGGTGGTGATCATTAGAAAAGACAAATGTTCCTGGTGTTGCAAAATGGTGCTACAGAGAATAGCTCTGAACAGCAGTCTTTACAACTATAATTGCAGTAATTGTGTGATAGCTGCAGTAATTGTTCTCATAGAGTAAAAGAAAAATAATTTCCAATCACAAGCATTATTCAGCCTTAGATGGCAAAAGCAGCCAAAGAGCCTTTCCTGAAAACTCCAGAATGCTGGCGGTTACAGTATTTTATAATGACATGAGTTAATTTGCTTTGTGAAATTGGTTAATGTTTTATAATACAAAAAGGCATATTAAATAAAATCTTTTCACTGATGATCAAATAAATTAAACTAACTCTCTCTAATAACTTTTGCATTTTGTGGGAATGAAAAGTGTGACTTTGAAAGGCCAAAAGGTGGAGTCCTTCCTTGCAGTCCCTCCCCGATTCCAAGGGGGATCAGACCATGTCGGAGGGTCTGTCCCTGACCTGGAGGGCTCTGTATTCAGGAGCTAGGCAACACAGAGTAAGCATAGTCACAGAATCAGACTAGCATGTTCTCTAGGCATTCCAGACTTCAGGATTCAAAGGATCACTTCAGTTTGGACAAACTGAGGAGTAGGACCGATTGTTTGTTGGTTGTTTTTTTGAAAGTATGTTGAGACCTTAGTTATGAAACTGGAATGGGCAGCCAAAAAGAAGCTGTCTTATCTACTTTAATTTTGACATTTTTATTTCCAGGCCAAGCCACCTATTGCTGATAATTATGCTGTAGCAGCAGCCAGAATGAAGGCTTTTGATAGTCCCACAGCAGTCTGGATGATGGTCTCTGCCCCACAGAGCATTCAGCTTTGGTTTTCCTGTGTGTGGGGCCAGGATGTGGTGCTGTGAGGCAGTGGCATGACTGATTAAGGACAGCAAAGTGCCTTTACAATTGACATACAGAAACTTGTTGAAGACTGGTTGAAGTATTTTTGCTTTAAATTTCTAGTGAGGGAAGAGAAGATGTGCAAGTAGGTACGAAAGTGACAAGACTGAGGGCATAGTTTACTGGAAAGTTTTTGAATGGGTGTTTTATGGTCCAAAAACAACTCAGTGAAATTAACTACATAATTTTTTAATGGATTCCAGAAAAATTGGTTGTTAATATGAGTGAAAGGCAATCAGAAAAACAGGTTTCTTCCAATTGATTTGCCCTTTCCCAATTATCACTGAAGTGAGTTAAATGCATTTTTAAAGAAGGGAGTTTACTTGTTTATAGTAGACATCATATAAATGTGATTAAGTTAGTAAGTACTAAAGCATAACAGCATAGATATATTAAAAAACTAATTGAAGGTTAGCAAAAGCAGATGTTAAACATCAACAACATAAACTAGGACCTAGTTGTAGAGTTAATTCTGTCTCTGCAACCTGTTGAGCTATAAAGATTAGCTGTGAGGAAGTTAGTATAGTTTATGTATGGGATCCCATACAATGGCTACTTCAGGAATCCAGAATAACTTCTTGTCCTGCATGATCACAAGACATTTTCTTACACTCCTATTGTAGGAAGTCATCATTGCTTTAAATTTGTACTTGTCTTACTTTCTATCAATCAATCAATCAATCAATCGATCAATTAATTTTGCTGATAAATTTGAATTATCTGTTTTTATCAAGTGCTCTCTCCTTTATTAGGAACACAGTTGTTCAGCATTGTTGCTGTGATTAGAATATAATTACAGTGCAGAACAGAGTGCTTTTGGGAGTGGTATGAAACTTTTTAATACATTTGGTCTTTTTGTTAACAATAAATATTCAGTTTGGTGGCAAAGCACTGTGATGAGTGGGATCTTTATTTTCTCCTTTATTTTGCCATGGGAGTCTGTGAGAATACTGGTCATGGCCCAAAGGCAGAATCAACATTTTAAAAAATTATGCTTTGTAATTCACTGGTGTTAAAATAACATGTAATCAAGATAGCAAAAGCCTGGCCACGGGAATGAAAGATTTGAAAGGCAGTGAGAAATGCATTCCACACCTACAAAAAGATTGTTTATCAGTCACCTTTGACACCAGTATTTTAATAGATTATTGATAAATAAAGATCTGTATAAAATGCAATCCTCCCTTCCCAAGGCTTTATTGAACCATGGGTGATACTTGGGGACAAAATAGCCCTTGTATTTTTTTCTCTATGAATAAGCCTCCTAAACAGCTGGGGTTGGCAAGAGGTGATTTTGTACCACTCTGAGAGAGCAGAGTCCCTCTACAGCTGCTGAGGTTCTCTTATGTAGAAGACAATCTTCATGTCTAGCAGGGAACCAGACCTTCCTGGGGAGCTGAGCAACATGTGCCACTCTCTGCCGTGTCCCCTTTGAAGTTTGTGGTCCTCTGTAAGTGCAAGAAACCTTGACTAACCAATGGAGGAAACATCTATAGTATTCCTCCTTCTGCACATGTTGACAACATTCCTACCTCTTCCTTTGAGGCAGTGAGCACCACTGCTGCACTTGCCCCGGGTTGCAACAGCCTACAGCAATCTGCGGAGCACAGAGCTGGATGTGACCTACCCAGTTATGGGCCAAGGATGGGAACTGTACACACAGAAAAGTCCAAAACTGCCTCCCTTTGTTCAGGTGTTCGGGAATATGCAAAACCAAAGCATCTTTCTCATCCTAGGTTTGAAGCTGAATGTTTGCATAATGTTTGGGCAAATGCTGGATGTGAAATAATGCTGTCCAGCTGATATGGTTGGAATTAAAAAACTATCTTCAAAGTAGTAAATGCAGTTTGCCACGATTGGCAATCTGCTGTCAATGCATCCTGAGGGTACTGTAAAGCTTGGATCCTTAGGAATGGGGGTCGGGGGTAAAACAGGGATTCCTGCGTGGAGGCGATTCCATGCTCTAGCAGTGTCTTAGTGGAGTCTTTAGAAATATGCTGAAAGCTCATGCTCATACAGTAGCAGCAAGATTTTACCCTGCCATACTGTCATAGATGACAGTAATGATGCTGTGTCAGAAAATGCATAAACAAGGGCAAATGAAGTATTCCCCTGTAGAGCAGAAGAGAGTTTAAGTAGATTAGGCTCCGGTATAGCACTTCAGTTTATCAAGCATTTAGTGTTTAGGATGTACAATACAGCCGTATGTGACTTGCCAACTATCTGGGCTTCCCCCACTGTTTCTGGTTTGGCAACAACATGGTTTTTCACCCTGTTGCAATGCTGACTGCCAAGGAGACATGGCCAGCTTTCTGCTTCCTGTCTTCCTCTTTGTTCTGGCTTGGCCTGCATTCTGCCTGCCAAGTCACAGATGCCAAAAGCTTATACAAAAAGGTCAAACAACTAAGGCTTGAAATCACCTATGCCAACATTTGTATTTCCCTTCTATTCTGTATTTGGCTAAATGGAAAGTACACACCACATAGCTGAGACAGGCATACAGAGAAGTTTTTGCAGAAGAGTGTATAGTTCTGAAAAGTGCTCATGGTGGCAGGGAGCACTGAACCTTTCTTAAAATTCCTTTTAGGAAATTCTAAGTGCTTAAGATATATAATAACCATTTGGTTTTGTGAATTTATGTCTCTCCCCTTCCTCACCCAACTTGATTTTGCTTACTTTTGCTGTTTTACTATATTTAGGAGTCAAGTTCCTTTGAAATTTAGTATTACAGATTTCTGCAGTTGGATCTGCAGCTGCATTAATATCTGCGACCCTGTTGTAACCACAAAGAGAATTTGGTTTTCTGTAATATTTATAATTGGAAAATTCTAATAATAACTATGCAGCTTAAAGAAATTTCCTCAACATAAATCTGAAACCTCCTGAACTGTATGGTTTTGTATATTTTCTCTAGAATGAAATTAGTTTTCCTGCTTGTGGTTCACCTTGTGACCACCTCTCCTCACCATGTGACATAGAAGCAGAAAAACATATCTACCACTTCTATTCCTGTAATATTTCTTATCATGATAAAGATTTCCATCTATTGTTTTAACATCCAAGTTTTAACCTAAACACTAAGACTGATAACAGTAGCCTTTAATGCATATTGATTGTTGACCATGAGTTTTAAAGTTCCATACTTGTAGGGTAAGCCTTCTGTTCAGATGATTCATCTAAGCCCAGCTTGCAAAGCACAGCTTAATATTTCAGTCAGTCTTCAAAGGAAACTTTACTCATCATCTTCTCAGCCTCTCCCCTACCCTACACACCCTTAAAGAGAAGGTGTTTCTTTAAAGAAATATCGAAAAGCAAAATAAAACAAAGCACAACGATGCCTTCAGCAATAAGCATGATAATAATAATTTCATAATAAGCAGCATTGGATTGCCTCTTATTCAGATAAGCAAGAAACCAGTACAACGCTTAGTGTTTTTACATTTTTTAACTAAAAATGTTTTCCTAGACACTGCAAAAATTGCAGGGTTGAAGAGTAATCCAAGGCATATAGCAGCGCCAGACGGAAGGTAGAGAGACAATGCAAAGAGGAGATAAGGAAAAGAATACAGATAGTTGCCAGTTATCTTCAAGTAAATCTTTAACAATTTAACAATACAGTATGCCTAAAGTTATAGACCTAGATCCTGGGTAAATGGAGCTGCCAAAGTCTTTAATGGGCTAACTGTGCCCTTTCTGAGGTCAAATATTGGTTGTAGACAGCTGCATGTGTGCAAAAATATGTCTGTTTTCTGTATCTTTTCCCTGATAATCTCATTAAAAGACATAGTCCAGAGATTTTAGCTTGTTCTTCCCTAAAATCAGCGCACTTCTTTTTTCATGCCTTATAACTTAATAACTGTCATTTTTTGACATGAATGTTTTTATGTGTGTTTAGTTTAGTATTTTTTTTTTTTTTGGTAATGCTGCAACACACTGATTGCATTTTTTTCCATCTGCTGCTTATTAAAATAGACTTCTGCTAATACATTTGGGAAGACAGCTATCCTTTTGGGGTTGACATATGCCTTTGCAGAGAGATCCTCATATGATTGCCTGTATTCTAAGTGAACTTAATGTTAGGCTGTGGTGTGTTGTTTGAAATGGTGTAGGTGAGAGCCATGTAAAGATACCTGCAGTTGCTGTGACTAAGCCAAGTGGTATATGAAAAACACTGTAGGTTTGCAAGCTTAACTGTCTTCCTAGAGTGATGGTTTCTGGGCTGTCTCCTGTATACAGTCTCATACTGTCTAACAGACTGTGGTAACTGCTAGACTAAACTTGGTATAAAACTTTAGTTTTTATTCTTATTGTCATGGCTATCTGTCTTCATGTACTGTTTCCATCTTCAGAACACTTACATCATGCTGTTATCATTAGCTATGTGTATGGAAGTGATTTCACTGTTCATTTAATTAAAATAGAAGAAATGGTCTGTACAATATTCCTAGTGTTTCCTGGGGGGACACAGGACTTTAGACTTAGAGCAGACAAACTGACTTGATTTGGAATGTGCTTTAATGTTGTTACACAGTTTTAATTTTAGCTATTGTGTATGTAGGAAGAGTCATGCCAGAATCACTTTAGGAAAATTGGCCAAACAGCGTGCTGGTCTATGCTTAGTTTCTGGAGATTGCTTTGCTGCTGGTGGAGTGCTTCTGTTACCAATCCTGATGTTGGTTTGCTCTACTACAGGCAGGTCACACACCATAGTTCTCCTTCCACATGTGGAAATGAATGTGTGCCATTGAACAGAAGAACATCATATGAGAAGTGTTTATTGCTATTGGGCAGCTTCACACTTTTGTGGAGGTGGGGGCAGGGGGGGAAGTAATCTGGGAGGAATTCTGACCAGCAGACTTTTAACTTTTCTTTTGGTTTGCTTTGTTTTTCTTGGTTTGTTTTTACAAGTGCGATATGTGACTTACTAGTGGGCTCTCTTCAGTGCTTGGCTATCAGTCACACCCACTGGGTGGACAAACACAACCCTAGGCCAAGGTGAATTTAAAGTGAGAATTGTATTTTCCCATGTTCTTGCCATTACTGTTATCATACTGCTGTCCTGAAAAGACTCCATTGTTGTTCATGCCTCACTTTTAAGTTGGCATTAAAGGCAGTTGTTATTTAGAGGTACAACACCTCCTGGAAAACTACTTGAAAGGATAAAAGCATTTTGGGGCTTTGGAGATTTGCTTAATACAACTGTTCATAAGTGTAAAATTTAATGTCAAACTAGCCAATTGGTCTCATCTGCATATCAATACAAATCCTAGCAACTACATGGAAACCTAAACTGCTCAAAATTAGGCAGATTCTAGAGCTGTAATAATGTTCCCATTTCAGAATCACACAAGGTGTGTGGTGTATTTTTGTGGGGCAGGGAAATACAGGCAGAAAGGAGGAAGGTAAAGCAAAATGAGTTTTTGGTTTCCATTAGAGTATTGTCACATGCTTGAAATCAGTCATAAAATGGTCTGCCATAATTTCAGTGCATACAACTGAACTATTGTGCAGTACATTGTGTCTCATCTAACTCCTTCAGGTCACATGTTTTTAACCCATTTGTTCAGGAAAACAGAGCTGCCAAGGGGCTTGAATATGCATAAGGTATTAAAATGAATCCTGAATTTGCTATGTGGGTGCACAATAGAGAAAATGATTAGTAATTTTTACAGAAGAAGGGCAGTGCAAGTATGAAGTTGCTATTTTTTGCTCTGAAGTTTTTTTTAAAAAATCTCAAATATTTCTGTAAGGGATGCTGTTGTGAAAGTGCTGTTGTTCACATTTATATCTGTTCTTTCAGTAGTGTACAAGACAGTCAACATATTTAACTCATTAGACTGCCCCCTTCTCAAAGACCAAAACATTGGCTGTAAGTAAGATAAACTTGGATCTATATGAATTTCCAATTTCGCACACACACACACATATATGCAAAGATACATGAATATAAAGGGTTATTAAAATGCAAATTTCTGTTTGGATTTTATTTTATATATTTATATATTTATATAAATTTTATATAATTTTATATATTTTATATATTTATATATTAGCTAGCAGAAAGGTGTTTTTTTTTTTTTTAATTATTATTATTAAAGGGCCTTAATAAGAAGTTAAATCTGCAGTTATAGGAGATGTTGAATACTTAAGTTTACTCATTCTGGCTTCATGTTTTGGAGCTGTTGGGTGGTACAACTCCTTTTGCTTTATACACAGACTGAAACTTGAGTTTTTGAATATATTTTCAGTAAACATGTACAGAGTTTTTTAACTCCAAAGACTTTTTTTTTTAATAGCTGCAGACCAAACCAGGCTTGATAACTTTTTCAAGGTCCTGCTGTGATAGAGCAATGGTATGAAAATAAGCCTTAGTAACAGCGGATAGTTAAATAATATTCAAGGCACTGGCAAATTAGCAGGTGCAGCAAGAATTTTGAGTCAGGGTTTTTGTTCTCCCTCATTCTCCCCCCTGACCCCCCCTTAATTAGCACCCAATTTTTACTCATGCAAAAAAACCCCAACAACTAGTAAGCAATAAAAATGAAAGCCTTGGAATTTGAGCCATCTGGTTTTTTTTTAGATAAAAAGTAGTATCCTTTTTTCAAGTATATAATACCCTTAGGTACTGCAAGAACATGTGCCAACTTCTGTAAATAAAACAAAATTGAAAGAGGAAAAGCAGCCTCTGCTGTATACTAAATGGACAAGCATATTTTACTATCTTGCAAAACTGCAGCTGGTATTGTACCTGTCAGGTACAATAGTCCCTGTCAGGGAACTTTACCTTCATAGATTATTAGAAAGTTAGGGAAATTAGAAATTAGGGAGCTTAAAAGAAGTGACATGTAATATCCAGTGAAAACTATAGAATTTCAAAACACATGCTGCATGTGATATTAGCCACAAAACTACACAGTTATGTTGGGCAGACACAAAAGAATATGATCAAATATTTAATACTTTAATAATTTTTTAATACTCTTAATAGTTTTTAAATATCTTTTGACCAATATGACTGCAACAGCAATACTGTTGCTAGGAGGGAGATGAGGAACCTATGGGAAAAATGTTCTTTAAAATTGCTTTTTATTGAACTTGAAAGTCATGATTTACATGATTTAAACCAAGGTAACTTTTTTTGTTTGTAAGTTACATGCTTTAAAAATAATTTCTTGCATTTATTTGTAGAACATTACTGCACAAACTCAAAGCTGAGTTGATCATACATATTCTTTAGTCAGTTGTACATTTTAAATTCTGTTAAGGCCCACCATTTGACTAGCTGCTTCTAGTTTTTGTCTACTGTAAAATGTCAAAGTAGAGGGAAAACTAATTCGTAGGTCATAATTATTTTATCACTATTGCTTCAGTACTTTTTCACCATTTGTTAGGAACTTGTTTGTAAACATGGTGCCCGTGAGCACACATGCAATTAAAATCAAGCTTTGAACCACTGGCACGAAGAGCTGGGGTGATTTTTCTCAGCCAGTTTTTGTATATTACCTACTTAGTGCCCATTAATAGATTTAATCTTTCTTTAGTCATGGTTAATTTTTTTTAATTGTGAGTGTGTATGTGTGTGTGTGTGTGTGTGTGTGTGTGTTTGAATATGGTTAGGTACAGTGGTATATTCATCTATGAACTTTTAGATTGCAGCAAATGAAATGAAACCCATTTTATAAAGAACATGTGTGTATACTTCCATTTGAGATATTTTTTCACAAAGATCTCTGATAAAAAAATGTGTTACTTGAGGATCCACAGAACTATGGCGTTCCTTATACCCTATGTCTCTTAGAAGTAAGTTAAGTAGCATATGATTGTAAATGTTTGAACTGCTGAGAAATCTGTCATTTATTACTGTACGATTTAGTGGAGAGTACAATGCACTTGGAAGAAAAAAAATGTAGATCTGTCCTACAGTATTTGCCGAACTATGGTTTTTTTTTTGTTGTTGTTGTTCTTTTAAACTGTAATTTACTGCAAAACACCTCTTCCAAATCTTGCTGGAGCAACTTTTCATTGATTTTAACAACCTTTGTCTGTGACTCATATTAACAAAACTGGTTTTTTCTTACTCCTGTCATCCTTATTCCTGGCCTAAGAATGTTGTCTTGTGTAGTGGAAATGTGAATTTTATATTCCTGAACTCTTTTTGCTTTATTGCTCTACAGTTCAACAAAAAATGAAATCCTGATTGCATGGGACACAGTGGTAGAAGCTACATTAACTTCCCAGAAACCAGAATCCACGCAGCATGTTCCAATTTGATATCAGGAAGAATTTCTTCACAGAAAGGGTGTCTAGTAATGGGCTGCCCAGGGAGGTGATGGAGTCACCAGATAATCTCAAAGGTCTAGTCCAACCTAATTGATTCTGTGACTCTGTAATAATCTCAGCAATATACATTGCATATAGTTCAGGGTCAATTGTCTTACAGAACAGAATAAAGAGGACAGTTTATTTTTTAGCTGAAGGTATATGCAAGGAAACTCCTATTATTTGCTTGTAAATATGAACTTATAAGTTAATATAGACTATCGTACAATTTCTTCCTTCTCTAAATACCACAATAAATCTTCCAGTGTTCTACATTTCACTTTTTCTGAAGAATCAGTAAAAAAAGCCCTTTATGAAACATAACTTAACGTAAAAGGTTTTCTTGGTTTCCAAAACCAATGTCTGAATATTTCTGACTATAGAAGTATCCACAGTATCCTCCAGATGGAGAAGATTAGGCATTCATATCTCATCTTTTCCTACTGAATCCAACTTTTGGAAAGAAATTTCATTCTTTCACATTCATCCACATGTGGCTTGATACCTATGTAAATCTCTTCTTAATGTACATGTCAAGAAAGAGCTCAACTAATATTATGAGGTATGGGAAATATTTGTTTCAGGCCATTAAAAAATGTAACCCTTTCTTAACTTAAAAATATGTCTGTGTGTGTGTGTATGCATACACCGATATGTGTATATTCTGTGCACAACTTATGACACAGCTGGGGAAATTTGTCCAGTTTTCAATATGAGCAACGTATGGTCTTTATAAATTGTATAAGAAATATATTGAATAAATAAGTGTTGACTTATGTCATATAAACAAATAAAAGAATTTAAATTAAAAAGATAAATCTATGCATGGGATATAAAGCTGAAAATCTTACTATGCATATTGCTATTTTTGTTCTTGTAAGTGTTTCTAGGTCCTTGAATTTCTTTCAGCTATATAAAAACTGAATTTACTCCCAGAGCTCCACTTCTTAACTAGGGTAGTTTAAAAATGAAACAAGGATTGAGTCAGTTAATTAATTTAAATGAGATTACAAATCAGAAACACATTACGTAATGTTAATTTAATTACCATTTTTTATTTATCTAATTAAAATACTCTGAAGGAAAGTTAACTGTTGTAACAATGGCCAGTTGGTTGACTTGGCAGAGGCTGATAAAAGAGGAGGTGAAGCAGGGAGCCTGCTATGACCCATTGGGCTGTGATGCCACAGACCACCTCACTGCCAGCCCACGCAGCACCACTATTGCCTCAACAAGCCCAGGCATAGGGGTGCTCCTCCAGTGGCAGACATGGGGTTTCACCCAGCCATAGGTGAGCTTCTCTGGGGTGGGAGGGCATGGAGGCATTTGGTGAAATGGGTAAGCTGATGGCTTAATAGCTCTTGCTGTGTCCGCAGTCCCAAGCAAATAATTTT
Organism: Taeniopygia guttata; assembly: GCF_048771995.1. NCBI lineage: Eukaryota > Metazoa > Chordata > Aves > Passeriformes > Estrildidae > Taeniopygia > Taeniopygia guttata. The sequence goes on along the minus strand of NC_133063.1, from coordinate 73,057,243 downwards.
AAACTGAAATGAAAACTTCATAGCCAGCCTAACTTCTGCTGGCTATCCCGACCAGGTCCCAGCAGAAGTGCCTCCAGGGTCTGAGCCCTGAAGGCTTTGCCTGCCTGGGCTAAAGCCTAGGTACCAACACCAACACACAGCTTAGCTTTCTGGGATCAGCAGTCAGCTCTGTTCTTTGCTGCCTTTTTCAGGTAGGTGAAGGTTAGACAGCAGCAAGAACCTTAAAGAACCTTAAAGTCACTCTTACAGCTCGTGGTGTGACACATGGGTGCTGATGACGCCTGGCTGCAAAGGTTCACCACATCCAGCCTTTTGGGTAGCTCCTGCTATTGCACTAGTCTCCTGAGTGGTCCCAACCATGCCTTCTGGGTAACTTCTCTAAGCTGCTCATCTACCACAAGTTATATGAATGTGAACCACAATAAAAACATATTGGACTAGCCCTTTGTGTAGTTACCCAGTGCAATAGCAGAGCTGTCTTGGTAATACAGAAGAAGTTCTTGGAGAATAAGGGTAGCAGAACAACATTTTTAAAAGAAGTCACTGATTCAGTCTTGTTGATGTTTCCAGCCTGGGTGTCATGAATGCATATTGCTAGCTAGTATATACTCTTGGAAAAGATGCAAGGGCAAACATGTTTTTCTCATAGTGAAGCCCTACTTGCTTTTTAAGATGCTGCTTCCTCCTTCTGTGAACTGTGCTGCATACCATATCTCTTCAGGGACATATAATCATGGAATCCTTTATGTTGAAAAAGACCTTTAAAATCTTGAAGTCGAACTGTAAACCTAATATTGACAAGTCCATCATTAAACTATGTTCCTAACTGTCACATCTATAGGTCTGTGAAATGCCTCCAAAGAAGGTGACTTCCTGACTTCCCTGGGTGGCTGTTTCCAATTGCTGGCTACCTTTCGGTGAAGAATTTTTTCCTACTGTCAAAACAAAACTGTCCTTAATGCAACTTGAGGCTGTTTCCTCTTGTAATCCCACCTGGTTACAAATCCCTGTAGAGGGCAATAATGTTCAGCCTCCTTTTCTCCAGGCTAAACAATGTCAGATCCCTCAGAACTCCTCACAGGACTTGTGTTCACCAAACGAATTGGTGGTGGTGAACATTTTATCAGAGGACCTCAGAGAGCCAAAATTTTCTGAAGTATTTGAATTAAGTGAATATCACATCTATGAAGATGTGAAAAATAAATCCCCCGTCAAGCTAACACACTTATGAAAACAACAGTGACATTAGCATTTCCATGTTTATAACAGCCTTTCAGTGGATATTACCCACTTTTCAGTAGATAATGCATTAAACCACTTTTAGCTGTCCTATCACAAGAGTTGGTGTGAATAATGCTATTAAAATGGTACAGATGGTCTCTATTGTCAGATAGAGAAAGACTACACAAAGAACAACATTGCTTTTGCAAAATACAATTGTTACAATTGTTTGGGAAGTTTGTCAAACCAATGAGTTTCTTTGTCAAGGTAAAATAGTGTAGGCAGTAAATGGAAGTTATGTAGTAAAATTAGAGTAATAATAAGTCAAAGTGATGACTTAAAGTACAGGGATGAAATTATTTATCTCTTTGTTTTATGGATTTTTACGGCTCATGTTATTTGCTTTGGAGAAGAGGAAGATGTCTTACTTCTCTTTGCTATGGGTGTTCTGAGAGTCTTTGAGAGATCAAGAATTGATTAGATGGACTGAGATGGAAGACATCCCAAAGTCTATGACACTATGGTTACCTGTGATCTTGTGATTTTCAGGGGTAAAACCATTTGCATCAAGTGATATCAGATGGCAAAGTAATCCTGACAGTCTGGAAGGTAGTTCTGATTCTTATTCATGATAGTGATTCTGTCAGCAGTCAAGTGCTGCGTATGAATGTGAAAGTTTGAGCAACGTCATACATGGTCTGATGATGGCCACATTTCTATGGTCCCTTATCCCTCATACCAAAATCAGAGACTATCAAAGAGCAAGATGTATTTACCTGTTGGTGAATGATTAAATTAGTGTCTATCAGCTGAGATCAGCTGAGGCTGATTAAAGGCTGTCCTCATAGCCTGTGGCAAATAGAAATGTGTTCACTGAAACCACTGAAAAAGTTCATTTGCCTGTGGGCAATCTACTTATTTCCCTAAGATATGGCTTTAGAAAATATTTTTAGATTTTAGCAGATTCTGCTTCTACTTATTTTCAATGCCTTTGATATTATGCTCTAACAGAGAGCCTTAAAACCAAAATTTCTTGTACAAGATGGGGCATCAGGAAGGTATAACAGCTTACTTTTTAAAGAGAGTATCATATCAGCTGAAAAGTGAAAGGTTACTGAGGTGTGCAGTACTAAAAATCCTTCAGGAAGCTGGTGAATGGCAATGTGACTTGTTTGGCTTTGCTGGCATGGGTGTCCTTCCTGCTTGTCAAAGACCATGTGGTTCAAAGGGAGAAAGCCTCTCATCCTTTGCTATATGGTTTTTATAGACACAGCTTTTTAAATTTTCCTCTCCCTTATGAAGCCAAGATATTTCCTAGTGTACCATGGAGAAAATGGAAGCTTATTTTTTCATTTGAAACAGGCCTCAGCTCTCTGTCTTAAATCTGGCTGCACTAAGAGTTACCTGCACTCACAGATGCTCATTGTGATCAACCCCTGGAAATGAAAACATAGGAAAAAAATTAGGTATTAAATATATGTCAGCATCTTGTCTCATCCTGTCATACAATCTCGTAGAAGCAAGAGTAATTTGATATAGAGTTTGAATATTTGGAGAAAGCCATGCTAAATCACGATAAGTTATACATATAGTGCATCAGGGTTACATGATCTGTTAAAAGTAAAGTCTGGCTTGAACCTGTTTCATATAAATTGTTAATCCATTGGGCAATAACTTATCAAAAATAAGTTTTATGAGTCAGCATCAAAAAGAGCAGAGTGGAAGATGTGCTACTGTAGCTGTGAGGTGCACATGAAATCCATTTTTGGGAAATGGTGTGTGTAGACCTTTTGCTCCTATCAACCACTACAACAATAGCAAAAATAAAACTAAGGGAACTTACAGTTGGGAGCTACCTAAATGGAAATTATGTAAAGTTCAGTTTCATTGTGTAACATTTGATTTGTTCCTTGTTGTGTATCTTTTCATCCAGCTTCTAGCTTTGGAAATTGCTTGGGAGTTATTTGCTAGGACAGTTGAATGCAAATCCAGCTAGACAGACAATGAATTTGTTTTATATCTTTCTCCATCTCCCTTTCCTGGAAGAAAGGGCTCATGTTGTTAATTAGCGGTCTTGTACAGACAACAAAGAAAGATTTAAAGTGTATTAGCAAGTGTTTTAGTTTCGTAGCTTCTATGGCTTCCCAAAAATGCCTCTTACTCCCTCTTTTAGAAGAGCATTGCTCCAATGTATCTGTTCATTCAGTGTTCTGTTTATATGAAGTTATTAATATAATTCAATCCTATAATGACCATGATTCTTTTGTACTTTGCAAAGCTATTTGCATCCAATCAAAACAGAAGAGTACTTAGTAATTACTGACATTGGTAAGAGAATTGAATCATCATAGGCCATCTCAAGTCTGTCTTTCATCTTGAGGATCAGATGGCTCTCTGCTTTAACTGCAGTTCCATAGCCTGATGCTCTCATACAGAATAAAAGACCTTGATTTTTCAACTGCATTTAGTGAAGGCTTAGATAAGTTTCTTCCCATATTCTTCTTCAGTAATCCCTTGCTTTCTCAAAATCGCTTTGAGATCTCAAAAAACACAGATTGAGAATCAGTACATAAAAGCCATGATAACTGAGTAGTTACCTAAACCCAAAGCTAAGTCTGACTGGAAAATTATAATAGCCAACTGCTTATACCTATAATTAGAAAATTATTTGCTAAATTTCTTACTATAATAACAATTATTCAAACTGCCATTAATCTTTAAATCCTGAATCCAGAAACTAGAAGTAAAGGTAAATTGCTATGCAAGATTGGAAAAATTACTTCACTTTGTGCTTCTTTTGAGTGAATTTTAACAGAAGAAAACTTCAAAAGTTATTTTCTGGTAGGTCTCATTAATTCTGTTTCAAATCTCTGTGATCCTGAAGCTATGTTGTTCAAGCTTTATTGGGTTTATCTACTACCAAATTGTCAGTTCATTTAGCCCCACATCTGCAATAGTTTTACACTCTGACCATTGCTGTGTAAAATTAATCCTCTCTTATAATTTGAATTTAAATAGTGGTATGTGTGGTTTGCAGACACAACGAATATCTATTAGAGGAATATCTAATTCACACAGGAAAAAGGATGATTCTCCACAAATTGGTCCATATGTGGAGAAATATTAGACTCTTAGCATTTCTTGTAGCTGATTAGGTTTTCAAATTAACTTGATTTAATTATTTTAAGGGAAGTATCATATAATGCAAAGAAGCAGACGTACTGAATGGATGTATATTGTGCTGCACATTAGGGACTTAGGGACTTTACTCTTAGGGACTTCTAAGAGTACTCAGGTGCCAAACCATGGTAAGGGCAGAATCCAGCTCACAGTCCTGCCCTTCATGTTTCCTGCCCAAGGCTGAAGAAGATAGATGAAATTTCATGGGAAATTCCTGTTCATTGTGCATGTTATTGTGTACAATAATGATTTAATCCAATATTGGGAAAGTTAGTTGTGTTTTTTAACACCTTTGGAACTGAGTTTCACATGTGCCTTAGAATTCCAGTAGTCAAGTAGCTAGCCAGATGTGTATATTTTGAGATGCCTGCCATTCAGATCAACTTAGTTGAACCTGAGCTCTGAAAAGTATTTCCATCTCAGTTAAAATCTTCTATAGAATCAATCTTGTGTTACCTTAAAGTGTTTGACCGACAAATGAGTCAAGCAATGTTTATGAAGCTGCAGAATGAGTGGCAACCAAATTCAATGAACTTCTTGTAGCAGGTAGAGGAAATCTCTCAATCTATGATGAGGACTACATCAGCTATAAGAACAAGTAATAGTAATTGAAGGAAAAATATTTGTTGATATAAACTTTTTTTCTTTTCTATATTTTTAATTCTTTAATTTGGGCATTGTAAGCAGCAATGCATTCAACAGCTCTACATCCATCTGGAATTCATTTGGTGGTAGCGGTTTCTATGGTGCTATGATAAAATCTTTTGGTGGTCTTATGCTATTAATAACACTACTACATTTGAGAAAATTGGTATTTTTATTCAGACTCTAAAACAGCTCCAAAACATCCTGTATGTGGGAAAAAATGGTGATACTTCATTTATTCCTCTCTGCATTATTTTTTTTTTATATATCTTTGTTAATTTCTATCATTGGAGCAGGGTTTTGTTGTATTATTGATGTGGGAATACAGCGAAAAGTAGGTGTTTTTAAAATAAACTGTTTTTATTAATAAAGATATAATTTATTATTTAGTGTATTAACATAAAATTACATTATTCTTTTGATTCAGTAGGTGCATGTATGGTGCATGTAGGTGCATGTAGGTGCAAAAGAAAACAGTTTGAAGTCTACACTGAGTTTTGTTAGTTTTTATGTTACATAAATTTAATTTCGCAACAGAAATTCTCACAGACTAAGAACACAAAGACCATATTGTATTTAAACAGACCGTCATAGCCTCATTGCAGTCATGAGTCTGTGGAAGCAATGTAAGCCTTTGTGCTTTAAGGAAAAGCTCAAGGAACAGGCCTCATCACTGCAAGCACCACTAGTTGCCTGATCCAGTGTGTCTTTCTGGTCATTGCCTGAGAAGAGGTTACCTTTGCTTTACTCATTACGCAATATTATATTTGGGGGATGGAGGGAAAAGGAATGAAAAGGTACCCTTGTAAATGTGTTTGCAACTTCAGAATTTAACTGAAAGACTCTCTTGTTATTATTTAGTGATCTACATGTTCTTCTTATTAAGATCATTGCATCTTTCACAATGTTTCTGCATAAAATAGGCTGCAGGGAGAGTGTTTGTTCAATAATGCTTCATATAGAACATCAAGGAAATGACTTTTAAAGAATTAGTTTAGTAGTTAGTAGAGGGCATTAAAAGATTGTGAGATACTTGCAAAACAAATTATTAAAACTTTTCTTTAATTTCTTTATAGATTCTGGACAACCAGGAAGTCCAAGCCACAATGATCCTGCCAAGAATCCACCAGGTAAATATAAGTTCCAGAATATATGCATCTAACATTATTTGAGAACAATGATACTGCTGATAATAGCTAAAGAGAGTTTAATTGCTCTTGCACTGGTAAGTATAATCAGGATAAATTGTGATGCTTTAGTTCCTCTAAACTAGCAGTGCCTTAATTACTGTTTTATCAACATCAATTTTATCTAAGGAGTGTTTCTTTTATCTCACTGTTTTTAGAATTTTCTAAGTGGGGATGGGTAAGGAAGTGGGAGTAAGGAAACAAGATCCCAAATAACTTTATTTTTATTAAAGTCTTCCAATGCTACCAGTTTTCTTTAATCTCAGGCAAAAGAAAATTTACCCATGTTTAAACTCTGTGACAGCTACCAGCTTTTTTACTTTTCATTTTTACTTTATAAATTAAAAATGTGTTAATTTGAAATAATTTTTTTGCATCAGCTCAGAGCAGTCTTTGAACATGTTAATGCATCATGGCTAGTGACACTTGATTTTCCTTTGAGAGGGATGTTAGTGTAAATGTTCCTTTCAAGGATTCTTTTATAATAAAAACACAAGAGAAAATCAAACCCAAGATTTGCCATTCCAGTCTGTTTAGACAAAAGGTTTATTGAATTTTCATGAGACTATCCTTCTAATCAATTGGGCTGTACTAGTCAATCTTGTAAACCTTTGCCATGTTACGAATTTTATCAGACTAAGACAAACAGTTGTGACAGACACACTATCACTTTGTAATGACCAAGGAGTGACACTACCCACTATCATAACATCATATCTTCTCATTTGAGCTCTCAGAAAATGTGTGTATCTGAAACAAGCTGGAACTTTGATCTTCTAATTCAGAAACTATCTATATTCTGACCAGGACATAATTTTGTGTTGCTGGGCTGTTAACATATACATGGATATTTTCTAGATCTGTTACAGCATTAGGATAAACAGTCTGCGTTGTGGTTGTACAGTTTTGTAGTAGGCATATCATCAAAGTATTCTCTGTTTGTGAAATATGTCATGTCTATTGTGTGTGAATATCCAAAAGTGGGAGAACCATCAAAGATTTTTATACAAAAAGTCATATTCCTGTAATATAAACCCCAGATACATATGCTTGGAGATAGCAGATGTATTTTACAGGTAAGAGGGCAGACAAGTCAAATAACATAATTCTAAATTCTAATGCAATTGCTTTTTTTTTTTTTCCTTTAAGGGATTTTGCAGGCTTATTATCAGTTTCGATTGGAGACTTTAATGCTGTTTCTTTCCAAACTGTGTGGAATTTTGAGAGTGAAATTTTATTTTTCTATTAAATACATGCCTAAATTATGTAGAATAGCAAATTAGCATTTGCTCCCAAAGGAGCAAATTTTCTCATAAATAAATATGAAAAACTTCCCTAAGGATAATTACTGTTTTTGAAATTTAGACCATTTAACCGTAGAAAATTTATTTGCTTTTAGAACATCCCTGTAAGTGGAAGAAAAGCCAAATTCATTACCTTACCCCTTGTAATTTTGAAGGATTTTTTTTGTAGCTTCTGGGTTTGGGAAGCTGAAGGCAGGGTCAACTCTCTTCCAACATGTTTTAAAATTCTGCTTTTGAAGTACCATTTAGCATTAGGAGAAGAAAGGTAGCAGTATGTATTTTACTGTTGAGGATCACACCCTGTAGTGAGTCCAGTCTTAAGTACAGTAAGGAGTAATCTTGCTGCCAGTAACAGAGCCTTGGGGGAAGGCAGCAGACAAGCTGCATAGGCTTTCTTGTGGTCAGACTTGTAGGTCAAGATATAATGTTTGACAAACTCCACTGTTTCAGAAGGTGAAGTGACATAGAAAACATAAATCTGAAACATCTTGAAACTTTCTGCTTTAAATATGAGCATTACACTTTCTCGTGATTTGGAGTCACTGAAGCCAGTATTATCCCTTTGTCTGCTGCCAAGCTGGGACAGAAAATAGAAGCTGTGCCTTGGTTCCCTTAAAAGCCTTCATTTAAACAGAGACAGAAGGATAATTGAATGCCATCTCTTGGAGGATGACCTTCTAGCTTTGTTCAGCTTCCCTGTGTAATACTGATTTGGAGTTAAGCTGGCAAGGTCAAAGTGCTGTGGTTTGTGGGACAGCAGAGTACAGGACTTCTGGAGCTGTGCAGGAGAATGAGAAGGAATTGCATGCCATTCAGCTTCTCTGGAAAAAGCACTACTGTCCTATTCTTTCTTACTAAACTTACAATTCTTCTTATTAGAGCCAGACAGTTACTTCTGTCAGCAGCCTGGGGGATATCCACTCTGAGTTCCAGGTCAGGAGTATGTGGACTGGTAGTGCCAGGGAGGGTTGTTCTGCTGTCATGTTTTGTTCTAGCGCCTGTATGTCAAGGAGCCAGGATGTTGGCAAGAGATGTTGCTGTTAGATTTTGGATGCCACCACTTTCACAAAGATACTGCCAAAGAAGAGGATGCTGGAAACTGAGTGGTAGTTGGCAAGCTGTTGGTGTTAAGAGTGTTTTTTTTCTAGGTTTGGCGAGACTGTTGCATTCTTCAGGGTGTCTGGTAATTTGCTGTCCTAACAACAAGTTGGAGAGAGGGTAGAATCACTTGCCAAGCAAAAGAATATGAAGAGCATTTGCTGGAATTCTTTACAATATGTTCCTAAAATACATTGAATATTTTGATAGCCTAATGCAGTGATAAGACCTGTGATATAGGTTGTTGTGAAAGTGGTATGTAGCTTTCGTAGCTACATCGGGGTATCCACCTCTAAGTTTTATTTTTCAATAACTTTGAATTATATATTTTATAAAAAATATTTCTAAATATATATTTGTATTAGCATATTGTTATAAAGGTTGAATCTTGTTTTTCAGAGGGCTGGGTTGTAAATTTTGCTTCCCTACAAGTACTATTAAATAAGTTCCAGAGAGACAGATGAGCATAATTGAACGGAGAGAGGAGAAAAATCTGAACACTACTATTGTCTGCATCAGCCTTCAAATTCCTGATATTTAAGTTTGTTCTGTGCTAGCACAGTCCTAACTATTAAAAGTTTACATTATTTAAAAGACAGACTGGACGTGACAAAGGCCCCGGTGAGGGTGTCTGAACAGATAGAGACTCACCTGATTAGAAGTTTGAAAATACCCATATTTTTGCAGACAAAAACCAAACATCAGCAAGCCACCAAAACCCAAATGCAACTGAAGTAGTTTAGGTGTGTCTTGCTTCTTTGTGCTCATAATGTTCTGAGGTACAGCTGAAGCAGTCTGTCAAAGGTAACCTAGTGTGGCAGTTTCAGTCTAATGCTGCATTATTATTTGCTCTCTGCAAGTTCCATAGGTCTTTTATACAGTTTAAGAAAATCTAAAAAAAGAAGTCTTCACAAGTGCATCTGGAAATATATGCAGTTGTGTGGCAGGATATGTACTGAAGACAGAAGATGTCATCTTTCAGTAAATTAATCTCTTAAGCATAAGAAAATTATGAGGATGAGAAAAAAGAGAAAAATATCTACAACTGTAATTAAGCTAATGATATTGACCCCAACCATAACAATATGGTCTTCAAAGATACAGTTCTCACTAGCCAGTTCTTCTAGGTGAGAATTTTCTGGATTTTGCTTTGCTTTGTTATTCTTTCCCTTTCTGCCTGCTGCCCACAACAACTTGATATTAATAAGGCTTCTTGCTATTTGCCATTGGTTTAAGGTTGCTGCTTGGCAGATTTCATTTATACATCAGCGTTAACACAACTGTGTCCACTTGTACCTGTGTTGCTCAAATCTTTGAAGACAGACTTTTTAAGCAACTAAAACAGGGGTAAGAAATAGTAATATTGATAAACACTGTCTGGATAGGGCAGTGAGGAGATTAAATTTGCTGTAAGCTTGCAACCAGTCTCTCTTTTAATGAATGCCTTCTAGATGTTGGAGCCATTTTTGTCCAGCAATGGGGAATACAAAAGATAGCTTTTCAGAAAGTGCAAAGGTAACCCAGCTATCCTGACACAGATAGGTATGAACCTCTTTGGTGGGGGAAGTTGAGTGAATTCATATTTTTGCTTTTATCCAAGAAGATGAATTCAGAGGTTACTAGAGCTATATTTCCTAGCAAGTGGCAAACACTAGATTTTTTTATTTGTTTGGATTTTTTTTTTTCTTGATGGAATTTGTTTCATTTTAGCTCAGGTTTGAGCTTGTTTGCTAATAAATATTAAATTATTTATATGGGGTAACACTTCTGGATGAGGAGCTAGACAAACTTATCTGCCTGTTTGCCTTTCATTACACCCCATTTTTTTCCTTCTTTCCTTCACAATAACTCAGGATATGTTGTCAGGGAATTTGTCTAGAGATGAAATTCTTAATCTGAATGAGGCATAGGTAGTTGAAACCCCAGTCCCAGCCTCATTGTCCTGGAATAATTTTTACTCTTCTCTTTTCCCAAGAAATTTTATTTTAGGAACCACTTCCAAATAAGACCTGAGTGAAATCATGAAGTTTGTTTTGTTTTGTTTTCAATTAAAGAAGGGGTTACCAAAAAGCGTGCAAGGAGCCTCACCTATCTCTCAATATGCAAATCCCTCTTCCAGCCATAGAGCCCCAAAGTTTTTCCTTGCACTTTCATATGGCCTAGCAGCCATTGGGAGAATAATTTTTTTTAATCAAGCCCTTAGAAGTGTGTAATAAATTTGCCTATATATTTCTGTTTCAGATAGAAGTATTTCTGGTTTAAGTTTTAGAATGTATAGTTTCAGAAACAACCTCTGAAGAGAAATGTGGTCTCAACCTTTGCACCCTCTTGGAAAGGCAAGTGACAAATGTCTTTGAGTTTTGAATGTCTCAGACCACAGATGGTTTCATTACTTTACTCTATTGCAAGCTACCCTCTTGTGGGTGGAGAATTAGCCCCCTAATTAATTGGAATAGAAGAGATATTCCCTGGCCTCATCACTGTAAGCAGCTTTTCTTGTGGAAGCAATGATGTCATAGTAGCAGTATAGGGAATTCAAACAGAATTGTATTTAAATAAACAAATATTCACCTCTTTTTCAGCATGGGAGTAGATATCCTGAAATGCTTGCTGTTTCTCATATGCTTGTAGCTGTGTCTTCTCAGATAGTAATCTTCAAATAAAACAGGTTTGGGTTTGGTCAGATCTTGATTTTCTATGAAGTTCTCCCTTTTCCAAATGCTCTATGAACTAGTAATGTCAGAGGTTGAGAGATGATTCTTTACTTCCCAGCAGGGAGCTGGAAAGGGTCGGGTGGGACATTCTGGGGTCAGTGCCCAGCTGTACTACCTTGGCACTCATAGACCTGTACAGGTAATACAGCCCTGCTTTCCAAAAGAGAGAGTTTTTGACCTTTTGGTTTGGAATTGGGTGTGGGTAATTGCAACTGTCTGCTGGTTTAGGATTACTTTAACATTCTTGTTTGCATTGGCTGTCCTTTTTTATGAAACTGCTGTGTGAATAAATGATGCTGTGATCAATTCTCATGCTGATTCAGATGCTGTTGTGTTCAATGGTGGATGTGATGGTTTTACTTGAAAGCATACCGAGAGAAATAATTTACTAAAAACTCCTATGTTATCAGTTGGAATTCCAGAAACCTGCTTTGGCATCAGAAAATTCCCTTTTTGTATCTACTAGCCCTATAGCTGTTAGAAAGCAGTCCCCTCAACTTTTTCTTAAATCTTGGCTGTAGTTTTGGTACACCCTGAGATCCTCTGGAACCGAAAGCAATATCCGTATGTGTTACTTATCCTTTCTGTTACTTGCTAGGTTTCAGGGCAACTCACTTCTTCAATTCTAGTAATGGATTTCAGAATCTATTAAGCCCACTTCTTCAAATTAAAACACACAGATTACTATTGTTTTGGCTATAATTTTGAGGATGTCAAAAATCTCATTTGTTTCTGAAAATGGCACATTTGGCTTTTTAGTTCCTATTCATGCTATAAGTTCAATGGAGTCAGGGAATGATTTTGCAAGTTTGCTTCCTGTCCCAGTTACAACATTATTGCAACTCTGAGGAAAAAAGAATGCAAACCAAACTGTGGGTATCCTACATTACTGCAGAATGTTGTGTGATAGCAAAAATAGACTAATTCTCTAGGCAGACCTTCAACTGTTTCAATGATATCATTACTGAAATCTTCTTTGTCACTATTTGGCAAATATTATCCACCCATATTGGTCTTTAAGATATTCTGTTTCTGGTACTATTTTTTAGATTCTGGTTTCAATGCATGCAGTAACAAGAAAACAAACTGTATGTCTGCTGACTGTATTTTGACTTATGAACAGCGTGAGACTAATTTTTCATTACCACTTCTGACTGTAGATAGAATCTGTACAAAGCGGTAGCTAGCAGCATCCAGAACATTACCCTGCATAACTTAAAGTTTATGTACAGCTGTATCTTATAAACCAGGCTTATGTTTTCAGCCTTTCATGGTAGCTCCTGATATTGTATGTATTTTTCTTATTGCTAGTAGTCTATTTGCTGTTCTATAATTCCTCTTTTTAAAGATCCAGTAGTAAAAGTATATTAATACAAATTGTTTCCAGCACTGGTTGGGTCCTCACCCTTCTTTTATAAGTTGCTCAAAACCAAGGCAGTATCAATGTGAAAACTATATTTATATTTGTGCCAGGAAACAGTGTTATGGTTAGGTGCTAGCCAATATGCAGCAGAACAAAAACAGGCATTCTGTTCATAAAAATACAATTAAATCAGAAGACATAAAAAGATTGGTTAAAAATTTTCAAAGCTAAACGTCATTTTTAAGCTTTTAAGTAATGTGAGAACAAGCTAGTTAGAGTAATTGTTTCAGGAAACTGAAATTTTTCAGTCAGTTGAAATTTATTTCCTCCCCCGTCCTAAGCCTTTAACTTTTTGCATGGCTAGAACAGTGAAAAGCTATGCTTGTATCTCGTCTCTTCAAGGTGTAGTACAAGGCACAGTGCAGAAATAGAGTGGGAGAGGTGCAAGGACTAGAGCAGTAACTTCTACAGCAATTGGAGGCATTGCTGAAGGTTTCTTCCTTTACTGACTGTGTATGGGAGCTTGATCAGAACTGCTGCTTGGCTTAACCTGTTCATTCATTGTTGATGCCACTGACCTGGTTACTGTGGAATTAAATGGAAACGGTATTTTTCATCAGTGAGTTTTCTTTAAAAAAGGTAAGGAGAGAGAGATTTTATAGTCTCCATGTACAAAAACTAGGAGAAAAATGTAAAAAATCCACTCTTATATATGGGTTTTGGATGTTACTGACTTTTTATACAAGATCTCGCTACAGAAGTTTTGTCAGACATTCTCCTTTTGTAGAGATCAGATTTTTAAGAATAATGACAGTTATTAATATGCATTTCAGAGTGCCATCTCTCAGGGAGGATGAATTTTATTAAATAAAAATACCCAATGCTTTTGTTATGTTTGAATGATAAAGACAGCAAAGTGTTACAATGACCACCATCGAAAGATACAGTAAATTGTGAGGAATACAATAGACATATCAAATGCATTAATGTCCGTACTGAATAGATCAGAAACACACACTAATTTAAGCTTCTTTAACATATTAACATAAATCAAATGGCAATAAAAAAAAAAGTATGTTTTTTTATATGTATACTGTATATACATATGTATGTAGTATGAAGTATGAAGTATACTGTATGAAGTATCTTAATATATTCTACACATATTTTTCTTGCATGAAATGTAATAATGTGAATATAAATGTTAAGTCTTATTCAGTGGTGTGATCAGCTTCATTAGGTAAAAGGCAGTATCTCACAACATATACAGAAAATGTCCTATACTGCTTACCTTCTGCATACAGTTTTGCTGTTTAACCTCTGTCTTAACGTAGACTGTATATTTCCACAACAAATTACAGCATTATAATGGCACAGAATATTTTCCTCTTGTACAGCTGGGAGCCAAGTAACAGTTGTGTAACATGCTCACCACAGATCATCTTCATAACTAGGTGAAACTTTTGAAGTTCACTGGTATTGGACTCTAACATGCACCCAGAGTCAGCATTGGAGTCCACCTTCCCTGTTAGAACATAAAGCTCAGGATGAAGTTGCTCAGTGCTATGACACTGATTGCTTATTTTTGAATTAATTCTTTGATAATAATTTGTCACACTACATAGAGAAAAAATAGCTGCAGTTTCCTTTCTTTCCTTATGCCTACCAAAGAATGTGCATATGTCTGTGGGTGTCATTATTTTTGGCCATTCCAAGACAGGATGAAACCTGGATGAGTCCCATCAGTCAACAATGCATTTTTTTGTGAGGGGATGAGAGATGGTGGTAGCACTAGATTGGCAAAATACTTTTCCTGTTCCCATTTCATTATCACAAGGAGAGAAACATTCTATTGTTCTTTATATTATGTATGTATTCTCAATATTGTCAGTGAGAAAAATTAATAATCCATGAAAGTAGACTGAAGGTTAAACATATATGTCTGAGTATGTATGCATGAACACATGTACACATCTGCATTCTAACATATAAAATTAAACATAGGCTTTTTCTTCTTTTAGTATGAACCTTGGGTCTTGTTCTCACTATAATGATAGCTTGATTAATTTACAGTTGGCTAAAGCTTCACTCAAGTTAGTCTGCCTTGAATGAGAGACTGCTTTGTCATTCAAAGTAGTTGTGCTCAGATAAACAGCAGAGAAGTCCAGTCATGTCTCATTACCAGCTACAGAGCTGGCTGCATGGCTGTACGCTGGCTTTATGCCACACTTCACTTATGAGCCAACTAAAATCAAGAAACCATTTTCTCTTTGGAAATCTCCCTTCCATGCAGCAATTTTAGATTTTTTCCTGCTGGAGGAAATAAGCAGAAAAGGGAAAGCTTGCCATTGCTTGAGGAATTAGTAGCATTCATCCAGCTTGCCTGATCTTAGATTAAAAACCAATAACTGACTAGGAAAGGAAAAGCAAAAATTTACTGTTTTATGTTTTTGTTACATCAGTACACCAAGTTCTGTCAAATAAAGAAGTAAATGTTTCAGAAACTATGTTATGTTTTCATCCACACAAAAAATATGGAGAAACAGTGCAAGAGAATGCAGAAAATTAAAGAGAAAATCTTTCATTTCTTAGACACTGCAGATGAGCTGTCAATATCCAGGTGAAGGGTCGTAAGAAAGGAAAGAGTCATGGATATGGAGAAAATCTGTTTAAAATGAGAGACAGAGAAATATGAAAGGAAGTGAATTAAAAAGGAAGGGAGACCTGAAGAGCTACTAGTGGGAATATAGACGTGCAGGAATAGTGTGTGAAGTGATGTTGACTGTGAGATGAGAAGATGACTGCACTGGCAGAACACTGTTCAGGATGATTCCACAGGCCTGCAGTGCTCTGTACACCTGTGGTGCTTGGTCATGGGGTGGTTCTCAGCTGGGAAAGACTGACATTTTCCTATAGGTCTGACAGCGTAACGGAGATATTTAGGAATGTGCTTGGTCAGATGGGTTCCTATTCTTTCAGTTTATGCTCTCTGGTGCACTGTTTATACCTGCACTGGTAAACAATACCAGGGGCACTGGATGAGGCAGCTCCATGGGACTAATAAGCAGGGAAAACCACTCTTTTTGCCTCTGACCTCTTTTTGACCCTAGAAAGTGAGTAGAGGTGTCTCCAGATATATGAAGGACAGACCTCTCAGGTAAAATGGACTGCTTTTACAGTTACTTTTCTGATTATATTAGCCTTGTTTTTGCTAAATCACTTGAAGATAAAATCAGCAATTTACAAAAGAAATCCAAAGAGACTGGTATCAAACCACTGTTTTCTAAATAAGTAGATAGTCCTGTACTTTCTGTTTATTTGTTTTGTTAGTTAAGACATCTAGAATACTTTTACTCCTTCAAACACCGGGAAGAGAAAATTGACAATTTATTTTCAAAAGAAAAAATCTGTGTTTATTCAGAAAAGAGATTAGGGCAACTACAGTAAGAAATTCTAAGTACACTGTCTCACATGAAAGTAAGTTAAAAAGTAACTTGAAACAGCAATTTGCACCAAGTATAGATCTAAATACTTTTGTTTGTAAATGGTTGTAATTACTGCCTGTAATAACAACCATGATGCTATGGAATCTCAAATTCACTAATACAGCCTTTGCAGTGATTATTGATATGAAGCTTCCACAGAAACATGGGTTTCTTAGCTCTCTTTGCATAAGGTTACTAGTTACACTACTGAGATATGGCTTATCAGCTGCTGTTTCACAGCAATACTCCAACTTATGCCTGAATTTCACAACAGAGAATGTGTATCAAATACATTTATCTTAAAATGAGTAAATACAGGCCAAAAAAATATTCTTTGTTTTCTTAAACATAGGTTTCTAGATACACAATTCAGTGTGTATATAAAACACCCCCCCACATATTAGCTTAGCTGCTTTGTTCAGTTCCTGTTTTTCCTGGAAATAATAGCAAGCCCCTCATCTGCCTCAGAGATAATGATTTAGTAATGCAGGCTCTATTGTAAACTCACAGCAAGGTGAGAATTAAATAAAAATTTATTCAGCAGAAACATATGCAAGGACAGAACTGCTCTATAAGGAAATTGCTTATCTAGCTGACACTGGTTGTAGTTCAATACTGACTTAAAATTTCAAGACTAGTAAAAGAAACAAGTTCTCAGATGCTTATTTTGATGGATAGCTAGGGACTAGGTATATTGCTTGTTAGTTTTCATATACTTTTTAAAAATTGCTCTATTGCAGATCCTTAAGAATTTTTTGTGCCTTTGCCTGAGTTTCAGCTTACATTAGGTTCTGCGATCAGCTTTGGGTACACTTTGATCTGTGTATTATTGTTTTGGGACACTATTAATACCATTGTTAGCTGGTGTTTAAATCTATCTATAGATAGATATTTGTTTATTAATCTTCTCATTATGCTGACTATGGTTTTGTGGTCTTTTTCAGTGTACCTTGAGGACAGTTTTGTGAAATCCGGAGTATTCAATGTGTCAGAACTTGTGAGAGTGTCAAGAAGTAAGTTAACATTTGTGCTTAATTGTTTCCAAAGCCTGCTATAATCAAGTGAAGGCTTTTTCCTTGAACTTTTTTTTCCACAAGATGTAAGATGCATAGGAAATGCCTATAAACATGCACAATTTTGATATATTTTACAGTCCATCTTGCACATGTTTGTAATAAAACAAATGGATCTTCTATCTATTTGATATTTAAAGATGGAATAAATTTGTTACATCTCCTTCTGCACACCTAGTGGTCTGATGTCTTAATAAAATTACTATATGCAGCAAAACCTATGGTTAGACTTAACAGTTTAAAGGATGCCCTATACATCCTTGGGTATTGCAGAAAGATCAGACTATTTTATTTTTTTTTAAATTTGTAGCTCTTAAAATAAAAATCACAGTATGCATATAAAGGATGATCAACAATGTAGGAAATATTTGTGTTTCTTTTAGTCTTAGCATTGGCTGTAACTGAATTTCTAATGACATTGTTTTGTTTTGGCATCAGAGATATTACACACATGAACAGGTAAAAACCTTCATAAAATTAAATATAAAAGTGCAGGTGAAGCTTCGATTGCAAAATGAAAAACAAAAAAGAATACAAGCTCTCTTTTGTTGACATCTAATAATTGTTATAAGAGTATAGCATAAAACATGTCCACATTTTCATTTTGCGTTGCTTCTTGACCCTTTTTTTTCCTCCCTTTACTATCAACACCTATTAAAGTAGTTCTCTCAAGACTTCATTTGGAAGTAGAGAAGAATAGTTGAAAGCTATTAGTTAGAAGCACCCACAGTGATGATACAACATTGTAAAGACTGAATGGTCCAGAAAAATCACTTTTCTGGTGAGTGAGGACAAAGTCAAAGAGGCTTCCAAAATTTCTAAAATGTCTGTCCATATTTAGCACAGGTGTTAATCCCTGCAAGGTCAGGTTCCTTGAGGAATTTAATTTACTTTCTGAGGCTTCAGATGCATGGGTTATTTAATTTTCTGTGGTCAGAAATGAATATTCAACAATTAAAATTATGTTAAATTCTTCAGCAAAATAGTAAGCATTGCAATCCTGCAGTGCTAAGGCATATCCTTTTTTGTGCCTGCTTAAGATATAGTTTTGCTGTTTTAGAAAGCTGAGGATGTGTGAATTATAGCTTTCTTTTTGTTGTCAGATGGTTAAGTAAATTTTAAAGTATAAGGCCATTCAGGTTAAAAAAGAAACAATATTGTAATTATGCTATGAAACTCTGCATTATGGAGCTGTTATACATTATATATGTCTAATAATAAGCATTAAAGGATGTGGTTTCTGTGGGATTTCTTACCATGCATTTGTTTAACCTCAAGCTGCAACAGAGTTGTACTTAAACTGTCAGGAAAAATACAAACCTTCAAATACTTTATACAATGTGCAATTATTCTTTCAAGTGCCAAAGGTAGTTAAAATGCACAATGCACAGACAATGAACAAAGGTAAATACACCACAATATGTAATACATAATTTATTCCTGAATTACCAGAGTCTGTATGGTACACAGACTCTTTAGGGTGGTGAAGGTAACACTGACTGTGTGTATTTGCATGTAGGTGTAGATATGCAAAGCACAACCTATGGCGCAGGGTGAAAGAAAAAGAAGGCAGAAAACCAGGCTTTCAACACAGAAGGCTATTTTTAATACATAAGAGTTAACATTAAGGAAAATGAAATATTGTGTATCTAAGTTTCTTCTTTCAATTTTTTTCAGTTCTTTAATAAATAATACTAGCTGTCCTCATAAACCTGGCCTCATTCATTATAGTGCTTAAGGTTTGTATTATCTTTTCCATATTGGTGATGCCATATTATCTCTTATAAAATAAATGTATTCTATCTGCATAACTGCTAAGTAGAGTACTACAGAAGACAATTTACTTTTTAGATACATAATCATTGATGCAACTTGTCTGTACTTGGTTTCCAGAAGAGGCAGAAAATTAGGTACATGTAGTAACATCTTGACATTTTCCAAGTATTAAAAAAGAAAAGATAGCTAAAAAGATAGAAGATTATCTCTGATTTTGTATGATGTGTGTTTCAGCACCCATAACCCAAGGAAGTGGAGTAAACTTCCCAATTGGAGAGCTTCCAAGCCAGCCATATTACCATGATATGAATTCAGGTGTAAATCTACAGAGATCCTTGTCCTCTCCACCAAGCAGGTAAAATCTTGAAAAAAAGTGCTAATGTGAACCATGTTTAATAGTGTAGGACAAGCAATTCACAAATCTTGTAAACAATCAACTGCTTTGTTAATTTCCTCTGATTTTGTGAGGCTAGCTACTTGTATATGTTGCCATAATCTCCGTACAGACTTGTAAAGTATAAATTTTGTCATTTGAAATGTTGTCATTATTGCCTGTCATCTTGCATGATATTGAAGATGCTGGTAACTTTTTTCAGGGTTTGAAGTGCCCACTCGATCATCTTGCCAGGAGAACAGCTACACATCCCAAAAGTGTTGCTGAGCTGCAGGAAGGGTTAGCACTTGGGAACATGCTGGCAGGGTTCAGAGTGGTTGCAGGCAGAATGGTTGTCTTTCAGGGTTCCCTCTTGGACATTTGTCTTGCAAGATATGTTTGGACAGATACTATTTCCTGTAGAAAAGATGTTAGGACAGGTCTATAAATACAAGTGTTTTCATCCATAACAGCCCAGCTCATGCAACAGTGTTTTATGCCTCACTTTTTCAGGCAGCATTTCCCAACAGAGTGGAAAGAAGGAGGAACATGTGAGATAGTTACAGGTTGATTTTTCTCGAGTCTCCCTTTGCCTGCTACAGGCGATTTAATCTGAGGGACTGACTTCTTCCTTGTTCAACATGCTCCCTTCTCCCATCTCTGAGAAAAAGTCCCATTTCCTCCCTTGGGAGGAGCTGGTGGGCCCACAGATGTAGGGCTGAGACCTCCTCCTGGCTCCCAGATAAAGTACCCTAGGGCCTCTAGGGTCAGACCCCTAGGGCCCCGTGGTTTTCTGAAACTGTCTGCTATACCATGAAATCACAAGCTCTAAAGGAGCTGTCATTGTCCCACATTTCTGCACCTGTCAGTCAGGAAGTGTCTGCACAGTGGGAGAGGATTTAACAGGACTATCAGGGGGCTTAGGTATTCTTCCACCAGCACTTGGTTCTTCTGAGTTATTTTGCTCATGATCCTGTATTTCACTCCATCATATTTTCAGCTTGGCAGTATACCAAATACATTTTAGAAATTGATGGATTAATTAGAATACATGGATTAATTATCACAGTGTAGCAGTAGTAGTTATAGTAGTAGTAGTATTAGTAGTAGTAGTAATAGTAGTAGCAGTAATAATAATAATAATAATAAAAAAATAATAATAGTACCACACCATTAAAACCTTACTCTGGTTTTCTTTGGTAGTCAGTATAACAGTGTCAGTATATATTGCTATGAAGAAACTTCACTTTCCTCCACTGTATTGAAGTTCTGTCTCATTTTATGTAGTGTGACTTGAAATATGGGCCTTTTGTTACTTTTAATTTAACTAGTCATAAATGAAAAGTGTTTGTTTCAGACTAGCCCTCTTTGAAAAGCTTGGGAGTTTGACCTGATGAAATACAGTAAAGTATATTTTTTCCTTCTTAACACATTCACAAAAGTTCCTGTTCTACCTTGGCCTTATTGGTAGCACTTTCCAGAGACTTGCTTCACTTCAGTGTTCCTGCATAGAGTTTAGTACCTTCATGACACAATCTTTCTTTGGTAGGCTACAGGAACTGGTTTATTGGTTGTTCCATGAAATGCTGTGGACTGTTATATTACCCATTCATGCCATCTTTGACATATTGAGTCATGGGAATAACACACGTGCATACCTGCATCATGTACTATTAACATTGCATGTGCAAGTTAATGTAGGTTGTAATAGCCAGGTTTTTTTTGGTTGTTTGGGGTTTAGTAGTCTGAATTACTCTCTATTAAAATATTTGTAGAGATCCAGAGAGTTTATATATCACTACTAGATGAATATTATATTTACTGACAAATCTCACAATTCTTCAACAGCAAAAGACCCAAAACTATCTCCATAGATGAAAATATGGAGCCAAGCCCCACAGGAGACTTCTATCCTTCTCCAAATTCACCAGCTGCAGGAAGTAGGACATGGCATGAAAGAGATCAAGGTGAGTAGCATGGGATTATTTTACCTCGAATTATGCTCAAATATACAATAAATCACAGCCATTTAATTGCTGCAGTAAAATAATGGTTTTTTAGAAGAATCTTTTTTTCTGTGTGGTATATGTATTTGGTTTGGTAAATGTATTTAAAACCAACAGCCAACAGGATATTGTATAAACAACCACGATAAACAACATTATTATTATTTATACTACATTTAATAATAATAATATCTTTTCTATCTGGTGACAGCCTTATTGTTTGAAAATATGTGTGACAAATGAGGTACTTGATATTGTCTATGCTGTGATTGTCCCAATAGAATTTGGAGTCCAGTGCTTTCAAAAATCAAAACATCTCCTTAATATGATTATTACAACATAAGAGTACACCATTTCTGTATTATAATGACAGGGACATTTAATCTCTACCATGTGACTCAGAATAGATTCAATAGGCTCTTTCTGAAGAGCCCACATCTAGCTCTGTGGGACTCTATCTGTAGGCCAAGGGGGTTGGTAAGTGGTGGCATGTTCTGGGTTATTTAAAGCAACAAACATATTTACATGGAGATGAAAGTTGTGGCTATCAAAAGAATGAAATTAATTGTCATAACTCTCTCTGATGTTATCTTGTGATACTTTATAAACCTAGGTGCCAGTACAGTCTCTTCCCTCCCCTTTGTTATGTGACAATGTGTTTAAACTCATATATTTGAACAGTGTTGGTTAATGGATCCTGTGGCTGAGGTACTGCAGCTGTTTGGAGAGGCTGTGACATATAAAGCATAGTATGTGAAAGAGAAATAGAAGAAAAGACATGCAGTTCCTTCCTTTGTGAATCTTTCAATATTTGTCCTCAGTTTTCACATCCAGTGCTGGTCATTGCTCTCAGTTCTTCAGCAACTGAGTGACCCTTTGGTCTTACCTCATTTTTATATTGTTTTAAAGCTCCTTAAAAAAAAAAACAAAAAAAAAAACCCGAAAAAAACCCTAATCAAAAAAACCACAACTTTTTTTTTTTTCCCTGCTAAGTTTCCTCTTTCATCTCCATGTGCAAGGAAGCATGTAACTAGTATTTTATTTAGTTGCCAAACTTTCACGTTTCCATTATAGCGGGTCTCCTTTTAATCTGCTTTCACCTACCTTCTTATCTGTGTTCTTACCATTAGGCTGTCTTCTCACTCAGTGTTAACTAGTTTTTTCCTTCATAATTTCTTTTGTACTTAATTTCTTAGGGAGCCTCTGATACTTATTTTTGACTGTTTGAAGCATTCACTTTTGTATTTTTTAAAAAGAGGCTTGCCTGTGGTTTTACATAGCCTAACTTAAGAAAAGTAAATGGAAGATCTGCCATCCAGAATCTTCCTCCTTATACAACATATTTTTCTTTGTGAATGGTACCTGTTTTGCCATGAAACTTTAATACAATTTTTCGTGAAAGACTGGATCATATCTCAGATTTTTTAATTTCTAGATGAATTATTTGTTGTAGGGAAAGCAGCTCATTCTTCCTCTCTCATGTATCCCCATTTGTGAAATGAAGCAGTTTTGTGCTGCTGTGTGAGCTGTAGGGGCTTCTGAGAAGTGCTTTGCCATATAGACGCCTGAGTGCAAGTCCTGCTGACAGAGCCTTTCACAGGGGATCTCTATAGTTCTCAAGTATCTCAACTGCATTTTAGGTTTGGAATCATTCAGCTTGGAAAGAATTATTTATCATGAACACCGAATTTGTTTGTGTTTGTATGAACTTCACGTTACAGTTATCAGTGGTGAACAATGTTATAATTTAAATTGCTTTAGTGTATTTACAATGAACTTTTACTTAATTTCTGTGTCATTAGGTAGCTAGACTTCTGAAGCGAAACAGCTTCTAATATGTTCCATAAAGCAGGGAACTCCAATATGTGGAAGAAAGAATAAGAAGCTAGACTTAAATCAGTGTGTTTTACTTTGCTTCCTGAAGTTTACGTCCCTCCCTGAATGTCCTGTCCTCCAGCAGTAATGGGCTTAATGAAACTTTACCAGCTCTCCTCTGTCAGAGAGGTTGCCTTCAAGTCACTGTTAGGGATTTTCTTTTTTCCGTCCTTAAGATGTTATTCCATTCCTGCAGAGGCACAGATACAGCACTGTCTGGTGCAAAAACCATTGTACTGAGGGAAATAGAAGCCTTTTGTCCCTAAAAAGTTATATTTGCCTCTGATCACTTTCTGAGATTATTGTGCTGCTGAGAGAACACTATAAGTAGTAACTGCAATGACTACCCTTGGTGCCTGGGCTCAGTGTGAAGGGGTGTGGGGCAGCTCCTGGCATATTTTTTCGGCTGCTAGTTTGATAGATGCTTGATATCATCTTCATGGGACTGATTTCACCTCTCTGGTGACCAGTGGTATGACTCAAAGGAGTGACAGATTAGGTTAAATATTAGAAAAAGGTTCTTCACACACAGGGCGGTTGGAGCAGGCTCTTCAGGGAGCTGGGCACAGCTCCAGTGTGACAGAGTTCAATAAGTGTTTGGACAGTGCTCACACACACATCGGGGCTGCCCTGTGCAGAGCCAGGAGTAGGGGTGTGGTGATCCTTGGTGGGTCCTTTCTAGCTCTCATAACTGATGATTCAATTACTTATATGTATCTGTGTAAAAGTTCCTTTCAGACATAGATGTTTTATCATGATATCGTATTTATGAAAACCTATATTCTGCTTCCATATACCTGCAAACACAAAGATAATATAAGTACATTTTGGAGGTGGTTTTTATGCCAGAGATGTCACTTGTGTTACTTCCCTGTTATCTATGTAAATCTGTGTGCTGTATGAGGTTAGGGATAAATGAAAAAGAAATAAGACTCATGGGATCACATTTGCATTTATCCACTGTCAACAAGAAATGATCATGTAGTCACATCAGACACTGCTTCTTCAGGCAATATCCACAGGTCGTCAGCACCAAAATGCAAATCATATCACAGTACCCAGAAATAAATGTCTCTGGATAACATGTTTATGGGTAAATAGCTTTTCTACCACTCTAATGCAATTCTAACTTTTCTAAGAGAGACATCATCAGGAATAGTGTTGATACTAAAATATACCATTGTTCATTTCAGTTTCATTGTCTCAGTTTTGGACTTGACAGAGAGAGGTTTCTAACTTCTGAAATGAAATAGATTTAGTTTCATCATCACCACAACTAAATGTAAAGTATTTTCATAGAAACTGAAATTACATAGTTTTGAAAAACTCTTTTATCATTAAGGCTTTTCACATCTTTTTTCAACTATTTCTAAAGTAACAGAAATGTCATGAGTATGGTAGTTTGGAACTGGACAGTTGCAATAAAACAATGACATCTGAAACACATTTGAATAAAATATTTAAGATTTCCCTAGGTGTCTGAGAGGCATTCTAATAGTTTTGATAGAG
Organism: Taeniopygia guttata; assembly: GCF_048771995.1. NCBI lineage: Eukaryota > Metazoa > Chordata > Aves > Passeriformes > Estrildidae > Taeniopygia > Taeniopygia guttata. The sequence goes on along the minus strand of NC_133063.1, from coordinate 73,032,434 downwards.
AGAATGAGACAGAAATTAATGGGCAACACAGAAATATACTGAAATTAAAAACAGGACTGAGAAAAAGTTTGGAGTAGGGTGAAACAGGTTAGATCAACCTTCTATTGCTTTGAAAAAAATATTAGAAGTATAAAGTAAGAAGACTTTAGGAGATGAGTGATTTGGTTGTATTCATTAAAGACTTTTAACTTCTCTGTGCAGGCATGCATCATGAGGGTATGGGACATGATTACAGGAGTACTTGTGGTATAGCCAGGATGTAGCATTTGAGAAACTAAGAGAAAGAAATCTAGCCCAGTTACAGTAAAATATTGCTAATACCAGACTCTGCTTTCAGTTGTAAACTCCGACTATCTTTTGCTGTTAACTGTCTTCCTGTCATAGTACTTCCAAAAATGTTTTGATAAGATTTCCAGATGTTGTGCTTTATAGTCTGTTTTGGGGGAGCTGTCTCTTTGAAGTTGTAACTCTGGGCAGAAATAAGCAAGTGTACCCTAAAAATAGTAACTTTATAGATGGCATACACTTGGTAAGAAACAAATCTATGAAGAGTTATGTTACCAATCTGATCTAAAAATATATCCCCCTTCTTATTAACCAAAATTAACATGAAAAATAAGTTTTAATATTTTATTTATTGAAGTTGGATTATTAATCTTTGTAGAAGAAAAGAAAATGTTATGAAGCCATGATACTGTCCTGGAAATTTGCTTCACTGGCTAACATAAAAGTTTGTGACTATTTTAAAAATATATGTAACCACAAGAGTATGTGTAACTGTTTCAAAAACAGATAAAAAAAATGCTGTGGAATTACGGTGTTGTTTTTTATTTTGGAGACATCCAGTCAATGTGGGAAGATTCTGTAGTTTTTGTAATTATTTTTGCTATGTTGAAATGCAAACAATATGCTTCTATTTGTGTGATTTTTTTAAACAAGTTTGAGGTATTCTGGTAGCACAAATAGGCAGGTTTATAACTGCAGATATATCTCCCAAGACTTTTGCTATTCGCCTTTCAAGTAACTAGCTGTCCTCCAAAAATCCTACAGCCGAAGAAAGGGAAAAGTCATGTCTGAAAATGGTGCATTACTTAGAAGTTGAGCCCTAACATGACAATTGGGATTTCAATTGCTGTATCTTCTATCAGATATTGTACAAGTTATTTTTTCTCTCTTGTCACTTGTTTCTTCCAGCTGGATGCCTGAATAACTTCAATAATGTCTGGATCGTGTCTTAAATCTTCACCAGTTAGAAATTAATCTATGTCTAATTTACTGTAGATCTCTCCCAGTCTTCCTTTCTCCATATTGCTGTTACTGAATTCTTTACTATGTTTCTATATTAAACAAAATTTTGAGATCCTGAACTAGATAGATGAGTTTATGAGATAGATGTAAGTTTCTGCCTGGGTAAAACTGATGGATGTTTGGGAAATTTAGAAATTTTATGCAGTAAAAGAAAATAAATTTCCCCTCACAATTTGGAAGAAAGTCTCTACTGACTAGTGCCGTGGCTAAAGAGTATTTAGGATTTAATAGGCTAATAACTGTTGGTGAATATCTTGATTTACTAACTGGTAAGTAAACCAGATGCTTTTCTTCCTTCTTATAAGGAAACAGGAATATCAGAAAAGAGGACAGTGTGCACATCTATGGCCTCCTTTCTGAAAGCTGGATTAAGAAAATTCATTACCATAATTGCTGACAACTTCCATATTTGTCCTTGAGATCTGTTTTACTGTTACAGTGTTACAATACTGTGTACATTGGAAATAAATATAACAGTTTTCATCAATGCACACTGTTCATGACAAAAGTGGAGAGATTCATGTGGATTTCCTTAGTAGTCAGGTGTCTGGAAATACTGAATATCAATATACAATGAACTGAATTTTAATTTTACAGTTTCTTCATCATGTTCATTCTCTTACACCTCACCCACCTCTACCAAAAGTCAAGAGCCAAGATGCCATCATTCCATTAAAACTGAAACAGCTGGACTGCCTTCACCTGTTGCTTGGCCAGCAGCTGTTGGACCCTCCTCTTCTCAGGTCCTAACACCCTTCATTGGATGCTCCTCTTCTGGATATTTGTCCCCTTTTCCTTTCTCCCCATCCATTGGAAACTCCTTCCCCATTGGGGTCCTTCCTGATCACTGTTTCTTTCTTGGGTATTCTTCTCATCAGCTGTCGAGGATGGATGTTCTAATTTCTGAAGTAAGGGAACTAAAAGAGGAAGTAGTTAATGTAGTCTGGGAGTTGAGAACAGTAACAGAACACCTTGGTTTTTTTGGTATCCTGTGTTGGATGGGGTTCAGGATTTTTTCCAGTTCCTGGTGCTCCTTCTGAAGGTTAATGCTTTAGAAACACACTCTCTGAATTGATCTAACAGATCAATTCAGCTTTCAAAGGTTTATCTTGATGAATATCTGTTAAATGTCATTCTGTGTTTTTTTGACATAGTCTGAATTCTCAAAGTCCTTCTATGTCAAAGTATGTTTGAAAACAATTTCTGTCTTGTTTGTAGCTTGTTGCTTCTACCTTTGTATATTTTATTATTTCAAAATACTCTTTCAACAATGTATACACACACATACACATACATTTAATATCTGTGTATCTCTCTATAATACATATAATTTTATAGGTTTTTGCCTAGTATGATAGGATTATTTTCATCACTGTCAATACCTGTCAATCACTGTCAAATACCACTTGATAAATTTTCATAACTTCACATTTGTAAAACGAGAAATACGTTTCACCAAGGCTAACTTCTCAAAGTGTATTTCTAGAGCAAATTTCTGCCCATGGCTTCTGTGAGCCTGTTGGCTGCTATGCCTCTGAAAATACCATCATGGTAAAAAGCAATGGCCTTAAGAAGGAAGAGTTATCTGAAGGTCCTATTTGAGTTCTCCTTGTTGTTCATTGCAGAAAAAGATGTTGGCAGAGTTCAGTGCGTGAACTTTGTTTACATCTTAAAAATAATGTAAAATGTTGGGATAGTTTAAACAAATCCAAGATCAATAAGGAATTGGTTTACTTTTGTTTTCTATAGTGGCAGATTTTCAAGAAAAGCCTCTGGTACCTAGAATAAGTAAAATATTATTTTTATAAAGAAGAAAAGCAATTAAAGCTTGAAAGGCACTAAGTATAGAAAAATAGGTGAAGGATCTCCCAAATGCTTATTTAATGAAAATACAGAGAAAGAAAACATACCATGAACAGGATGGCAAAAATGTTACCTTAGAATGAGTAAGTTGCTTGTACATCAAGAAAATTGACATCCTGCACTATTGAGAACGATGTTAAGTTTATACTGTCTTCAAAAAACAAAGAAACAAAGATGATATCTGTTTTTTTGTATTTAAAGTAGATTTAGACAAATTTACATCTTGTTCATAAGTATCTTCAAGTATTCAGAATAGCAGATGAGGAGGTTTTTCTTTTAGGCAGAGCAGGGACTGACGTTTCCTTCAGCCCATGAACACTTAAGTTTCCAGCTCAATCAAGAGTGTTTAGAAATACAAACAGAAAGACAAATACAGTTGGAGATGCAATAGGAAGCATACAAAAAAGGTTTGCTTTTTTTGTGTAGCTGGAAATGACTGTTACTTACTCAATAAAGTCACTGTAAAAAAAAATCTCATTACAGAATCTTTGTCTTTCATTTTGACAAATATATTGTGGAAAGACCTATTACTTAATGTTTTCTATGTGTGATTAGTGAGGTGAATACAGCCAAGGTCTTTATCTTGATCAATGAAATATGTCAGTGCAAAAAGGAAATTTTTCTTGTATTCATGGCCTTTATCCTGTGATGAATTTTATATCATGGCAACATCCTGTTATCTGGATGGTAGATTTCCTTTGATTTTAATGAGTGATAAAATGAATGTCTTAATGCAAGATTTGTCCCAGGAGCTATTATGTGTAATTTTCTTATTCCAATTTTTCTGAATAAGAGATTTAGTATTTTGAAATTGATCACTTCTTTTAAAAACTGACTATGTGTAAGTCAGCATAATTTGACATATTTGGTGCAGAATATCTTCATTTATGGAAAGAAGAGATATTGTAATTTTTTGGGCACCTCTCTTCATTAATAGATTCTGTGTTTCTGTTTGTACATAGATAAATTTAAAAAGGATTTTTGTACTGCTTTCAAACAATCTGTATCAAACTTGATCAAAGTAATATATTTCAGTTTGACATAATGATTTTGTCTCTATTGAAAACCATTCCCCAGACAGATCAACAATTAATATGGCACAACTCTTAAAATATTCCTGTTACCTGTATAGTATTACCTAATACCTATACCTATTCCTGTTATAGTATAGACCATAATAGTAATAAAAAGATTTTATAATATGAGTGAATCTAAATCAACAAATTCCCTCACATTATTTTATGTCAAATAGCTGTTTAATCTTATTGCATTAGAAACCGGAAATACTTTTGTGACTTTGGCAGTTATGATTACATTATTGATTTATTTTCTGGCCACGGTCCTTGGAGTCCCAGCTGTATATTTTTCCTTGAAGTCTGGATTACTTTCTGTAGGATAACTTAATAAATGACTAAAATGTACTCCAAAGTCTTTATAACTTTTTTTGTTTTTTAGGAACATTTCTCTCGTTCTTCCACAATGCTCTTCTATCACAGCTATATACAGGAATCACACCTCTTAACAGTGATTTATAGAAGATGAAATGCCCATCTATTTCTGAAGTGTGAAGATAAACAAAAAAGTACTGAAGTACCTGAAATACACTGGAGCTATCTAAGGCTTTTGTATGGCAGTGACTTTTTTAGTGATGGTATTTGTTATAGCAACACAGTATTTTTGGTCTGATACCTTCTATCTCTGTTTCCAAAGTCAGCCTCATTACTTGCAGTGCCGGCTCCATGTTTAATAGCAGCTCTGTTAGTCCCAAGTACTTCCCATACAACATCTGACAGGCTGTGTTGTGGTGTTCATCCAACCACTTCTGAGTCTGCATTTGTAGGAAGATGTGAGACAGGAGAGGCTGCAGAGGTGCAGCTAGTCCCACTGTGAAGGGGATGGAGACATTCTCACCTCCTTCCAACAGCAGCACCCCAGAACCCAAGGGTCACCATTATGACGCCTGAAGCTTGGGGGTCTCACAGCAGGACAGTGTTTCTGGTATGAGATGAGGGAGAGGAAAGGTGAGGAAAGCTGGCCAGCTTTATCTAGAAGATCAGTGCATGGGAATAAAAGGTATATTTTCTTCTCACAGGAAACAGTGCAGATATAGTAACATAGTCATGCTGATTATAAACCTCTCCTGGGTGTTTTACTGTTACTTCCTGGTGAGAAGTGGTGAGATGTCTTTTTAAAGGATGAAAATGGAGGATTGCTGCCTACAGCCTTTACAGAACAGTGTACCATAGTTTCAGCCTAATCTTGGTGGGAATAGCCGTAAATTTACATAGACATAATCTTTTCAGTATGGCAGTTAATTACCTGCACATAATAAGATACTGTCAAACCAGTTATGGGATTCGGTCTGTATATCCTGTCCTATAGGTGGACATTTTTTGAAATTATTTTTGGGTGGGGATAGTTTTGGTGCCCACATATTCAATATTAATAATTTGATCTGACCATCATAGCTTTAGTCATCCCTTATTTTATAAATAGCTTTCTGTTAAAATTAAAAAAATATAAAATTATTTTGGGAAATTTTTATGCAGGTTTCCCAATTACTTTAGTTTAAATGTCCATGCACTAGACTATACTTTCCAAAAGCTGGTGCATATAATTTTAACAGGAACTGTACTGAGTTGTTTTGATTTCTGTCCATAAAATAATAGGATAGTCAGTAATGGAAAATTTCAGTTGTCCAGCTTTATACAGCTAATTACAAACACCAGCAAAGTGTGGCCTAGATTAGTTTATAGAGGGACTTGTCTGGGTTTTCCACACTACCTCCCTATATTCCCTCTCCCCAGTATGCTGGGAGGCATAAAGGCAGGTAGCTAAAACCCTTCTGTCTCTTGTTCAAACCCCGTTCTGCTGAGGTAAAGAAAATCTTCAAGCTAAACACAGCCCACAGAATGTTACTGTTGGCAATGGAGTACAGTATTCTGCAAGTTCATGTGGTTAAGGATGAGAAGAATGACATATCTGCTCCATCTAAAGGGTTTTGACTTTTGTGTTTCAGTTGTCTGGAAGTTCTGTATCACTTTCTTCTCTTATAGATATTAATACTTACAGAACAAAGCAAAATAAAATAGTGTAATTTATTATATGACTAATGAAAAAATAAATAATTCTGTTGCTATTGCAATTAATTTACTCGTTTTGCTGTGGCTTTTCTGAATTGCCGTATTGTTTTAGTGTTTTCCTTGACAGCTTTCAATACTGAAAATGGTAGAAATTCTAGTCTAGTTTCTCTTCTTAGGTTTTTCAATACAAATCTCAAAAGATGATACATTGAAATGGTTTATCTGTTGTGAAATGGCATAATAGCACAACAGAGCATTTGATTAGCCTTGGGCATGGTTCCTGATGGGAAAACAGGTGTCACAGTCTGGAAGACTGGATTGTGTAATATCAGAGGTGTGCCTGTGAAAATAACATTGGCGCTAAGTAGGCTGATTTGAAAATGGGAGGTTATCAAAACTTCATACACTGAAATATTCTAATCTAGTATAAAATTTTCACATGTAAAATGGTTTTCCACACTTGATGTAGAAGTAAAATTAAAACTGAGATCAGTTTTTAAAATGTGAAATAAACCAGATCAGTCTTTTAAATGTGAAATGAGCAGCTCTTTCCAAACCTTGACACTGGTCCTAAAGTTCAGAACACCCCCAGATGCTAAGCAGTATGCATGCAGCTGCATAACCCTGTTGTTTCTCTCAAAAGTGAGTACAAAGGCCTTCACCCTGAGAATTTTTAAATGTGTCTCAGAAAACCATTGCACAGAATTGACCATGACTTTTTATTCTGCTTTATTTTGTTGATTTTTCATTCTGGAGAACCTCAATTACCAGAATTTTTCATGGAAGCAAATAAATTTTTAGGAGGCCTTTTCTCTGTTTCAAGATAACACAGTGAAGTGGAATAAGACACCAACAAGTCAAGGATTAGGGCACAGATTTGTAAAAGGAATGAGCTATTTGCAAAGATTTGTCTCTCTTGGGTACAGAACAGGAACTCTAAACCAGTCTTTCTCTGTTACAAACATCAAGTATTTCAGACACCCAGCTGTTCAGGCACATCTCTCTCTCTTTCCTATTTTTTCACATATTCATATAAAAATGTGTCCCCACTCCTTTTCTTCTTTTTGTGGAGAAGATAAATGAATTAAAAGAATTAAAACAATTAATATGTTTTGATTTTCACATATCTTAGTTTCCATCCAGCCGCTCCAGTACAAGTCTTTAGGGCGGATAGCCTAAAGGACAAAGCCTTTTTTCAATGAGGGAGAGGTGGTTGTGATTTAAAGTCACTCAGCTGTCAGTATTCAGCATTAGGTGCCTTATTAAAATGCACAGTTGAGAAATACATAAAGTTTACATTATTAAAGGAAATCATATTGAGTTATCAGAAAATTGGTGTCACATGTGCAAGTGTAAAGCAAAACAAGTTCTCCTGAGCATGGTGTGATTTCTTGTCATTATACAGACATCCAAAGTGAATTCAAAAATTCTACCATAGTTTTCACATGCTTCATGCAAGAGTACCTATCAGATGAGGTGAAGACTGAGGCCAAGCTGGCTGTGGCTTATCTAGTGTATCCTGCTACCAGAAATCATCCTAAGTACTGCCTCTGGGAAAGAGCAATTCATTTAAAACTGTAACGTGGAAGGATGCCTCCTATAGCTTGACAGTGGTGCTATGGACTCCATAGGTTTTGTCCTTCATTATCGTGATATATACTGTAGCTGAATATGGGTTTATCTTAATTTTTCTGGAGGTGATGCTACATTAGTGAGTTGTAAATAAATCTTTACAGATTGTTCTTTGAAAGAATGTACTTTGTAACAAAAGACTTGTAAAACTAAGCAGTAGAAAATATATTAATAAGAAGATTTCTAGAATTAAAAGATTGAAAGATATTTATTATTTGCTTATGGATTCTTCTAGCTCTGCCCATAAGCATCTCTCATAAGCAAGAAAGAGAAGCTGCTGTGCTGTGGTGGTGACCAAGAAAGCAGGTCAGGGTTCCAGAAATAGGCAGGTGGATGTTTAAATTTGCCCTGGGTCACTGTTCAATTCCATCTGAATTCTCCTTACAGGTGGCTTGCCAAGTGCTGTGCCAAGATGACATTTATCCAGGAACTGCCTAGATGGAAAGCTGCTTTAGACTGAGGAAGAGGGTCTTTGCTTTGATGAGGAAATTGCCAAAACTCATGTCTCATTAGTGTTTCCTAAGATTCTTTGGAAGTGAACAACAGTTTAATTAAAGGCTGGTGTAAACATGTTTCTGCACTTTCCCTGCAGCATTTTATCACATTAGAATTGATCAAAATTGTTGCCTTGGGCTGTCTTGAGCAACTATACATCTGGAGCACCATTTGTGCAAGCTGCTGATGAACAGGCTACATATGCTATGTTTCACAGCAGCTCTTCTGCCTTCCTATGTAGGCAGATTTACCTTGTTGGAAGATGAGATGTTCTAACCATCTTTATTTGCATAAGCCCCTTGTACTTTGATGCAATGCTTTAGAATGTATAACATGCTACTTGTTTGAGTGCCTGTGTGCTGTATCTCCAGAGTAATATGAGAGTACAAACAATAGTGATTTGGAACAGCACTGAGAATTTCACATTTGAAAAATATTCTCAGCAGGACAAGACACTGTGTCTGATTAATTTTGACCTTAAAATGACTTTGTCCAAGTGCTTTTGGCATCTTTCTGCTTTTCATTTGTATTTCAGATTTTTTTTTTCCAAAAGCGTGTTTTAGTTTCATTCTCAACGTAATGAGGATTGGAATCTCTTCCTGAAACTTAAAAACAAATAAATAATTTTTCAGCAGCATTGTTGAAGATATGAACTTTTTGGGATATTCAGGCACTCATCAGATGTAGTAGTCAGGATCAAAGTGGAGGGTGGGAATTGCAGGGGATGGTGGAGGGTCACAGGCAACGTCTACTCTGGGTCTTGTGCCAGTGTCTGTTTGTGTCTTGTGCTGCTGTCTGATTGACAGCGGGATGGGGCAAGTTAAAAAAGTGGACTCTCAGTTTCATGTGTCCTGCTCTAAGTTCAGTTCAGAAAACATTGGTCCAATTTGGTCTCAATAAGACATTCATATTTTTCAGGTCTGTCTTAGCAGAATAGAGTGTGCCAATATAAAAGGGTCCAAAATAATTAAAAAAATAACGTGGTCCATGTAGGAAAGTCTGCTGCAATGTGGCCCCTGTCCAGTAAAGTGCTTAAGAAATTGTCCCTGCTTTGAACATGAGTTAGTCCATTGATTTGAAATTGAACCAATTACAATATTGATGTCTGTTCTATAAAAATATTGTAATTATACTTGAAATAATTTGGTGCAAGGTACAACAAATAATGATCAATTTATTTAAACTTTCAGAAAAAATCCAGTATTTTTGCCCTGGGGAACTTCAGTAAGCTTGGTAGAAATCATACATTTGTCCCTACTAGTGTGTTATTTTCATATAGTGAGCTCTAAAGAAATGTTTTTATTGATAAGGAAACTTGCCTAAGGAAGAAGTGACAAGACCATCCTTGAGACATGGAAAATATGAGACAAGTTAAAGTATCCCTTGTTCTTAAGGAGTTTTCATTGTTTCACTATGGTTTTGGGAAGAGTAATGGATAAGTTCTGAAGTAATAAAATAATAAATACCATAAACTGGCATATGCATGGCAATTACCCTACACACCTGAGTGTAGGCGTTCCATTAAAATATAATAAAAATTAAGTGGCTGTTGAAGGAACAGATGATTTGGTGATGTTCTGGGAGCTGAGAAGTGTCTAGGGAAGGTCTAAAAAACATAAAGTTCTTCACTATTTGACTCTTCTGGTATGAAAGAAATGTAGTTTCTGTTTTGCAGGACAAGGACCTGTTAGGACATTATTTTTAATTCTCAAATTTGAAAGCAGTAATTTGAAATTATTTTCTTCACCATAAGGGATTTGGATCATCATACAATATTTGTGCAAGAACAGCAAAAAGAAATATCTTCACTCTATAAAATGATGTGTCCTGAGGCAGGCCTCTAAGCTAATGTTACTGTTACATTGTTTTTTTATTGTAGATATGTCTTCTCCTACAATGAAGAAACCTGAAAAGCCTTTGTTTAGTCCTACTTCTCCCCAGGATTCGTCATCAAGACTGAGCACTTTTCCCCAGCATCACCACCCAGGAATCCCAGGAGTTGCACACAGTGGTGAGGATTATGAAGGAGGAAATAAAAACCTCCTGTTCATTTGCTCTGTTCTCCTTTCCTATAATCAGATTGTGATGCATTTTTGCAGACTTTCTTAGAGACCTAATCCAATTTATACTACTGGTGAAAATAAAAATGGAAAAGTTTGGGATATCCTTGCAGGAGTATTCATTTAGCCGTTCAGGTAATCTGGCTGCTGGAAGTAACTAAAAAGGATTTAGGATTAACTAGTGAATGTAATAAACTGTTCAATGCATGAAGAAACTGACAGAGGAAAAATCCTCCCTGTATTTCATCCTCTCACCTAAATCCCTTTTTTATTATTGCTGCTATCACTATGTTGTATTTAAATACCAGAATAGGCAGGATTTAATACACAAGAGAAGTCACAGCCATGTTATCTATGTGACACAATGAAATAAGTACCAAAGCTTTTTCAAATGCTGAGTCTAAAGAGTCCCAGTTAAGTATTTTCCAACACTTGTTTTCAGAAATCAATAGTAAATCCAAAGTAAAAATTCACTTGAAGTAAGGATGGGATAGGTGAAATGTGACAAAATGCATATGTTGTCTTGAGGGTTTATTAGTAATGGCAGGGAAATTCCAGCATTATGGTCTGTTTAATTTTATAGGTGAGACTGACCATGGTTTTCAGTTGAGAACACAGTCCTCAGAAGTCCCTTCAACATCTCATCATGTTTCCTTGACATAAAACACATATAAAAGTTTTAATTTCTTGAGAAGAGCTGAGTGACTAGAGTAAAACAGATTTGAAAACTTTGGGGTTTTTTCTTTCTTATGCAGTTTTGCTTTGAGAAGTTTCTGTTTGAGTTTTCATCCATGATTTCAAGTGAATGCCTTTAAATTAATGTGTAAGGACTCTTTTCCCTTTAACGTCCCCTTATTTTTTATTACAAAGTGGTCCTGGACTCATTCTGGTTGCTCTGTGTTTTCCACTACTAGCAGATACTCAAGCATATAGAGATAATGGGTAAAATGGAAGGGAAAGATTTATCTTCATTTTTCTATTCTTTTTTGAATAGCTCTGACATGCCAGAGCAGTAATTAGTATTTTGTTTAAATGGAACTTGGTGGAGCTGTCAGTAAAATTAATGTGCTACAAAAAAAACCAAAACCAAACAAACAAAAAAAAACCCCTAAAAATCAAACAAACAAAAACCAAAACAACTTAAGAGTATATCTTTATATTTAATTTAGAGTATAGTTTTAAAATATAATTGAGTGACAATCATAATGTAAACTTTGTTAATGAATTATTTACTTGCTGGGAAACCCCATTTTAATCTTTGTAGACTGTTCTATTATGCTGATAAGCAATGCCCAGAAATATAGGAAGTCCTTTAAAAATTAAGCTGAAGAACCCAGAGATGTGAAATGTGGTCCAGTAGAGCAGTGTTGATATGTTTATGCTGATACAGTAGAGAACCATTAAACAGTGTAAAAATGACCTTGTTTTACAGACCTGATTTGGTATTTTTCCACCAATGAAAATGGAAACCCCTTGTCTCTTCTCCATTTCCATTGAACTAAGCACCTCTTGTTTTAATACACCAAGTATGTGCTCTCTAACTGTATAGTAAGGGTGGAAGGTGTGCTCTTGTGGAGTGTGATAGAAGAAAGCTCTACACTCCCAGACTGACAACTGGGCACCAGAAGGACAATCTGTACTTTCCTTCCTGCATTGTAAGAACATTGTCAGTTTAGACACTTCACATAGTCTTTAGGTAGAAAACTGTGTGTTTGTAAGGGCTGGAAAGAAAGAGAATGAAAATAACAAAAATGGGTAGGCTAGATAATTTTTTTATTAGTCAAAGATAATTTTAGTGGGTGGATTGGTTTTTCAGGCCCTGAAGTTGAATGTTCATTAACATTTTCATAAAGGTCAGCAAATATTTGTGGCAATATTAATGAGTAGATGTTGCTCTGTCCCCATATGAGGCAGGTAGATTGCAATGCCATGAGGAATCCTTGTTTCTTGGGGCTTGGTGATTTTCCTCAGTGTTGAAGTGCTGTAAATAAAAGTGGGGGCTTTATTTAGTATTTGATTTGATTTGTTTGGGCTCCACATGGGAAAAATTCTGTAACTGGAATATCTTTTATGTTGGAGAATGACTTCTGTTTAAAAAAAAAAAAAAGAAAAAAAGGAAAAAACTATGATGGCATAACCCACAAAACCAAAGCTGCACTATTTATGAATTTGAAACCGTTGCACTTTTCATTTCCTGGGATAATGTGAGGGCAGTACCTTTAAGATTTTCAGTAAAAATGCAGAGTGAAATACATTGATTTATAACTGACTTTTTATTTTCTTTGCTGTAACACAGAGGTGAAGAATTTTAGAAGAAACAAGATGCGAAGTAATTTTAATCTTATTTTATCTTCTCCAGTCATCTCAACTAGAACTCCACCTCCACCTTCACCATTGCCATTTCCAGCACAAGCTATTCTCCCTCCTGCCCCATCTAGCTACTTCTCTCATCCAACGATCAGATATCCTCCCCACCTGAACCCTCAGGATACTCTGAAGAACTATGTACCTTCTTACGACCCGTCCAGCCCGCAGACTAGCCAGGTACTGTAAAATTATGTGAACCCTCCAAAACAAATCCTGTGAGGAATATGTGCCTTCTAAGGCATCTAGACTGGTGCCTTGCCAATTCTGGTCTTAAAGAAATCTGGAGCTGCTATATAAATGATACAATCCTGTTCATTGTGATTGAATAAAGGGTGCTGGTTAATCATATTTACTTGCTTTTCCTCTGCCAAGTGTAAGAAAAATACTTTACTGAAAGCCCTGGCCGCAGCAACAGGGCAGGTCCTGGTCCTGCACCCCTCCTGCAGGTTGAGCCACCAGAGGCAAATCTCCCGCTGCCAGGAGTGTGTCGATACACACGCATGTCCAAGTATGAGCATGGACATACAGGTATATTTATAGCCTGCTGATGAAAATAAACTCTTGCAAGTTAGTACTTGCCCTGTTCAATAGGCACTGATATTTCTTTGAATAGTGAGCAAAACACAGACGTACAAATTCTTTTTTCTTCCTTTTGTAGAGAACAGGCCATAGCAGATGCGTTCCTGGCAACTGCATGGGTTCAAAGTTGTATCTGATATTGGAAATCAAAATGTTCTTCATTAGTGAAGTAATTTGTGAAGGACTGTGTGCAAAACTGCTTTCCCAGCCAATGTGATCTGCACTACAGGATAAACTGCAGTTGAGACTTGGTTTGTCAGTAACAAGAATATGTCCAATGTCAGTGTAATGTAATCTTTGCTGCTCAGGCTGTTATTTTTTTGATGCCTTTTCTGAAAGGCTCTTGTGGAGCCCTGTTGCTTTTTCTTTAGCATGTTTTTTGGAAGAGCCTTGGGTATGTAAACTGAAGAGGCAGGTTTTCCTTCTCCTAAGAGTTAGGTTCCTTTGGAAGGCCTTTCTTTACAGGGATGAAGGGGTTGCTATGACAGTATTTTGCTTTGGGCTTAGATTGGTTTTTTTTCACCAATAATGACAGGCTTTGCAGCATTCATTTTGGTTACAGCAGCAATGGAACTTGAGACTGAATCAAAATTTCTCAGTTGAATAAGAGATTTTTACCCTTTGGACTGTGCAGAAGGTCATTGTGGCTATTGTCCCCATGGGCTATTTTCCTGGTTCAGTTGCATGACTTCCTATATGTTTAAGTAACAAAAAAAAAGGAAAAAAGGTGGGTCCATAAAATCAAAATTTACTTTGAAGAAAGAAATTCTGACTATGTGTGTTTTGTTTTTCACAGTATTACTGCAAATTAAACCAAAAACTGAGCACGGAGTATGTTGACTTCAGAATACAAATTATCTGCACATAGATTAAAATTCTTTCAATCCTGTATAGCATTTTTCTGAGACTCAGCTGGGAATGTTGCATGCAGGACCTGATTTTAATTTGTGTAAAATTTCCATGAATAACAAAGTCTAATTAAGACACCCATTAAAAGTCCTTAGCCTTAATTCAGTGCGGAAAATCTCAGAGTTCTGTTGGAATTTTTTTTTCAAACTGATGTCTTAATTAGGCACTATTAAGGGAAAAATTATGCAAATTAAATCAGGCCCTTACTGTTATGCATTTCTTTAATTATTCAGTGCTTGTTTTACTTACATTTTGATTTCTTATATATGTTAAAAGAGCAGATTAGGTGATAATCTCTCTGGATTGTTCCATGTCCTGCTTTGGATCATTACTGAAAAAAACAACATCTAAATGAAGTATATGGCTTTCTTTCAGTTGAGAAATGTGCTGTCTTACGATTTTAACATTGGAGAGTATATTCATTGAGCAGGTTTTATGCTTTCAACTTTCTTCCCACCTCTTTTCCCTTATCTCTGGTTGAAAAAATAGTCTTTTCACCTTAAAAGATTAAATTTTAGTCTGCTGATTTTTTCAGAGTAGCAAACCGAGAAGACTTCATATTTTTGTATATTCCATAGGGAATAACAGATTTAACTAGCCCAAATTTACAACTTTCATCACTTTTCATATCCTTTTTATTAGGGTAATTTTTTTCATTTCATTTAAGGTTTGTTTAGTTCCTGACAAGAGGAGCTAGGGCAAAGGACACAAAATATGCAGTTTCAGTAATCTGCATCATCTATTCACCATAATGTATTATAATTAATCACTATTATTAGTGGAATATTTTAAAAATTTAATTCTTTGAAGTTCTTCTCTGAGATTTGCTGTATGTTAAAGTAGTTGCATGCCTGGTCAAAATATCACTAAATAAAATAATTAATGTTTGGCTGTAAAAAAGTAAAACAGCAGGATTAATTTTTTGCTTAGGAAAAGAAGAAGCAACTGTCTGTGAAGTTTCAGTGACAAAAGGGAATTGTTGTGATACAATAGGATGCTTTGAGCCAAACCAGTTTTTATTTTCTAAATAAAACATGAATTTTTATTAAAATAAATTTAATTATTATAAAATTCAAAACTGCATCTGCAGGAATACCACATCAAATTTAATTATGCTTTCCCACCTCAAAACACTCATTTGTATTTCAAAAGGAGTAATATGATGATAGTTTTAATTTAGCTGTAGAAATAGAAAGGATGGATACTCTGACAGCATTTACCTAAAATGAACTGTTCCTCCTGAATATCTTTCAGTAATACGCTAATTTAGATTGTTACGACAAGCAACTGAGATGCCTTGTACTCCCCACAGCAATTTTGAGATTAATTACATTACTGCTGCACTGATTATAGGGAGACAGTCATGCTATTCAGTGGAATACTTTAAGTAAAATTAGTTCAAGGATATAGAGATTTCATAGGTTCCCATTGGGAAGCACTGAGCAATTTTCTTGACATAATGTTAAATAGTCCAAATTATGTGTGATGAACAGTCAGGAAGTTCAAACAGGCCCTTTGGCTGCAGTGAAAAATGGTTCAACAATGGATGATCCTAAACAAAAGGGAGCTGCTGGTGCCGGTTTCATGAATATCTGCATTTTATCCCCTGCTTAATATGGAGAATAAACAAACAAATGTACTGAACAGAAAGAGATCTTGTTAGATATAGAGCTGGACTTGTCTCAAGCTAGTAGTCTGGTAAATTCCCAGAGTTTTGAGAAGTGTTGTACTTTCCACTGATTTAGAATTTTTGCTAAGCCCTTTTTAGTATATTTATTGCAATGCTTTTCTTCTTGGCTAGGTACTCATGTTACTGGTTAAGATTGTATGTGTGAGAATTGATCTGTATTATGATGGGGTGCAAGTGTCCCTGACTGATACTGATTATTCAATGCAAGTTTCATCAAAAACTAATTGATTGATATGTGTCTAATCCTCCTATGGTGTTTATCCATGTAGAGTGTATTGAGGTTTTCAAAGTTACCACAAATTTCCAGCATGTATTTCCTTTCTGAATGATTCCAGATGGGTGAATCTTTTAATCTTAGAAAATATTACCTCCTCTGTATCTGTGTACACAAGTAGAGACACACACATGCTCTAATCTGCACACACATGAAATTCATTATTACTCAGGAGTGTACGAATCATATACAGTATCAAAATAAGATTTCCAACGAGCCTGAACAAGTAGTCAAACACAATATCATTTGTGTGGCTGAAATCAAAACCAAATCCTCCAAACATAATTCACAGTTGAGTTAAATGGAATAATTTCCTTATGAAGGCGTGGTGAATCAAAGAAAAAGGATCAGCAAGTGTGATAAAGGAAATGTAGTAAAGCAAACAGCTGAAGTGAACATCCTAGTATCAGTAAGAATTATCTTTTTTTCTGACTGAACCAAGTAAACAGAAACAGACAATCTTCCAAACTTTTTGAGTATGTTATTATGAAGGGCACAGTTTACCTGTAACCTTAGCTTGAATGTTGTGATATTTATGATGAAATATGAAGATTTAGTGATATGGTAAAACTACCTGAACTTGATGGGTTAAGTATTGGACTATTTTGTTCTTACAAGAAATGGCTTACATGTGTTATGTACTACAGGCTGAGTGAACTGCTGCATATTTGCAGCACATATGACCGCATATTTGGCTAAAATTCCCGTGTCTGATAAAACATACTTTATTGCAGAGTGGATTACTTTGCAGCTTTATCTTTTAATTGGTTTGATCTTTGTCTGAAGACACAAATATCTGAAGCGCTTGAGAATAATTGTTTCTGGAAGCTGATGAGGCCTGTATTTATTATTTTCCTCCCGTAATTGATTGGGATATTGAACCTTTTGTTCAATGAAAGGCACATTCTTCAGTGATGGCAGGCAGATGCTTTGTCTTACATTCTTCAATATAATAATTACAGTCATTTGGTGTTGATGAGGGGATCTTGTGAGGCTCTCTTTGGGCTGGTCAAAGTGTTTCCTGTTGCTTCTTGGGAGAGTACTAGGAGAATAAGCCAAAACATGCAAAATTGTGTGCATGTGATTTCTTTGGTATAGCTAGGACCTCTTTTATTTGTTGATGTTTAATTATTTTCAGCTACTTGGGCAAGTCTTTCCTTGTAATTTTTAAGAAATTATTGAAGATTAAATAACAATGTGCAATTCTTAATTGTGATTGGGAGGTAAAGATTGAGTCCTAGCTTAACACTATCTACTGACAAGCTGTTTTAAGATTTAATTACAGTGATAAACGATTATTTTGTATTTAATCTGCTCTAAATGCATAAGTATAAATCTTCAGAGTGCATGAAATGCTAGGTGACATAAAGATATCTTTTGAACATTTATCTACAAAGAGAATTCTTTTCCCATGCTCCTGTCACACAAAATTATCCAGGTAAAATTTATCACAGGTAAAATTGTGATTCAGGGTGTAGGACTCCAGACTGTCTTATGAGATCCATGTCTCATTAACAAGCCCGGGATTATTGGGGGACCTTTGTTCAATAAGCAACCTCAAAGCTAGTCAGCAAAGCCTTGGTCTTCAGGAGCAGCATATGACTTTACCACCAAGTTCCGGGAACATGGATTGTTGAAAATCTGCAGTTGCTCTCAGTTTCAGCAGTATTACATCAACATGAAAATTTATACATCAGTTCACCAAATGAATGAGACTTGGGCCTTTCTAGGTCAAAATTGACGCCTTGATTTCTTATAGAAAGCACAGAAGGGATGTTGTCAGCCAAGAACATCAACAGCAGCAACATGTATTTTTCTAAAGCTAATTTTTCAAGCAGACAGGTAGCTGCATGTCATACCACATAAAGCTTTGGTATGGTATTTCAGAGGTCTATATAAGATGAGTTCTCACAATGAGTTACTCAGAGCCTTAACAGGGAAGCTAGGTAGATTAATTCCTCTGAAAAGTGGTAAAGAGGCACTAAAAGAAGGCAAAAGGCATTTCTGTTGCTACTTTAGTGTTTGATAACATAAAGAAAACCTGTGCAGCCTTGATTTGTGAGAAGCAAATGCTTCATGGAGCCCACCAGGGTCAAAGTGCTCTACAGTTCCACTGGTGGTACTCTAGTAATACCATTCCCTTATGTTTAGCAGAGTCTCAAAAGCATCATTATTAGTCAGGTGGATGATAAATTGAAGATATGTGTCTCACACATTTCATGAAACTCACTGCTGTACCATTCAGCTATGTCTGGTGGGAGAATAATAACATGGCCATTCAATTTTTAGAGGTGATAGAGCATTAGGGTGCCCTAAACAAAAGGAGAGAGGAAAATTATAAAAATGGAAGTTATTTCTGGTTTCTTTCAGTTGTAAATTTTCTAAAATATTCATCACTCTCTGTGGGCCCTGCACAACACAATGATGTGGGCTCAAAGACTGAACTTATCAGCTATGATCTCCAGGTTCAGAGATGTGTCTAGCAAACAATTTTTAATGTAAGATATTTGGTATGGGAGCAAAGGACCAAAATATACAAAACTGTATCTCCTATACTTTCATCAACAAAATTAATTCAAGCAACCTTCTCAAAACTACCCTGCCGTAGGGTTTTACAGTAATATTTTTCACCATAATATTGGAACTTTGCCTTTACAAGCAACTGGAATTCTTGAGAGGAAATGGGTGAAATGGGATTTCCAAATGCGTGATATCCAGTTTGACTAAACTGCATTCACTGATTTATCACCTATCTATAATAGGATAACATTGTGAAACAGAGAATTTATATTAAATACCCGTGTTTTGAGAAGCAAATATATTATACTCCAAGAGCAGTAGTTAGATGGAGTAATATAATGTTTTGTTATGTCTTTAAACTTCTTTCTGAAACACCTAGCAAAGTATCATATGTAACTATAGCTAGGACATGCACAGATTAATATAATTTCTGGCCTTTCTTAATTATTTGTTTGAAAGTGATTTGTACTTAAGATTTCAAGGAAAACTGGATTTATTTTATTTGGAATTGAGAAGTATAATTACAATTTTTTAAAAAAAAAGTGCATACGTGAGCATCAAATATAGTTGATAATTTAAGCAATAAATAGTTCATGTGAATTTTTTTATAGATGTGTCAAACTTCTCTTGTGTTTGGTTAGCTCATCTGTAGATGTTAGTAGTTTCTATTTCATTATAGCATCAGAAATAGTTTTTGTAACACTGAAAGTAGTGGACTATATGACAAAACACTGTCCTGAATTGTAATTGAATAACTAAGGTTAAATATGCTGATATTTGGGCATGTATGTGAATAAGTCTGAAAGGAGGTTCATTAATTACTGATTATAAATATGTTCAAAAATCCTACCAGGGAAAAGAGATACATTGACTCATGACTAAGAAAGTCTGTATTCATATCGAGTACAGGTTTCGGTTCAGACTTCAGACCTGAGGATTAAAATAAAATGTGCACAGTGCACATCACCAGATAACAACAGCCTGACATTCTGAGTTGTGCTACAGCTGTGACAGCAAATACACCTTGCCTTTGGCTTTGGGCACATAAATTAATTAAATTGTGGCAATTCAAGATGGTGGAATTAAAAAAGATGAAAATTGTAACAGATCTGAAAATCAAATTCGTGTTCAATCCAAGAGCAGAAAAATATATGTCTGCATAAATAGGGGTTAAATTTCCCAGACCTTCATTATGTTTACTTCTTTTCCTCACAAATTTTCCAATGCACAGCTTGTTTATCTAACACAGCTGCCTCTATGGAATTTGCTTGAGGTTTATGCCTCAGGCATCGCCTCTGTGAATCCATGACACAGACATATTGATGCCCTATTTGATGGTAACAGCTGATTCTTAACCTGCAATGCATTTGTCTGTTAGAGTCCCTTCAGGAAAGCTGGAACTAGAATATTGAATGTGTTTTGTTTAAGGAAAAATTAATTTGTGTTAAATGAAGTACTGTAAGTATTTGCACTTTTAATTCACGTGTCCAAATAGATATGCAGTTTCCATGCTAAAATATCATTTGATATAATTGTAAAGGACAAAAAGAGAATAGGTCACAGAAGTTCTTTCTAGCTATCAGTTTTCAATAAGATTATGAAGGGGCTGTTTCTGACCAAAGGTTTCTCTTTTTGGACTGAAATCTTAAAGTAGCTCAGAGGACTTGAGACACTTGGGAGAGCTGATGTTTATGAGCTTGTACTGCTATAAATTGCACCATCCAAAATCTAGACTTTTATTTCAAAAGCTTTTAGTTTTGTGTTTCCAAAGTTAACTATGGAAGTGTGATTGAGTATAAACTGTGGCAGCAATATCCGTGACAATCTGAAGACGGGGGGTCAAAGCACGATCTGGTTTTTAAGAGTACTTTTATGATCTTAAGCTGCAAACTATTTGTGATAATTTAAATATAAGTTCGGTTAATTTCTCCACTCTTGTTCACTGAATGCAAGGAAAACAAATATGGATGTGTTTTGAAGGCTTCTTATGAGAGATGTTCTAATAGAATTTGTGAAGGTATGAGAGTGCCATTCATAAACTCTGTTTTCAAAAGTAGCACACTTTTGAAAAACACTGAAGTTTAAAGCAAATTTCAAGTGTACAATTTCCATGAAAACCTTTGTCAAAAGGAGGACCTTGGTTTACATCTTAAAGACAGCTTGGTTGTTGAAGAAGAATTGTATTTGTAAACTTCACACCAGGTATGTGCTTTCCTACACCTGGATTGCAATTGCATTTGCGATCTAATGTGCGGAGTGTGAAATCTGGGAACTATAAGAATTACACTTACTAAACTAACAAATTTTCATTGTTTATTACCTAAGAGGTATCTTTTCTGTGAATAGAAGACCTCAGTGTCATTGTATTGCATCTGCACTCACTTTTACATGTGACACAGATATAGAACTTCCACTTAGGAGGAAATATGGGGAATTAAAAAGCAGAAAGAAATGGAGGCACTTACTGTGGGGAATCACAAACTGCATCTACTGAAATCACTGTAAATTCTCTATGGCTGTCAACAAGCACAGGATTTCACCCTCTATTTGGATGGAGTAGGGTGATGTACTGCACTGCTGTTATGTGTCACACAGGGAAGAATTTAATTTAGAAGAAAAAAGGGTGTATTAAGAAAAAGTATAATCTTTTCCCTAATCTTTGTCTGAACCAGGAGTGTTTCCTCATTTGAGTCATGTCCTGGCTGGGATCACTACAGTACAGTATAAGGGGGTACATTTCTTAAATCATCGTGGTCTCCCATGACCTTCTAATTTATTTTAATTTATTCTAATTTATTCCTGTCTGTCTTTGGAGACAGCTGCTTTTGTAAGCTGATTATACTGTCTGTTTAAATCCGTATGGATTCAAAGAATCCTCTTTCTTAGTTTTAATAAAAGTTGGTCATTTTGGTAAGAGATTCTCAGCTACTTTTTTGATGTTAACATACCACATAAGCTAAGTCTCCTAAGGTAGCCTTGTAGTTGCAGGTCCACCTACAAGCTGCCAGATGCAACTGAGAGGTGGTATTCCCTCCAGCAGGCTATGTGGACAGCTGGGCTGCCAGGACAGGAGAGGAGGCTTGCCTCTGCAGGAGACTCCCTAGAAGCATAGTGAAAATCCAGTCCAACTTAGTGAGCACGTCTTCCTGACAAGAGATGTGTCTAGAGAGCAACTTTTTCTTATTAGGAGGGGTAGTTTGCCACTCATAATTAGTGTGGTTTTTTACTGTTATTTTTCATTGTAAGGCTTGTGATTTTAGAGAGGAGAGATAGTCAGCTAACTGCTTAATGTTCCTATGGATACCATATTGGTTTCCATTTGCACTTGTGTTTTCTATTGTTTTCTGCTAATTTAGCTTTAGATTTCCTAAACAACTCTCCCTCGGCTGCATTTGCAAAGTTTAGTAAATTATCCTGCCAGGAAGTTTCTTGTGCTATTAATTTTAAATTTCCTTCTTCTCAATTTCATTCCATTACCCCAGCTATGCATTTCCTGCATTTTCCAAATAATTCCGTCATCTTCTGTGTGTTTATACTTCTCACATACTTGTGGTAATTGTGTCAGTCCCATTATTATTTCATTACCATAGTCATGCTTACCTCCTTTAACCTTTCCTTGAATCAGTTGAATTGTGTCCTTCATCAGTCCATGTCTTTAGGTTATCTTGATTTGACAAGATGCTTCTGATTAAAAGAGTCCCAGTATTTCATGTTTGTATGGCTCTTTTAAAATACTTGCGGCTCATAGAGCACACTATCAATTTAAGACAGAAGTTATCAGCCACTGTTGTAAAAACTATTTACTATATGCTAGTTTTTATTACTAGTTATTTATCCTTGGAGTATTTGCAGTCATGCAGAATGTCTAAGGTATGTTTAAGCACTGCATAAATGTATATTTGCCAGTCAACTTTGCCATATTCAGATGTGCCTACATGTAGAAAGTATCATATTACCTTGATGACCTGTACCTGGCATATGGTTGTATGCAGACAGCCTCTTGTATCTATGAAAGAAGTGTTATTATTTATGCTCTTGACTTGCAAAATTCCCACTATTAAACACTTCTGTGGTTTTAGCGAGTGGCTTTTTGCCAGATGTTATAATGTGTACATTATAGTGCATTGTATCCAAACCCTCTACCCCATTCCCAAATTGTGAATCATTAGTTAGCCTTCCAGTGTGAGTAACCTCTGTGGACAACTGTGGTCAAGTCTTGGTTATCCTCCAAGCCAGAGTGGTATGGCATGTGAAAACAGAGGTTTTACATCAGTTGTTTAGTCTTAATACTTCATACATTAGGGCCTGTGCCTTGTAAGTTTAGTCCTGTTGTCATGGGATTTTAGTTCACAGACACTGCATGAGCAGCAAAAATATTTCAAAACAATCTGATGCATGTGCACCCAGGTAGGAAGAATGCAGAAGAATACTTAGCCAAAAAGTACTGCTACCTGAGATATACTACCTATCTGAAAAAGGACCTGCCTGGTGAAAATACCACATGGAAATACGTAGCCTATTTAGAGCAACACATTCCAAAACACAGGTGCTATGGTGCTGGGCAATTCTGGAAAACCCTAAGATAGGTAGGTTCCTTAAACACAATGTGTATGTTTCACAAGGCATTCTTTTGGTTTTGTTTTGTAGCCTAACAGCAGTGGTCAAGTAGTAGGGAAAGTGCCTGGCCATTTTACTCCAGTTTTGGCACCCTCTCCCCATCACAGTGCGGTGCGACCTGTGACCCTGACCATGACAGATACTAAACCCATCACTACATCCACTGAAGGTGAGGCATCTTCACCTACAGCAACCAGTAAGTATTTCTTTAGGAAACAAAAAATGTCCATCAAAGATTTGATATATTTCAAATTCAGGCCAGAAAAAGGCGTCTTTTCCTACTATTTGACCAAATGGGTGCTCATCATTTTACATGGAGAGCAACCATGATCTGATTGCAAAGCTTTTCCTCCTAAAATTTCAACTGATGGATCATGTTGCATGAACCAAAGTTTGTGACATGACAAGCAAAATGAAAGGGAAAAGCCTGCATATTTGACCACTATTCAAGGAAAAGAAAATGTGTTTTTTCATCTGAGGTGGACATTGTTAAGACATTGAGAAGCACACCCAGACAGTAAGGTTTTACAATGACCCTGAGAGGGAATTCCAAAGAGGGACTGGATAATTTGCTCCTCAATGAACTTTCCTACAGAAATCAAACCTTTTTACAACACTGAATCTGAGCTATGATAATTGCAAGTTAATATAGGTTGTGTCATTTTTAGCAAAAACAACTGTTGTGGCAAAAGAAAATTTTCATTCCTTGTAATTTCTACAAGGGATGGTAGATCCACTGTTTGTACTTGTTTTTTAAAATAGAAAGTAACAAACACTAACTTCAATGTTTTAATCTCTTTTCTACATATAGGATCGTGTTATTTGTCCTATTATCTTCAATGGAATTGCAGTTCTAGAAATAAGGGCAAATATCTAGACTAATTTCTTCCCTTCAGAGTATTCATGATAAGTGGTGCAGAATGTTGCATTTCAACTGTATTCTGAATTTCTGTTTTCCTTGAACTTTTATTTGGATTTGGGATGGCCAGTGTTACCAGTATTTATCAGAGGGGTGAAGATTTTTAGGGGACACTTCCAGATTCTTGGAAAAAAAAAATCTCACCAGTCTTTAAAAGTATTAGTCGCTTCAGGATTTGTAAAAATTAAAATTACTTGTTCTAGACCTACTTAATATTTGAACTTCAAATACAGTCCCTAACTATTGGTCTGTCATTAATGGAGACCATAAACAGTATCCTTTTCAGGTGTTATACCACTTTAAAACTTATCTGAGGAAAAGATGAGACTCAAAGGCATAATATGTAAAGGAGAAAACTGTTTTAAGTATTTTTTAAAAGATAGTAGTAGTAACTTTTGGAGAAACTACTGCTCAAGTATTAAAAATTAAGAAAAAATATATATTCATGGAAGCATTTTGTCTGCCCTTTCAGTTTATTAGTTTTGTTAAGAGCTCTTAAGTATAATAGTTTTGTTAAGAGTATATCTGTAGCCCCACTGGCGATTTGTGGTACAGTTTTTTAGCAGCAATGTAGAAGCTGTTGCTCTAAATGTTTGCACCAGAACAAAAAACTGAGACAACGAAGTACTTGTACAGATTCAAGTATTTGTGGTTTCATTCTACTTTGACATGATTGTGTTTGGCCTACATATCTCTCTTAGATGAGGTCAGGGTTTCTGATAAAAATGGCAAAAAGAACACAGTAAATGCCAGAACGGTTTTGGGATGTTTTCTGGTTATATGACCTTATAATCATCATTATAGAAAAGCATACCTAATCTGTACATTGTCCTACTCCCAAGGGAAATATTTGGATCATATTAACCAATTAAATCATCATCCAGTTTCTTGTGCAACTCATGGTGATTCCTGCTGAACCTTTAGAACATCTTGGCTTAGATAGCTAAATTAAGGCTTCCTTCATGCTTCCATATTAGTTTCCAAGTAAATTCTTGCCACTACAGCGCATAAAAGTAATAATAGAAAAAATCCCTATGTGCAAATTTTATTTGAAGTTGCCATACTGCCTACGAGTTAGTGTATAACACCTCACCAGCTCAGGATGTTATGATGTTCGGAAAACTGTATTAGTCTGGGTTGGTAACTGTAAGAGCATAAAAACATTAAAAAAGATAGCTTGTTGATGATGAAAATAACAATACACTGAGGGATAATGTCCTTATGATATATAAATTATGTATGAATATACATAAACTCTATTATCAGTCAAACTCTATTATCAGTCATAATAGGTTCACCACACTCAATACTGATGTAAACTTAATTGGAAAATAAACATTAAACATACTTTATGGCATATTTTATGTTTATTTGTAGTGATTGACCGATTGATTGGTTCAAAATATATATAGTTATGTATTTATATAACTTGGACAAAAAACTATCATTATTATTCAGTATGATGAAAATAAATTGGCAAATGATTAGCACTGCTTTTCATTCTGAAGCGCTAAGCAGGATTTTTATTAATGAGAAAGAACATCAGGCTTTAATAATATTTATGGAACCCTGTGGCCTCCATCATAGTTTCCTTCAAATGCTTGGTTAATTTGTATGACAATTTTTCAGTAAAGCCTGTTTATTGTATATATAATTTTTTTTAATGAATGCATTTTCTTGGTTTTTTTTTTTTTCCATGTGAACTTAATATTAGAAGGTCAGTTTAGTAAGTATTGTCATCTCGCTTCTCACTGGTATGCTTCTATGTGTCTGTCCAGTTTTAGCAGTTTTGCTACAAAGTCTTTGCTATTTTTCCAGCAAGTTTCCAGGCTGTGACAGATTGCAGTGTGGATATCTACACACTGGGAAGTTGAGTAAGACCACCTAACTAATTTGATAAGTGCCACTAAAAGACATGAAAACATAATGACTTTTAGAAATTACTGGGAGAGACCAGAGAGGAATTTGTCCTACAGGTGAAGGATACATTCTCTGCAGCTAATCCCAGCATCACTTGACATTCTCTTTCTCCTCAGAAATTTAAATCTTCTGAAGTGAGAGAACTATTTTAATAGCTCCCCTCAGAAAAAATTGTTTTCTGATGTATGGTGGAGTTGAATATTTTCTGTCATATTGCACAGCAAGAATTAGCTCCCTCCTTAGGAAAATATTAATCAAATTATATCCCATTACTGCAAAGATTCATTTCATGCCACATAAGTAAACCAGAATTTTTATTCTAATTTATGTTCTTTTACAGTTATTTGGTACTTTCTTGGTAAAAACAGGGCCTTTACAGAAATAAAAATAATGTGATCATGAACATTTTCTCTCAGCTTTGCAATTTCAGTGACTTTAGAGTTGCTTTAGATTGGTATAATGGAATTTAAAAGTAGTGTGATTAGTTAAAATAAATTATAAAATAATTTGAACAAAAATAATCAAAGAAGCTACTATTGTCAAGAGACATCATTATGATTTACACATGCAGCTTCCATTGAAGTTTATAGGAATTTACACATGCCTTTCCAAATTTGGTCCAATATTTCTTTTGCTTTCTCTTAAAGAAAAGCCAAAGACACTTCCTATATATATTGCAAAATCATAACTCTGGATCTCATATTTGTACTGTACCTGCACAAGGTTATAGATATGATAGGTTGGTATTTTTATCAATATGTTCTGTTCTTCCTTAATCAGCCTACACAGCCTCAGGCACATCCCAAGCCAATCGATATGTGGGACTAAGTCCAAGAGACCCATCCTTCCTACACCAGCAACAGGTGGGCAAGTTTCACATAGGTGTAATGCTGTAGAGAAGATTTTGTGATATTACCTTCCTACATGTTGCCACTGGTATCTTGGACTAGCCTGAAATCTTGAGGTTTTCAGTATTTGTCACATGAAGATGATGTTTATTCAAAACAATTTGAATGCTTTAAGAAATATCAGTTTAGCCTATTCTTTCTTTCTTAGATTTGTCCCATCTTAAGGAACTCTTGATATGTTTCTTTCAATATTTTATTTTTCAAGAGTTCATACATTTAATCTTTCATAGGATTTTAGGAAGTAGAATGAGGTATTTAAGAAATAAATACAAATTTCAAAATCAGTTTATAAAAATAAGCAAAACTTTCAAAGCAAAAAATCCAGTTTATTATTTTCGAGTTTTGTTTCCTTTTCCATTAGATGTTTGACACATTTCTTCATTTTAGTTTTAGAAGATTAATTATAAAACCGAATTCTCAAGGCAACACATCATAATTTCTAGTGTAATAGATTTAAATTGGTCTGCTGATTTCAAATGTGCCAAAGCCACATTTTTATTCTAGTTTCTTACATCATTCATGTTTCAAGTAGGATTGTAAATTTCACATCTC
This sequence comes from Taeniopygia guttata, assembly GCF_048771995.1. NCBI lineage: Eukaryota > Metazoa > Chordata > Aves > Passeriformes > Estrildidae > Taeniopygia > Taeniopygia guttata. The sequence goes on along the minus strand of NC_133063.1, from coordinate 73,004,738 downwards.
ATTAATGCGGTAAATTTAATGCAAATGAAATGTTTACCCAAACTGTGAAAATATAGAGCTGAGATTAATCACGGCATACAAATAAATTAGCTGCAGTCAGTAGCAAGGCCATGAACATACAGAAATGGTACATTTCAAAAATAAATTACTTTAAAATTTTAATGTACTTTATGATATGTGTTTGTATTCCTCTTAGATCTTAACAGTATAGGACTTTGAAGTTCACACAAAAGTTACAAGGAGAAAAGCTGAATGTGATAATAAGAAAGAGGGTGTTAAATAGGTAAATAGGGTCTTGGTATTTGTTGTACTGTATTTTTTTCTCAGACTTGTGTTCCTGTCAGCAGCTTATATGCATTTTTTTTTAAATTTTCAGTAAAACTTATAAAAATTCTATATAATTGAGATACAGCTGACCTATGCTTCAGCTGAAACTCCCTATCCAAACCCAATCCCATGGCAAGGAGGCAGTATGTCAATTTTAAAGGTCACCACATGCAGAGTTCAGAGAAAATCATAAAGATGATAATTTTTTCAAAATAGCTGATGCCAACTGTTTTTTAATTGGTAACACTTAAATTCAAACATCTGTACACTTTTATTTTGAAAATATGTAATGACTATTAGTGTTTTTTCCAGCCATTAATTTTGCAATAACTTTTCTGGCATATTGTTTTTTTGGATTTTTTTAACCTTTCAAAGATTTCTTTATTATGAGATATGTTGTAATGACTATGAAATATTTTTTTTCAAGATACACAACATATGATTATTGTTTTTTAAAGCACACGCAACACCTCTCTTTTATGCACAGTGAATATAATTTGTGGAGTTCTTGTGAAGTTTTATATAGTGTTCTTTGAAATGTCTCTGACATCCTGTTAATTTAGGGATGTACAATATATTTTTTCTCCTCTGTATTTCTGGACACAATTTTTTCTGCAGACTGCTCTTGCTTAGGCCTACTCCACCTTCCAAGCTCATTAAATGACTTCTAAATTCTCATCACATGCCAGAAAGTAGCAGAAGCCTATTTAATTTTCTCCTGGCTGAACTTGACATATTCTATTGTCGTCGTCTATTTATTTTTGTCTTTGTGTAGATCAAAATAGATGTAAAAATTTCAGCAGTGTCTTTGGAACATCAAAATGAGAGGGATCTCAAAGGTCTTTGGAATTTACCTGCGTTGTGTCTGGACTCCCTTTCATGGTAAAACATGTGGCCAAGTGGCTTAAAGGGAAGGGGAAACTAAGCTAAATCTCACATACTCTTGAGAAGCAGAAAAATTATTTAATGCTACTATGTTAAACCAATGTTCCCCTTTTTAAAGTGTATTGCTTCATAGTCTCATTATATTAATCCAAGAGCATCAATTGGTGACCAATGAGCCATATAATATATTTTAAAATTATCAGTGCTTTATTGTCTTTCCTCTTAACTAACTATTCTCTTCTAATATATGCAATGGACGTACCTGTGTTCGCCTGAGTGTGTTTGTCTGTATGAATGCCTACAGATGCATAGAAAAGTAAGGAGTAGTATGCACAACTGAAACTATTTGAAAAAACAGAATGCTTAAAGTGTAAAGCTTTTCAGACGGATAAATATGAACATATAAGTATGTATAGGTATGTTTCAATGAATTAGTTACCTTCACTCCATTCTAAAGGTGACATACAGAGATGACAGACTATATATACACACACACATATATATAACCCATAAAGTAAAGTAGAGCATTGAGATTATCTAAACAACTTCAATGGAGCAAAGGTTATCCTTTGGTAAGGCAGAAATGGGATTGATTTACAACGTCCTTTCATTACTTTACAACAATATAAAAGAGACCACTCTTCTTGTAGCAGATTTTAAATGCATTTGCTTTAAAGCAACCTATGATGAATGAAAAGAAAAATCAAGGGGTACATGAAATAAGGCAATGAATCATTTTGTATTAATGGAGAGAATTTTTCAATTAGAAAGCCATTGGTTTTAGTTCCAGAGAGATCTTTTAAACATTCCCCTCTGTAATGCCCAGTGGCTCCTCAAGAATAAATATTGTCACCAGTACTTTTTTACTTAATTGGACGAGTCCTTATGAAGATTCATTTTCTCTGATTATGAGAAATATTAGCAAATACCCTTGAGTAGTTTTTGTTGCTGTTAAAAAGAGCCATTATGTAACTCATTAAATTACAGTAACCACAATAAATTTAAAAGTTACACATGTATTTTGCAACATACACTCACATCGAGTCCTGACAGAGTGGTAGCTTTCTGGAACTTCCAGTAAACCACGTATAGGACAGCATGCCCAAAATACTCACATTTAGATGAGAAGCACTGAAAAAAACTTTGAAAGACAATATATGATAGGGGTAGTGAGAGAATTTGTTGGCTTTTACTGATCTGGATACTGTGAAATTGTGATGTTATATGCATTACTTAGCCTGTAACATTGATAATTAGAAAGACTAGATTTTAATGGGGTATTATAACTATGCAGTCCATTTTCTGATGCACTAGCTGGTGGATCTTCCCATTACTTGCCTTGAAATGCCAGCTATTTCTATGCTGTAGCATAAATAGTTACAAAAAATAACATCTTGCTTCAGCGGCATTTGGAGAGTCATAAATATCATGGCATTTTCTTGTAAAAAATTCATATCGGACCTCCTCTTTCTATTAGAAATTATTAATGACCACTCATTTTTCTTTTTTTGATTTAACATCAGCTTCTGAGAATTGTTGAGTGTTAATAATGTAACTGTAGTAAGAACACCATGGGAGAGAGCAAGGGACATGATAAGAGCTAGTACCTGAATGAGATAATTCTTTTTAATTTTATTGTTGGTCATTGGTGGAAGTATTTTCTGAACCCAAATCTATTGCTCACTGTTCTTTATCTCTGCTGAGAAATATCCTAGCTAAATTAAATAAAAGTTGGACAATCTTTGCAATTATATGGGTGCACCTTCATTCTCCTGCCCCTCATTAATTTGCATTTATAGAAGATTTGTGATTTCTAAGCCTAGACTAGAGGAAATAACCAACAAGCCAACAAACTGAGCAAGGTCAGTCAAATTCTACCTTCTATAAGTGGACACAATTCCTTGCCAGATTCTAGTTGTGTCTGCATTCTTTTGGCTAAGTAACTTTAATGGCAAGATCGTTAGTTCAGTAACAAAGTCTTAATGATCAGGATCCTCATGGTTATGTAATGGGATTTCTTTAGCCTCCTTGTGCCATGGTCCTCCAACTTCATGGATTTATTATGGTATTGAAATGACAAACACCTAGAGTCTGGTTACGTTGTTTCTGGCAATAATGCTAGGATTGCCAGAAATACTAGTCATATACTTTGCCTGTGTAAATAGTTTAAAAAGATGGATGGATGGATGGGTGGATGGATGGATGGGTGGATGGATGGATGGATACATAGACAGTTCTATTTATTGCAAGTGCAGATGAATGGTATCACAAAAAAATAAGGTTTCTGTTGGAATGAATAACTGCAAGGTTTTTGTTCTTGACCATTTAATTTTAGTGCACCTCTGGGCCTCGTATGGATAATTCTATTTTAAATTAGAAAACATAAATAAATGGAATAGCTATTAAGGTTGTTAACAATAGTCTCTAGAACTTTCACCATGTTAACTAATGCTGGTGCAATTGCTGAGGACTTAATGAATGTTTCGAATTTTTGCACTGATAAACTCAGTGTCATGGTTTTCACTAAAGCTTGCACTTTCTGGGTATGGTATGTTGCATTCATGATTTTCACACAGATTTTAAAATTATGAGTGAGACCTTTCCAATATACATAGTAATAATGTCTCCAAAATTATCAGAAAACTGTAGATAGCTTTCTATTTCCTACAAATACCTTCCTGTCTCTTCAGTAGAAATTTCTTCTTGCCAGATGCATCCTTTAGTTACTGAGCTGCACAGTTCAAAATGTAGTTCTCTTTGTACTATTAATCATGGAAATTGTCCACTGTCCCCTGAACACAGAGTATTTGTTTACAAAATGTTTTGAGTGGATGTTACTTTTACGTTCAGCAGCAGTCTGAAAGAAGAACACAGGCGGACTCCTAAAGAGAACTTGTCAGTAAAGTCAGGAAACAGGTTATCAACACTTAGCCTGTTCTTATTGTGTCCCTTATCATAATTGACAGTTTGACGTAAAACTGGGTCACATGATTGCCAGGGAGGTATGTAAATGGCTAAGAGGTCACCTTTCACATAAGCTTGCTGGAAAGGAAACACATTTAAAGGAAGTTTCAGTCAGAACAATGACAATATGCAAATGTTAAGTTTTATGGGCTTTTCTCAACTAACAGAAGCTATAGCAGTCTCCTATCACACTTTCCAAAATACAATCCTTCTTGCACTAGCTATTGCAGAAACTTGAAATGAATGTTAGTCTTAGCCATTCCTTGGATACAAGACTACAAAATCTGCTTAAATACTAATGCCTTAAAATCATTCATACTATGATTAAAGATTGAGCTGTTGGGCTGTGGGTTTTTAATGTATGTGTGATTTGCATACTTAAAACACTGCAGGATGGTTGTGCTTGCAAGGTGATGTTTAAACTGTGAAGACAGCTATAGTAAAATCTAGCACTTGGGTAGAACTTCACATCAATATGTCTCACAGCTCTGGAAAGTGCAAAACAAAATCAATTTCCTGGCATTTTACAGAGCAGAAGCAGTCAGTCTACTGCTTTGCTTATCTCCTGTGTCCACCTCCAAGCTTGTGTTCCCTTCCTGTAAAATGTCTGAGGTGAATGAGGGAGTTGCTGCCTCCCAGGAGAAACACATGCAGTGGGCCTTGTGCCCTCAGCTGCTTCATGGCTGCAGCAGAGGGGATGTATCACAAGCATAAGGGCAGAGCCTAAGATCCAGGACTAGGAAAGTGCCTGGGCTATCTGTGAGGATTCCTCATCTCCTGCAAGGCTGAGAATTCTTTTCTGCTTCATAATATAAACTTGTCCTCTTGTGGTTAAATGAGAGATAAATAAGAAAATCATTGATAGTGTTTTGAGGATGGAAGATGTTATGGTAGTGAGGTTCCTATGGCTTGCTCTCCTAAAAATCCACACAACTGTTGACTGAAGGTCACGTCTTTTCAACAGCCTTCTAGGGAAGACTTTTCACCATGTCATATGTCAAGTCAGCTGATTTATTTTTCATTCATAACCTACATTTGAGGCAATTAGTAATATTTTCAGCAGTTATTAGATATATCCTGGGGACCATTTCTTATGTCTCTCAACTGAGGAATGTAAGTTTTCTTAAGTAGTTTCCTGCCTCTCCTCTTCACATATCCTGCAGAGAAACACTTTTAGGATAGCTTATAGTGGGTAGCAGTGACTGTGCCTTCTCCTCTCCAGCTAACACTGTGGCTTGATTTTAGAGGTACCTAGGTTACTCTGAGGAGAATAACTAGACAGGAAGCTTTCAGTCTTACTCCACATGACATACAGCGCTTAAAATACTGTAGTGAAGTACCTTATGTCCTTCCAAAGCTTGGTACTCATGTCAGGTCTGTGCACCCAATCTTTCCATCTGGGCTATGTGGACATCCTCCCGCAGCACCCTCCCACTGCTGCTGTGAACAGGCTTCTTCCATTAAAAGGAGCCCAGGCTTACAGAGCTCTATTAAATTCTACAGTATTTTTACCCAGAAGCCACTCAACACATGCAATGGATTCAGATGCAGACTTTGGAAGTGATATTTCTATGTCTTAGACATGCAGAGATCTTTCAATAAGAGTGATTTGGGAAAGGAAGATTGTGAGAGAGATTTAAAAAAAGTAAAAATTCCGGCTGGTCAATTTTTCAAGACAATCAGGCAGCTATGTGAGCCTACTGAGGAATGTGGAGCAGCAGTTTTTTACATTGAGAAGGTGTATTTCAGTACAACTAGTACAGCCCTGGGCTTGTCACAGAGCCAGCTGTCATGCAAACCTGCACACCTCCGCGGTGTTGTCAGTACTGCAAGTACGGCACAACTGGTGCAGTGAATAGCAATACAGTACTAACTGTGAGTCTCGTGGAGCATGAACCTTCATATAAATGCGCATGTATGTGCATGCCTACAGATTAGGTGTAAAATGCACGTGATGCATTATTATCTTCTCACTATTTGGCTGTATGTGAATTGAGGTACATGGGACTGTATATATTAAGCAGCATGCCATTACTAACATTTATGAAACATGTTTCAAAAACTTTATGGTGGTTTCTTAATGATAAATTTAACACAACATCTGTATGTGTGGAAAGTTTTCATACAGACTGTGGGAAGAATACAATGATATAGTGCAGAAGCTATTTACTAAAATGCAATATATCAGTCTCTTACTGTTTTCCCTAAATGGCAAATGCAATTAGGCTCTATATAACAAGCTAAGTGCTTGCCAGATTTTTGATTCAGACCTAAGTGAATATAATAATTTGGTAATGCTAAGTTTGTTATTTTAATATATTTATAATGGTTCTAATCAGCCAAAGGGTGTTTATTCATATATTTTATATTTTGCTAAGAAGTGAAAAAGGGGGATGGGTGGGAGGGTTTAATCTTTCAGTCTTTTGTTTCAGATACAAGTGAGTTTTTATAGCTAAATTAAGAAGCTCTGAAAAATGCATTTGTAGTGAAGATGATGACATCCTTAAGGATAATAACAGAAATATGTCTACTGTACATTGAGTAACTGGGCTGACATATTTTATTATGTTTTCATTATTAAAAGCAAGCTCAGGATCCTGTTTTATGTAGTGACTGTATCAAATGTTTACTGACCCATTTCTTTAAACATGTTTAATATATTATTCACAGTTACCTCTAACTTTTTAACTGCATGTTTCCTTTTCTGGTTAATTTCATGTGGTTTAGTCATGCTTTTAATGGCCTTTAGAAGGTCCCTTGGAGTTCTTTAGATAACAAACAAGAAACAATCCCTATGAAAACATCAAAGACTAACATTTCCATTTCTCAGACCTTAACAGCAGGAAGCTTATTAGTCTAACAGCCAGACAGGGTCAGGTTTGCAATATTGTCTTGTCCTCAGCATTTGTATTTTTCAGGAAAAGACTGCAATAAATTGTGCTCCTGTGAAAATAGTTTATTGTAGTTTGTTTGCTGTAGCTTGTGCTATCTCAAGAATGTGAACATGGATAGAGAAAACTAAAATGCATTGAATGCAATTAAACTCAAAACCATTATCTTCAGAGTGTCTAATCATATATAATAGTACAGCAATTTATATAAACATGACAACATAGAGGATAAAATGTGTATTTTCTTCAGAAGCCAGATAAACTCACTTTCTTAACCTTAATAATATGCAGCATGTATTTTCAATAAATCTGCTAACACTATTGGGCAGATGTTAAATAAGCAGAGCTGCTGAGGGTTGCTTGAACAATCTGTGAAGGCAGAACTGATGATTTGAGGATCTGTGAAGAATTTGTTTCAGCTAATATTAGTTCATTTGTCATTATATTAAAATGCAGTAAAGTATTTTAAATTCTACTTTTCTGAGTCTGAACATGATTAGATTATTTTATCACCTCTTGCTAAGTAATACGACTTCCAGTAACACTAGATTAATAAACTTCAGTTACACAATATCTTTTCTCTTCTTAAATAGCAAGATAACAATATACAATTTGTTTAATTTTAGAAAACTCTCTATAAATTGCATGTCTTCTATATTTATCAAAAAGCATGCTAGAAGATATTGATTATATTTTACTTTACTAAATAAACATTATATAGAGCACTGCTTAAAAAGCCAGCATAATTATTTCCTTTCTTAAAGTATCACACTATTTATTATTAACATTTCCTTTTATTCCAGCTCAGTTTGTAATCTAATAATGACTAATTGTTATGTGCTACACACTAGTTACTCTTTTATGCTTTATTAATAGAGTATCATATTTAAGTGGCATTATATTAAACAAGTCTATAGGCATTTATTTCTCAAAATAAGTTATTTTTCTTTGTTTTGTTTTTTAAAGTTACTTATTGGGAAAGTAAGACTTTTGCCATGTACAGTACTAGTTTGCATGCATTCATTTAAATACTAAAAACTGTAGTATGCTCAATCCATATCTGACTGCTAGGTTTCAATTGACAGCTGAGAATTTGTGACTGGACCATGAATCAAAACGGCAGGCATTTATACCCCAGTGCCAGTGAGGATACATTGGGAATTACTTGGCAAAGGTAACATTTTAATTATTTCCACCCCTACACTGCCTCTAAAAAAGTTGTATACAGCGACTATATCTGTTTAGCGGGCCTCCAGAGGTATATGTGACAGCATTGTGGTCAAAATACGCGTGTAACATTTCTCCTAAATGCATTCAGGTTATCTTTCATGTAAGTTGACTTTAGATGATCCCTTAATGAAATAACATCATGCTGTCCAATGCGAAGGGTTTGTGAGTTGAAGGAAATACTGATCTTAGGCTTTAAATATGTCATTGCTCTCATATTTTTGGGACCTGATTGGTTAACATAAAGAAAACAGTGCTGTTAGGGGTATAGATGAGTATAATAATAAATTGCTGAGGTGATGGTTGGTTTTGGGTAAAGAATAACTATATTATTCATAGAGACATTTCTTACCAATTGGCTGGTGTAGTTTTAGGTCATTAAAATATATGTGAAGGTAAGATATAAACCATCTTATTTTTCAACTAGATAATGGAAAAATTAGGAACGATTTACAAAAAAAGTGTTTATTTTGCTATGATCCCACCCTTTCCTCCCCCCCACCAAATAAACCAAACAATAAACTCCATTAACATTTGATATATTATTAATTTATTAGATTTTACATCTCTTGGTATAAAGTGGATTATGGTAACAACAGAGGTTGTATGTTAATCTAAATAGGCAGATAAACTAATCAACATAATTTTGATACTTCAGTTTTCATCTTTGTCGTGCACAGGATTATCTGCAGCACTTAAAACTCAATGAGGGTTGTCCATGTAAATCTTGTAGGTTGGGAGTCTATCAGATGAAGCATTAGACACTCACTCATGAAATAATTTAAAATATTTTATATAAATTTCTGAAAATTGAAAATGAAATTTTTTAATGAAAATATATGTTTTTGTGAATAGCTAGTGTAAGTATGTGTGTGAGTGTAATTTATATGTACTATATACAAATTTCCTTTTGATGCATTGTACTGATAGTGCTATGGATTACTAGAAGTTTTGGGACTTTTGAGTATAAGCTTGGAAGGGAAATTACTGAATTTGAAAATTTGTGCCATTTACAAATCTGAAGTTTAATTTCTTTTTTTTTTTTCCCTTTTTTTATTTTATAATTTTTATGAAACAATGTTTTATATATGGAAGAATTGTGGTGGTAAAATAAGGCCTTGTCATTTCTTTCCTTACATATTAGAGAGTACAATGGAAAATTAGCTAATGGATTCACCTCATCTCCTCAAGGGCTGTGATTCACATTACAAATCCCCATCATGCAGTAATTGCCAGAGTTTTCGATGTACTGCCAGGAGTGAATCCAAACTGAGCTTTTATAGCACAGAGGGGATGATATATTTTCCCACTACAGAGTGACATTTTTCAGGGCATTGACAGGCATTAGAAAATGACATCACACCAACCTATCTAGGAACATCCTCACACAGATTTAATCATTTGTCACTTGAGCACCCCTTAAAGCACTGCCCTTATACTGATAGAAGCACTGGCCTAGTGTTTGGTGAATTCTGTTTTTCAGTACCATCATACAACACCCTAGGCATAAATTGTGAAAAGAAAGGAAAAGAGGGGGAAAACATTTCTGTGCGATGATCAAGAGAACTTTAGTGGTGAATGAAGGCCTGCTCCACAATTCATTCACTATTACAGACCACACTGCTTTGCAGACCACTCCCAGAACGCTGCCTGCCACTGTGGCCCTACCAACAAACACAAGCACTGCCAGAAGAGCTTGGGTACACATTCTACTATGGGTATTTCCTTAGAGGCCCAGGTTATGCCACTTGTTCTTGGATTATGTACAGCCTAGAAGGACAAGGAAATAAACAGTTTTGTCTAAGCAGATTGCTTTTAGTTGTTGGGTTTTTAAATATGGCATTCTTCAAATCCCACAGAAATGAGGACCTAAGAAGAGAAATTATATCTGCACAGGCTAAGGAGCAGTGAGCCTTTCTAACACTAAAACTAATGTTAAAAACCAAGAATTTGATGCAAAAGTAATTGTCACATGTTGGCAAAGAAATATGTCCCAATCCAAACAATTTTCTGCAACTCCAAATGGTTTGATAAATGCTTGATTATGTGCTTGATATATGCTTGATTATCCTTAAATCTGCAGAGGTCAGTTTGATTGTACTCAACCTTACCTTTTACATCAGGCTTTTGTGGTTAAGTGTACTGATTTTTCAGAAGGGTTATTGACCTCAGACAAGTGAAAAAGTTGGCAGTCCCTCAGTGCTAGCTGCCCTGTCTCTACAGATACTAGGTAGCAGATATGGTCAGGTTGAAAGCTTTGTCATCGAGCATTGTTGGTGAGCCACACCGTGGAAGTTTGGGGAAAGTGAATGACAAAAACCTTCTGTTATTTCTGCGTGTCTTTGTCTTATTAATAATTGTCTGTCCCACCTCATGGTAGGTACAATACATAGATTTCAATTTTTTTTTTTGTTTTGCTTCATTTCCTTAGAAAATTATGTATCTGTTGGCATTTAAAAATTCAGGTATAAGACAGTAGTGGTCTGCATGCAAATGCTGAAATTTGCAGAAAAAAAGAGAATATGAATAACACTAAACAAAAAAGGACCAACAAGCCAAAAAACCTTAGATCACTGATACATCATTTTCTACAAAACCAGAAAACTTGCAGTGAAAAATGATAACAAAAAATAGATTAATACTCTGTGTAGCTGATTTAAACATTCTAGTATCTTTAAAGGAAATACTTATATTAAACATTCAGTAAGCATCCTATAAAACCCAAAATAAAATGGAAAAAAAAACCCATCCCACTTTTTTGATTAAGTATTTAGAAGTAGTAATTTTTACTTTGCTCCTCATACCAAACCATCTACAGCTTTTGTTTGTCTTGGTTTGATTTTTTCATTGCTTGCTTAGAACATTTAGGGTACATATTTTGCAATTATATGACTTTTTATATTTATTTATAAATGTAATTTTTTGTGTCTGCTGAATTTTGAACACCATTTAAACACATCAATAAATAAATAAGCTCTCTAGTACTTTTATGGTCATTTAGGTAATTTTTTGGATGGGTTTTTAAATATAACATATATATGTGAAGACGATACTCAAAACCATTAAAAATTCCCAAGTCCTTATGTTTTGGATAATGGCAGTTCTGTTTTCCTAGAGACAGCAGGCAAGGGAAAGCTGTGAAAATCTGTAAGGCTCATGTAGAAAAATACAGTCTCAGTCACTACACGAGGGCAAGAGTGTATGCAAAAAGTACATTTAAGAAACAAGTGAGAGTGACAAAAATTGTGTGTGTGTGTGTGTGTCTCTGTGTCTGTGTGTGTGTGTGTGTGTGTGTGTGTGTGTGTGTGTGTGTGTCTGTGTGTGAGGCCAGTAGCATAAATGTAAGGCACTCATTACACCACTGATGGTATTTCCAGTATAAATACTCATAAAAGCTGGCATGACAGGTCCCTCCTAGACCATGTGGAGTATTTGTAAGTCTTCCACAGACTGTTAGCAACTTTTCATTGCCAAAGTGTACATTTCAATTCGGCTATTGACAAATGTATTTTTATTTATATTAATTCTTTTAACAATCATTCTGCATTAACTGTTTAACAGTACATTTACGCTATCTGGGCAAATGGACTGGGCTAGAATTTCATGCTTTCATTCTGTTATCTTGACATATCAGCGTAGTACAACAGCTGGCTCATTCGTGGAGATGCTGAGGAGAGCACTGTTCTCAGAGTGCTGAATTTCTTTCTCAGCTGTAGCTGTGGGGTGGCAGCATTTCAAGCATCATTCCTCCTCCTCCCACTCCCCACCTTCCCCGCACCACTATGTGTTTATGCTAACAGTGCTGATAAGGCAATCAAATGGGATAATCTGATTTATCAGAGAGAGAAGTCAGAGGGGAATTGAGAATGGGTGCATATTGCTTTTGTTGCACAATATCTTGTACATATTTGGTATTGAGAAAATATATAGCTAAAATTACAAAGCCAGAAGCATGTCTGTGGAAGCACATTTTGGCAAACATAGATACCTGTTAGATAAGTAGCTAATACACTCTGACCTATGTCCCTGCCTCATTCCTATCCCCAGCAATGGTTTGGAATAAAAGTACCATTTCATTACAATTTAAGAACAAAGAGGCTGAAGCTTCCTGAGTGCAAAAATATTCACAGAGAGAAAATCTAATGATTTCATATTTTTATCAATTTAAATTACTAATTCTAATAGTTTTGCACAGCTCTGTAATGCAGAATGATGTGCAGAACATTGTTTCCTCCCCATCCAGGCAAATATCTTCTGAACACTTCCTAAGAAATTAGTTGTATTCAAGCCAGACTTGCATGCTGCCATCCCACAGGAAATGGGTCAGCAATCCATTAAGATGCCATTAGATAATCTAATTTGGAACTTAATCTCTAAATTAACCATGCTCCATACTTGAAGCATACTTGAGAGAAAGAAAAAAAGTTTATGTTTGAATTGATAGGGGAGCCGAAGCGTGAAGAAGGCTGTTTGTTTTTTCTGTAGCTGTGGTCACGTCTCAAGCCGTCTGGTAACCAGGAGAAACCAGACATGATGTAATTCCAGATTGAACTTGAACTTCAGGGACTTAGAAAGGGGGAACAATGGACCATAGGAATCAATAATGTCCATTTTCCACATGATTATGTTTGGACCTTTAAGTTAAACTTTATGGGAGAAGCAACAAGAGCTTCTGTGTGACCAAAATGAATGAGTTGATCTAGAAGCAAGATGTTAAAATAAAGATAACAACTTCAGTAATAATTTCTGAGCAGCACTGCAGATTCCAGCAGAATTAGAAAGGTTCTTACTCTGCAGTAAACTGGTTGCCTGTTCTGAGATCTCTTTGTTCATTTAGGTGGGACAAACTTAATCTTATGTTTCCTGTCAGATGATTTTTGGCAGCTGTTAGGGAAGGAGGAGCATATTATAGAGAACTCCCAAGTGTAAACTGTATCTTTAACCCCTTGGTTACTCCAGCTTTCTACTTCCTTATCCTCTTACCTCCAATTGTTTCTCTTGAATCAGTATAACTGATTTGTTTGGGGTTTATTTTGTTTGCTTGTTTGGTACAGTTAGGACAGTCTCTATTATTATTTAGTCATGCTAATTCAATAAACTAGTAGTTATATTTTTTAAAGTGCTAAGGTAAAAATTCTAATGGTTTGAAGTGAAAATAGTAATATTTGGGAAAAGAAAAAGGTAGTCCACGTGTCTAAAGTTAAGAATCAGTTTTTCATGGGCACCCCAGTGGACTCTGATAACCAAGCACAAGTTCTTCATGATTTGGCTTGACTTGGCCAGAGTCTCCTTTGTGCAAGTGCCTGTTTGAAATCTTCTGTTAGCCCTGTTTCTGCAACAAATTCTTATACATTAATGGTCCAAAACACAGCATGGGCATGGATGATTTCTCTGGGCACTCCCACTGTTGTGGGTATTTTTTGTTAGTAATGGGTTCTATAGCCTCTTCCCCATCTTTATGTACCTTTTTGTATTGCACTGCCACATAAAGAAGTCTGCAAGGAATAGAATAAATAGTATTCTTAGAGGAGATTTTCCTTTTCCCTCCTGTGGACATAAATTAGTAGGTCTTTAACTCGTCTGTCTGCTACATGGGTGATATGTGCCTGCTAACTGCAAAAGTCATCCTAAACTAACCTGAGATACACTTCATACATCTCTTGAAACAAGTACTCAACTTGAAGGTGAAATATGGCAGCTGTTTACCAATGGATGCCAATTCAGAATGGTAGCAGTATACCAGCAGAATACCCCAGTAAGTAGATATTGGAAGGGTGGTTATTCTTTTAGCAGAAAAGCATGAGTGGAAATTTAGCCAGGACAGTGAGAGTAGCAAAATTGCATTTCCAAAGTTCTGTTAAATGTAATTTTAAATGGTAAATCTCCCTGTATTTTTGTGGGCAAGCACTTACTAGAGAGATAGAAGTTCATTGCTTGGTGGTTTAATACTGTCACTTCACTCCACATTGACTGAAAGGTATTTCTACCTTTTCCATCCAAAGACTGACTTTTCAGACTCTGCTCTACCTTCTGTAGGCCAGTGAGTTCATGTACATGATAGTAAAGCTACAAGAAGGAAATACTGCTTTGGATGTACTTTCGGAACAGTAAATACCCTTACAGACTTCTGAAACTGTAAAAGAAAGGAGGTAGTAACTGATGGAAAATAAGACTATGAAAGACCTCCACATTTATTCAGGTCAGATTAGATTTATTTTTTATTGCGCTTAGTTAATTGTTTAACAATATTATGCCATTTTTGTTATTATAACCTCTGAAGTGAACTGTATATATATATATAAGCAATACTTGTGGTCCATTCCAGTAATATTTTAATCAGAGGTTCTTGAAACAGCAATTATTATCTTTAAGAGTAGATCATTGCAGAAATCTTGATTGAATTAACATCTGGAAACTGTAATGGAAAGTGTAATGGAGAATGTTAACCCTGTAGGATGCTTGAAGTCTTTTCCTTTGCTGTTTTATTGCATTTGAACAGATAAATACATTATACTTCCTGTGAATAGAGAGAGAACTGTTGACTGTATCACATATTTGATATTCTAGCTATGGTGAAGAGAAAGCTGCTAGCCGTAGTGAAATCACTTAAAAGTGTGATGCTTCAGGAAGATGGTCCTGCAACAATAATGGATCCGAATCTCACAACAGACTCTCATGCTTCTTCTCATGTAATTTTCTTCAAAACTTATCCTTGATCAGGTTTTTTTTAGCTCTCACTTCATGTTTCAGTGGAAAGGCATTTATATTATAACTTCTGTCAACAAATGGATAACATATTTCCTCAGGAGTAGTAAGCTGGAGTGTGGGGTAGACCTGCTTTATTTCACTCACAAAGTGCAAAGATTTTTTAATCTGAAGGAGAAGCCATGCGGGCATTCTATTAACTTCTGCAGGGACAACCACCTTGACTGTGTTCTGGACAATGGAAAGAATTTTGGCTTCCCTGGTTGAGGCAATTAGTGGACAAAGGCAGAGTATTACATCTGGTTTTGTGAAACCACCTGCTGAATTTTAACTGGGACTCACACCAACTGCTGGATGGTATGGTGAAGGGAAAGGTGTTCCCCCATTTCCTGATCATGTGGACACCCAGATGGAGTTTGCTTTGCAGCCAGAAGTAACTGTCATTCCTGCTAGGATGTTCTGCAGAAAAAGCCCTGACAATGGTTTCCATGGCAGAAGCTAAGCTCTGCAATACTCAGAGAGGCCCTTTCCAAGTAGGCTGGAGAAGGCTAACAGGGAGACTTTGCCCTTCTGGGGAGTTGGTCTTGCTTGGCTTCATAATGGAGGAAGTACAGGGGAGCTACAAAGCAAAGTGTGGCTCATAGGGTAGCTGAAAGTCCAACTAAATTTGCCATAAATGTAAAGGGAGGTTATGGGAATATTGGATAGACAGCCACATCCATGTAGCTTAGCAAAGCCTGTGTTGTGTGTTTGGTCAATCACAGTTGTGTTACAGCTCTTCTAAGAGCTCTGTGCTGTGACTAGAGCTGTTTCTCTCAATAGCTTTCATTCAGTTTTCTACCTTTGTCTGCAGTAAGCCCCTGATGGTGGTACCTGGACTGGGGTGGCCCAAGATAAAGCTGCCTGCACCATCATCTCTGGCAGAAGGCTTGGCATGAGCTTTGACACAAGGGGCTTTGAAACCCCTGTGGGATATACACAGTGTTAACATGGGAGATGTATTACTCCCTCAGGATTCATAAGTAGTACTCACAAATTTCTTGCAGTCTGAATTTTGTCATGGTCATAATACAAGGTGGGAGGCTTGAATAAACACTTATATTGAACTGGTAGGTCATATGGCAACAACAGCCATATTAGGAACTTGCTACAACTTATTTTTATTGAACAGTTTCCATTAAAATCAAGATGTCTGCCTGGTATTTTAGTATCAGATACAAATTTCGCTGCAAACAGTAATTTGCTTTTGTTCAGCACTGACTTATTTCCTTCACCCACTGTAGTCACTAGAAGGCTGGCAACTTTAAAACAAAGCAAAAATTCTAAACTGTCATTGAAATGCACTATAAATCTTCAGAAAGATAACCTGGAGGCTGTGTGTTCAGCCTTTTCACAGAAATTTTTAAAATAGAGTGTTGACTTCAAACAATATTTATATTCTTTGAGGTAGTGCTGTATTTTGTTGAAGTCCCTAAACATTGTAAATCCCATGTAACAGGACAGCAAAGAACTATGCATTGTAAAACATATATTCAGACTGATCCTAAACAAACAAATCTGCTTGGCTCTTTTTTACTTTATTACTAGTTTTGATTTTTATAATTCCATATGCTTGGAAGCAATTTGCTTTGTGTCCATTATTTCAGAATTTACATCTTAACATCACTGGAATCCAAAGAGGAAGGAACAAAAAATGCATTTTAAAACAAATTGTGAAGTAAGATGAAGAATCAATTGAAACAATTAAGCCACTTAAATTAAATTCTGGTACTGAATTTTTTTTTCTTTTCGGAACATATTCTTTTCATTATATCATCTTGGAAAAGTCTTTCATGCATAACATGATTTAAGTTTTCGTGAGTGCTTCAAGATTTGTGGTGTAACTGTGACTTTTAAATTTCAAAAGGGTTTTTATTTTCCTCCAATAGCAGATTTTTGTAATAGTCAATAGAATTAAAACAACAATACAAAATTAAACATATTAGCTGATCTTCAATTTTTGAAAACAGCAATTTAAAAAAAAAAGGTTCTGAAAAGGATAAGACCCTGCAAATTTTTAGGTGTCCTTCAGGAATATACTCTATTGAAGAAAAAAAACCCAAAAAACAACAGCCTTATAGGAAAGTATTTGTACTTCAGATATTGAAAACTTTAAAATATTAATATTTATTGTATTTTCTTAATGAAATAAGATTAATCTTTCTCCTTTGGGAATATGGCCGTTATTGAGACAAGCAGGTCAGGAACTATTTCTACTTTCTTTGTGTGTGTAAAACATAGCACCTGAAATTGCTAGGAGTTAAAATAGTAAATTAGCAAGTTTAGAGAGTTAAGTATTTTTCAATAGAAGTGAATGACAGAAGTTGTATTTTTTTTTAACATGAAAGACCTGAGAAACATGTCCCCTGGAATTCACAAAATATATTTTCAGCAATATAAATGATCACAACAGGCTGCTAAATGAAATGTAATCATGTCATGAGCATTTGAAATAGTTAAAAAAAAGGTCAATTTTCCTCTTTATACCTGATGCCACAAAAGAACATCTGCTTGTCCAGGGAGAGAGCTGTGAAGAAATCGGCCAAAAGTTGCAGAGAGAAGAAAACTTTTTGCCTCCACAATACACATGTTGAAGGGCTTCAGATGTGCTATCAGGAAGCTCATTAACCTAATCCCAGAATATAATTCCAAGTAAGGATTTATGTTTGTGATAAACACTGGAAAAGCTCAATACAGGGAAATGCAGAGGAAGGGTGTATTTGTATGCTATATATCCAGTGCTGGTATTAGCTCTTTGGCAGTGATGCAGACATAATTATGCTGTTTTTCTTCTGAATAAATGTGACAAAACTTTCTCTGAAGTCCTAGAATCAAATAGCTTAGGATGGTTTTGTTTGGACTTCTGGGTTGCCAGAACCAGATATAAGGAAAGGGCCACTCAGGCTACTGGGTACTGAACACCAGATATGAATCTTGCAAGTACTACTGATTGGTGCCTGGGGATCGTGTGAATGCCATTGGGACTTCAGCTCCTTAGTGACAGAGGAGCTTATGATGACTTAAGTTCCTAGTCACTGAGTTGTCCTTGAAAATATTTTCTTTCTTAGAGACTTGTTGAAAAAAATACGGCACTCGCTGTTACTCACGGCTACCCTTGGCTGCAAGTGTTTAGATGATTGGATCTTGTGTTAACTGGTGTTTCTGAGACTAACATTCTTAGGGAATTTTTTTTTTTAAAGCATGTTTTTTGAGCATAAAAATCCTCTGTTCTTATGGGCAAACGTACATCTCAGAGGCCCATCTTGGGATGGTGACAAGATAAATTGTTGTGTTATAAGAGTGGAGAAAATCTCACAGGATGCTGAACCATTGAATCTTTATGCTGTATTCTTGAAAAAAGAACATTTGTACCCTGTGGTATATTTCACTAGCTCTTAAAAATGATATCGATTACACTATATAGTGTCATTTGTATGGTTTAGTTGTGTCTGCTCTGTATATTTGGTTCTGACATTTTTGGGGGTTTTCCTAAACAAACAGACCACTTAGTGTAACTCAGGAGTCATACAGCTTGCTACTGAGTTCAACACAATTCTCTTTCTCTCAAACAACTCATATTTTCACAAAGAAATCTAGGAAGTAGAATCTCAAGTTACATTCACAATTTTTTTTCCAGCTGTATCTTAAGTAGTGCTACTATTAATGAATATTAGCTGGACCATGATTCAAATTATTGTAAACATGTTTAATTTATGTTTTTTTTTTTTTTTCTCTCTCTTTCCCTTCTTGTCTCTTTCCCCTTTTCAACAGTCCTGGTACCTGGGCTAGCTTGGCTCCTTTCCAAGTATCAAATAGGACACCGATCCTGCCGACAAATGTCCCAAATTATGGTTTGAACATAATTGGAGAACCCTTCCTTCAAGCAGAAACAAGCAACTGAGGGAAAAAAAGATTAAAAGCAAAATAAAAAAAATAAAAAAAAAAAAGAAAAAAGGAAAAAGGAAAAGGAAAAGAAGACAGTATGAGAAAAGAATCTGAAGAAAGAAGAACAAAAATAGACCAGCAATTGCAGCTCTTACAATCACTAATTCTCGTATGGTTGAAACTGAAATGATATACAAAGGGTCGATGATATTTCACTGATGAGTAGAATGCAGCTCCTCCTAAGTAGCCTTTGTTATATGAAGTCCGCTGGGAAATAGATGTTCTGTCTCTGACAATATATTTTAACTGACTTTCTAGATGCCTTAATATTTGCATGATAAGCTAGTTCTGTTGGTTTAGTATTCTTGTTGTTTACGCATGAGATCACTATTCCTGGTTATCTCACAAAACAAAGGCTAGGCAGTGACAGCAGAGCTGCAGGAGGACATGGGCCGTGAGCCAGCCATTTTCTCAATAGTCTGATTTCTAAATGTTTTAAAAATAAGCTCTGTAGCCTTTAGTTATCAGTATGGATTTATTAAACTTTGGCCCTTAATTCAGCCTTCTTCTAGTGTGTTATGCAGTTTGAAATTTTCAATCAGTATGAACACACAGGCTCTATGGAAGCAATGCCTCTACGCAGGTAAAAGTGTTATCTTCTCATGCAACAGTAAAAAAAGAAAAGGAAAAAAAAGACATTCTTTCCCCAGTAAAGAAACACTTACAGAGGCAAGTGCAATTTAAAAATCATATCTAAGAGGTCATCACTATAAGTCCTTCAGCCCTTGGACTCTAAACTGAGGGGATTAAAAATAAAAATAAAAAATTACTTTGAACAAACTTATTTTTCCCCTCAGTTTTTGAGGGCATTAAAAGGCATTAAGTCAAGACAAATCATGTCCTTGAGAATAAGAAATCAATGGAAACACAGCACTTATGTTGGTTTAGCTGCTGCCTCCACAGAGGGGTAGGATTATTTATTTAAAGTTACTTGTTGCATCAAGAACCCATAGGGTTTACATGTTTCTGTAAAATCTACATCATAGAGACAAAGACATAGGCAAATCCATGTCACAAGGGCAAAGCTTACCGTTTACAAACTGGTAATACCAGGATGGGGATATGTTGTATTTAAATAATGCACTCTTAATGTAAGTCTAATTACAGGGTGCTGTAAACTTGCATGGTGCTTTCAGAAGTTAGCCTTGTTCAACAATTTTCACATATCGACAGAAATATAATGTGCATGGGCAGACATTTTGCCTCTCTGTCTCTTTAAAAATTTAAAATACTCTTTCCAGTAATCCTAATTTGCACGAAGATATAATGTCCACATTACGTGCCTTGCCTTGAAATCTAAAAAATGGAAAAAAAGAAAAAAAGAAAAAAAACTACAAAAAAAATTGACATCACTACACTTGTTTTGCTGCATTTATTATAATTTTAAATCTTTACCATTTTTATGACAAAATATTTTGTACTCCAGATGCGAAAAATGTGTGACATCATGGATTTTTTAGACAGTTATACATTTATCTCACATTTATAGAGCATATCATGGCTGTGTATAGTTGCCGCTTAAGAATTGTAATCGACCAGCAATATTTTCAGTATTTTGGTGTTTTTTCTATTAACCTTTCATGTTTTTCATCTTCCAATTAATATTGGGGGGAGGGGATACAAATTTATACGAATTATGCAATACCAAGTTTTGCCTATGTAGGTAGTGCTTTTAGCTGTATTGGTTATTATAGGTAAGTACACAGATTTAAAAAAAAATAATGTATGCTTTTTTTGTTTGTTTTAATTGACCAAAGTGGGTACTGCTATTTTTGCAGTGTGATGAGGTCCTTTTCTGTACTGAGAGGTGGACAGGGGATTTTTTTTTATACATACATATATATATATTCTGGGGTGGGGGGGGAGGATTTTTAACACTTTACAGTGTAGCTGTGAAGCAGTGCACCCTTAGCCAGGCAAGGGCTGCAAAGCAACTGTTCTGCCTACTGTGACAAACTTTCAAACAGGTTCCCTCTTTTTAACTTCCCACCTGGGGTGCAAGCTGAAATCATTTCCGGATTTAAAAAATAAGTAATGAATTCTGTTGGAGGCAGACTTGACTTGAGGAAATTGTTTTACTTCAAGGTTTTTTTCATGAGAAAGAGAGACATACAGAGAAAGAGGTCAAGACCCACAGTGAGATGAAGCCTTTTCCATTCTGGCAAAGATAATGCATCCTGAAGTGTTCATGTTAGAAAATGTTTTTAGCTCAGAATGACAAAGACATTTACTTTGTCTAGGAAATGTAAGTGCAGGGCCAAAATCTTTTCTGGCGTAATTCCACTGACTCCAATGGACTCTGGGGCTGTTCAAGCTGAGAATTTGCCCTCCTTATTCTGCTTGGCTTTTTTCCTATACATAAGTTCTTTCATAGTCCATTCCCCTCTCACCCCTCCAAGTTTCTTAATTCAGCATTTGAATTACAATTTTCAGCTTGGTTGGGCTATGTCAGAAGTTTGCAGTCTTCTCATAGAGATCAGATGGAGACCTCTGGGGGGTAGTGGAGGAGGAGTTTCTTTACGCAAGGAATTAGACCATGGTGGTAATAAAAGTGTGTTTCCAGCAAAATCCCATTTTGCAGACCAGTAATGGACCTATTGCTGGTGATCCCTTTCAGACAGGGACCTTTGAAATGCATGGCTCAACGCAGGGTGAAGTTTTCTTTAAAACTAGGGTAAAAGCAGAGGCACATATAGTCATGTGGATGGAAAATTCATCCCTTTACAGTTGTCTCTGCGTTTTGGAGGTTTTCCTACCCTGGAGCAGTCCCAGAGGCACAGATCCAGCAGCAGCTACCCCAATGAGCCCTGGTCAGGGGCATTCCACTGTCAGTCCCTTCTGGCTCCAGCTGAAGGGCTGTAAGAGCAGTAGTGATGGCACATCCCCCTGCCTCCAGGAGGAGAGAGTGTGTAGGCAGGGCTTGAATGGCTACAGAGATGGGAATTGTAGGAAAATAAACCTTTGAGATTTAGCTAAACTGGAAAAAAAAAAAGAGAAAGATAAGACACAGACACAAAAAGAAACGGGGTCTTTGGTTCTTTTTTAGAACCCTCCAGTAAGTCAATTTGTTTGCTAAGCACACGGCAAAGTCTGCTAGACCCAAGCACAGTGCACCTCAGGCTTTGGCCTAGTAAAACAAAATATGTGCTGTCCTTTACATATATCATGACACAGAGCAGTCTGGAAGCAGAGTTGTGCTGGGGGCATGTCCTTGATTAGTTCCATTAACAAGGTGTTCCCTGAAAGCTTTTAATACCACGTTGGGACAAAACTGGAACAAGTTCAGGCTTCAACATGAAATTTCCAGAATGGTGATTGTCTTTCATAGGGATATAGATGCCCTTAACAGAGCTTATATATATATATTTTTTTTTTTTTAATCTGGCCTCCTGTATGAAAGAAATCTGAGCTAAAAGATGCACTTTTTTAGAGAATTAACTCATTTAAACTGGGTTATTCAGCAGCTGTGGGTTTTTGTCACCTGCCTCTTTAATAGAAATGCCTGCTTGGAAGATAATGAACTTTTCATTTACTGTATGCTTGGTTTTAGGTTGGATTTTTTTGGTTCTTTTTTTTTTAAGCCCAACAGTCAAAAGATTAAGATAAGATTGAGAACTCAAATCCAGTCTCTGGCCTCCTCCTTCACCAGGAAGTGTATTCTGACTAAATTGAGCCACCCCGTTCTATGTGCACTGTTCTGCCTTTATTAAGTTGCTTTGCAGCCCTGGCCTCATGGCTGTGCCACTGAAGTGTGTTTCCCCTGGAGTGACATGAACGCTTGAGGCTTGATTAAGGAAAAAAAAGGCAGTGAAGGAGACTGTACATAAAGACATGGCAAAAATATTAATTATAGCAATATAGTTGTGGGGTGATGTTCAGGTGGGCAGCTCCATTGAAAATATGTGAATGAATTTGTGAAGCTGCAAGTAGCAAGAAGAAAGGATGATCTTCTGACTAAACCACCTACCTTGTAGACAGTAATTTTTACACTGTATAGTTTTGTTAAGAATTTTTTTTTAATTAAAATACCCTTGTTTGTAAAGCTAACTTTTAACAATTATAATGGAAATGAATTTCCATTTTTAAACAAGAATATTCTTTGTTTAGAAACTGGACTTGGGTTAAAACTCTCCAGTTTCTTAATTTATGTATTAAAAAAATAAAAATCTGTCCATGTTAGGAGTTATTTCGCATATTCCTGTGCTTGAAAAGCATAGGTTACTAATCCTTTAAAAATGTAAATGGAGAAAATTATATTTTATGAAGGTTATTTTGTTGTATTTAGTATTGGAAAAGTTGGTTTTCAGAGCATTTCAAAATGTTGGAAGCACCACTGTCTTTTTTATTAGTATATATGGCCTTTAGCAAAAGTTTTTGTGATTGTTACATGATGGTATTTAAGATTAGGTTCACAGAGCTATTCAGGATAGGCAGAGAGCTAAAACAGTACTTAAGTCTCACACAGCTGTGTCCTCAGGGAGCAGAATTTTGGATTTGCAACTTGTAGCTTCATAAGGACTTAATGAAAGAGATTGCACAAAGACATCTGTGACACCAGAGTGTGTTCTGTACCTAAACCTAAATTATATGTACTGTGTGAGATTATGAAGGCTGCAGAAAGTTATCCCATATTCAGTGTACAGTTTTCACTTTTAAGGAAAAAACTCTCTAATGTTGCTGGCAGTAAGGCCCCAAGCGTGACATCCTTTATGGTTTATATGATCCTGTCGAGGTCTTTTGTTAACGTTAACCAGCTGTATGCTCCTGGATTTTTTTTATTGGGTTTCTATATAAAACTTTAGGAGAAAAAAAAAAAGAGAGTAAAATCACATGCCAGCTAATCGAGTTAAACAGGAAAGGCTCAAAGCTGAATGTTCTCCATGCTGAAGGAGCCGAAAACCACCTCCTTCTTATTTGCACTTTCTGCTAGTTCCCTTCCCCAGTTTTATTAATTCCTCAAAATTGTGTGGGTGGGGTGGAGCACTGCAGTTGGAGGATAACATGGACCACTGATTTTGCCCTTTAACCCTGCACAATGACCTTTGCATCAGCCAAACTTATTGCCATGACAACTCTTTGTACTGTTTCCATGCCACAGCTCTGTTGGTCACGTTGTCAATAGTAAAGGGGACAAGTTGGAGACGGTCAATTTTTACATTTTTTTTGTTGCAATTTTTTTCTTCAATGGTTGTAAGTAGTTGTTTGGTTTTTTTTATGATAAAAGGGTTCACTAGTTAGTATTCTTTAGAAATATCTGTGTGTTGCAATTCAGATGTATGTTGAATTTGTGAAAAGGGCTTCAGTGCCACTAGCATCATGAATAGAATAAGCCTTTGATACTTTCATTGCATGAAACCGTAACAGTAAAACAAAAGGTGGCCTGAATAAATGGAGAGCCGTGTGAGCTAGTGACACTAAAGCCAGTCTTTGTATTACTGTATTTTTGACAGAATGATTTTGAAAACTGTGCTACAGGGACTGATGTGGCAAATGTATCTCTATATGCAGAAGGAAGTTTTTTAAGAAGTATGGCTTATTATGCATTTTTCATTGAGGGCATTGAAGTTGCATGGACTGATAGAAGTTGATGCAAAATGAGAAAGAAACAAAACCAGCAAAATGTTTACCAAAAAACTCAAACAAATGAGCAGTGCCTGTTCAATTTCACAGTCTCTGTTGAGTTCAGTTGTAAATATGTTTCAGATAACATTTTCTTCAAAAATAATCTCTACAACATTGTAGAATGTGAGAGGTTCCTCAATCCCAGGCATAGGCTTGTCAAGAGCTGCATTAGATTATGTCTTCATCAAGCTGTTAATTTGTGCTTATATCATATAGAACTTTTAGTAATCTGGGAAGAGGCACCCCATCTCAATGATATTTCACTGAGAAAACTTTTTTAGGGCTGTGTGTTTCTTTAGATACATTTAGTACAACTGTAGGTGACAAGTAGTCAGTTATTGCTTGCTAGCTACATACCAGGGTTGATCCATTTTAAAACTTTTGGCATTTTTCCCCATACTGTAGGCCATAAATCCTGAAGGTTACATTTTAATTAAAAAGAAGGTGCGTGCGGAGTCTTTGTGTAATGAACCTTCACTAGTAGGATGCATTACAGTACAGTTACTTAATTTTGGAATTAGGGCCCTCTGGCATCAGACCTGATTTTAGCCTGAGTGTTAACAAAGGTTTTTATTGTGCCTGGTTGGAGGATAAAGTGTTCTTTCTGGTACTTTTTTTTTTAGGTTACAAATGAACTCAACTGCCACAAGTTTTAAACTGGTGTAAATCAAGCTTGACTTAATGTGATTGTTACTGTTATATCCAGCCTATACTGCTAGCAGCTGCTCATACTGCAGTCAATTACTGGAAGCGGATATATTTCCTATGCAAAAACTGTTTAAACAATAAAAATGAGCTATGCTACAGACCTGTCCATATGTTTTCTTTTCTGTCTTTTAGAGTCATAATTGGTAATATCTCAGAAACAAGCCTTAAACCTTGAAGCCTCATAGCACGGCACAACTTGGGGAGTTCTCCGTATACCTAGTCTAGATTTAACATATTTGTTTGCACACATTTGGGCTTAACTTACTTACACTGAAAAAGGAGGAGAGCAAGAGCAAAAGGAGATGCAATCAGGTCATCAGCTCAATTTAAATTTTACATTTGGCTTTCATCATGTTCAACCAACCCTAGTAATTATACAGGTGATCTTGATGCCAAACTGATTTTGCTTTTATATATTCTTTACACGTATTTGTAGCTCTGTAGCTTATTATGGTATAACGATATCGATTTGTGCTGGTAGTTTCCTATCCTGTTTGACAGAAAGACAAACTACATTCCTAGGCCCCTATCCTAGCTTGCTTCTTCTGAGAACCAAGGTTGAGACACACTCCCATAAACTACTAGCAAGGAAGGGAGGCTTCTGAAGAGGGTAGAACCTAAAGGGGAAATTGCCTCAACACCTGTGTTTTTAACTGGGGATTCTTGTCAATTATGTTAATTTTCTAAACTTATAAAACTGTATTTGCTCGATGTCACATCTGCATCTTCGACATATTTTTGGCATATACTTCAGTGTGTTGTGCACCTGAGGGGACCCTTCAAAAAAGCTAACTGCATTTTTATTACCTAATTGTGTCTGGCTCATGATTTTAGAGACCAGAAAAAGGCACCAATATGAACTGCATTTCCTGTGATATAAGATTAGGCATGATAGCAGAAGGTCAGGACACCTCTGTTTTGTTTTAATGTTACTGATTTGTGACAGAAAGTCAATATTTGATTTCTTAACCATCTTCATGATTAAATTTTTGTTGAATAAAAATGGTAAGATCCAATCATCCTAAAATTCTTTCTGAAACCAGAAATCTTTATGTTGGGACAAGATCTTTCAAGTCTACAAAACAATTATTTTTCATAAGTGTGAATCAGAAGTACATATGGAATGTTTCATTCAGTTCATGTTCTGGAAATAAAAGGTTTTCTCAAACTGGTATGATTCCATAAACCAGTACTAACAGTTTACAAGTAACATGAATATGGTCAAAATACTGGTGGGATAATAGTGTAAACATTTAAACTGGATTATATATAAACAATCAAATTTTGTCCCGCAGTGAAGTGAAACAGCTCTCTATATACTTAGACAAAAGTATTCTTCATTTTCTAGACCATAAGCTTTATCCAGCTGCAAGCAGAAGTGTGAAAAAATACAATTTTAAAAAATTTTTTTCCTACTGATATTTTAGCACAATGACCATTTGTTTATTAAATGCACTATTTTTTCTGTGAGAGGCCCTTCTGTGAGTGTGTCTTTCCAAAACAAATTGTCAGGCATGAAAATCTAGGAAATTCAAATTATTTTTCCTGTTGGGGTTTCATGAATGGTGCCATTTGGCCATGATTTGAAGATTATATTAAGGCCCTCATGTTTCATGTTTAAAGCTCCAAACCAGAAAAATTTTCTGAATAATCCAGAGAAAATTAAGTTCAGCCCTGCCACCCCTTTCTGATAAAAAATGGCCCTACTTCTCCAGCCACTCTTCAGCCCACTGCAAAGTATGCCACTTATGAAGTGTGCAGCAATCCTTCATGACTTTGATCCCCCACTCTGTGCATGCCAGTTCTATGGTGACACTGATGCAAATAGCTGGAAAGAGAATGGCAGCTGCCTGAGACTGCCAGTGCCACAGCCAGGGCTGCAATGCCATGCTCAAGATACACAATACAGTGTCCTAGAACACCAGTATGAAAATAGCAGGAAGGAGAGAATGCAAAGAGCATGACTTGCAACTTTGATGTCATACAACAAGAGGAACACTCCTAGTTCAAGCATTTCTGCTTTCCCATTTACAAGACTTCTGAGAAGAAATGGATTTTTTTCCCAAGTCCAGTGTTATTTTTGTGTATTTTCCCATGGGCATAAAAATTATAATTGAAAAATAACATAAATCTTGACACCAGATCCAAACACATGCATGAGCAACAAAGTAGAAGTGTGCAGTGCCACCATAAAGACTTTTGTTAAACTTGTTACATAAAGTTCTGAAATCTTCACTATATCTGAATTTCTTTTTGAGTCTTAATTTCTATGCTGGTTAAAGATCTAAATATGTACAGTAAAACTGTTGGTCAATCAGCTTATGATTTCTTGGGTAATTGTTAAAGCAAACATTGTCTTAGCATCTTACTTGTGAGCCTTGGCCCATGGGAATCCATTTTTTTGGGGATGCTCCACTGACATTCTGTTTCTTTGGATCTGTTCTCCTGAGTGCTAGGGGACCCTTAGGAGTGTTTAACTGCCAGTATCTGAGTCACATCCTGGAATGTCTGTGAACACAAGGAGGTTATTGAATGCTCAGGACTGAACCAAATTTTGTCTGCAATTTGCTGGAGGGAAGAACATTGCTGCTATCCAGGTGATTCTCAAGCACTTTGTTACATCTCCACTCAAGAGAGCTGCAGCCTAAAGTCTTTCTGGTAAGGTAACTACAGGATTGTTTCACAGGATTGTTTCATAGATAGGTTATATAAGTCACCCCAAGAAATGGTAGAACTATGACCACTAAGATTTGACAACAGAGTCCAAACTAAAGAAAACTGTTGGCATTGTCAGACTTTGATGACA
Organism: Taeniopygia guttata; assembly: GCF_048771995.1. Lineage (NCBI taxonomy): Eukaryota > Metazoa > Chordata > Aves > Passeriformes > Estrildidae > Taeniopygia > Taeniopygia guttata. The sequence goes on along the minus strand of NC_133063.1, from coordinate 72,976,619 downwards.
CAAGCAGGACCTAACCAAGATCTTCATTAGAAGAGGCATCCTACTTCTGCCTGGCAAATGCATCTTTAGAGTGTTCACCAATAGTTTATTTAAGGTCCTTGACATGAAAGCAGCCACTATTACTAATGCCATTTCCCACAAGTGTTGATGGACTGAGCTGCTGAGGGCTCTAAAGAGCTGAGCAAGCATTCAAATTTGCCTTTTATGACATTCACTATTATGTTGTACCCTGGTCCACTTTTCTTACTCTGTCATATCAGTATGTTCTCCAGACAAAGAATAAAATGAAAAGAGTTACAGGACATTGAAAAATATGAAACTTAAGATAAAAACAATATAAGGGATCTATAAGGAAACCACTAGTCTTTCATATCAACATGCTCTAACAGTGGGTGTCTACACATGCTGTTATGTGGTATCTAAACAGAACTTGTTGCTTTAAAAAAAGAGGGATTGAGGCGTGGGTGGGATCTCTCCTCTGGAAAAACTGACTGATGCCACTGGAAGTCAATAGAAATCCCTCAATAGATATTTAACAAGTCTTATTAAAAACACCTATATTGCTGCCAGAGCACCTTAATTAAGGTGAACATATATTTTTTCCAGGCCTTAATATGTATACCTTTTTATTTTTTCCCCTGAGCTGGGTGCCTTAGGGTGAAAGCAGATGTTCAAAGCAGAATAATAGTTTCTGCAGCTAAGATGATGGTCACTACTAAAATAATTGTCTCCATTGGTTATATTTAGATGCTCTGCAGCTGCCAAAACCAGCACACATTAATGTGGGCAGACAGGCTGATACACTAAGGGCTGGGGCAGGGGTAAAACGATATATCTCTACATAACTGACAAATCAAGCTCTGCAGCACCATGAAGCTGGAACCATATCAATCGTAAGCAGCTGCCTATTCAATTTTCAGAAACTCTCTGATCAGATAATTGCTGATGTTTCAAGAAACAAATGGTGCCCTCAGTTAGAGTGCTGAAATGCCACACAATGCAATGAGGTCACCCAAGGATAGGTGGGGGCTTTAGTACTTAAACACTCTTCAGGCATTATTCTGGTTGAAAAACACCTCTCTCTCAAATTATTTGAGATTGAAATATTTCCCTCAATGTAGTTTTCTGCTTAAGTACACTGAAAAAATATCACAGCTACTTGTGGATTTATTTCACAGAGCAGAAAACATTGATTTGTGATAACCATCAGAAGCTGAGTGTATTTTCTGTTTCATGGAGACAAGAATACAAAGATAAGGTTGGGGTTTTTTCTTGGAGGTGTTTTGGTGGTCTTCCTTTTGTTGCCTTTTTTTTTTTTCTTCTTTTCAGGTGGTTTGATCTCCTCCCACCCTCAGTCCCATCTTTTGAAGGAATGTGGTAGAGGAATTCACTTGTATCCAATACCTAAAATATCTAATGTATATTAGTTTATTATAGTTTGAACAGGAGAGGAGGACAAGCACCACAGTACTCATAAAATACACAGTGATAAGAAAATTAACTAAATATAACATGATGCCTCTAACACTCAGAGCTTTCACAAATTGGAATTATTAATATGTGGACTGTTGAGTTAAGGCACTTTGGAGGATGTGAAAGTGAGGTAAGCAGATCATGCAAAAAAATTGCTGCAATCATATGTTCACCTGCTAAGTTTCTTTACTTAGTGCCTTCTGGGCATGCTAAGCTAGCATCACACTTACAAGTGTGATGTGCCTTTATAAGGCAAGTGTGATGTGCCAGGATCTCTCTGCTTAGGAAGAGACAGCAGCAAGAGCTATGGGGTCCTGGCAAGCCTGGACTGATGTATCAATAGGAAGCTCCAACAGTATTTGCTGTGGATAGCGTATTCCTTTAGGTTAGTGGCTTTCAATCTTTGGTCTTAAGAAATCTTGGGATCTTTGGAACACTTACATAAAGAGTGGAATAGGGAAGATAAATCAAGTGATATAATGATGGCCTTCTAGTAGCTAGTTTTCCTGTCACATCATAGTATAAGGCAAAATTATTATTTTGAATTATGTTTTCTAGCAGTTAACAGTAAAAGAGTGGATTGGGGATCATCTATCAAAATTAAGGAAGGATTGGTTTAGAAAGGGAACATTTCAAATTAATGGCACCTAGAAGCAGCTTCAAGGATGTCTTCACCCCCGGTTCCTTGGGACAGGCAATACCTCACAGGCTCTGTGCTTTTTTTTCACAGTTCCCCCGGCTGTGAAAGCAGGGAGGCGTGAGCTGGGCTCAGGACCCTACCCTAGGAACAAACTGTGCTCTGTGCTTGCTGATAAATGTAGCACTCTGGGAGGTCCATACCACTGGCCTTGTCCCATTGAACCCGAATATACAGGAGATTAAGGGCAGAAATATTAAAAGCAGTCTATGAGCAGGAGCTTACTCTCTAATGCCTTCATCCAGCCTGATCTAATGACACCAAACTTATGTGTTCTCCTCTTGGTCTTGTGTGCCACAATTCAGACGCACAGATAATATCTGTACAGTGTAAAGATACTTGGGCTGAATTAAAAATCTGCTTTAAAGAAATAAAATGCCGATATTACCTGAGGGACATGGGTCAAATCACAATCATGATCATTAACTCTCAGTGAAGAACAGAGCAGATGCTGAAGATTATAAAGTTCACACGGACTAAACAATTTTTAATGTTGTTTCATAAGAAAAAATAGCTCTTGAAGCCAGTATAATTTCAAGGTTGTGCTTTGAGAGCTACACATTGAACTTTGCAGTTGATTTGCTGATAAAATATGTATGTATGTTATCAAATGCTTAATTATGAGTGCTCTTAGCAGAAACACAGCCTACTGAAGGATGATTTCCAATAATCATTTTCAAAATGAAAGCCCATGGAGGCTGAAACCTGGAATTGTCAGGCTTTAACCTTCCTATATTTCTGATTCTATGTGGTCAAATAGGATAACAGCACTTACCTTACAGGAACTAAAACCCCCAGATTTCACTGAGGATTCTAGGTGTTCCCATTAATATAAGTAAGAAACTACTACTACAACCTCAATTCACATTTTTGGAAGAACCAGATTTTGCAGCCTTCTAACACAGCTTGTTTTCATAAAGTTTGAGTGATGAGCAGTGCTTTCTCTCTCCGTGGAAGTCACTCAGCTACATTAAGAGTTTTAACAGATCTCAAATTCTTCAAGCTGAAGTTTTCTAGCTTGAGTGAAGGAATCAAAATCACTTATTCTGCAGTCAAAGACTTCTTGCAAGTCAGAAACTTGCAAAGAATGAAAACCTTCACCTGTTTGCCTTGGCTCCTAGTACTACTCTGCTTTTTTTGTTACTGAAATATGCAAAATCATCTACTTTCCACAACTGGTCTTTGATTATGCAGAAGGGCTCACCTGCTAATGAAATAAATAGAGGGATATTATTTCCAGTGATGTCATTACCTTAGCAGTTATGGGAAAAGAGGAAATATTATTGACTGCTGCTTAAAGACAGAGACTTTGCATTCCTAAAAATGTAGCATTAGATTGTATTTTAGTGCTGAGACTTCCTCTCTGAAGAGGAATTTGGAAAAGTGCAAACCTTCTCCAGCAAAGACAACCTTAACTGACTGAGTTAAGAAATCTGTTACTTTGGAAAAAGATAAAAAAGTTCTCCTGACAACTACATAACTCCATATATGAGCTCCATACCTGGGAGTTCACAACTGAGATGCCTGATTCAATACAAACAGTACACTGTCTCCACAGCAGGCTACTGGAAATGTTGAACACCACATGCAGGAATAATTGGAGAATAAAGTTCCCCAAGTTGAGTGTTAAAATTTTTCAACATTATCCCCATTGAATATTTCTCATTCTGTATTAAGTTCTTTCTTTTCAGCTAGTTCAGTGATGTTGATTATACTAGTAAGGCAAAGACTAATTCTTCAGCTGGAGGAAATGTTATCAAATTAATTGATTGTTGGTACATTCCTTTGCACAATTTGCATGATCTGTATGGTTGTGTTTCCACTTTGACTGTACATTCAAAACCTGAGTGAAAGTCTTTGTTCTCTGACCAAATACCTATTTAATGAAAAAGTTCTCTAAAGTATAGCTTCATTGAAAGGGATCAAAATTTAAAAAGCTGAAGAGATGTATATCTGGATGGCAAGTCAGTTCACAAATGAATGAATCAGCTTTAAACTAAAACAAGTGTCCTATACAGTGGTGTTGCATGTTGCAGCTGAGCAGCTGCTCTGAGAGCATACCAGAGGTGACCTGATGAACAAAGCTGCAGGACAGACATTGTAAGGTGACAATAGGAGCTGCTGTCAATAAAGTGCAGGAATGTAGTGCTGAATTATGGCCTGGTTTGCCATTTAGAAGGATCAATTTGGAGGGACCAAGAGTGGCAGGAAGAGTGCCCATGTTTTTGCTGGATGTTTTTCCATTGTTTTTCTGTCAAAATCTGCAAATGAGGAACCCACCTGCTAGATGGGATTTGGTATCTAGGTCAAAAGGCTGGGATAGAAAACCCAAACTTTGTCTAAAAATAATTAAGAGGTGCCTTTAGACACTATTGAACAAGTTGTTGCCATTTTTCAGTCTGCCTAAGTATGTCATTTTTTGTGAGTGAATTTGTATGCTGCACCAAGTGCAAATTTTTAATTTTTTTTTTTTATGCCAATAATGTGCTCAGAGCCAACCTCATTCATTGCTGTTAACATGTGTAGCATGAGCTGCAACTTCTGTTCTCCTCATTTACTACGTGTTCTTTTGCCTGAAACACTTAGAAGAGATCTGTCTTCTGATTAGGTTTATGCTGACTGGATATGCCTTTTTCTGCTAGACAGCAATTAATTAATCCAGCACAAAAGAAGTAAGAATTTAATGGTGATGATGATCTAACAACTAATTTCACAATCACCTTGCAAGATTTTTTTTTCCAACTTGAACACTTCCATAAATAATTTAGGGTTTCAGTCCTCTCAAAAAATTAATCTGACATCTTCTCTGATGAATCTGAATGCTGTGCTGCAAAAAACCCCAAAATCCAGCAGCAAGAACAGCAACAATAGCAAAACAAACCAAAAGTGAAAACCATCCTAAAAACAAAAACAAGCAAGGAAGGGAAAAAGAGAAGCTGTCTGCTAAAAAGATGTACAAAAAAGGAGAGATGTAACATGAAAATAAATGATACAGGGAAAAAAAAAAGATATTTAAAAAGTAATGTGGTTTAGAGGGACAGATATATTAGGAATGAAGAAACTCTTGCAGCAAAACAGGGCCATTACCAAATGGAGATGATGAAAAATTCATCATGATGCTAGAAAGACTGATTCCAGAGAGGTGCTCCTTAAAGGTGTTCCTATTTGCAAAGAAGCAGAAAATAGTCCCTGTATGTCATCAAGATGTTGACATGCTTCTCAGTTCTTTGCCCAGAATAAGGCAGTACCTGCAAAGCAGCACCTGCAAAGGGCCAGAGTGGGGTCCTCAAAGAGAGTCAATGGCTATTTGTATCTGCAAATATATAAATATGGAATTGAGTGTAGATAATATTTAGTGTCCCTTCTAACCCAAACTATCTTATGATTCTGTGTTATATGTTAGTTTAAAAAATTATTAAGCACTATAGAAGTTCCAAAAGTCTGAAAAAATTTTAAAGTTTGAATGAGTAGTTTGAAAAATAACTGTATCATAAAAATTAATGAGAACTGAAAAAATCCAGACAAGTTACTCATAGAACCACAGAATCATTGAAATTAGAAAAGATCTCCAAGAGCATCAAGTCCAACCTTCAGTTGATTACTACCATGCCCACTAAACTTTATCAAAAATTGCCAAGTATACTTGTTTTTTGAACATTTCCAGGACCGGTGACTTTGCTGCTTCCCTGGGCAGCCTGTTCCAATGTTTAACCACTCTTTCAGTGAAGAATTTTTCCTAATATTCAACATATTTTCCTTTCAATATTTCCTAATTTCCTAATATCCTGAATCTCCCCTGGTGCAACTTGAGGCCATTTCCCCTTGCTCTATCACTAGTTGCCTGGAAAAAGAGACTGACTGCCACCTTGCTACAACTTCCTTCCAGGTAGTTCTAGAACACAGTAAGGTCTCCCCTGAGTCTCCTTTTCTACAGACTAAACAACCTCAGCCACTCCTAATGAAACTTGTGCTCCAGGCTCTTCACCAGCTTCATTTCCCTTCTCTGGACTCTTGCACCTCAGTGTCCTTCCTGTCATTAGGGCCCCAAAACTGAACACAGGATTTGAGGTGCAGGATCACCAGTTCCAAGGACAGGGGAATGATCTCTTCCCTGGTCCTGCTGGCCACACTATTGCTGAAACAGGCCAGGATGCCATTGGCCTTCTTGCCCTTCTAGGCACATGCTAGGCCATGTTTAGCCTCTGTTGACCAGCAGACCGAGGTCCTTCTCCACTAAGAAGCTTTCCAGCTACTCTTCTCCCAGCCAGCTGCATTTTTGAATGGGGTTGTTATGACTCAAGGGCAAGACCTTCGACTTGGTCTTGTTGAAGCTCATACCACTGGCCTCGACCCGTTGTACCAGACTGTTGAGACCCTTCTTCAGAGCCTTTCTATCTTCCAGCAGATCAATGCTCCCATCCAAGTGGGGCATTGCTGTGGCTTTTACATGTGTCTGCAAGGATTGTGAAAGTAGCATGGTTGTCCTGCAATAGCTCAAAGCTATAGCAAGAACAGATCATCTTGGAGGAAGAAATATTTTATACATTTGGAATTCAGAAAAAATGATTGTGGGAAATTTAGAATGCTTGAAATATAGAGTGGTTTCTTTATCAAATATATATGACATACAGTAATAGAAAAATACCTTTAATGAATCAGGGCAATTAAAATTTAAAAAAATATAGTTTTTGGTTTTTTAAAGATTGATGTTACTAAAAAGCAACCAAAAGAGATGATAGAGTCTTCAGCTCTCAGATTCAAATAAAATACTTCTTTTACACATTAAGCTGTTTTTGCACCCAATGTAAAAATTGCATTAATATCAAAATAAGAATATCTGGATAAAATTAATTAAACTGTCATTATAGGACTTCAAACCAGACTGGTGCCATACTGTGTTTCTTAGCGCCTTTTGTGGATGTCTGTTCATGAACATGTAATGCCTTAATTCCTTCTGTTATCTTTCAGTATCATTGCTGAGGAGTGACTTACTAATAACAATGTTGTCGTGGTTTGACACGGAAAAAGAATTTTTCTGGAAGGAAGAGGTCAATTTGGACATTGACCAATTGAAGGTGGACACGCCTCTGAAAACACAGAGGGGTTAAAAGCAGAATTCCCAGGAGAACTCGCCCCTTTTGGTTCCGGTCAGCGTGCAGTGCAGGACTCTCCCCTGCCCGGCCACGAGCTGGGTAGGGGAGGGGAGAAGCCATGTGGCCTCCGGAGGTAGGCCCAAGGGTGGAGGGGCTGGAACCGGGCTGGCCCCCTGCAGATGGAAGGGTGGAGAAATCTGGGATGTCTCCATTCCCCCCCAGAGTCTCTCTCTCCCAAGAGAGAAAAAGAGACAGCGGTGGTTTTGTCAGCAGTTCACCGCAGTGAAGGAGAAGAGAGGGGTGGGGCCGCAAGGTGCCCAGCCGCCTGTGGGAGCTGGAGCCTGGGCAGCGAGCCATCCTTGGGAGTCGGGACTTTTAACCCTTCCTTGAGAAATGAAAGCTTTGTGAAATTTTTCTCCTCCTCGGTTTGAAAGAGAGGAAGAGAGACAGCTTGGGACCTGGGATGTTGGAAGGAGAAATTCTAGGTGGGAGGAGATGATGGAGTGGCTTTTGGCTGGACTTTTTTTTGGTAGCCACAGACTGAACTGATCTTCTCCTCCAAGAGAGACTGTATTTTAGGAGGATGCCGGTGAGCCAAAGAGACCGTGCTTCAGCTGGGAAAAGAAAGAAGTGGAGCAAACAGAGAAAAGTTAAGGAGGTTTGTGGTGGTGCCCCCTGTCTTCACAGAGGAAGAAGAGAAGAAGATCTCTATTCTTGGATCCTCGGCCCCAGGGGAAAATGGGGGGGGGACTGTTGGTCCCAAAAATGAAAAAACTGAACTGATGTTTTTTCCCTTTCTTCGGACCTGCTCTGGACTGAACCCCCAGAAGAGCAGCAGCAGATCGCACCTGTGGCCCAGCGGGCCGGGCCTGGGCCATGGCATTTCCAGCGCCAGCAGGCCTGATCAGAGACTGAGTGAGCCCAGCTGCAACCCGGGGAATTTTTTATGAGTTTGTCTCTCTCTTGGAGTGGCGAGAAGTTTTATTGTTTAATATTGTTTAAGATTGCTTGTTTAATAAACAGGTTTTTTCCACTTTCCTCCAAAGAGGTATCCTTCCTGAACTGGTTGGGGGAGGGGCCAATTGAGTCTGCTTTCCTAAAGGAACCCTTTTAGGGTTCTTTCCCCAAATTTGCCCTGAACCAGGACAAATACATTTATTGTCACCCAACTACTGGGACTCAAAAAAGTGGAAAAAACCTTTATTCCTTTACTGATTGGATGTTGGTTGCGCTTATTTTGTAGTGGGTTAAAGCAGTCAGTAGCCATGTTGCTTACATTCATAATGTCTCTTGGGTTAGAGTCCTTCATGTGGTTCTGGTCTCTAGGCTTTTTTGAGGTTTTAGTACTTTTCTGGTCACTAAGATTCTTGTCCCTTACACGTAGTTTTTACAGTTCAAGAGCACAGATTAAAATAGCTATTGGGCTGGGCTTGGTGATAGTGATTTATAAGGCGCTTGTAAAGATACTGGAGTCTGTTCAAGATATGTATAGTTTATGGTTTGTTCGTCCTACCCTGCATCCTAGTTCCAGTAGTATATTCTGGGGGTTTATTAGTAATTGCACCCAGTTTGTTAGAGGAGGAGCAGGGCATGAGGTTTCCCAGCCTCTCCTTTCCTTCTTCTCTTTTGACTCTGTTATGTCACTTTTTGAGAATGTTCAGTTTCCCCTGAATGTTAAAGAGACCATCTTTCTGGTATCTATTAAGGTAAACTTCCTTTATACACGCTGCAGCTTCTCTAGAGTGAAGGCTGAGATGTCCAGGGGAGCTGATTTTCCACCCTCACCCAGGTGTGGAAAATCCTGAGTGGTGTGGAGAATGGGAAAATATGGGCCAGATCCTGAAGGAATTTTCTGACCCTGTAGAGTGGGATTTTCCACGTGAACAAATTCAGAACCCAGCTGAAGTGGGGAAATACCTGAAAGAGAAGTGCCATGATGGCTCTAATGAGAAAAGGATCATTGCAATAAACTGGGCCTTGGCTTATGCTTATCGCACACTGCTAGATACTGTAGGCCGGCAGACAGAGGCAGGGGGGCAGGGAGATAAACCAGCAGCTATCCCAGTCACTCAGGCTGCAGACAACACCCCAGTTACTCAGGCTGTAACTAAACCAGACAGCAACCCTAAGCCACTGGCAGTCGCTGCGGGAAAGAAGAAAAGCAAAACCAACCAGCCAGGGACTGACGATGATGATCCAGGAGAAGGACCCTCAAAGCTAATTACTGACACAAAAGCCGGAGTTAGGGCAACTGAGGCAGGATCAGAAGCCACCACTGAGTCCTATTCCCTGAAGGATCTCCGTGGCCTAAGAAAGGATTACACTCGACGACCTGATGAGTCTATAATTAGTTGGTTGGTCTGTCTTTGGGATACTGCAGGCGAGGCTACAATTCTGGATGGTAATGAAGCAAGGCATTTGGGATCCCTGTCACATGATCCTGTCATTGACCAAGGAATGATGAGGGGGGCTAACCCTCGCAGCCTCTGGGCACGAGTTCTGGAAAGTGTAGCACGAAGATACCTGTGTGCAGATGATCTTTATATGCAGCAAACCCAGTGGAAGACTATAGAACAAGGGATCCAACGCTTGAGGGAAATGGCAGTGGCAGAGATTGTCTTCTCGGATGATGTATATACTGTAAATCCAGACTTGGTACCATGTACATCCGTGATGTGGCGAAAACTTGTGAGACTTGGGCCACATGAATATGCTTCTGCTGTAGCAATAATGAAGTGAGATGAGAGGAGACTGTGCTCGATATGGCAAAGAAGCTCCGAGCATATGCAGATGCTGTACATGACCCAATCCATGCCAGAATTGCAGCAGTGGAAACACGTCTGCAGAAACTAGAAGACAAGATAGAGGAAAATCATAAGAAACTCAGGGAGGAGATGAAAGAGGGTTTTCTCCAAGTCTCAGCAATACAAATCAGAGGTCCTGGTACCCAACGCAGACGTTCCCCAGATGGGGAAAGAAGGTACATCTCACGAGCTGAGCTGTGGTTCTTCCTGCGCGATTGTGGAGAAAATATGAGGAAATGGGATGGGAAACCTACTGGTGCTCTGGCACAACGGGTGCGTGAATTGAAGGGAGGCAAGACTCCGAAAGGAAGTTTCACCAAAAGGGAAGCAGCTCCAGTGACTCATAATCAAACTGCCGTATATGATGATGATGGCGATATTTTCGATCCCCTTGAAGGAATATCAAAGACATATGCCCCAGGAAAGAAGGATAACCAGGCTTAGAGGGGCCCTGCCTCTAGCCAGGTAGAGGCTAGGGAAAACCCTATTTTTTGGACTGTGTGGATTCGTTGGCCTGACACATCAGAACCACAAGTATATAAAGCTTTGGTCGACACTGGTGCACAGTGCACATTAATCCCATCAAAATATGTGGGGGCAGAACATGTTTCTGTTGCTGGTGTGACAGGGGGATCACAGGACTTTACTTCAGTGGAAACTGAGATCAGCCTGACTGGAAATGAGTGGAAGAAACAGTCCATTGTGACTGGCCCAGAGGCCCCATGTATTTTAGGCATAGACTTTCTCCGAAGTGGGTATTTCAAAGACCCAAAGGGACTCAGGTGGGCATTTGGGATAGCAGCTGTAGAGACAGAGGGCATCAAGCAATTGAACAGCTTACCTGGACTATCAGAAAACCCATCTGCAGTAGGACTCTTGAAGGTAGAAGATCAACGAGTACCAATTGCCACCTCAACAGTGCACCGCTAGCAGTACCGAATGAATTGAGATGCCGTGATCCCCATCCACAAAATGATCCATGAGCTAGAGAGCCAAGGGGTGGTCAGCAAAACCCACTCACCATTCAACAGCCCCATCTAGCCTGTGCATAAATCTGAAGGAGAATGGAGATTGACAGTAGACTACCATGCATTGAATGAAGTGACTCCACTGCTGAGCGCTGCTGTGCCGGACATGCTGGAACTCCAGTACGAGCTGGAGTCCAAGGCAGCGAAATGGTACGCCACTATTGATATTGCTAATGCATTTTTCTCCGTTCCTCTGGCAGCAGAATGCAGGCCTAAGTTTGCTTTCACCTGGAGGGGCGTGCAGTACACCTGGAACCGACTGCCCCAGGGGTGGAAACACAGCCCCACCATCTGCCATGGCCTGATTTAGACTGCACTAGAAAAGGGTGAGGCTCCAGAACATCTACAGTATATTGATGATATCATTGTGTGGGGGAAGACAGCAGCAGAGGTGTTTGAGAAAGGAGAGAAAATCACCCAGATTCTCCTGAAAGCTGGTTTTGCCATCAAGAAGAGCAAAGTCAAGGGACCTGCTCGAGAGATCCAGTTCCTGGGATTGAAGTGGCAAGATGGACAGCGTCAGATTCCTACAGATATCATCAACAAGATCACAGCGATGACTCCACCAACCAGCAAGAAGGAAACACAAGCTTTCCTAGGTGCCATAGGTTTTTGGAAACTGCACATTCCCGAGTATAGCCAGATCGTGAGCACTCTCTACTTGGTCACCCGCAAGAAGAACACTTTCCACTGGGGCCCTGAACAGCAGCAAGCCTTCACCCAGATAAAGCAGGAGATCGCCCCTGTGGTAGCCCTTGGCTCAGTCAGGACAGGACCAGATGTGAAGAATGTGCTCTACTCTGCAGCCAGGAGCCATGGTTTGTCCTGGAGTCTTTGGCAGAAGAGATGAGACTCGAGGCTGACCACTGGGATTTTGGAGTCGGAGCTATAGAGGGTCTGAAGCCAACTATACTCCAACAGAGAAGGAAATTTTAGCAGCCTAGAAGGAGTCCAAGCCACCTCAGAGGTGATCGGTACAGAAGCACAACCCCTCCTGGCACCCCGACTACCAGTGTTGGGTTGAATGTTCAAAGCAAAGGTTCCCTCTACCCACCATGCCACCAATGCCACATGGAGCAAGTGGATTGCCCTTATCACGTAACGCGCCCGGATTGGAAAACTGAATCGCCCTGGGATTTTGGAGATAATTACAAACTGGTCTGAAGGTGAAAACTTTGGTCTCACTGATGAAGAAGAAGTGACACATGCTGAAGAAGTGCCACCATATAACCAAATGCCAGCAGAAGAAACACATTACGCTCTTTTCACTGATGGTTCTTGCCGCATTGTGGGAATGAAATGGAAATGGAAAGCATCCGTATGGAGTCCCACATGACAGGTTGCAGAAGCTACGGAAGGGGAGGGTGGCTCAAGTCAACTCGCTGAACTCAAAGCCGTTCAACTGGCCCTGGACATTGCTGAAAGGGAGAAATGGCCAAAGCTCTACCTCTACACTGATTCATGGATGGTAGCCAATGCTCTGTGGGGGTGGCTGGAGAGGTGGAAAAAAGCTAATTGGCAGCGTAGAGGAAAACCAATCTGGGTTGCTGATGAATGGAAAGACATTGCTACCAGGGTAGAGAAGCTATCTGTGAAAGTTCGCCATGTAGATGCCCATGTTCCCAAGAGCAGAGCCAATAAGGAGCACCAAAACAACCAGTAGGTAGATCAGGCTGCAGAGATAGGGGTGTCAAAGATAGACTTGGATTGGCAACACAAGGGGGAATTGTTCTTAGCACGATGGGCCCATGATGCCTCAGGCCATCAGGGTAGAGATGCCACTTTTAAGTGGGCACGAGACCGAGGGGTGGATTTAACCATGGACAGTATTTCTCAGGTTATCCATGACTGTGAGATGTGTGCTACCGTAAAACAGGGCAAGTGGGTGAAGCCCCTCTGGTATGGTGGGCGGTGGTCCAAGTACAGCTATGGGGAGGCCTGGCAGATTGACTACATCACACTGCCCCAGACACGCCAAGGCAAGCGTTATGTGCTCACAATGGTAGAAGCCAACACAGGATAGTTGGAAACCTATCCTGTGCCTCATGCTACGGCCCGTAACACCATTCTGGGCCCTGAGAAGCAGATCCTTTGGAGGCATGGTACCCCTGAGAGGATTGAATCAGACAATGGGACTCATTTCAAGAATAGTCTTATCAACACCTGGGCTAGGGAACATGGCATTGAGTGGGTGTACCACATCCCCTACTATGCACCAGCTGTAGGAAAAGTGGAGAGGTACAATGGACTGTTAAAAACCACCTTGAAAGCATTGGGTGGGGGATCTTTCAAGAATTGGGAGCAGAATCTGGCAAAAGCCACCTGGTTAGTTAACACCCGAGGCTCTACCAGTCGATTGGGCCCTGCCCAATCTCAGCTTTTGCATATAGTAGACGGAGACAAAGTCCCAGTAGTGCATGTCAGAGGTTTGTTAGGGAAGACAGTGTGGATCAATTCTGCCTCAAGTACAGACAAACCCATTCGTGGGATTGTCTTTGCACAGGGACCAGGTTGTACATGGTGGATAATGATGAAAGATGGAAGAACACAATGTGTACCTCAGGGAGATCTGATTGTTGGGTGAGAACTATGTGTAAATATCACTGTTTTCTGAATATTACTGCCATTGTCTGTGTATAGCTGTATATTGGATGTATAATATATGTGTTTGTAGGGTTTGAATATATATATATTACTTTTAGTAGTAAGCTGACGATATGGGGATAAGGGGTGGAATGTCCTAGGTTGACTGTATGATGCCTTTATCCCCAGTCGTCTGCCCTGTTTATGTTGAATAATAAGTTCTTCACCTTTAAGACTTGTTCCAGGAGTGAAGGGGGGGGATGGGGGTGAAGAAGCGCGGAGTTTGTTTTCAAGAACTGCACTCCCTCCTCCACATTCCTGCTCCTGGATTGTGTTGTCTGCGGATGGACAGACAGCGAGAGAGAGCTCTCCTTTGCTTTTTCTAGTTAGTTTTAGCTAACTGAGGCAAAGAAGTTCCCTGGACGGTGGTTTTTTCCCTTTCTTTGGACCTGTTCTGGACTGAACCCCCAGAAGAGCAGCAGCAGATCGCACCTGTGGCCCAGCGGGCCGGGCCTGGGCCGTGGCATTTCCAGCGCCAGAGGGACCGATCGGAGACTGAGTGAGCCCAGCGGCAACCCGGGGGATTTTTTATGAGTTTGTCTCTCTCTTGGAGTGGCGAGAAGTTTTATTGTTTAATATTGTTTAAGTTTGCTTGTTTAATAAACAGGTTTTTTCCACTTTCCTCCAAAGAGGTATCCTTCCTGAACTAGTTGGGGGAGGAGCCAATTGAGTCTGCTTTCCTAAAGGAACACTTTTAGGGTTCTTTCCCCAAATTTGCCCTGAACCAAGGCAAATGTACAAAGGAATAGGTTAAGATGATTGTTGTAGAAGTGGTGGAAGCAGGAATTATTCATAGGTTTTCTTTCTTGACCATTTAATTCCTTGTACAAATAAAAAATTCTCAGTTCTGAAACCAAATGGCTATTGAACTGCACCTTTTACTTCCAAAATAAATTGTACATTATCCAAGTTTGGTTTTAAAAGTTTTATTTCTGTTTGAGAGGCTCCAACAGTTTTTATTTTATATTTTGAATTGCTATTTATGTTTTAATTTTTTTCTATAATCTATTGAAATATCACCTGGGTTTAATTTTTAAGTGTTTTTAGTTTTTTATTTTCTTTTCTTATCATGCTATTCAAACTTCTGGTGAACACTGTACAGGTAAACTATTTGCATGTGTATGCTGGAGAGTCAACTTTCTTGAAATCAGAATTTCTCCTTTTGTGTCTGTTGTGGGCTGACCTTTTCTGGCTGCAAGATCCTTGCTCATCTACTTTCTCACACCTCATTTTCAAAAGGTTTGAGGAGAGAAAATAAGACGAAAAAGCTGTTGGATTGAGATGAAGAGAGATATGTCATTTAAAAATTACTCTCACAAGTAAAACATACTTGGCATATGGAAAATCAATTTGATTTATAGCCATTTAAAGCTAAACTGGTAATAAACAAAGACAAAAACTAAAATATCTTTCCCTCCACCTCCCCCTTTTATCAAAGAGCAACTTCAGTCTTTCATTCCAAATCCTCTACTTTATCCCTTCCTCAAGAAACACAAGAGGATAGGGAATAGGGGGTCACAGTCTGTCCAAAACAGCTCCTCTCTGCTGCTCCCTCTTCCTCACACTCTTTCTCTGCTCCAAAGTAAGGTAACTCATACAGGCAGGCCTTCAGAAAATAAGGATTTGATCCTACATGGGGTCCTCCGTGGCCAGTAGTGTGGATATTTGTTCTGATGTATTCCTCCCATGGGCTAAAGGGAATTAAGTGCTCTAGTGTGGTCTGCTCCATCTCTTCCTTCATCTCCTTTTCTGACCTTGGTGTTCACAGGTCCATTCCTCTGACATTCCCCCCAATTCCTCACTGTCTGTGCAGTATTTTTTGTTCAGTTTTAAATATGTTTTCCACAAGGTGTCACAACTTGGCTGATGGGTTCAGGTGTGTCCTGCGATGGGTCTGTTGGAGCCATCTGTGTCTAGCACAGTGCACACTAAATTCTTCCACAGAGGCAAATTCATATTGACATCTTGACATTTACATTCAGCATGCTTGTAATTTTCTTCTGTCAGATCTACCCTTAGGATTAGAGGTTAGATGACTGTACTTTGCAAGAAAACAGAAAAGTTTTTGTAGCCACACTTGATATTATTTTGTGGAACCAATCATGTACAATTCTTCCTACTAGCAATTGTGTTTTTGATGAGAAATGATTATTTAGATGAAGTTATGGACAGAGTGATGAGCTTCTCAATGGCTGTACTTGGAAGGGGAATAATTTTGGGAGCTGAAACAGAGGGCAGAGAGCCAGCCTGTGGCTGTGGGTTTGCTTATCTAAGCACTTTGAAATAACTCCTTTCTTGTTAACTTCCAAAGCAAGATGCATGACAGTTTCCTTTGAAAAGGCTCAGTAGTAGGAAGAGAAAATGTCCCGGTCATTTCTTGAATTGGAAGAGTGGAGACAGACATTACTGTTGCTGTGCAAGCTACTTCGAGGGCAGAGGGAGCAGCAAGCCCTGTGACTGATTAATGACAAGGAAATGAAGACTTTGCAGTGCTAGGTAAAACTTATGCACCAGTTGAACTGAGCAGTTGCCTCACTCATTCTGGTCACCAGGAAAAAGACAAGCTCTTTTTATTTCTGGGGATAAAGGAATAAATGGAACATTCTTCCTCTTTTAAGCTCTGTCCAACAACACAAATTCTTGTGACTGCACATGTTTTAACATCACAGAGAATATGGGCAACTACAGTTCTCCCTGTGTGCAGTGAGCTAAGGCCTGATCTAACCTGCCAGACACTATCACTACATATGCACACTCTTCCCAGGGATGAGGAGAAAATTGTGTGACCCTTTGTTCAATGGAAGCTGTGCCGAGACTAGATAAGATTAATGATTTTTTAAGAATTATTTCAATCATTTCAAGCCATAAGAGCAGTTTTGTACATGATTGCAAAGAGGTGGAGATGACATACAAAACAAACTCAAGACTAACTGTATGGTACTGGAATAGGATGATACCAGAAGCCATGTGTTTTTCCTGTCCCATGCAATAATTATGGAATGAAGGGAAATACACAGAAGTGGGCTGCAGCCCTATTACAGGAGTTCCTGGTGAAGGCACAGCCAGTAGAAAAGTTTTGCCTCAAACACAGCTTGCATTTTCTCAGCTGTTTTTTTGGTATGCTCAAATATTTGTAATCACTGGAGTACTGGCAGGTATTTCAGGATCTACAATTCCAAAATCAGGCTGTAGGTCACTCAGACCTTTCCACAGATAGCATTCCCACACATGCCAGCTCATTGTGGTAATTCTTATGTCACAAGACACACAGGTCTTATGATATAGTGCGCTTGAAGACAACAACAATAAAAAAAAGATTGATTTTTTGGATGCATATTTTTTTGAAAAATAGAAAACTATTCCTTCATATAAAGAAAGTAAAAAAGTGTCTCTTGGGTGGGATTTAGGATATTCTGCCTAATGACTGTCCACACAATGACTGAGATAGAGTCTCAAGACTGTGTATTAAAACAACTAAAATATTTTTCTTCTTGCTGGGTCTCATAGGATTGCACTATCTTGTGTTACAATTCAGTGACACACACGTTCAAACACAATACTTTGAGAGCTCTTTTTTTAGAGCAGAAGTAAATTCAGATTCAGAGTGGGAACACAGGAAAGAAACCAAACATCAGAGAGAGATACAGTAAGAATAACAATATTGCTAGTCTCAGTGTTGGAACACCATTAGAGAACTGACAGTTATTATGGGATTATTATTACTATGGGATTAACATATTTCTGAAAAACCAATTGAGCAAAACACTACAATGAACTGTGTAAATACAACCTGTATGATAACAATAATTATACTTTTTTATATCTTTTTACTGCATATATTCCTGAAGAGTCCTGAAGACTTCTAAAATATTGTTACTTGTGAAAACAGAATGCTTTTGAACACTCAAGAAAGACTTGCTGTTTTATTTATTAAATTAAGCCAAAACATTATACTCACTCAGACTTGAGTTTCAATGACTCTTGTTCAATCACAGTTCATATTTATGTATTAATAATTCAGGAAGTATGCTTTCTGTGTCAGAAAATATTTGCCATAGCAAATGTAGCATAAACAGATGCATCAAAACACAGGAACACAGAGCAGCCAACAAATAAGAGCACACTTACAGAAATATTTACATTTTCATAAAACACAAATATTGTGCCTTTCTGAACAATGGCATGGGAAAAAATGTGATGAATCTGTGAGATTAAATTGCTGCTATACAGTGGCCATTACTATTGTAACATTTATCAAATCTGAGCAGCCAGCAAAACACCTGGTTTTAAAAAACATGTAGGGGTTTGAGTCTTCCTTTGTCCTATATACATTTAATCTTTTTTGCCCATGTCCATTGTCAGAGATTTTATGAAGCTTAACAAACTGCATTTCTATCAGTGCATAGGAAAATCAAGGAATAGTTTGTTTTGCTTTATGCATTTTGTTTGTTTATTTATTTGTTTTCTTTCCTATATATTCCGTTTGGTTTTAAGTAGAAATAACTTGTGTCATCATGTTTGCATCTACATAACACATAATGAAAAAAGTATACTATACTTGAGGCCTTTTTTGTTTTTAAGTAGGCTTTTATAAGCTTCTCTCAACTATACACTTTACTCATGCTGCCAAAAGGAAAGCAGATTCTCTGCCTGTCTCATCTGAATGATCGCATCTGATAGTGAAATGAGTTGTGCACTTGAGATAAGTTTGCAGGGCCTCTTGGGGTAACCTGTAAACTGACAGACTCATCACTAGTCCAACTGATGTGGCTTGGCACAGCTGGCAATGTAACCTCAATAAATGGGCAGAAACTGGGTGAAGATGGAGGTTGAATTTACACCTCATATATCAAATAAAGGGCATTTTCTCAAGGGAAATGTTTAAGTGAACAAGTGGAAGAATAAATATTTTTGGCAGTGGGCCAAGTGCTCACGAGTTTAAGCACCCTGCATTCAGCTTCTGCCCCAGGATCATGGAGGGGCAAGTAAACATTTATCTTCCCAGAGATATAGGAATGGATTAAGGTAATAAGTACTTCCCTCCTCCAGTCTCCAAAACACACTACTTCCCAAAGTCAGGCTGACTTTGCTCATGTGCAAAAAGAGCACATTAAAACAGATTAAAAAAACAAACAAACAAACAAACAAAACCCAAACAAACCCAAGGAAAAAAAAAATTCTTACGAAGATTACTGGTCAAAAAACTGTCTAGCAAGCAAAAATGTCCAGTTTGAGGTGCAAGGGGAAAATTCTCTGTAAAAGCCAGCTAAACAATTCCAATTGCATAGTGTCATTTGTAAGTAATTGCTTATAAACCTAATAGCCTAACCCAATAAAGTACTGTGTCACATTACAAAAAACCCAAACAAAACGGAACAGTTCTTGCTCTTTCTTTTTTTTTTTGTTGTTTTGGTCGATGGAGTTTACAGGCAATGAGGATTCCTTGTTTCTTTTTTTACATCTTTCTTTTCAGGGATGACTACTAACTAATTTCATTTCACATGAAAATAGTTCATAAAGTAACTCTTTTTCTGGCCCATGGCCACTATGCCTTTCTTCATTGCAATAAAGAGACAGTTAAAGTATAAGTTACATGGCTTGCCCTGAAGTATGAAGGGAATAGCACTTCTTGAAAAGAAGCAGGTAATTTACTATAGCTAAAAGAAAAACTTTTCTTTCTAGAAGGTAATATCTCCAGGCTTACAAAATGTGATAAGGCAATAGATCGCTGATGTCACAGTACCAAATGGATAATTTGCTGGTTAAAGAAAAACTGGAAAAGTGACTTTCTCTGTTAACTTTAGAAAGGCTGTCTTTGGGGTTTGTGAGAGGAATCCTATGGAGCAACAGGAAATTTTTTACTCTGTAGGATTTACTCTGTAGGATGAGGCTTAATAATGATAAATTGTGGTTTGTTTGGAATTTGGGAGAGGTTTAGTAAAATGCCTTTTAGGCTCCTAATAAAAAACCTTATTAAGAGAACTCCACGTTCTCCCTACCCTGACCATAAATTTTGGCTAATGTCTGAATATTTAGGATTTTATTTTGGTAGTTTATGAAATAGGAAATACAGCTGATCATGCACACAATATTTGTAACACATGCTAAAAGTGAATGGAGAAAATTAGGAAGCATTACTACCACTAAAAGAGATTGGCAGTTTATTTTAGGACTCAGTTGTGGTGGTAGCAGAGATAAAGCATTCTAGCTTCTGCTTCTCCTGAATATCATCTGGTCATGCAGTCTTTAAATCGCACCATTTTCCTTGTGCATGTGTTAAATTCTAAGGTAACCAAGATAAGATTGTATACTGAAATGTAATCTGGACTACTGTGTCACAGATCCTAATTAGGGCCAGCCAGAAAGGCAGTGGTTTTAAACACATGTATTTAAAGACATGGCCCCCTCCTTTCGATGAATTGCTTTATTCCTGCCTGCTTTATAACAAAATGTTCTAGCTGAGATTCTGTCTACTGTGTTATTAAAATTTCCTTTTATTTTTTGCTGGTCGCCCCTGTGCCTTGCTGCACTAATTCAGCACTTTCCTGACAGAGTGATTGCTTGCTGGCACTGCTGATTTTGTTCAAGTTAACTTTATTAGATGTGAACCACAAGTCCTGGAAGAATAGTATTATCACAGAGACACTCCTCTTTATCTCTCCTTCCATTTACAAGTGTTCTCTTTCTTTCCACCTTAAACCAGCTGGCAAATTTGTACTGAGGTTTCTCCCCAGTCTGGCCGTCAGTTTATTTACTGCAGCCCCCCTCCTTGGCGAAAATGGCTGAGCCGTGCTGCACCGCTGTTATGGCTGCGGAATGACCTGGAGATCTGAAGCAAAAAACAGATGTCTCAATAAATTTTTGTCAAAATATAATTATCTTGGGAGCAGGGAAACAAATGGAGGGAGAGGCAGAACCAGATGCGTGACTTTAAAATATGCAATCATAATTACAAGGAAATATTGAATAACTAAGTGGAGGACCAATGAAACCCTTCTTCACTTCTTGTGATTATGATTTCAAATGAATCCTGAAACTCAGTTTCTGATAATGGTGCTCAAAGCAGAAACAAGGAGGGCTGCACAAAAAAAATCCTCCTGAATGCATTTTCACAAATAAGTCTTTTCAAATATGACAGGCTATCTTTCCCCAAGGAATCCAGCCAGGATGCTTCTTCCTTTTCAGTGAATAAAATATTGTAGATTTTGTATGGTAAGTAATTGTGGGAGCTCATTTCTCTAAGACACCAGGTTAAATAACACAAGTATGGAAAATTAATTTACTCAATCAGTGTGGGGCTAAAAGCTCCAAAATTTTTTTTTTTTTCGTGCTCTTTAAAGATTAGATAATTAAATTAATTTCAAAGGGAGAGGTTTTTTTGTTTGTTTGTTTGTTTTTTGTTGTTTTGTTTTGTTCTTTTTTTGGTTTTTTTGGTTTTTTTTTTGTTTTGTTCTGTTCTGTTTTTGTTTTTTTTTTGGATGGGGGCTTGAGGTTTTTTGGGGGTTTATTTTTGGGGTTTTTTTGTTTTCTTTTATTAGAAAAAACCATTCTACAGCTGCATTTAAACAAAATGCTGTGCAAAGTCAGAGCAGTTTGCTAAGCTGCCTTTTAGGTGAATATAAAATATCATATTCAGCTGTTGTGAGTAATGTTGCAGAAATTCTAGGGAGGGTTTCCTAGGAGCACTCAGGTTCTTCCCTGTGCAGAACTCTTTGCCATTCCCTGAAGCACTGCATACCGTAGCTTCATACGTCTGCTGATTGCCTTACCAGAAATGCTTGCATATACCTGAAGCCCCATGAGCAGCTGGGCTACCTTCCACATGTTCTTCTCTCCTGGGGACTTGCTGGGACTTTCACAATCAGAAAATGTTTAATAAATTACACTGCTACTGAGGCAAGTTTTAGCTCACTCATTGGAGAGGCTATTCCCTCATTTCCTCTTTTTTGTCTCATGTTCTTATCTGTCCTATGAGTATAAAGGATTCTGCTGTTGTTTTTCTTCACATGGAAGTATCAGTTTATGGGAAGTGTTTTCACAGCTTGGAAGGTAGCTGGCTAGGATCTATTATGTGATGAAGAGTAAAGATTATTCAGGAAACAGTAAAATTTTACTCCTGTAGCTGGCACTTTGTTTAAACACTTTATGGTTTGGACATATCCATGGCCAATTTATGAACATCAAAAAGAGAAAATGCACAAGCCAGTTTTCTTGAAAAAGGAGGTTGGTTCCTCTAAGATGTCTTGTTTTAGTTGTCCTGCCAGACACAAAATCAAAAGTTTTGTTCTGTCTGGGACAGAACAAAAAGAAGTTCTTTTTGTTCTGTCCCAGAAGTGTCAAGAAGTGTCTGGGACCCAAGAAAGAAATGTCTGGGTCCCTTATTTAACTTCACCTGTGAAAGTGCTACCTCTGCTTTTGTTTAATAAATATGATTGCTAAATTATAGAAGATAACAGCTTTGAAACTTCATTAGCATGACAGTTTTTCCCCTTTATATGGTCTACTTTGTAGTTGATGCTGAATAATGTTCTCCCACTCCCCAAATATCAAGTGTTCTTTAGTCTTCAAGGCTGTTCTTTCAAAGGCAAAGAAGACTAGCACTGACTGACTCTAATAATGAGCGTCCGTTTCCCTTCTCCCCTGCTGATATATTTTCAGTTCTTTCTAAACAGTCATTGGATAGAAAAGAAGTGGAGAGGAATTAAAACAATGTGTGAATCAAATTCTAGAATTTATTTTAACAAGTCTACTGAATTTTATTTCCCTATGAATAGTAACAGCCCTAAAAGGCTGGCATGAGTGAATGCTCTTCAAAAATAACTTAGGAAGAGAAGTTTTTGCTTTTCTCTGTTTCAGACTGAAGAAGAAGGCTGAAGCTAAAAGTTTAATTGCAAATTAATAACTTATTCAGTAGAACAAGTCTAACACTTTCAAAGATACCTTATAGATTAGTTATCCACATTACTGATTTTCATTGGCAGTGGACAAATAACTTTAGTTTTATAGGCAGACTTTAAAAAGTCTTTTGAATATTTAAACATGAACATAAAATATCCTCAGGTGTAAGATGTCATCTGAGATCTAAGACAAAGGTGAAAAGAAAAAAGATCAAAATGTGATCTTTAAAATACCTGGTAAAAGCTGCCTCACTATGGAAGTGGCCAGGTTTGCCATGGTAATCCTTTTATTCTTCCTATAAACACTTAATATAGCCAAAAGAGGTCTAAAAACCAAACAGCAAATTCTATATTAAAGACAGTGAAAAACTGGAAATAGCAAATTCTAGATTAATGTCTTTATTGAAAGGGTGTTCAGGCACTGGAAAAGGTTGCCAGAGAAATGATGGAATCATTTGCCCTGGAAGCGTTAAAAAAAAAAAGTAGATATGGCATTTGGGGACATGGGTTAGCTCTGAATACGGCAGTGCTCAGTTAAAGAGTTGGACCCAATTGTATTAGAGGTGTTTTGCAGCCTTAACAATTCTATGATTCTATGAAAGAAAAAACATAGATGAAGCATTTAGAAGAACATTTATCTCCTTACTTGTTAAAAAGTTAGTAGCGCTTTTTGTTATATATTCAAATTGTTCTGCAAACTACAGGATTAATTATGTTTATTTTCATGGTGATTTGGGTCAGACTATCAGGATTTAATACTGCACGCAATACCTCTTTATATTGGCTTATTTTTTTTAATTTTATTGCAGCTATGGTTTAATTAATAAATAATGTTGAATTACAATTTTATTAGAATATATACATTCACAAACTCTTAAAAGGAATTTTGGAGACCTGGTTTTAAGTCATAGACACATCTGTGGACTGTATCCTTTTTTTTTTACCCTTATCAGAGTTCTCAGAGAGTACAGCATAGTTTATAAACATGGACATATATATTTATACAACAAGAAATGCTGGGTAGGAAATCCTGAGATCTGCAGGGGCTAAACATGACCTGTTTGACCTGCAAAGTAATAAATAAATAGTCTCCTCCAGGTATAAACCGTGAATGCAAAGTTCTGCAGTCTTTTTCATGACTGAAAAGTGATAAATTGAAATTCAGAACTACAGGAAAAAGAGTGTTAGAATAGAAAGCACTATACAACCTTGTAACGTGTTATTGTAGGATGTCTGAGTAGGCATATGCATATATATAAACAGGATGTTAATAATTTAGACTGTGAATTGAAGGAGCAGCAAGGACAGAAATTCATAAATACTTCTCATTTCTTGATGTTTTAAATAACCTGCTGCCTACTTAGAGAACTGTTTTTTTATCGAGCAGAAAAGTGTATTTTCACTAATGTGCTGTATCAGCTAGATAATCAGATGAAGAATGAAATTATCAAACATGTAAATACAGGGATGATCATCTGTGTTCCACTTCATTGTACTGACCATTTTAGAAAAGTGCAACATTTATTGCTGGTTAAATTTTATATGCCTAGCTTTAGAAAACTTTAGAGAGAGAAGTTAATATGCAAAATACCTATATTGCAGTGCTTTATGATTGTAAGGCCCTGGATTCATTTTCCTTGATGTAAGTTAGATAATCAAGAAGAGGTTGAATTTAAGCATAAATTCAAAACCTGATTTTTCAGAACCTGCCTAAGAATCTGCCCAAGGTTGTCACAGCCACAAGCAAAACAGTGACTGAGTTGCAATTTTTCATATTCACTATTTATATAAAATAAAACTCTGAAAAACATTGCATAAATTTTACAAAAGGGGCATGATCAAGTGTAAACAAAATTATTTTTAAGTGCAATATTTTTTGCTGTCCCATATGTTGATAAGTTTAGAGCCTAAATTATAAAATATATTTGGAACTTAATACTTTGTTCTTAAAAAAAAAAAAAAGTCAGAAAATACCTAATATTAATTTAAATTGCTATGGGCTTTTTGCAGCAGCTTTCTTTTTTCCTTGTTTCTTCCAGTCCAACCCCCATACCACATGCTCTGCAATTCCTCCTGTTCCCATTTCACCCTTCTAAGAGCTGCTCAGTCTAAGTAATGAGTACATTGAGAACACCATGACACGTTCCAACAACATAAAGTTAACCCGTAAGCATCCCGTGACACATTGCACAGACCCAGGGAAACAGTTCTTACATAACCTTGCCAATCAATGCATACTTCCTAGAAACTGCCACGGCCCTGAAATGATGATAAAGCATGCCTTCCTGAAGTGATCCGTGATGCACTTTGATGAAGGGGTTAATTAAAGTCATTTATGTACTCAACACCATTTTTGTCATCAGTTGTCTCTCCACTGGCATTTCATAAATGAGAAGATAAAAATACGTGCATGAAATCTTCTTATTAAAATGACCAGAATCTGGACTAAATGTGCTTGGGTATCTTAAAACCTCTTGCATTCCAAGGCAATGAAATAGTTACGACCTTTAACTGATGAAGAATAGATTCCAGTGCTTTGCTATTTCATAGCTTTAAGGCTTAGCTCTAATCATGCGCCTTAATTTATTTTTCATTTTCATTCATTTGAATAAACCCTTCAGGTGTACAGTTCCATGACTCTTTTAATGTATATACACCTATGTATGTAGGTAGGTATGTACATATATGTGCATGCATTATTCAGAACCTAAAACCATATGGAGAATTCTGCTTTCTCAGGTATTCTATTTTTTTTGTACCAGAAAGTAGTAAAACATTTTGAGAAGTTATTAGGTCTTTAAGTTACAAAATCTAGATTCCACCTTAAAAATGCTCCATACTGTATGTTGCATAGCCTGGGGTTCTGACTACCTGCCAAATATCTATCAGAGAGTGATTTATGATATATGATATGTTCCTCAGCCCAAGTGGAGACTGTTTAGTTGAAACATGAGAAAGGAGAGCCCTTGTGCTCTCCAAACCATGATGACAAGTTTCTGTTTGGCTTTCTGAGTGAACGCACAGTACTAAATGTGCCATATTTTACAACACCGAAACTTATGTAAGGAACAAAACTAAATTCACTTAACTCCTGGTTTCATTAGTTTTTCCTTTTTTCCTTTCAATTTTTTTTGTGACGTCTGCTTCTTTTGTTGTTTGCAGGGTCTGTAAATAGAATTGCTACAGCTTGGTTTTTAAATTTTAAATATTTTCAATATCTCTGTGACCATAATTTTTTAAATGAAATTTCAGTCATACCATTTCAATTTTTGTTGTAGTTTTCTTTCAACTGTAACTAAAGACTGTGTTATGATTTGGTTCTGAAAATAATTTCTCCCTGAAGCTGTAAAAAAATACCTCTCCCCTGCTGTTTTTGGGGTCCCCACTTTAAAATGACTGGGTGGAACAATATTGTGAGTGACCTCTATGGTCCTGAACAAGAAAATTCCTCAAACCCTTTTTACTGTATTCACAGATACTTCCTGCCATGGGAAAGAAGGAAAAAAAAAAAAAAAGAAGGAAAAAAAAAAAGAAAAAAGAATACTGCCTGTTTAATCAAGCTGATGTGTCTGGTTTAGTTAGATATTCACTTGCCACAGTACCAAAATGCTAAAGCACAGCATGGGAAAAAAAAAAAAAACAACCAAAACAAACAACAACAAAAAAAAACCCCAACCCAAATTCTTGTTACTTCAAGAGGGCTGGATTTTTTTGTTCATATAATTATATTATCTTGGCATGTTCTCTCTCTGCTTTTGTTATCTGTGTTTTTCTGTGGAAGAACAGCTGATATGGAAGGCTGGTTTTCCACAGGGAAATGAATTGGTCAGAGCAGAGCATGCTCTGATCTCAAGCAATGCTTTTCACAGCTGCACAGAAAATGCATGTCTTCTTCAGCATTTTGTATATATGATAGACTGAAAGCCTCTGTCTACTTAGAAGATGCAGTAAGTGCATATTATGAAAATATGTATCCTCCATTTACAAAACCTTGCAGCTCAGTATCTGAAACAAACCTTTAAAATCTAAGGAGTCAAAATGCAGAAGTACACTAATACTTTTTTTCTGCGAGTCTACAAAAGAACGGTTGTGACAAAGGCCATATCTAGTCCCAGGAATGCTTCCCAGATCTGCTAGGATATTGTTCCAGCGCTCTCTTTAAGGGAAGTCCAAGAACCAGAATGGCACTATTCAGTGTCTGTATTTTTGCCAAAGGATATACGCCCAGTAGAGCTAGGGAGTAGAGCTAGGGAGTACTTTTACCACACACCAGTCCTGACAACTGTAAACATAGGATCATGGCATGTGCAATGGTATCTATCCTCTGCTCAGCCCAGATGCAGACAGGAAATCAAATATACCCTATGACACAAGAAGAAACCGCTGGCAGCAAAATAAACTTACTTTTCCTGTTCTGAGTCCTGGTAAGGTCCTTAAACACAAGAGCTCATTTCTATAAGATTCATTGAAGACATAAATAATTTTCACATGTGATTTGCAGTTCTTTGGAGATGCTGCAGATCATGTGGACTTGAGAAGTCACTTGGCCTCAGTCCATTGAGGCTGTCAGGATGAAAGATCAGGCTTTTGTATTGGGCATGAAAAAAGAGGAGCGAGTAGATAATCAACATGCACTGGTCTCAAACCATTAAGATGCAGGAGAGATTGCTGAAGAGGTAGGATAAATGAACTATGACACAAGTATGTTTCTGTTTACTAGAATATTATTCTTCCTCAGTTAGAATTATATCTCTGCAAAGGCAATTTGACAAAAAGTCAATAGCAGAAAAAACCCAGTCAACACTGTCTATTGAGGCTGACTATCCTTTCTGTTCCTGGGTCAGTATGCTATTAATAGGTGTCTTCAGGCTCAGTTATTGGCCCCTTCTGGATATGCACAGATCAACTACTCGGAAAGCCCCACTCTGAGGGCTTTTCTAGTACTGCTTTTTCTTTTCGTTACCCACAAGTCCAGACATTGAAAGATGCTGTGGGGTAATGAAGCTTATTTCTTTAAAAAAAACATGCAAGCTGGAAACCTAAGAACTATGTATATGCCTAGAAGGTAAGCATTTTTTAGTTTGGGAATAGAGACACTCCATCATTCAGAGCTGTGCACTGATTTCACTGCATTCATCTCACAAACATATATCTGCTAATTAGTACATCATACTCTTACTTTGAATTTAATCTTACTATATTCTGAAATATGTTTTCAGAAACCTGCAGATTTTTAAAGTCCTTTTTAAAGTGTTAACTTAGTTGTAGTCACATATTGCCTTTTTGAGAAAAAAATAGGACTCTAACTCTGAGCACTCTTGCTACACTTGAGATATGTATGAAGGCATAATATTGAGAGAAAAAATAAACAGAAACTTTCCAACTCTTAAGAATTGATTGGCAGAAAGGGACAGAAGCCTGTGAATAGAATAATCCTCTAAACTGTGACAAGTGTGGCCATTTGTGTTCTGAATTAATCAGGATTGCTGTGTGGCTTTTTAGTTAATACAGAGTAATAATACTACACTTATTACTGTTTAACAAGTTGTAGGGACTCCATTTATCTTGGGGTCCTTTCTTCTGTCCAAACAGGCAAAATTTTCACCCTTTTGTGTAAAGTGACCCAGCCTCTTCTGTCACAGGAATGCAAATATGACCCAGTTTTGTTTTATCGGAAAGATCCACAAGCAGGTTAGCAGTAGAGAATGGACCAGAACATAGAAAATACATAATGAGCTAGTATGATACCTGGAAACACCTTTGCTTGTCTTTCCACTATATCTCACACTGTTACACTAATATTTGATGTCCTGAAAGAATTATGTTTTGTAATCAGAGTAGAAGTCTGCCTATGGAATGCTAGATAGCCACTATTTAAAATTAATTTGAAGGGGAAAAAAAAGTCTTTAGATCTCTCAGTCTGCAGAATGCTGGTATTACTTGTTAATTTACTGAAAATACCTAAAAGGTCTAGTTGTGTTTAAAAGTTTAAAATTTTATGTTGTCTGGTATCTGTTCTGCAGATCTATTAGAATATGAAAACTGTTGAAGATAATAGGTTCACCAGCAAGTTTTCCTCACTTGGGAGTAATCTATTGCTCATTTAGAGTATAAACAATCCTATTAATGTTAAAATAATTGTTTGAGACATTTTCTTGTGCTTGGATTTTCAGTATAAATGCTGAGACTTGCAACTCAGCTAACGTCAGCAGCAAACAAACATCCTGTCAATGTGCCTGGTACTCTGTGTTCCTGTATGATTGGCAGGAAACAGAGTGTTTGGGGAAGGGGAAGATGGACATTACAAAAACTATAAACTTGTTTTCCCAAAACAATGGCATGATACAAACCCAAAGGAGCCTTTTATTGAAATATTTTCTGTTAGATTAATAAGTTACAAGGGTAAGAGGAGGGAGGAATGGAGAGGGTGTGATCTCTCAAGATATAACTGAGGTTTAATATAACTGGCATATCATACAAATTTTTTTTTTCTCATAGGCTGTACTTCAGCCACAATGTAGAATGCATGGAGCTGAAACCATCTTTCTGTATGTGTCCATCCACAGGGGCTCATTTCTAGTACACTTTATTGGCAGTAGTTGTTATGTTAACTTGGTCTGTCTTCTACTAGACAGATGTTCTTCTACTTTTTGGGTCTATCACAGCTCAAAACATAAAGCGGACCAGGTTTTTTGTTGTACTAGTGCCACTGTGGTGTTGTGCAGAAGGTTAGCTTTAATCTCGGTAGGGCATTATATGCAAGTCCAACTTGCCAAAGCTGCAGTGTATGTGCTGAGCAAGCTTCCAAGCTGCTGGGGCAGCATCTCCTGCTCAGTCACTCTCCAAAACTCCTAGAGCTGTGCTGCAATCTGGCAGCTTCTGCAATAACGGATAGTGAAAATCTCTTCATTAGACTGCAGTCCTTTAATCTTAAGCCTTCTTGCTTTCTCTGATGCTTCTCTCCTGAAAAGTAGTCTGGAGCAATTAATGGGTTTTACACATCTATACAGGCAACCAGATAACTGGTTTAGCCATCCATATAGCACACAAGAAGGTAAGGCCTGTCAGGAGAGAACTGTTGAATCAGGTATTCGAAGGATATTGATAACTAGGAAGTGGAATTTGGCTTTTTTTCATATTTTTTCCAGTAGGCATATCTAGAAATGTACCATCTTGGCACTGAGATTCAATAGCATCTTCTGAAAACACCAAAGTAAATTGAAGGTAGTTCTTAAAAAAAGGGGTTCAAAACATGCAAATGAGTGTACACCAAGAGTGTGATGGTGAAGGTGTGAATCAGTTCCCTTGTCTCTGAATGAGCTGTGCACGGGACATGGAAAAATCTGTGATACATGGTTTTATTGTGTTTCATCCTGAGTTCATTGACTGTCTGTGGAGTATAAGAAATTATAATATTGTGTCCTCTATATCTTGTTGTTATAACCATATATATTAAGAAATGAAAGAAGCTTCCAATAACCTTGGGATGGGAGAGAAGATATTAGTAAATTATTTGCAATTTGTTCAACTGTGAAAAGATTTTTTACTATTGTGAAAGGCTTTGAACTAAAAGATGTCAGCTTTGTGTTGGTGTGTGATACCATCTGGCACATTGCAGCAGCAATTGCTTAATATCAATGGTGGTTCAACCAAGGAGCATAATGAATTTTGGCAGCAAGTTTGAATAACAATGAGAAAGTTGAGTTTCTCTTCATTGGTCATAAACAAGGACATTTGTGTTGCCTTACAGCGCTAGACCCAATGAAAAGCAAAACTTCTGCTGGTGAATATTTGTACTAGTCTTAGCCAATAGGGTAAACTTTCTCTGTAGTAGCTGGTGCGTGGCTGTGTTTTGGATTTCTGCCAGAAATCAGTGTTGATAAGAGCGGATATCCTTGTTGGATATGCTATGCAGCACTAATGCATCATCAAGGCTGTTTCTGCTCCTTGCACCACCCCACCAGTAAGTGTACTGGGGGTGCAGCAAGCCAGGACAGCTGACCCCAACTGCCCAAAGGGATATAACCTACCACAGAATGTCATGCTTACCATATTGAGCTGGAGGGAGAAGGTTGTGGTACTGTAGGAGTTGTAGGACTTTACTTCCCAAGACACGGTTACATGTGATGGAGCCCTGATTTCCTGGGGATGGCTGAAAACCCACCTGTCCATGGGAATCAGAGAATTAATTCTTTGCTTTGCTTTGCTTGTAAGTGTAGCTTCTGCTGTACCTAATAATATGCCTTTATGTTAACTCATGAGTTATTTTGGTTTTACTCTTTAAATTCTCTTCTCCATCCCACTGTGTGGTCATGAATGAGCAGCTGTGTAGTGCTTATTTGTTGGCTTGGTTAAACCATAACAAAATTAGCTGCTTTCCACCTACTCAGGATCTGCCAGCCATACAAGGGCTATTATGCTGCAAAAAATGTCAAGGTAAGTTGAAATATGGAGCAGAAAATGCTGTGGTGATACAACAGTTACAACTTTATGGAAATTATATGGATATTAGTATATTCCCACCACACTGTAAAACTTGAAAAGAATTGTCTGACATGTGTCTAGAGTTCCTTTCTTTCCTGTGCTGATGAGGCATCTACATGTCCAAGGATCACTGTAGAAACATTTATTTCCTTAATTATAGGCAGATGCACTAGGTGTCCAAGGTGTGTTGGAGGAGATAAGGAGAATCCGGTCTAACTCCAGGAGGCTATTTCTCCCCCAAATGTGTCTTAATCTACAAACAATGCATGCACAGCATAAAAAAAATAAACCAACTAGCTTTAACCAAACCTAGCCCTACAGCTTCTTTCTTGCCAGACCATAGTCATAAAAAAGACAAAAAAGATTCCACAGGAGGAAAGGATGGTGTAATTTTTATTGTGGAAATTTAACATGTTCTTCCTTCCCCTAGCATTGTCATTCCCTTATACTGTAAGCGGCTAGTGGGTGCTTGATCAAAGGTGTCATGCTGTAGACATGACAGTAAATCTACCTCTATTTGTCTACATGCTCTGCAGCCCAATGTGAGGTGTGGGCAGGCGTGGCAACATGCTACTCTCTGTCCACACAGGTAAGTTTACAATAGCCTGGGAGATCCTCTAAAGCTTACTGTCTAAAGGACTGACTTGACCTAGTGGAGCCAAAGGACTCAGCTGGTCTAGGGCTGGCTGAAGCTTCTTTTTACTTCAGATTCAATATTATGAATATTTGCAATTAGTGTGTCATAAAGACTTGGTCTTTGATTTTACAGCAATTTTGTTTAATTTTCAATGAACACAGGTTTCCTACAATGCTCTCCAGCCTTGATTAAAAGTCTTGTCCTTATGGTGAATTGGTTAGCTAGTGTATAAGCTGAGCGAGCACAGAATAGTGAAAGAAAAGCCAACAGCAAATTCTATTTTAAATTGGAAGAAATATAATTGGGGAAATTGCATGTAGTCATCATCAGTCATAGTAAGAGACTTCTCTGTGAGTGGCACCTAATTTAATGATTTCACAAATGGGTGGGGGTGACTCCATCAATTTTTGGTGAATTGACAAGCTCATTACATTTATAATAGCCAGGACTTGATCCTGCAGAGTGAAAAATATTTTGAGGCAATGCCATTGTTATGTGCAAAAATAAAAACAAACATATTTTTTCCTCCCTTTTTACTATCAACAGAATATTTCTGATCCTGATAAAGGGATACTCTTTCTTGTCTGCTCTGAAGTTAAAATCAGACTTCCATTTTTATTTTGATGTGTACTTGCGGTAAAAAGCATTATAGCAATAAAAATAAAACCAACTCACTGGATAAGCATATTATTAGTTATGCAGTATGTTATGACAAAGCAGTAATGTGAAGGGAATGGAATCAAATACTTATTCCTTACAACAGTATAACTAACACACTCCAATATCTTGCAATGGTGTCTTTTTGCTAGACTTCACTCCTCCATTTCATGGATTAACAAAAGAAGAAAATAAAATTCAAAATATATCAGAGTGCCTGTGCATCAAGTATCTTGCCAAATGCCCTCCTCTAGTGCATTACTAGCACACTAGCTGGCAGCTGGGCAGCATATGATGATTCCAAGGCTTAAGTCAGAGATCCTGAGGAAACAATCTCACCGCCACTGCTCTGTTTCTATCCTGGAGTGAGATGGAATTTTTGATGATATATGCAAAATACAGATCACCATTTAGTATATTTTATTTTGAGTATAAAGTATTTTTACAGCATTTTTATCTCAAAGGACACTAAAATGATTTGTGGTTATCTGAAAACAGTCCTTTCCAAGGATGAGAGTTGTTGTGTGCCAGCTATGATATGTAATTTTGATTAAAAAAACAGATAATGGGGAAGAAAAAGGGAAAAGGAAGAGAAGAAAAGAAGAATGACCATGAGACATGGGTGCAGAGGAGTACAGCTGAATTCATGGGGACACAAAGATTAGTAATCTTGGTAAAAAGCCCCTGAAATAGGAAATAGAAAATATTGCAATTCATACTCATTCAAAGAGGGAAAAATGATTGTCATGAGGCATACTGTGGGGTTTGGACTACCCCATAAAGCACTTTCTTGTGTAGGATCAGTGCAGTAAAAATGCATGTTAACTGAGGCGGCATTATGTTAGCTTTACTTTATGGCAAATCCATCCTTTATAAATTGATAAAAAGGCTGATTTACTTGTAAAGTTTAATTCTATCCTGATTAGCAATCACTTCATCACTTGAAATACTTAGAGCACAGGGGAATTAAAAGGGAGGGAACCAGTTTCCTATTTATACTTAAAATAATAGGCATTGGACACCTGGCACCCTATAAATACTGTGACACTGTACGATGGCAAACATGGGCACAATGCACTGCTTATTCTCAGTTGAAATCCATCTGTACACTACAGTAGTAAGACAAAAGAGGATTGTTAGCACTTAAAGGCACCTTGACGCAGTCATACCACTTGACTGTTTTATTAATTGCCCCATCTGTTAAGTGAGAACTTTCTGACATAGGTTGGTACACACTCTTAAATCCCTTGGTCTGCTTCCTATTGGTTCCACATGTGTTTGTATTTGTTCTCAGTAGGCAGAGATTCCAGAGAGAAAACGAACCGCTGCAGATCGATTGCAGTATCAGTCATGCAGAAGACATGGTAATACATGCCACTTCAGCCTGATTTGCTTTTAACCCTTTGAACGCAGAGAAGTAGTTGGTGTAGGGCAGAGAGAAAGAGAGAAACAAGTAAGCTGCCATAGAGTCTACTGGGAGAAACAGGATTGGTATCATGACTTCTAAATTACTCATCTCGTTAGGGGCTCTCTGCCTTCCAATAAGTCTTTGCAAATTACATTTCCACTGCTGCCTGTCTTAGAGCTACGTACTTTAATACAGCAAGCCAGACAGTATTAGGATAATGTGAAAGATTACACTGGTGTGCTGAGTATTCCTACCCATTCTGCACTGCTTGGATAATTCTCTGACAAAATTATAGTGACAAGAGCTGCGACTGAGGCCTTGAGTGACAAAAGCCAGAGCATTTAAAGGTAAGGCCATGATTCATACAAGAAGAAATAAAAAAAAAGACTTAGTGTTTCTAAGTACTTGAAGAAGGTGTAGGTCTGCTTCCCAGCATTTTTGGTTGATATTTATGGTATTGCTTGGAATTATATACTAAGCATGGTTTTCAAAGGCATTGAGCGAAAATTTATTGTTTGAAGACTTATACTATGGACACATAGACAATATTTCAAAACTTCTCAATTTATTGAGAAAGTGGGATTAAAATCAAAAGACCACCTTTATATGAATTCACAGGTAGAAAAGCAGTATTCTCATTAATTAAAAAAGATTGGCAGTGTAGTACCAGGTAGAGCTCTAAAAACTCAGTGAAAAATTTCTTTAAATGTGACTTCTGTGCACTGTACACATGTTTTGCTATGATGATGCTTGAGGGAGGCAAGTAGGACCTGTTTTCTCAAAAGTTCAAGGCAGCATAAAATCTTTTGTTATAGTGCTACAGTTGTGTTGACTGCAAAACCTACTAAAGTCTAGGCTGAATACAAAGGTCCACATAATCCAGTCATTGTTCATAGAGCATTTAGGTTGGAAAAGATTGTGAGATCATCAAGTCCAACCATAAACCTGACAATGCAAGTCCACTGCTAGTGCCATTTCTACCTCTCTTTTGAGTACCTCCAGGGAGGATGAAACAATCACTTTCCTGGATTGCCCTTTTCAATGCCTGTCTGGTTTCTGTGAATAAATGTTTCCTAATATCCTATCTAAACTTTTCCTGGCGCATCTTGAAGTCATTCAGTCTCATTCTCTCTCTTGTTACTTGGGAGAAGAGACTGATCCTCACCTTGCCACAACCTCAAGTTGTAGAGAGCAATCAGGTCCCCTCAACCCTTCTTTTCTCCAGGCTCAAGAAGCCCAGCTGCCTCTCACGGAACTCCAGACCTTTCAATCAACTTTGCTGACCTTCTCTGGACACAATCCTCAATGTCTTGTAGGGAGGGACCCAGAACAGGGCACAGCCCTAGATGTATGGACAGTCATAGCTATCTTTTCTTAAAACCCTCTAATTAGATATAAAGTAAATGGGTAGTGGTTACACTAGAGGGCTAGAGGATGCATTAGAGATGGTGCATACAAATTTTAATGCAGTTTTTGCATGATATTTTAGCTTTACCAATCATAGAATCATAGAATGATTTGTGTTAGAAGGGATTTTAAAGTGCATGTAGTTCCAAACCCATGGCCATGCGCAGGGACAGTTTTCACTAGAACAGGTTGCTCAGAGCCTCATCCAACCTGGTCTTGAAAACTTCCAGGGATTAAGTACCCACAATTTCCCTGTGTATCTTGTTCTTCACCACCCTCACAGTAAAGAATTTTTTCTAGCATTTCATCTAAACCTACTCTATTTCAGTTTGGAGCCATTTGCCATTGTCCTGTCACTACATGCTAATGTAGTCATGAGTCATGGAATGTCTTTCTATCTCTCTTGCAGGTTTCCTTCAGGTCCTGGAAGGCTGCAGTCAGGTCACCCTGAAGTGAGGGTAACAGACACTCTCCATGAACAGAATTAAAAGATGACTGATGGTGTTTCAGTCATCTACTTCTCTTTAAAGATAGACATTTTCTGAAAAAAGCTCAGGGTTAGTCAAGCATAGAAGTTTCCAGGTGTATATGAAGCATATACACTTTCAGGGTCTCTTGGCAGAATATTATGTGTACATCTTTCTCACAGAATACTGTAGCAATGAGACATGGAAATTTCCTAGTTTTGGGGCTTTGAGTCAGATTTTCTATTTCTATTCTAACATGATTATTTTTCATGTGTTGAATATGTTTGGCTTGTTAACACATCTTGGTGACTCAAAGGAGTTTCCACTAAAATTAGTTCTTTCTCGATGCTCCTTTTTATAGATGCTCAATTGTAACTACCAATTATCTTAGTGTAATCTGTTTGTTGAGGAGTATTCAGAGGCTGTGCTTTTTAAATTTTACCTTTTTTTAAATTGAGAGACCACATGGATAAAATTTGTGAGCATTGGATCATATTTAGAAATATAAATGCTACTAACATTATACATTTTTAGTTGTAATTTTTATATTTTAAGGCCAGAAAGAGTATTGACCAATAAAATGATAATATTTCATTTACAGATATTAGCTAATTATTCTTCTTTTCCAAGCTATTACTGTAAAATTGAGGGTTTTATTATTGCAAATGCATATAGAAGTATTTGCTGTGTTCTGTTTCTGAAGAACTTAAATAAAAACAGGAAACAGTTATCACCACAAACCTACAAAACAATCTTGAGTCCAATTTAGTCAAGAACAGTACACTAGCCTCAAAAAGTGCTCCTTTGTACAATATGATGATAAATTCTGGGATGTGACAAAAAGTAGTTGTTGGAGAGACAAGTAGTTTTTTACACGTCCTGGTGTCCCTAACTCATGTGATTTTGCATCTATAGCCTCATTATATGAAAAGAGAATGTTAAAGAAACGCTGGAGGAGAGTGCTGATCATAAAATTCTTTAATAAACCCTTTATTTCTAGCAAAATATTTTATATAAACATTCATTTCATAGAACATTTTAAAATTATTTATAATTAAGAGCCAATGCCCATGGACTAGAATAGGTCAATGACCTCCTGCTGGTTCATGAATGCAGAAGCATTTATTTTCCAAACAGCTGATTCTCTGACACTGTTCTATTAGAACAACATTTATTTTTTATTATATAGAATGAGTAGGGCAGAATTAAACATCTTATCTGACAGATATGGGTGAACAGATGTAACAGCTACAGTACTGTCAGCCCAAATGCACTCTTACAGACTTGAAAGTGGCTCTCTCTAGGTCCTAGATAAATTACTGATTTTGAGCAGACCTTGTTATTTAATTGGACTTGAAGACTTATTGTTTTGATGTTTCTATTCTCTTCCATTCAATTTCCCAGAAAAAGCCAGCAAAATTTAAATTTCCATCAATTTATAATGATTTCCACAAAACAGTTCCACAAAACAGGCTCTTATTAGGAAAGTGTTGGGAAACAGGAAAGAAAAATAAGATATATATACTCCATAAAGCAAACAAGATTAATAAAATTGTATGTTACTGGGATTACTCAAGGGAAATATGATTCCAGTAGTCTGTGGGCAGCTTAAGTTTTACTTTAAATCTTGCCTTTGTTATGATTCCCAGAAGTAACCAGTGCCATGTCAACAGGAGTAAAGACAGAGAATTTCCCTTCCAGAAGAGGTCTGTTTGCACTTCTTTTTTTAATGTGACTCAAACATCAGGAAAATGGTGAAGGAGAAATGTGGTTTTATGCAACAGTCAGTCTCATAGTCAGCTGAACACATCTTCTAATACAAGCTAAGTCCCTGTCTCCTTCTGTCATCCTGAGCACCTAACTGCTCTGTCTCTCTGCTGGGACTGTGGTATTAGATTATTGACATCTGTACAAAGCATTAAGTCAAGAAAATATACCATTAGCAATAGATGTTTTGGGATACAGTAGGAAAAAAAAAACTGGGTAGCAGTTGCAGAAGAAGGAAGCTGTTCTAGAGGCTGAGTGCTGAACTTAGAAACAGATCATCTCAGAAGGTACCTAAGAAGAAAAACTGACATGATTTTTTTTTTTTTTTTTTGTAATCACAGAACAGGAACTATTAATGAATGGTAATTCTGCAAAATATTAACCTGACAAGTCAAGTGATGATTATGAAATTTCAGACTTAGTGGGTTTTCCTTATAACTTTATTATATGAATACTGTTGAAGACATTGCAAAGCCCCTTCCAGTGATAAAGAGCTAGCCATCACAATTGCTAAGTGTCCTGTTGGTTACAAAATATGTCTCATCCTTGTCACACTCCTCACTCCTTTGAAAGACTTTATGAGTCAGGTCACCTTCTAGCATAAAGAAGATGAAAGATATTTTTGAGTAGAACCATAAATTCTTTATAAAAATGTAGGTAATACACTCTTTCCGATGTTGAACACTATTGGCCTGCACTAAATTCATTAAAGAAAGATTCATTTTCTATACTGGGAGAGGGAGAGAGTGCATATGAGAGCAGGAAATGTTCTTTACACATCAGTCTCTCTTAGGAAATAATGGAATGCCAAGACTGCTGACCAGGCTGCAGCTATAATGAGCTTTTATTAACTTTTCTATTAGTGCTCCAATTCTTTGTCTACTAAGAACCCCTCCTTTCATATGGCAGCAATCCCAGGTGGATGACCATGCAGCAAAGCATTGATTTTGCTCAGCTAATAAATGTGGAAATAAGAAAATGCTTTCCCTGAAGCTTAGCAGCATTGTCTGGAAATATATCCTTCACACACAGTGTGTCCAAACGTCTGGGAACAATGTGAAGTCTGGGTTCCCATCACTCAAAGTTTAAGGGTCTATCAAAGTGCATGAAAAAGTTGGGACGTTACTGTGGGATTATAGTCCAATATTAGAGGTGTTGTAACACTGTTGGTGCTTGGTAACAGCATCTTTTTGAAAAGGTTATGAGGTCTTTTGAAAAGGCTTAATAAGGTCTTTTTCCAGTCTTATTACTCAGGTGCATTAGTACTGCTAGAGAGTTACTCCAGATTGAGATTAGCAAAAGCATGGCTGAACACAGGTTTCAGGCTGGAGAAAAAACTTTTGTCTTCCTTCTTTTCCAAGGAAAGTAACTTTGTGGCTTTTTATGTCCAGCAAGTTCAAGGGAAGGAGATAAATACTGTGAAGGGTTAAGGAAAGCACTGGTTCATTCCTGAAAATACAATGAAGATTATAGAAGAGCTATTCCACTTTAAATTGTTTTATGTTTTGTGTTTTATGGATTGTAGAGAAAAAAAAAACTGTGTACCTAAATACCCTTGGTACTAGCCAGAATGTTCTCACAAAAATACCTCTTCAGTAGGGATGAAGAAGGTACGAAGAGCCTCAGGGAGTGTGCAAAGTACACAGGAAGATGGGTAAGAAGCAAAAAGAGATGCCAGTATAATTGACTAAAGAAAACTTGAAGTTGGATCTCACAGCTTAGTACATGTCTTCTGAGTCTTCCTGTGAAGAACTCACCCACATCTCTGGCACTTCCACAGTAGATAACCTAAGCTGACATTCACCTTGGCTACTTTACAGAAGTAATATTTTCAGCTGGACAAACTGTTGTTGAACAAAAGCTCCATTGAATTACTCATCCTTTCCTTTATGAGCATACATGTTTTCTTTTCCATAGCAGGGATTTTTTTTTTGTTCTGTCTTGGTTTGGGTTTTTTGGGGTTTTTTTTCTGCGTACTAAGATACACTCAGTCCCCCTTTCCAGTTTTCAGTCTTGTCAGGTTTATTTCTGCTGAGTGGTCATGCATCATTCACTTGCAGTAGTTTGTCGGGAAGCAAACCATGGTTTTGATCAATTTTGTAAAGCAGTTTTGTTAGTGTGTAAGATGTAGTTGTGGAGAAAAGTTATTGCACTTGCCATTTTACCTTCTAGTTTTTTAAATTTGGAGTAAAAATGAGGCCTTCGTGGTTCTTGATACAACTCTCACCCTAGCCTACAATAGACAAGATCCTAGATATAAACAAAAGGAATGGCAAGACATTTGCGCAATGGAAACTTTACTTAGAATAGCATCAAAATTATTAAATTGGATATGGAATTATCCAGCTAGTTGCCCAGCTGCCTCTGAAAAAAATGTTTAGCAGAAAGGGTGGGATGATTTGCACCAATATTTATCCTCCCAAAAAACTGTCAGTCAACAATGTTTTTCTCTCTTCTGAGAAACAGGATTTGTCAGACTTCTTGAGCCAATGGTATTTAAAATACAAACAAATTAAGACAAAAAACAAAAAGTGTTTTTTCTACAAAGAGGTTATTCATTTGTGCTTGGCTTTTCATTAAAAAGAAAAAAAAAAAAAAAGGATAAACTACTAAATGTCTAACTACAGGCCTGTGTAAAAACATTCATGTGTAGGGCAATATCTAATTTTTTTCCAATCAACTTTCAGTTTTTCATTGGTCTACTTCTCAATCAATTTGGTCAGCAAAAAATCATAAATCTGGCTACTCTATTCTCCTCTGCTTTTTGTGGTATTTCCTTCTTTTGATCATTGTCAAATCATAGTCAATGAGTAGTCTAAAATTAGTGGACCTATGTGTGTAGTAAGGTAATAATGTGCTAGGCAGATGGTAAGATTTGTCCTTTCATCTGTGGTGTCACCTGCAGACAGACACTGGTAGAAGAGTGCAGAATTACAGCTCTGAAATATGATGCAAT
This sequence comes from Taeniopygia guttata, assembly GCF_048771995.1. Classification (NCBI taxonomy): domain Eukaryota; kingdom Metazoa; phylum Chordata; class Aves; order Passeriformes; family Estrildidae; genus Taeniopygia; species Taeniopygia guttata. Next base: position 72,936,201 of record NC_133063.1, on the reverse strand, counting down.
CCCAGATGCAATCATTTTATAATCAGCACAGTAAAACAAATATAACGCCTTAGACTGAAAGCAGCTAAAAAGAGTCCCTACTCCCACGCTGCACTTACATGCTCTCTTTCATCCAAACACCCTCAGTCTCACAAAAACTGATGGACAATGGAATATATTTTTATTTTAATCTGTTAGGAACAGCATGACTTTATTGGGGTTTCATTGGTCTATTTCTCATTTAGGACATCTTGTCTCTGTCATTATGTGAAAATTACCCACCATTATCAGTTCATCCACCAGCTTATAAAAGTAAACAGAGAGACAAAAACAAACTAAATCTACCCATATTTACAAGAAAATCTAATGGCAAATTTTGTCATTTTTCCTCTATCTAGCAAGAAAATTTAACCCTTTCACCTTGCTGTAAAATCTTAGTTCATGACACGAGATGTGATTAGAAGCCCTGTTTGTGGCAGGAAGAAAAATACACCTCGGTGTCTGGTTGTAGGACAAGCAGAAACCTTTCTCTAGATAATATGGCCCCTGTCTCCCACATTTTCCCTATAGGTCCAGTATTTTACTGCAAGGGGACATGTATGAGCAGGGTGTATTCAGCACTGTCTGCCCTACTCACTGATCACCATATCTGTTTCCTGGTTGAATGGGGTAAGTCTATGAGTATTCTTGTGTGGAGGCTCAGTGCCAGCTGTAAGTCACAGGGTCACATGGGTCACAGAGGTGTGCACAAGGTGCCAGCAACTGAAAATATTAGTGGTAAATAGGGTAAGAGATTTGGGAGCCATGAATTGGGGTGGCCTGCACTGAGTACAGTTGAGAATAGAAGGTCTCAGCATTGTCTGCTGGACTGACAATAGATTCACGTAAGCTACTCTAGAGATCCAGGGTCTGAGCTGGGTAATAGTAACTTCCACCAGTCTGAACCAGCTAACAGAGAGAGTTGTTTTTGTGTGTATGAGAATGCAAGAAGCAGCTGGGAGACCATGAGGTCCAAAGCAGCTGCAGATATATGTCTAAGGCCAGTTACCGGAGTGATACTCATCAACTTAAACCTATGGACCTTGAAGTAACATCCTTCCATTTTGGACTTGGGAAAGCTGCGGCAGAAAAGGAGACAAAACCCAATTTACCTAGCAGGCCAGAGACAGATCAGGTGTGATTTTGACTTCTGGAAGAGTGAGAGTCACCACTCAAATGCAGTGAGTAACACAGAATATCTCCAAGCTTGAGCTGCTGTAGGTGAAGTGAAGTGGAGATGAACTAAAGCCTTTCAGCTCAACTAACAGTTGTGTCTGTGGGAGAAGGGAGATTGTAAATGTCTGCTACACTCTGCTCACTTCAGCAGGCAGAGGTTAATATTTTGAGAAATATTCAAAGCAAAGTCATTACACGTTTTATGCTACATGTCCTAAATCAAATCAAAGAAACATACAGAACCAGGACACATATTTTAGGCTGGTAACACATAAGGTGTAATAACTCCTATAACAATGCATGATTTATCATGTCTTGTTATTTAATTGTCTTTCACACTCTACAGCTTTCCATTCTATCCTCTACTTTGCTCCAAACCACACACTGAAGAAAATATTTCTACCACTTAGCATTAAAGTCTTTAAGACAGACCACAGTGCAGTTAGACTGTTGTCTTGCTGGAGGTGCATAACAGCTTGGCATGTGGTTTTTCTTATACTTCACACTTAGCTTGTGTCAAGAGCAAATGCCAAATGGCAACATGTGAAGTCTGTAGACAGTGGCTAAATATATCTTAATGTGACTAGTCTGCAGATCCTGTTTCCTTGCTTCAAGCACCACAAAGGCAAGCCAGAAGCTATGCAAAAGGCTTGGCCTGATTTCCTCTGTGGCTGACTAATTCTAGAGAGGTTTTCATCCTGAGTTTCTTAGTTCAAATTTGTCAGGACACTGAGAATTTTGAATTGGCACACATGAACCAGAGTCTGCGGAAGAGGCAGGAGATAAACCCTGGCATGAGCTCTTGTAATGTTAGAGAAAAATACCGCCCTGGTTCAACTTATCTGCATAGTTTATTTTGTGTGAAAGCCACCTGGAAAATCTTTCTAACTCAGCTAGAGTATGAAAATATTTGCCAAAAACATCAGCCCAAGTTCATCTAATCTCAAAGATGGTTATTTAGTAGGTGTTGGAATCATGGAGGAGTGAAGTGAGTGTGTCAGGCAGTGTAAAAAAAAATTGGGGGGCTGGGGGAGTGGTGCGGATGCTATCTTCACTTCCTTTTGCTACAAAGCAACAGTATTACAACTCCTAGCTTCTAAGTTACACAATTATCCATTGATGTCTTTGTATGTGGATTGAGATTTTATATATTTGTAACTGCACACAAAATACAAATATTTATGCTTGAATATACATATTCATGTATATGCTCTTCATGTGTCTGCTTAAGAGTAAGATCCAGTGAACAGCTTGAAGTCTTCTGTGGAAGTGTGTGCAGTTTTATAGGAATTGTTATGACATTAAAATTCAAGCAAAACAAAATTGAATTTTATTTTTTTACTGTTATGCAAGTCTGCCTTAGTGTTACAGGCACTATTGGAAGCAGCACTGTCTTTGAAGAGAAATACTGTTCCTGCCATCTTCTGTATCAAAACTTGAGGAAGGGGCACTAAGATGACAGCAGCTACTTTACTACTTTAGTAGCAAGTTACTACTTGATATTTTTGATGTTTAGATGGCACTAGGGTTTTATTGCCCTAGGTGTCAGTCTGTATCTTAATGTTGACAAAAATAAGTTATGGAGAAAGTAAGAGAACGGGTGGACAGTTGGGACTGCCTGACTGGCAGAACTCTGCATACAGCCTCAATATTTCTTTACATTGGTTAGCTGCATTTTTGACAAACATTCAGATTCATTCCCATGCCTGTTTTGGAAGAGATGAATTCCTGTATCAGCATAAGTGGGTTGTTGCAGTTGCTGGGATACATAAACATATACTGTACCTATATGGCACATTCAAATAAAAGGCTGGGGAATAATGCCACTCAATCAGCAGCAAACAGAAACTGAATGAAGATGATTACATTTCTGCTGCTTACTAGGAAGGCAGAAGTTCCTGTGCTTCAAATGAATGGTTAAAGGGACTGAGAACACTTCAAGGGTTCTCCAATGCTATTATGATCTTTCAAACCAATAGCTATCTTAGGAAAAACAAACTAGAATCTTTAATTAAGAATGAACTGATATAATTTTACAATAAATGGGAACAGAATGCTCTGTAGAACTAAATGATTGCAGTGCTGACAAATAATAGCAGACTGGCAAAAAATCTTGAATTGTTTCAAGGGCGGAGCCTGGAGAAAAAAAACTGTATTATGAGTTCATAAGTGCCTGTTCCCTGTTGTACTACAATATATCACCAATTAGTGTTCAAAATAGGTCACAAGGCACTCTGTTTTAGGATAAATTTTTAGACTGAAAATTTAAAGGACTGTTTAAGCAATGCATTCACTTCCACATTATGTAAATCAATAAAACCACTATCAACCTCGAACTTACTTTATAAAAAAGATAATTTTATTATTTGAAAATCTTGTGTAGAAGCATATTTCAGTGTATAGAACTTATACAGACATAAATATATGGGGATCTTTTTCTTTCCCCTAAAAAATCCTGAAAATTTTTTATGACCTTCCTACTAGTTTGTTTTTATCACTTTTTTTGTGCATTTTAGTGACGTAAAATACACACTTCTTAGTGAATTCACTCAGGAATGTACTGTAGCTGAAATTAACTCTTGTGATATCACTTTTGTCCAAGTTTACTGTAAACTGCAACAATCATGACATTTTTAAAGTATTTGGAAGAAGGTAATAATGATTAAATTAGGATCATTAAAGAATGCTGGTAAGAATGAAGAATGAATTATAAAGAATAGTATTTAAGGCATTCAAGAGAAAAAAATTAATGATGCTCAATTTTCAGTGTATTTGAGTCTGTTTTCAACTTCCATGACCACACTGTCATAACCTCAGTTGTCAGCCAGTCTTTAGAATATAACCTCAAACCTGTTTTAGATCTCCAGTACCCTACTGGATGCAAAGGAGCAGGCAGAAGCACTCCTCTAGACTGGGATTTGTGCCAGCCTGCTAGGGCAGCTATGACCTCTTAAAGCGGACATTTGAGCTACCAGCCATTCCCCTGAATCAGGCACTAAACTTGGACTCTCTTCCACTCAGATTTTACGTGTATTTGTAGTTAACAGTTATTTGTTCTCTAGTGCCATTTTTGTGTGAAAAAGATGGCTGGTGCTTTGAAAGGTATATTACTTATCAGTCATTTAAAATAGTTGCAGTATAAGCAGAAAACTAAAATTATTTCATTATTTTTCACTAAAGGAAAATAAATTTAAATGACCGTGAATATCAGAGTTAGAAGCAGCTGGAAAGATCAGAGAGGATGTTGCAGATATACTGAGGAGACAAAGCCATATATATCAGAAAAAGATAATTGTTCCATTGCTTCAACACAAACTTGTTAAGAATTGTTGTACAGTTCCTGGTCATTCTTCTAGGGCATTCTTGGGGGGCGGGAGGAGAGGTGTGGCAGGGGTGGTGTTTGAGATACGTACAGAGGGGCTGAAATGTGCTTCCAGGAAATAAATCAGAGTATATGGTATTTTGGGCTTTTGGTTTGGTGGGCTGGACTAGTAGGAAACTGTTCTTAGGATTTGGCTCTAGAATAGGAAATTTCTGAGAAGGAAGCAAATGGAGTTGTTCAACAGCTGGTCTGTCCGCAATTGCAGGTCAGTGGGAAAAGGTGCTAATGCCTTGCCTATTAGTGGATCTTGGGACTCAAGAATCCAGGGTGAAATTTTCCATGAAAGGAGCAAAAATTGTTATATGATAGCTGTGCCCAAAACATTAGTGATGTAATGAACTCTTTACAACACTCCTGTCCCACTGAGACTTTATTCTATACACCATACTGTCTCTAATAACAACCTTGAATGAGAGGTTTCTCAGCTGAAAGGTTCAATATGTAGTAGAAAAGGGGTCACTGAGCCTGAACTACATCCAACAAAGTCTAACTGGTTAACAAAGGCCTTTTGATGAAAGATGTTTTGTATATGCAACTGGATCCCTTTTCACTGACTCTTCTACCACCTGCTCAAAGAAACAGGACTCATGTACTCTCTGAAAGTAAAGACTATCCAAATGCTGAAGATCAGCACACTATAAGCTTTGCAGCTCTGTTGCTGCATAATGAAGAAATTATTAGTATTTCTGTAAGGAAGCTGAAAATTTAATTTAAAAAGGTGAGGGAAATCTTTTCTTGATGACATGCGTATATAAAGTTCATCATATAAGTATACTGAGATGTACAAAATATTATTTCATTTAAAGTTGGACAGTCATTGCACAATGAGGTTATGTTTTAAAAATATGTTTGAATTGGGAACAAACTGCTGAAAACATTTATGGAGCAGGTAGATTGTGATTATAGTAGTTTAGGAGTCTGTATGTTTGAATTCAGCATGCACACATTCTTGTTACACAGAAGAGAATATGATCCAGCATGGGAAGCATTAAATGGGAAAAGAATGTTTTCGTTAAAAAAAATAAAAAATGATTTATAACCCACCGGTTGCATCTCATACTGGAAAAAGGAAACCCTATAAATAAAATTGCTTAGAAGGAGTTCAGTATACTTTCCAAAGGGCAGTCTAAGAAGTCTTCATTTAAACTTTAAAATTTTAAAATAAATTTTAAAAAACTCCATCAATTTTAGTCCTGGCTGATTTTCTGTGGTTTAATTCCTTTCTGACTGTATTCCTTGAAGATTTTAATGGAACGTTCTGAAAAGACAAATTCCTGATGAAAAGATTGATCCAAAACTGATATACTATATGGGTAAGAAAATGCCTGAATGTATCAGAATTCATTATCTCAGTAATGTCTGAAGGTCTATTCACTGAGATCCAGTTTTAACACAAGCTGTATTTCTCATAACCTACTTAAAAAAATAAAACAACCCCAAAACCATAAAAAAAGCCACAAAACAAAACAATAAACACAACAAAAACCAACAACAACAGACAATAAAAATAAACTCCCAAAGCAAAAAAAAAAAAAAAAAAAAAAAAAGGAAGAAAGCTAGTACCGTTATCAATTCCTTAAAGGTCAACTTCACCATTGCTGGTCTTTGGATAGCTGCTACTAGGGACTTAGATTTATATTAATAAGTGATATTACAAGAAAATTGGTTTAAAATTGTCTTCTAAAGGACACAGAGATAAGAAGAGAGTGAGGTGAAAAAAAAACTTATATCCTTACTTCAGAAAGAAATATATCATGCCCTACGACAACCTGTGACACAGAAATTAATTTTGTCTGAAAAAATGTAAGTTTTTACAGTGTAGCTATATAGTGAAATAGTTGGTATTTCCCTTTTCCATATTAAGGTCTGCTTCTTAACAGTTTATCTTACTAGCATGAATAAATGGACATCTTGTCTAAAGTTGATAATACAAATAATAAAAAAATGAAAATTTGTATATGTTTCCGAACCTACATCTTATTCAGCAAGAAGTTAGTTAAGCAAGATCTTTAAATATTTTTTGCCTCCCTGAGGTGTTAAATTGAGCTAAAACTCAAAGTACTGTCCAAATTCTCAGCATATTTGGAGAAATTCAAACAGAAACAACCTGCTCTACTGTTTCTGTTCTGTATAAAGACTAAAACAATATCATGTCCAAACACTGATGTCTTGAGTGGAAGGGAAAAATTAGTGATGACAGGGAATGAACTGAATAATTTTGCAGCAATCCTGAAAGCATAATCTATGAAACATGTCCAGTTCCAAATTTTTAAACAGAGAACTAGCTGCAGCAGTTCATTATGAATGGTTGGGCCAGTTTGATAGTATGGAATCATACTTGCAAAAAGATAAAAGGGAAGGTGATAAAGAATAGAGCTCAGCCATGCTTTTATCATCAATCAAGGTAATTTCAGAGAAATTAGGTATAATTTGTTAAAGAATTCTCCACAGTAAACGATAACTCTGGTTTTACAATTACAGGACACTTCATGCTAAGGCTTTCAAGGCAGGATAAAACATACCTGAGGCGGTAGTGTCCCTCACTAGACAGATCTAATGCTGCTATAAAATATATTTTGTCAGATTTTAACTGTATACTTTTAAACCTGCAATTCCTTAACCAGTGAAGTGATCCTAATGAAGACCAGGTGCTTTCTCCACCCTTCAGGCAAAGAAGTGGCATAAGTGCTACTGTGTGGTATCTGGGAGCCTCTCATTTGTCTCCTCAGATGGACTTTGATGCTTGCCATAAAGGGGCCTTTTCAAACTTCCTAAGTGGAAAGAAGCTCAAGCCTGCAAGAAAGTCCAGTGGAACAATCAGACAGGGAAAACAAACAAAACAGGTGGCTATGTGTGCAGCAAGCAAACATATTGTACTAAAAAGGGTGCTTCATTAAGGGTATGCTGCCATTATCCTTTTCTTTCTGGGATCTGGGTCAGAGACCTGAATATGCAGGAAATAGCAATAAATAAGCTATAAAAACTGCTAGATAAATATCAAAGAGGCCACGTTATTGGCAGCTGCCAGATAGTCTAATTGAAGGGACTTTATTCCCTTACATGTTAAAAGTTTGCTATTTAGTCTGGAAGTGTGTAATGGACATCTTAAGCAAGACTTATTTTTAACAAAACACAAGGTTTTAATTGGGATTGCACTTACATAGTTATAACATGAAAATTTATATAGTTATGGAACATGGCTTACATAGTTATGGAACATGACTTACAAAGTTATGGAACATGAAAACTTTTTAAAAGGAATTCCTTACTGAGCACTTTTCTCATTTATCTTTGCATTTCTGTGTATGAATTTTGAGGTTATCCACTCCCCACAGTTTATAACAGTTAACGAGAAGTTAATAATGGCTCTGAGAAGATGAAAAAAGAAACCTGTTTACGGGGAAAAGAAAGGAGAAAATGTCTGCATTTTCAGAAGGAGCTTAGTTAATTATCTGACTCCTTCCCAGCTACCTCTGGTACATGCCACTACCTCAACAAAAAGATTAGCATTTCTACATTGAGGGGAAAAAACAGGGATGGGCAAATACCAATATGTATTTTATATATACACAGTGCTCAACTTTGAAATCCAAGTTTAGTTAGAGTGGACTTGAAGCACTGCAAGGTATAAGATATAAGTAAGATATCTTACTCCTTTTACATATAATGTTCTTAAACTGAAAATACAGAGTGGAGGAGACAGAGAAGTTTATGTAAGGTAGAATTTTGAAAGGCTAAGTTGTGGTGCAGTGAATATAATGAATCCTCTTGTGCTGTTCCATTTTTGAATCCTCCTATAGTGAGCTACAATGCAGCAAAGAAAGGAATGACCCAAAAAGCTTTATTTTCCTGTTCATTTGTCAATGATTTTGCTCTGTGTTTGGGATGCCTATAGATGCCTAAATTGCTTGAGCCATAATACATTTAAACCATTTGAAAGTAACAAATCATTTTGCATACATAATCTGAGCATTATGGATCTGCTCTTTTTTCTGATAATTCAGTCAGCCTCACCCTGATCCTTGATCCCTCAGAGGGTGGTGGAGCACCTTGTCCTGTAAACCATTTCTAAGCAAATAATGTAAGAGAAAAATATGAGACAATCATCAGTATGGCTTCATCATAGGGAAGAAATGACTGACCAACTTCATAAGCTTCTGCAATAAATAACTGGTTTAATAGACGATATGAGAGCAGACAATATTGCCTACATGTCTTCAGTAAGGCCTTTCGCCCTGTTACTCATAAGATTCTTGTTAATGTTGGACGAATCGTCAGTGATGTGGGTTGAAAACTGACTGAATGCAGGCCCAGAGAGTGAAAACAAGTCTAGATGGAAGCCAATAATTGCAGTAAAATATTAGTTCATTAGTGGGTCAAGTTCTGTTAAGCATCTTCATTAATAATCTGGCTGATGAGGCAGAATTTTCCCCCAGAAAATTTGCTGCTAACACAAAACTGGAAGGAGTGGCTGATACACCAGATGATCCTGTTGCCAGACAGGAGGATATTAACAGCCCAGAGAAATGGACCAACAAGAACTTGGTGAGGTTGAGCAAGGAGAAGTGCAAGGCCTTGCCCCTGGGGATAAACAAGCTGATGCTCCACTGTATGCTGAGGGTCACTCAGCTGGAGAACAGCTTGGCAAAAAGGACCCAGGGATCCTGGTAGATCCCAAACTGAGCATGAAGCAACAACGTGCCCTTTCAGCAAAGACAGCCAACGGAGCAGATGGGATCCTGTGCTGCACTGAAGTACTGCCAGCAGGTCAATCCTTCTCTGTAACCTGTACAGCCCTCCCCCTGTCCTAGGCACTGCTGAAACCTTACCTTAAATCCTATGCTCAGTTTTGGGCCTCTTACTACAAGAAAAAACTTTGGGGTGCTAGAGCATGTTCAGAGAAGGGCAAAGGAGCTGGTGAAGGGTTTGGAACATAAATATTGCAAGGAGCAGCCAAGGAAACTGGGTAGTGTAGACTGGAGAAAAGGAGGCTCAGGGGACACCTTATCTCTCTACAACTACTTGAAAGGTGATTGCGATAAGGCAGGGGTTTTGTTACTGATCCCAAGTAACAAGTGACAGGACATGACGAAACGGCCTCAAATTGTGCCAGAGGAGGTTTAGAATGGAAATTATAACTTTTTTTTTACTGGAAGAATGATCAGGCATTGAAACATATCATGCAGGGAAGTGGTGGGATCACCATGCCTGGAAGCACTCAAAATGTGTGTGGATGTGGCACTCGGGGTTATGGTTTAGTGGTGAAAATGGTGGTGCCAAGTTGATGGCTGGACTTTGAGGTCTTTTCCAGCTGTAATTGTTCTTATCATTCATTTTTTGTCAGCACCAGTGAAGCTACCCCTGGAGTTCTGGTTGAGTTTTGAGCTCCCCAGTCCAAGAGAGACATGGACATACTGAAGATTGTCCAGTAAAGAGACACTAAGACCATGAAGGAAATGCAGCATTTCTCCTTTGAGAAAGGACTGGAGACAGTTCAGGCTGGAAAGAGAAGACTCTTCAGGAAAATTATTAATGTATATAAATACTTAAAGGAAGAATGCAAAGAGGACAGAAACAGGCTCTTTAAAGTGACAGGACCAGAGGAAGTGGGCACAAACTGAAATATACAAAGTTTCCTGTGAACTTCAGGAAGTACTTTGCTGGGAGGGTGACCAAGCACTAATGCAAGTTGCCCAGAGAAGCTGCATTCTTGGAGATGGTCCTGGATCCAGGTGGCCCTGCTTAATCAGGGCAGTTGGATCTGCTTGAACAAGGCAGATTATATCCATAGGTTGCTTCCAACATAAATCATTCATGTTCTTTCCTTCAATGACCTTTAGATCAAACACATCTGCATGGCTGTTGTATGTCCCTAAACTCCAGCCAGCATACCTCCTAGAAAAAAAAATGCTTTTACTGAAATTGTTAGAACTATTACTAGTATTGTTTACGTTAATGCAATAATATATTTATATATATTAGTATAAAGAAGAATTCTGCTCTGCTATATATTCTGTTCCTCTTTTTACTTGAAGTTATAGTATAACTGCTGTCTTTAATCAGAAAGCTTTATCATCCCCACTCTCTGAGGAAGATCTGTGCTTTTAGAAGGGATTCAATAATACATATTTAACACATTTTGTGAAATCGAATCCATATTAGGAATATTTTCAACAAATTTGAATTTCAGTGAATGTGTCTTTCTGGGTCCACTGACAAAAAAAGAAGAAAAATACTGAAATTTATAAGTTTATACGTTCTAATGAATAACCCACACCAGGATGATTATACTTGAAATGAAACAAATAAGACAATGACACTAGGTGCTGTCAATGGAGTTTTATACTGCAGTATATAGTAATTGTGCTAGGAATGCGGTATGAACACCTAAAAAATGAGAAAGCAATCATACATAACTGATTAATTAATCTTTTGTTTAGTTTTCAGGTTTATTATAAAGCTTCTATTTTATTATAAAAACCCAAGATGGTGTTCTACTTTTTTGTAGGTGACTGGACAAAACGACGAAGTATTAAAATATTTAATTTAGCAGAAAAAGCTCAATGTTTATGTTTTATCTAGATTTTACAGGATTAAAATATTTATGTGCATAGCTAGACAACTAATGGAACATTTCTGAATTATTTCTCATTTTCCTAATGTCTTTTTGGCAGTTGAAAATTTACCTATAGTTCCTGCCCAAATAATTCTGTGACAAAGCAATCCCTGAATGGGGATGAAGAATCCTGGCCACCTGAAGTGTTAATTCTTCATGCCCAACCTGTTTGAACCTCTGGTACTACAAAGTTATTTCAGAAATCTTTACAGAATTTTTATAGCTATCATATACTAATTACAGAAGAAGAACAAACCTCTGAACAGCCTAGGACAATCTACTGTCTATAGGAATTTCTGAGCATAAATTGCTTGCAAGGCACAAAGTCATGGAAATGTTTAACCATGGGAGAAGTCTTTTACTAATGCTGGCTGATAATCAGTTTTGTACCAAGGCATGAGTCCTTTTGTCTCAGATACATACGTAAACTGAATGAGAATACCCTGGCTTCCCTTCACAGTCCAGGGATTACAGTTTGTGGCTCCTGTCAAGCAATGGCTTTAGTCTCCAAAAGAGTGACTGACTAACTATGAATCACAGTGACACTCCTGTGCCTAGGTTTTCTGCCATGGAGAGACACAGTCTATGTTATAATATGCCATACCCCAGACAAAAATTAACTCCCCAATTCTTCAATCAACAGCAAAAACACAATTACACATATTCATAGAGCACCTTATAGCTGACTTTCATAAGAATGCTTGATTAAACCCTGAGGTGTCTTGCACCTGAACATTCACACATTTTCTTCTAAAACAAACACTGCAGCTGTTAAGAACAAATGCCACTTGTTCTGGTCATTGTTTCCTGAATCTCTCTTTCTTCAATTTGTCCTGTTTTTTCTTTTAACTGCCTGTAGTCTGTTTGAACAAAAAAGCAGATGTGAAGCAGCCTATTATCTTCTTTCAGGGTCTTTGGAGAGGTAAAATGGAAGAAATGGCATAGTATTGAGTGTATCTGAGTTTTATGTGTCTGAGTTTTAACCTATCCTGAAAGTGACAATATTGCAGTTTTCAATTGTTCTCATCATAAAAGAGATAAACAGATCTTTCTTCTGGTGGAGTACTTGATTCAAAATAATTATTTTCCTCTGGCTTTTTTTTTTTTTTTCTTTGTATACTACTTCATTCTCTGTATGTGCTCTTCATGCTCTGTCCCTTGCATCTAGCTGCAAGTTTGGTAACTGACATCAGCCTTTAACAATGTTAGTTTTCCTTGTTCTCACACTGTGTTCTCTAATGCATGTAGTTTTTATTATTTCGTAATAAAATTTTTTCTATACTGTTAATTAAATACCCTTGTCCAGCTGAAAAATAATGCACAGAATCTTCATGCAGAATGGTATTTCAAATGATGACTTCTTCTACAGCATCCATCTTTCCCTCAAAATTTTTAGCTAGTGATGTTTTCATTATCTTTGTTCACTTTGCTGATGCTTGCAAAATGTTTTGAGCTTTACATTTCCTTTTATGTGCTGGTTATGGCATAGATTTTTTTCTGTTTGCAATAACCTGTGAACCTGTATCTGGTTAGTATTTTTCCTGTAACGTGGAGTTCCTAAAGCCTTTCTTTTTTGAAATATGTTGTAGTTTTTTAGAGAGTACTGAGTGCCAAAACACTGTTGGCCTTCCATAAGCTTTGGCCTCAGACAGATGACTGTCTTACATTGGTTAACTCTAGTTATTCCAGTAGTTACTTTAGACCTGTTCCCTCTATACTGCACTCTTTAACCTTTCACTGACGTCTGTACTGCCATATATTTTCTTCTAATTATATCACTCATACGTGTCATATAGCTTCCTGTAAACATTTGTTTATGTTTTCTTCTTAGTCCTCTCTACGAAAGTTAAATGAAAAATCAGGCAGAACCTGAAGTTAAAAGCGTCAGATACATCAGTCAAGGCTAGCTCTGAATAGTCATCTTTCTACTATTCTTTTTATTTTTTTTTTCTGGAACTCTTTTTCGCAAATATAAATGGGACTGCAGGTCCTTTCTTGGTTTTTCTTGTCCTTTGTAGTGTGAAGTGATACTCACTGCTTAACATATGTGTGGGATTTATGCTTTATTCTGTGAAGGACTTCAGCCCTCTCCAAATAATGAAATTCCTTTGCTGATGCTTTGTCGGAATCTGAGGTATTGATGATTCCAACATTGTAAAAAGTCTCTGTCTTTCTGCCCCGTTGCCAAAGAAGAAGCCATAATTCGTCTGTGCTGTTTTCAAGGTTGTTTATTCTTGCTTATCTCTACCATGTTCTGCTGCCCTGCTGCAGGTCTGTCCTGCAGGGCAGCGTGCGGGGCTCTGCTCCCAGTGGGATGGTACAAACATTATATACCAGAAACTACGTGTGCTATATTTACAATAATGTGCCAATATCTGTCACCTACGTTGAACAGTGTGTCCCCAGCCTAAACCAATAGAAAAATGCCAACACCACAGTGAAATATGGAGGGCATGAAGAAGGAGGAAAAGGACAAGACACACCCAATTTCCTCCATCTTGTCCCCTCTGAACCCCTAATCTAGAAACCTAAAATTTTACTTTTGCACCCATGCCACACTTAATTATTACTTATATCAAACACTCAGAGCTTGTAATTCATTCTGTAAGATTGAAAACTCTTTTCCATGAACAGAGATCAGAGACAGTGTCTCTCGGGGCTCTGTACAGGGAGGTTCCTGACTCCCTGCCAGGGTCCCAGACCTTCCAGGGCAGTGAGAGGGAAGCCCTGGATTCCCACACTGCTTGACTATGATTTCTCTAGAATTTTGACTGTTAAGGTACAGCTCCAGCAAGAGAAAATGCTGGCCCCTGGTCACTAAAAATTCTTGCAAGAGGGGTTAGTGAGTAACATCACAATTCCCTATACAGTACAGGAAGTAAACTGAACAGAGTTTTGATATGAATAGGCTGAGATAATCTCCCAGTGTGATAAAATTATTATTATTATTATTATTATTATTATTATTATTATTATTATTATTAATAATAATAATAATAATAATAATAATAATAATAATAGCATTACCATCATAATAATCTTCTTCATCATCTATGCTTTAAAAAAGCCCAGTGTGTCATTAAGCTTTTGAAAGAGAAACATAAAATGTCGGGGAGACAGAACTGGCTTGTTTTTAAAGTATTATTTATACAAAGCTTTTCCTCTTCCCAATGTGGTCTAAAAGGTAGTTCTCTTACTTGTTTTGAATTGCTTTTTATAACCTTCAGAATTTTAGTGACTCTGTAGCCTCCTCTGGTCACCAACATGTTCTTTCTATGGCTACTCACTCAGCCTTTCCCAGGGCATGAGCTCTTTCCCTGCAGCCTCAGAGTTTCCCCCTGCCGCCAACCATTTTTCTGGGTGGCTTTACCTGAATTCTTCTCCTAAAAGGAAGTGCAAACTGACAAATAAACTAAACCAACCTACTGTCCACCAGAGGCCTTGGGTCTATAATTGAGATTGGAGAGGCCTAAAGTCCACAGACGCAGTCAATTGCAGCAGTGTTTCATTATGCATTTTGGGGTCTGATTTTCTCCAGGGGCTGTTTTTTTGGGGTTTTTTTTGTGGGTTTTTTTGTTTTTGTTTTTTTTTTTTTTTTTGGGTTTGGGGTTGTTTAGTGTTTTGTTCTGTTGGGGGGTGGGGGGAGGAGGGGAAGGGTTGTTTTTTTTTTTTGTTTGTTAATTTTTTCTTTTTTGTGGGTATTTTTTTTAGTTGTTTAGTGTTTGGTTTTGGTTTGGGTTTTCTTAAGTGAAAGATTCACATAATGTGCATTATCCAGCATAAATTTAGTTAGGTCTTCAATCCACCTGCTGTATTAAAAGTATTGCCTTTCCAAGTTAATTACCTCTTCAATGAAGCTGAACAAACTGCAGTCAGGTCACACCATCCAGCATGGTTCAAAAGTTTTATGAGCTATGTAGCATATCACAACAAGGTGTGCAACCAGCTTTCACAAAACAGTTTGCTAGCTCTCAGCAAGATACTACTTTTGCTCTGAATGGCCCAAACAGCATGTCTTCTTGCAAGGCTGTTGTACAAATTCAGCATTTACACTGTTGGAATGAACACAATCTTCCATTACCAGTATTTTGTCCTTAATTTCAGTGTCAGGCACATTTCACCTGTAGCATATGTGCAGTCTCATGGGAAACTTAACACTGTCCATGAAAATGGTAGTCTAATATGGAGGGGCTATGGTAGAAACAGCCCCTATGCCTTACACATGGGTTTATCATGAAGGTAGCACAGGCACAGGTTGCTCATACTATGTTCCCAGCTCTATGACACACCTTCCGGTAAGATATCACAGAGACTCCTGAATTTCTCTTTCCAATTCAAAATATTTTCTCTATTTCTGTATTTTCATTTTTTCAGTAAAATTCTTGGTTATTTTTTCAGCACCAACAGCATAGGGCATAATTAGTGCTTGAACTGTTCATAGGAGAGTGTCTAAGAGCAGCAGGTGGGCAGTGTTTCCAGCAGTTATCTTCTAATCCAGATTTCCAATAGAAAAGTGGTTTAGTGGTTTTCAAAATTTCTCTCTCATTTTCATTTAAGAACTCCTAATAGTGAATCTACTGCTCAACAGTAAATATCATGCTAATTAGAGGTAAGGGAGAGAAATCTTCAGGTTTTCTGTCTTTCTGTAAAAGAAAGGGGCAAAGAGCAGAGAAGCAAGAAGCAAGAGAAAGTAAGAAAAATGAAGGGGATTTAATTTCCTATTGGCTCTCACTTCACAGTTCAACGTTTCTTAGCAGCATGACAATAATGTCAAGAGCCTGCAGAGAGGATCAGGCCATACTGCTAGGCAATGCATATGCAGGAAGAATATTGCCTGTGTTGAAACAGTGGCGCAGGAAATCTCTAAGGTCTTCTCTGCGACTTGGTAATATTGTTCAGAAATCAGACTTTTGCTTGCTTCTAATATAGATGTCCTAGTTGCTCTCTTAAGATATTGGGACCTGGCTGGGGTGTACACACAGAGTCAAGAAGGTGAACGGTGTTCTGTCAGCCCTGATCCCAGAGCTGTGATTAAAGTAAAAATGGCATGTGAAGGTGACAAGGGAGAGGTATGGGAAACAGAGAGGGAGAAGAAGTATGCTAAATTATTTTGCCTTTGGGAGTTTTGCCCACGGTTTATAGAGACAATAAGGCAGTTAAAGGAAAGAATGTTGCAAACCCAAGGGAGGGTGAGTACATGGAATCAGGAAAGGCAGTCTGAAACAATTTTCCTACCGAGTAAACACAGAGACAGGAGAGTGCTGAGCTTTTACTGTGCCCAGTGTCTGCAAACTGCACCTATGTGTTTTTGTAACTTCACATTATTAGTTACAATAGAGCATACTTCTGGAGTGTTTACTGTTGTGTTTCTTCTGTTGGCATAAAATTTCCTCTTTTCCTTTTCCTCTAACTCCATGCCAGCCCCCACCTCGTGAAACAGGATCAAGTTTCAAGCTGCAGTCTGAGATGAAAAAAAAAAAAAAAAAGGGATAATAAGGAAAGGCCCTGGAAAGGAAAAAGTAGCTTGTGGTTTTAAGGGCCTCCTAAGGAATTCCCAGTGTGGGCCACCTCAAACTGCAAATGCTTTATCTATGAATGCAAACTTTATAGTATCAGCTCTAATGTTATGTCTTTGCAGAAAGGATTTAATCACTATTCTGTGGACAAATTGCCAGACAATTCCTACTTGAGTAATTTGTACCTCAGACAAGCAATGAGCCAAATAATTTAGAGAGAATCAGAAGGAACCTATAGTTTTAACAGTTTGAATCAAAACCTCGGTTTTGAGACAACACCCAAACCACCACCCTTGCTATAAATAACTTCACATTTTAGAGATCTTTGGTGTAGGTTTGGATCTGATTTTGGGGTTTGGGCTCATTCCAAGCTTGTTTTTCTGTCATTTGATTTCCAGGAAAAGTAGGGAATATTACTCCTGTAAGCAAGCAAATTTAATGATGCTTGTAAGCATACATAATAGCAGCAGGTATATTTTTTTTTCTCTGATTCATTCACAGAGTTAGTAACACTGCTGTGAATCTGAGTAGAGGAATAAAACAAAGTCTAATTGTATTAATGGAAACACTTTATAATAAATAACATTTCCACAGCAATGAAACTGCTAAATGTTTGGTGTTCCAATTAAACTTTTAAATGCACTCACTGCTTTGCAAGACCAGGCTGTACGTCAGTCTGTTCTACATTCTGTTGAGACGTAAGAGAATTCTGATTTTATAGCTATGAGAAGTATCTGTCTGTTAAGAAAACTTTGCAAGAAATATAAGTACGAAAATTTGCAGTAATGTAGACCAAAATAATGGGGAACATATGCCTCACCATGCAGATCTTTGTCATGTCATATTTTCACCTTGAAACCTGTTAGGTTTGACTGCTGCCTCTTGCTCTTTCTGGTATTTGCCCTGATTTAAAATATCAAGGTGTCTTGTTATTTTGCACTTTAGATGCAGAAAGCACAGTTTGGTTTGACCACTTTGAGACACTGGAGGTCAGTGTCTTTTCAAGTGTCCAAAGCGTTGTTCTTCAGTTGGTGCTGCTGATATTAAGCACATTTAAAACATATTTCTTTGGCTGTTCCAAGCTGGATGCTGTCAGAACATGCCATTCTCACTAATACCTTTAACTAGAAGAAATGCACTTTGTTGAGGCACTTCAGTAACATTATATTGGTGTACTTTTTACAAGGTAAAGAATTTTTGCCTCAGAGAGTTTGCTTTTTACTGCTGGATGAGAACATCTTGTGCCTAAAATCAATCATGCAGGATTTTCTTCTAGCCTCAGTTTTATACTGTAACAGACACTAAGCAGAATAATGACAAAACCAGCGTGAATTTTCTTTGGTCTTATCTGTGTTAACCCACCTGGGGAACTGTTCACAAAAATCAAATAACAAGAGCAATTAAATAAATAGAACATCAGTTTAAAATAAAATGCACTTCAACTCTGTTTGTTGAAGTTCTGTTTTTGTTTTATTTTTTAACATAGAAAAATCACTTTCTTATTGCACATAAAATATGTGCATATGGAGTGAATATTGAAATAAAAAAGAGTAGAGGGGTCTGCTGAGAAACCTGAGTGGCTAGAGAAGCCAAAAACCCACCAGTTTACTAAGAACAGCTTTTGAGCTGGCACATCTGCTATGAGTGCCTCAGAGCTGGACAGGCTAGATGTATATATTCCTCATTTTCAGTTGCTTTCCTGCTTGGCTGACTTCATATGGAGGTTTTGTGGAGGGATGTTTTTAATGGCAGGATTTCACATGGTAAGGATGTAATTCAGGAAACAAAATTTGGCATGTTGGCATCTGCTAGAGCCATTCAGCCCATCTAGATGAATGAAAGCCTGACATGACCATGATGATGCTGTCTCTTACAATTTTTTCTTGAAAACTTAAACTAGTTTGCTGTTGTGAATGTTTCTAGGGATACAAATCTCTTTTCCATGGTATAAATGAAAGCTGAAAGTGACAACAGACAATGATGTAAGTGTGAATTTTAAGTAGATCAGAATCCGTCCTGACCACTTCAAATAGTTTACTGTACTGAACATTTAGAAAATAAAAAAAGTCAGAAACCAAACTCTGTAACTTTCTGCATATGTTTGAAATATTGTCCAATGAAAGCATTTGCTTACAAAAAATTACACCTGCTGTATGGATTTCATAACCCAGTTTGTATTCTACAAATATGACATCTATTCTATGTAGATGTCATAAACTTATTGGTTCATTCTGAATATTGTCTTAGGGAAATGTTTTCACCCTTGACTACTTTATATGCTTATAAAAATTTGGTTTTATCCTTTTTATGAAATATTACATAGCACTCTCCAGATTCCAAAGTGGAACTTTTGACATGTCTCAAGATAATAGCAAGTAATGAGCTTTAAATCCTCTTTTGTTGTTCATGTTGCCATGTTCTTTCTAGAAATGAGAATGTTGTCAGCTCGCATTTCACAACAGACCTTCAGAGAGATATTTTCTTTTTCTTCATTTCGTAGAAATGGAATTGGGAAGGCTGAAGATATTTGAACTGCTTTTGGTTCTTATCTGTTTGCTACTGTCTTGGAGGCTTTTTTCACACCTGTTTGGTTGCAGTTCTGGTAAAGCATGGAAAACAACAGTTTCTGGACAGGTTTATGAATACACTGGCATATTCTATTTTGTCAGAAAGCCTTTCTAGAGAGATTATTATTAGTTTATATAATTATTCTGTTAGCTTCAGATGAAGTGGGCAAACATGGCTGTATAAATGTTAAATAAGGAATTAGATTACCTTTAAATTGGAAAATTTAAAAGAAGAAGGGAAGGATTATTTAGGCTCAAATGAAGTCAAAATATAATATTTTCATTTTACTATGCCACATTTTATGAATTATGAACTTATTGTGCTTAAAAGTTTTTTTCTAGATTATGAACAATTTCCCTTTTAAATAAGCATGTGTTTTTACAGAAGGTTGTTAGCTGAATATGTAGTTAAGCCTCAGTTTGTAGCTGGAAAAGTACTACTTAATTCTCTTTGTATTTAATTCAGTTTGATAAATCAAACAGTATTCAGACAGGTAAGCCAGATTTGATCAATTTCTAAAGAAATGCTTTGAATCCTGCATGAGATAAAGCCCTGAATTCTGTTTGTGTTTAAAAACCTCTAATGCAATGTCAGTTGCTTATATTTATTTTTGGCAACAATTATACACTTGAAAATTAAATAAACCCCCAAACCCCTGTTTCCTGAACTTTAGAACTTTCACTTGGGATAGAAATTGTGGAAAGAAGTTGTTTAGATTCTCAGTCAGATTTGTCTTTTATAAATTATACCACCACCATATCAGGGTTATCTATAATGGAAGACAAATGCCTGAAATTTTTTACCTTTCATTGCATTTAAAGTGATCTATTTGTTCTGATTTGGAAGATGAACAAATTTTGAGGTATTGGAATGCTACAGAATGAAACTCCTTTTATTGGTTCCACTTATAACACAGATCCTAAACCAGGCCAGCTGGCATGTTCTCATCTTGAAAGATGTCAGCACATCTCTTGGAATGCTTGAATGATGTACATGTACAAATAAACACTTGGATCTATCACACAGTTGTATCAGCTCTGCCTCATCTTGTGGTCTGGCAGCTGCAATATTCTCCCCATCCTGTCTCCCCACCCTGGTTTGTTGAAATGCCTTAAGGATATCACACTGCAGAAAGCCAGGTGCATCCATTGACTTGTACTTGGTGGAAAGCAACATATGTTTTTAGTTGCTGCTCAGTTTTGTGATATACTGTAGTCTAACTAGATGGAAATGACAAATTATTTAATGACAGTTCATGTCAGGGGTCTACAGGCATCTGCAGCAATACTGTCACACTTTGAAGTGACTCTGCTTCCTAGTTAAAAAATGTCCTTTTCAGTGTACCTTGACTGTTCTCTGTTCCTCAAAAGGTGACAAGCTCAATCTGTGCTTGCATTGTAAGGTATCTGGGAGTTTCAAAGACTTGGCTGCAGGCCTTTCCAAGGGTCTCAGCACTATCCAATCAATCAATTAATTGTCAATGTGTCATTAAAAAGTTGTCAGTAGTGGATAAGTAAGAAAACCCTTTAAATCAAACATTTTAGGAATTTGTTGTGAGTGTAGGTATTTACTACATAGTTAATCTGAGCTTTTGGCATGCATATTTAACCTAAATTAACACCCAGGACTGCAAATGTTCTCACAGCAAAGCACCACCTCTGATAGCACAGCACCATTGGTTCTGCTATTGAACTGTTTAGTTTTGAGGATATGGACTTCACCTTAAGACATCCCAGTGTTTCTCCATGATCTTTACAGAAATTCACTCTGGTGGAACTGTGAAAAGTGAACTAGAGTCTTGGTAACTGTTTAATCTGTCTGCTCAGTCTTGGTAATTGTTTAATCTTTCCTAATGAGGAAGTGCTTGAACTGTAACTGCAATACTGGCCTATATAGCACAGCTGATACTGTCAAACCTCCAGATCTGATGCTGAGAGTTTTCTAGATACATGACACATAGGGAGGTAGCAGTTGAATAGAGGCTTTTTTCTTGTCTCTCACAAGGGAAATTGATACAAAGATAAGTGAAGCCTTACAATGCCTTCAATTTTCTGGAACTCTAGGGTTATTATCACCATGTTTTTTTACCAATTAAATATATTTTTAGCAGAATATCTCATACTTCTGACTGCTGGAGCACCTGAAGCAGTCAGTGCTACGAGATATTCTGTTAAAAAAGTGTTTGGTCTTTGGTAGTTCCTGTTGAAAGCCACTATTTCAGTTTAGGTTTGAGGTTTAATCCACCACTGAAGTCTTTGTAAGAAAGTTGAGCCATTATGCCTTCATAAAGTGATGCAAGATTTAAAATTTATTTAGAAGAAATAAATGTCCTTTAATTTTTTTATTGACCATGGAAGAATAGTCAGAAGCTTTCAAGAAGTCATGTTATTTACCAAGAATGAAGTAAAAAGACACAACACCAATATACGAGTAGGAATAACTGTTGAAGAAATAAGGAATGCTTGAAGAAATTGAAGATTAAGAAACTTCATTAAGTTCAACAACAAGAAGTGAAGGATCCTGCATTTGAGGAAGAATGATCCCATGCACCCCTATATGCTGAGGAGCTTCTTCTCAGCTGAAGAGCAGCTTTGCAGAAAAGAGCATGGGGGTCCTGGTGGAGCCAGAAATGTGTACTTGCAGCAAAGGCAGCAATTGGGATCTCATGCTGTAGTAATGTACTTCCAGCAAGTTGAAGGAGGTGATTCTCCTCTCCTCAGCACTAGTGAGGCAACAGTGTTGGTTCAGTGCTGGGCTCCTCAAAGCAAGAGAGACATGGATATAATGAAGACTGTCCAGCAAAGGGACACAAAGATGATGAAAAAAATGCATAATTTCTCCTATGAGAAAAGGCCAATATTAGATGCTAATGTTTAGGAAAGTTTTTGTGTTTCATTCTGATCGGATTGAAGGGCAGAATGTCCTTGGTATTGCAGTTCGGCTTCTTGCATTTCTTCTTTCAACAGTTGCACTCTTAGTTTCCATATTCTTTATCTGTTTTGGTGCCTATTGTACAAACAACAGTTTTCTAATCATACAAAACCAAAGTTCCTTTGAGGAAAGGAGCACCTTTGGTCAAGATTTCTTTACTAGATTTTAAGGTATGTTGGTACTGGGTGATATTTTGCCACTGCAAAAATTAAGGCAGGTTTAACTCTCAATTTTTCCTTGCTTACCACTGTACAATTCTTGTCTCTACCTCTCAGTTATATCCTGCGCTGATGACACACAATTGAATGATCTTGCCTTTCTACAGCTTAAGAAATTTGACATGCTCACAATATGCACTGAGTTAATTTGTAAACCAGTCTGGATGAAATCTCAATAAGACATTCTTATTAGGAGCCACCTTGGACCCCTTCAACAAGAGACGTGATGTACAAAGATATTTCAATGATTTGCACTTATCACTTATTTAGCTAAGAAGATGTAACCTATGTGATTTTGGTTTGGTTTTTTTGTTGCTTCATGAGCTGTTAAATTACAACTGCTAATACTCAAGTATATTACCTCATCTATCTGAAATCCTTATAATTTGTGTGAATGTGATTAAAGAAACCCCTTACCCCTGAGGCTTTTGAGTGAGTTTGTTTAATTTTGCTGACTGATAAGGGTTGTCATATTTAATCTAACATCAAAAGTGAGGAGAGGAAAAGCAGAAGAAAAACAAACTATATTTTTTTCAGACTGAGTAGAAAATTTGTAAGTTACATGAGTACAAGTAATTATGCCTCTTCACACTTGTTGAGATAGAGAGGTGTTTTTTTTTTCTGGGGGGATTTTAAACAAACAGATGCCACACTGGGGTGGATTGCTTCAATGGGTGGCCTGGTTCCATGGGAAGCACATAGCCTATAGGTAAAACGGAAGGGAACAAAAACATTAATTGATTTATTTTAATTACAGAGTACATCTGTTTCACCATCTTGGCTGTGTTTAACAGTAACTTCTAAGCACTTAAAATCATGTAGCTAGGCATAGCTTTAGAAGGCTGCAAACAGAAATTAGGAATTTCCCCCTTTATATTCACAAAATTGTCTTCATTTTATTTCTTGAATTCATTATTTTGAATTGTGGTTAGTGATGGCTGATAGGAAGATAATAACAACTATTTAAAGTGTATGGTTTAGATTCTCACATGATGTCACTTTGCCTTATTTTGTCATGACAGAGGATTTGAGTTTCATGCTACTCAACCTACTGAAGGTAGTGGAATTATCTAATTTCATCAGCTATGCCAGGTCAGAGTATGTACAGTAATGTTTCTGAAAACAAAGCAAAATGCATAATCAAAGGCAGCCAAGAGGTTTTTAGTCCAGATGAACTGAGATAGATGATCCAACTGTTAATACTGCAGCAGCAAAACAGCATAATTTCAACAGAAGACTGGGAGTAGAGATTTCTTATCTTGACTGCTGGCTCCTTGCTTCAATGTAATTAATTATTATTGTAATGCTAGGACTTAGAGGCTTTTAAAAAAAGTATCTCAGAATTGCTCTGAATTACTTGTTGAATGGAATAGAGAAAAACAAGGCAGAGAATAGGCTCAGCTGCAATAAGCAACATGAATAGTGCAACAGCAGCAGATGCCAGTGGTGTGTTGATTGGGGGGAACATGTGGTGAGGTGATGAAAACTAATTAAAAGACTTGGATGAAAGGAAGGGGAAAAAAGTGAGAGAAAAACAAGACAGGATAGAGAAGTAGATGTAACTAAGAAGAGTAAAGGAGAGCTGTGCCAAACTCATCACTTTCTTATTACTTCTAAGAGGTCTTATTTGCACTTTTGCAGCCGTTCCCCAGAGATCTTTCCCCAGGGTGAGTTCCTCAAATCCAATGGTAAGTCCCCAGAATGTTGAGGATTCTGGGGGAGGAAGCTGAACTTTGTCTTGACTGCTTCTCATTCATTCTTTTTTTTCACCTTAATTTTGCTCTGCTTCTTTTAACTTGTCAGCTTATCTAATAATGAGTCTCAGTTTATCCAGGTGTTGAAACAGCATTAACATCTAAAGATGAAAAGGCTATAAAAATGCTCAATCATTCTTGTTCATGTCAGGCTTTGCAATGAAACTGTTTTCTCACTTGTCACCTGTTTGTGCTTGTTCTTCATAATCTTTTTAATGGATCTGTTACTATCAAACTGAGCTCTGAGATGAGCTCAAGATCATATATTATTGGTTTTAAAGGACTGAAGGTGAAGATGACTGCATCAATAGAATTTTTTAAAATTTATTTTTTTGTAGGGGCTTTCGATGGCTACCCATGATGTAACCTTTGGGCTATAGTAATCATTCTGCAGCTGCTTTTTTTCCCATCTAAGCTTATCTGAAACAGCAACACTATTAAGACCAAAAAAGAGACCTGGTAATTTTATGATGGATGAACAAACTCTTAAATTCTTTAAATTTTTCTACCCAATACTCATAGTTAAATCTTCTTTAGTCTTCTGGCACAAAAGTAAAGCAGTAAAAGTTTTTGAAGTAAAAATTTGTGGCAAAACCTCTCTATCTACAGGAAGTAAACTTCAATCTTCATACTAAGCATGCCTATAATAAGTTTCTTAATTGCCCCTTGAAAATTCATGAAATATATAATTGATTACATATCTTTAAAGAAAGGCTTACTTTTAAAGTAAGTAAAACATTACAATTAAAGTCTTTTACCTGGAAATACTTCAAAAAGTCCCCTTTCCCACTGTAAATGGGCTCACAGTTTTTTTGAGCATGATTTTTGGGTTAGACAAGTTCCACAATACCAACCTTAAATTATAAAAAATAAAGGAAAAACACAGGGATAGCAACAGAGGAGTTTTTTTATTGCTATAATTGTGGAATTTTTCAGACAAATTTTCCTTGAGTTTGATATTTTTTCCTTTGCTGGCCTCTGAATAATTTCTGACTACATCTAAATGTACCTTTTTTTACTTTTCAACTCAAATCATAGGAGTTATGATAGGAAAATTTTATATGTGATAAACTGAAACTACTATTAAGTTTTATAAAGTATGTCCTTTTACTCATCACAAACCACACCCTTAGCCAACCAGTCTTTGAATTCGGCATGTTTTATTACATAGGTTCTGATTTTAAAACTTAGTGATGCTTTAATTAAAAAAAAAATTAAAAAAAAGCTTAGTAACTTAAAAAATAGGTAGATTTAATATTTAAAATGGTGCCAATAATCTCTAATGTTCTGGGACCATTTATGGTTCAAGTCACCTGATCTGGGTGAGTAGCAATAGGTTTCTACATTGTAGCTAGTATAACCAATATTAACTGCATTTTTTCAAGGCTGAAGAACTGTTTGAAAAAGAAGAGCCACTAAACAATAACAATTCCCTCCTTCCATTTTCTGTACCACCTGTCTTGGATGGATAATTTATACTTTTCAACAAGACATTTTTTCTTTCACAACACACCAGTTATTGCTAGAGTCAGATGACCAGTGCATTGTTTCACTCATATTTTTTTATTATTTGCATGTATTTATTTGCAATATATTAGAGATCATTCTCTGAACAAAAAAAAAAAAAAAAAAACAAAAAACAAACAAACAAAAAAAAGGCAAGGAAAATAAGAATGAATATAATTCTCTGCTAAAAGATGATGTTCATCATCATGTCTTTAATGCTCTTTTCTTTCATTGAACACAGAAACATGATGAAGCATGAGCCATTGACAGTTCTGTGAAACATTGGAAGTGGAGGCAAGACCAGCATAAGTTCTGAGCAGTGTCCCAGCAACAAGACATGACTTACAGTGATTAAAACCCTTCCGTGATTTATTGCTGATAAATGAGGAACACTATATTTTATTTATTCTCTATAAATGGTGCTTCCATTTTCAGAAATGTCTGGGAGCGGAATCAATTTTTTTTCATGTTTCTTATGCTGCATTTTTTATTGTTGTCGTTAACATAGTTGACATATGAAGAAACAGGTTCATTGGTTAGTGTACAAACATATATGAGGACATAGTTCTTGATGAAAGGTATTTCAATGCAGGAAACACATCTTCAGAAGAAACATTCATTCTTCTCATATTGTTAGCTTTTTGCAGAGTCCTGAAAGTGCTGGAAATTTAAAATGTTCAGATAGTGAAAGCCGCTGTTTGTGTGCTGCTTACACCTCTTATACTCTTTCTAATAAGAGATTTACCTTAAATTTGAATAGTCAGCCTCACTCCTCTTTTGTTGAAAGTCTTTCATGGTAGAAATGGAGAGCCAGTCTTGAACCTGAAGACAGTTTTCCTTTGTGCATATGTTTTAACACACTATTTATGATCAATGCTTAATAGTCAGATTTCATTTAGAGATTTAGCAGAGAGATAAAGCAGATTTAGCTAGTATAGTTTTTGAGTAATAGGCCACTGTGAAATGCTTAAAAACCAAACTAACCAGCAAAATTATATGAGGATATAATATGAGGGTTTTGAGTTTTTATAATAGCATTGTGTTCCTTTCTGTTTATAAAACCAACAGTGCCTCCAAGACCTTATCTAGACTGCCCTCACACAATTAGAAACATAAAGGCATCAGGAAGAGATGTCAAAACACTAAACCAATAGACTTCAGGACACCCATACAGTAATGTAATTTTAAAAAATTATCCTATCTTGTACTCAAGATTCCCACCTATCAAAGAAAAAGTTTTAGAAGTGAACTGTAGTAAATGTGATATTCTGCATTTTCTTGACTATGATGCTCAGAATAACCTTAATGAAAGCTTGAACAAATAAATTGAACCTATAATGCCAGTTTAGCATTAGAGTTGAAACCAACAAACAGAAAACAAACAAAAAAAAATGTTTTGTCCATTCAAAGTATCTTCTAAGAGGATTAATGCATATCCTCAACTCTGAAGTGTTCTCTCCTACTCCCTATCTTCCCTTTTCAACAGCACTTGACAATTAGACTAAATTTTCACTGAACTGAGAGTCTTTTGCAGTTTATTGACCAAAGATGCTGACTGTATGCAGAAACTGGAATAAATGTGCACTATTGATACAGCTGAGTTTCTCATCAATATGTAACATGCTGTATTGTTTAATCAGTAGTTTTGAGATGTCATGTGCCAAAATACCTTTAATTTAAACACAGATTTAATACCTCCCTAATACAGAACTTGAGCACAGCTTTTGGAAGCTGAGTGTTTCCACATATGTAAAAACGAAATGACTATGATTCAATTCACTGAAGGTTATTTATACCTCAGAACTTACTGTCCTAAAAGTGCCTGTCCCATTGGAAATATGATTCAAATGCCCTGAATTTAAGAAATACTTTCCTTTTTCCTGTGTAAAATACAAAACAAAAGATAACTGAAAACAACCTCATTAAAACAATTCCTTTGTCCTTCTTTGACAAATTTTAAAGGCACATGGCAGTTTCCCTACATAGGTGGTCTATTTTATGTGTTAACCTCTCAACAACCTCTGAGATACACTGAGTTATTGATGAGTTTTGAGGGTTTCTAATCTGTTGAAAAGCAGCACATTGTGCAATGAGAGATATCAGGTTTTAAGTCCATTAGGGACTAAATTTTCAAGTGCAATAGATTTCTTTCAAAAGCATTTCTTGTCCTTGGTCACTTCCACCTATGCTCAGGTTAGGTGAAGGCGTTAACCAGGATGGCTTTTCTCTGCTGGGCTGTGTTTCCTTAACTGTTGGGGAAACACAAATTGGTTTTCATGAACAGTTGCAAGAAGGTGACGTCACCATTGTGCCCATGTGTGATGTTTAGGTATGCTCCAGGGTTGACTACTGGAAGTATTCCTTTTCATATTTGGTAGTCCTAGTGCTTTTTTACCATCCTTTGTTTATAGGCTGAATATCTTTGCATGTATGAAGGCAGGCAAAATAAGCTCCTTTTGGTGAGAAAAAATGGATACTGTGGGCCAGACCCTCAGCTGGCATAAATCATGCCTGCTCTGTTGAAGCCACAGGATACATACAAACTACTTCACAAAGGAAGCAGCCATGTGCTCTGTGTGACTTTCTTTTTTGGAAGCATCTTTATAGAATTACAAATGTGTTTCATATCCTTGGTCCTGGGAGGAGAACAAGCCAACACTTGACCATATTCCAGCCTTCTAAATACAGTAATTTAATGATGCCTGTTAATCAGCCAGCTAACTTTCATGGAAAGTCTTTAAAAATGAGAAAATAGAACTTTTAGTTGTTACTATTAGGCAAAATTCTTTTTTTTTTTTTTTTTTTTTTAATATAATTGGTGCCATTTTTTTCAGTGCCAAGTAAAAGCAGAGGCATTTTTCACCCTCTAAATCTTCCAAACTGTCACTACCCATAGTCTGAGACAGTTGTGAGAGAGGAGTTGAACTGCTTCAGGGTTTAATGTGGTCTCTGCGAGGGCTGGGTCTGTCATTGCCCCGTGATGTAATTTCATTAGTTTGTACAAAATGGTTGGGCTGGTACAAGTTGCTTGCAGACACTTACATTCCTACTACCTACACGGGAAAACAGTTTTTAATAGCAGATAGAAGAAACAGGATGGAAATATTCTTGCTTGATCTGGTGCCACATAGCTGCATCAGCCCATTTAGGGGTGAGCCAGGGGCAGTCTTTCATCAGTCTGACATACCTACAGTTGACTTGAACACAGAAGTACTGCCAAATTAGCAATGAAAGGGAGGAAAAAATATCCCTGAAGGTATATTTCTGAAATTTGTTTTCCTGAGACTTATTAAATAGGCCAGGGAGGACCATTATATCACCCCATTTTGACTTTTGTACATCATAGGCCATTAAAACTTCATTTAGCTATCCCTATGCATAGCCCCAAACCTGTCAGAGTTTTAAACATTTCTGCAGTCTGAAAGCAGCAAGGGAAGAAAACGAAAAGGAAGGACCATGCTGACACCTGAAACTCTAGACTTTGTGGTGTACTGCATATGGGGAAGATTAGGCCAGACAACCTCATGGGATGAACCACATTCCACGTGGCAAAGTAAGGTTTAAAAAGCCCTGAAAAAGTGGTCCTGGTAATCGTTAATCTAATGTCACAAGAAATTCTCTTATGCTCTATGGACATGAAGAAGTTCTAGGTGAGTGCCTGGGGAAAGTGCTGTACTATCAGACCTACAGGGTATCTACGAGGAACAATTGGACTTTTACCATATGGGAGAAGCATGCCTGGACCATTGCCAAGGATTAATAACATCTCTGTGATATAAGAGCAATAGGTCTGGAACAGCCCTTTTGCACTCAAGTGAAGCTCCAGCTCTTCCCCAGGACAACTGTTAGTGTGGTTGTACTGTGAAGAGCTACTGTCTCATAGATGTACGTGTGTATAAGGGAAGGTATTGTAGTGAAACAATGACTACTACATATTGAGAAATTACTGCCAAGCCTTAGGCTGCTAAAAGAAAATACAGAAAAATGGATATGGCGCAGCTATGTAGCAAACTGGTCTGGGTGAGGTGGAGCTCATGGGAGATGATCAGCTGGTGAAGTACATTTAGTGACCCTTATTTGAGCACTGCTTTATTTTTCAGACAGCAGCTCTCAAGTGCTGCTGCATCACAGACTTTCAAGAATATGGGATCAGATTGTCTTGTTTCCTGCTTTACTCATCACATTTTATACTTCACTTACACAAATACTTATAGTTCCCTACATATGTGCTCTTCGGAATTAAGTACACAACACTAAATTTTGAAATGCCAGACATCGTGTTCAATATTGCCTTCTTCAGTACTTAACACTGCTAAGTGTGAGCTTCTGCTTGTAAAACATTTTCGCACATGAGGAAAAAAAAAATAGAGGCCCATGCCTGTATTGTATGCCTCTTGTTTGACTTCACATATGTAATACGTTCATTAGGTGGGACTTTGAATTTTAGCTCTCAAAAATATGTAAAATGGTAATTAATTAAGGTGTCTATTTCTCCTAATATACATAACTAAAGGCTATTAAAGTATCTGGAACAGGATAAAACAGTGGCATAATATTCAAAGCTATGACAGCTCTCTATAACACTAATAAGTAAAGGCCAACCGATTACAAAAGATGCAATTATAGAGGGTTAACCGCTATGAAATTAATAATGCTTGTTAATCTCTAGGTAAGGTTTAATAATCACTTGATAGTTATTTAATTCACAAAAACTCTCCATATTAAATCTAAATGAAGGGTTATGTTCCCAATTTGGTACTTGTATCTTTAACTGTGCCACTGGGAGTTGGGTAGCTAAAGCCTTATTCTTAACATTGTGACCATATAATCTGAATAGAAACCTTAATTAAATATTACCAAATGTATTTTAGTTGGCAGTAGAAGGGAAAAGACAAAGTCTTGGATCTGAACAGAAGCCTCAGATCTACTGGCAATGCTCAGGGGAAGGAAGGGCTGTGATTCATGCTTGATTTGTTTTGTTGGAATGAGGTATGGCAGCTAAGTTTAGATACCTGCAGCTTGGAACAAACTTTAACAAAAGTTGGGGAGTGGAGTAGAGCAAGACAGAGGGAGAGAGAAATCAGTCAGCAGCTTACTTCGGTATCTTTCTGTTTCATGAGTTCTACTACTTAACCATTCATTGTGGCTGTGCATAGTTTCTGGTTGCAGATTGGGTTTCCTTTTCCCATCCATTGCCACGCTAAATGGTCAGCAGTAATATTAACTGGGTGAGCATTATTTCTTTTTAATTAAGGAGTGGATGGAGTTTAAAAATGGAATATAAAACCTAGCATCTTAATCTAAACATCTTTGTGTTTGGAAATCTCTTTCTCCTTTCATTATCAATTCAAACTTAAATTTTTGTAGAAACAGTAAAACAATGGGATCATGATTGAACAGAATATTTGTGCCTATACTGGTATACCTCTTGGCTATACAAAAATATTTAAGTACTATTTGTTTTGGTCCAGCACTTCAAGTCCTATTGCAATCAAGAAACAGAGTGCAGAAATGGGAAATAGATTCTGCACTGTTTCTTGCATTCTGAACTGATTTACCAGTTCACCTTGATCTGATTGTACCAATTAGACCTAGAAGAGTTATTGCAAAGTGCAGAATGCTAAGTCTGACTTTTAGACCATAAAGTCTGCAGTGATGGAAATTAAATTTGTCATATCTTTGAGTTGGCTAATAACACAAGTGAAAAGAAGGAATCCTAAAAACCCTAACACTTCTCAATATTTTTAAGGCTTCTCTCATTTTATATGTCTTGAAAAAATATAGCATGGATTCATTTCAATTATTGTATAACTCTATTACTGTAGTATGTAAAAAATGTATGAATCAAAAGTAAATAAGTGTGTCACTGTGTGAGTTCCACTAAAAAATTACAAATAAAATAGAATTATGGTTCTTTATCTGGTAAGGGATGTATTTATATGTTTTCTTTTCTTATGTCTTATTGATCTTTGGTAGCAGGAAAAACAACAAAAAGCTGAATAATTTAAATGACACAGTGATTAATTTCTGAAGCATGTTGTGGTTTAAGCCCATCTGGAAATTAAGTTTCTTGGTCAAACCCCTTCTCTCCCTACTTCAAGTGGGTGGAATGGGAAGAAAAATCAATGTCAAACCTGTAGATTGCAATAAGAACCATTCTATAATTGAAAATAAAGTAAAAGTACAATAATAATGGTAAACTATAATAACAGTTATCATAATAATAAGGGAAAGACCAGGAGATGCACAATGCAATTGCTCACCACTCACTGACTGATGCTAGACTCCCCTTCCCAAACTCAGACTGACCCCTTCTGGATACCCCTCCCAGTTATGTACTGGGTATGACATTTTATGGTGTAGCATATCCTTCTGGACTGTTTGGATAACCTGTCCTGACTGTGCTCCCTCCCAGTTTCTTTCACTCACCTTCTCACTGGCAGAGCATGAGACAAGGACAAGTCCTTTTTTTAGGATAAACGCATCTTAGCATAAAACCAAAACATCAGTGTATTACCAATACTATTTTCATTCTGAATGCAAAACACAGCACCGTACCAGCTACTGAGAAGAAATTAACTCTCTCCAAGGTGAAACCAGAATATTTTGTCAAAATGAATTTGTAAGAACACATGAAAATACAGCAAAGAATTTTTATGTAAGTCATCATGCTGAGAAATTATAGAATAGAATAAATAATTAATATGTTGGGACTTTTTTTGCCAACATGTGAAAAAAACTTTTGGTAGAGTAAGAAAAACTGTATTATCCAGGTACACACTATACCTACCCATCTCTCTTTTCCACTGCCAAAATTCCACTCAAAATGATTTCCAACTACTTTGTTTTGGCTTTCTGATAAATGATAAAAACCAAAACCCAATAAAACCACTCTTTTATATAATAAAAGGTCTGCCAGAAGCAAAAATGTGAAAAGTAGATGAAATTAGCAAGTAGTCTTAGTAATTAAGAAAGAGGAATAAAAATACCCTAGAGAAAATTGTTAAATTATTCCAGGTTAATAAGAAAGGCACACCCTTTTAATTTTGTTTCTTAAACTTTGGAATGAATGCTGCTAGAGCTCTTTCAGAAATAAATATGAAACTTCAGTAAATTAATGGCAGATTATTTCACAAATGCAGGTGAAAATTTCTTCTAAATAACTTTCAAAAATAATATCAGATAATTTTTATGTAAACAGCTAAGTGTAAAAGTATATTGTGATATTATGATTTTTTCATTGGCCTTTGCATTAAGTAGATGTTGTAATGTTCCTTCAGACATTTTTGTCTGAAAATTTTGTAATATTTTGCCCACGAAATCAAGCTCATCTTGATACTACTGTAACAGATGACATTAATTTATTTTATAGCTGAAGAAAGTAATTTAGCTGGGATGGTCAGCCAGCAATCCTAGGTCTATTTCTTTTCTCATAATATCATTAATTCTAGACTCTGATGACGACCAGTTCTTTAACATTCCATTCCTATATTGTTATTGATTGATTATGAAGTAAGAAAATATAAGTAGTGCTTGACAATTTTCCATGTGAACTTTGCAGTAAGAAATATGCTAGAAGGAAAAGAAAAGGTTTATTAAGAAACATTATTCAATAACATGGAGAGCAACAGAAAAAGCCAAGCATGAAAAAATATTTTAAATAATATTACTCCACAGCAGATATTCTAGTGTTTCCTATGCCAGTTATCATCCTCTGTTACTGAGTTTGACAGTGTTCCAGGAACTATATTTTTCACAGAGAAGAGCTTCTTAAAATTTTCAGCAATAAAGCAGATTCAAGAGACTTTTCTGCCATAATTTTACCTTCTTGGGGTTTTGGTTTTTTGTTTTGTTTTGTTTTGTTTTTTAACCTACAGTCATATTGATTAAGGAAACTACCGAAGAAAATTCTGGTCTTTAGTTGTGACTTATTCTGACCATTTGATAATATTCCAGAACATTAAGCGTGTTTTGGAAAAATCTGAAGAAAAAAACATACAGTTTAGAAATATTTTAGCACTACCTTCCTTTCACTGGCTTATTGAAAGAGAATTTAAGTGCAGATTATTTTAAACATCAGGTATATATAGAGGCAAATTTAGTAAGTGTAGCTTAGAAACACACAAATACAGGTTTGAGGATATAGTTTTGAATACTAGAATTTTAATAAGAGATCATTTGGCTCTTTTTATCACCAATGTGTACCATGCAAAACAATTATTTCTGAGTCATCAGGCACAATAGATATGGAAGAGGCATAAATTGTGCCCTGCGTGGTTAAGATTGTGTTTTTTTCATTCTTTCAGTTTTTTGCTGATTTCTGGCATTTATTTAGTGTAATATTTTTTATTTGGAAATTATTATGAGTTTTTTGGTATCTGCCTAAATTATTTTTTTATTTTAAGTGTATATTCCTGTGGACTGTGTGCTTGCATAGTAAATAGTAAATAATGTGAACTGCTGGCTTTGAAATCATAACTTCCTCAGAGCTTGGGATGCTTAGATTTTACTTGCTATGAGGAATAGGTGAGGATAGGTTTAGCAGAGGGTTTGAAATTTCTCAGTGTTTGGGATGTTTCTGATAGGTAGCTTAATTTCCTGCCTACCCAGTTCTAAGAATAGATAAATTTAAATCATTTTTTTCATGTTTGTGCCATGGTCTCTTAGTCAAAAGGCAAGCTGAACTTGTCTTCAAAGTCTTTTATGAGCATTTTCTGCTCCCGCGGGGCACCTTATTCTGAAGAAGCTTAAAATGTCCATTTTAAGATGTTGATATGAACACTTTCTGTTTCCTGTTCTTGAGGATCATGCAATCACATAATGATTTGAGTTGTAAGGGACCTTCAACGGTCGTCTGGTTTGAACCCCACTGGCCTGGGGAGGAACACCTTCTACTAGACCAGGTTTCTCTAAGCTCCATCCAGCCTGACCTTGAACATTTCCAGAAATGAGAATCCTAAATTCTCTGGGCAACCTTTGCCAGTGCCTCACCACCCTCACAGTAAAGAATTCCTTCCTAATCTCTTCTAGTTTGAAACGTTTTCTCTTTTACCTATCACTACCTATATATATAAAAAAGTAGCCCTCCCTCTTTTTTATAGGCCCATTTAAAAATACCAGATGACTTAAGTGATACCTCTTCTCCATGCTGAACAGCCCAAACTTTCTCAGCCATTCATGACAGAAGTGTTCCTGTCCTCTGATAATTTTTTGGCCCTCCTCTGGACAGA
This sequence comes from Taeniopygia guttata, assembly GCF_048771995.1. Lineage (NCBI taxonomy): Eukaryota > Metazoa > Chordata > Aves > Passeriformes > Estrildidae > Taeniopygia > Taeniopygia guttata. The sequence goes on along the minus strand of NC_133063.1, from coordinate 72,901,286 downwards.
TCCATGTTTCAGGACCCCAGAGCTGGATGTAGTTGACCAAGTGTGGTCTTACAAGAGCAGACTAATGGGGCAGAATCACCTCCCTTGACCTGCCAGATTCGGATGAAGCACAGGGTAAGGTTGGTGAATTTCATGAGGTTCATGAGGTTTCACAGTGATGGTTCCAGATGACATTCAGGGTCAGGGCTGGGAGTGCACTGGAAAATGTAGTGGCAATGTTATTCAGGTCTAGCCTATTGGGATTGATGTGCTTAAGCTATGGTTTTCAGACAATTGTTCTTTGACCAAACCAGAAAACTGAAACACAGACCATGAGAAAAAAAATTCCCATTTCTATTCCCAGATCAGGTTCCTCCATACCAAAACACTGATCTAATTGTCACAAAAATTGATAGGAACTAGTTGCTCCTAACAATGTAAATTTATGAGCCAATACTTCTGGTCACTCTGCAGGGCACACAGTTTACCATAATTTTCAACAATATACTTTCTCTCATTGGTTTTATACTTGTTGGGTTTAAGAAGATTCTGTCAGGTACCTTCTGTTAGTTTGAAAACAAACTGCAGAGTAAGACTAGCCGGTGAATGAAACTCAACCAGGGATTCTTCTGGATGTTTTTTCTTCTCTTTTGTTTCCATGTTTCTTTTTTTTTTTTATTTTCTTCTTGTTTTTTTCCCCCCTCTATTATTTGGTATTAAAGGATGTCCATTTTCATTTCAGCTTCTTGGGGGTTATTTTTTTAGAAAAAACTCTCTAATCCTCACTTCCAGCCCTGGCTTCTTTTTGCTTTTTTAAAGGTAGCTTCCCTGTAGTTTGTAGATGCATTCTGAATAAGATCCTAAAGCAGCCACGGGAGAAGATCTGAAGGTGTTACATCAGACACATCCCACCGGGGACAGAGGAAAGACAGGAAAACAATCCTTCCTCCAGAGTTAGGGTGTGGTTCATGGAAAAACACTGCTTGCCTTCAGGGTCCTGTCTTGTCCCGCAAGAGCAAGAGGAGAGAGCATCTATGTCAGACCAGGGCCACACCCAGGGCTCCAGTTCTGTGCAGCAACATAAGCTCAATAACACTGATTTCTGAACTGTAACTTGAAAATAAGGTGATCATCCTGGTAAACCGCTTTAGCCTTGCATTTCTCCTTTAGCCTTGCATTGTCTTCCTTCAGCAAGCAAGCCTCAGAATAAGTTATTGTGCTAACTCTCTGAGCTTGGGTGTTAGAGCTGGCTTTCCTGTCCCGGCATGCTACTGGTGTGGTATTAATTATAATGATACAAGAAATGTAAGGGTGATTTTATTATGATGGTTAAATTAATCTAATTTGAAAAGGAAAGTTTGTCAGCTTTCACATGACAAAGAATACAGGAAGTAAAACTACACAGAACAATTTGAGGGCATGTCAGAACCTTTCCAGGCGGCACTGTCATCCTACTCATTGAGTGGGAAGCAAAAGAAATTAAAGTATGTTCTTTGTTTCCAAATTCCAGATTGGCAACTTTGCTTTTAGACATGTTTCGATCTCCAGTTGTGTCTGGAAGGTGTTTGTTTTCCACTTTAATATATATATTTCTATAATCATGTAAGTAGAAGTTTTCTACGTTCAGGGTATATTTCAAATTTTTACTTCAGTAAGGTACTAAAAAAATCAGACATTCCTGGCTGTAGGAATAGAAAAGATTCAAAGTTCATTTCATAATCATAAGCAGACATCTCCCTCCCTCTCCTTCCTCCTTCATTCTCTCCCCCTCCTTCTCTCCACTTTTGTTTCTGTTTGTTTTTTTCCCCTAAAGCAGTCAAAATTAAATATTTGCTTTTTGACTCTTCCTCTGGATGAGCTGTACTTTCATAACATGATAGTTTTATCAAGAACTAACAACTTTGGTTTGGCGTAGAACTATATAATTTTCTTAAATACAAAGCAATAATTTCAAAGTTTGGGCTAAGGAAGGAAGGAATACTGCAGCTTAGTGAAAGCATATGTTGCTTATGGGGACCTCACAACCACATTCAAGTTCAGCTCTTGCCAAATCACGTTACATTGCTAGAACTCCTACTTTAAATTTCCCCGGTGAGGCTCATATGGCAGGGTCTGTGTTCCTGCTACGTGGTACTAAGCAGGATTTCTTTTTACCTTTTTTATCCCTTTTATAAAATGCTTCTGCAGTTTAGACATTCACAAATCAAGAACTCATTTTACCTTTTGTGTTTTTTTACAGCATGATTCCTAAAACCAGAGTAACATGGAAAAAACTTAATCACACATACAGTTTTCTGTTGGGCTCTCTGCTGGAAGCTGATTGCTTTGTTTTATAGTGAAGCACATATTGTGTATATAAAATATCTCTGACCTCACCAGAGCTCTGAGTACTGAGCAGTGATGAAAGATCTAGAGCTGTACAAAAATATCAAGGTTTAGCTCAAAAAGCTCCTATAATTTTATAGAAGATCTACTTACAAATTTTTACAGGGAGAATTTTTCACCCTTTTTGTATGTACAGGCAATTTTAGAAACTTATTAAAGAGCAAAAACATGATGAATACTATCATTACTGTTATCTTAGACAAGACCTGTAAAAAAATTAGAAATACTTTTTTTACACAATTATCTGAAGAATTTTATTTTCTGGAATTAATTTTTACACAGTCTTTTCCTCTGCCTTAATAGTAGGGGACATTTAAGATTCAAATCTAACTAAAAGCTCAGAGAACACATTCTTAATAGTGTAATGTCAAAGTGGGGACACATTTGACTCCATGTATGTCACGTGTATGCGTATACTGGTATTACAGAAGTGAAATAAACAGTGCAGTAAGAATGTTACTCTGCCGAAATTGATGCAATTTTGGATGGAAAGTCTTTAAAGCTTTGAATCCACCATGGACCCTTCAAAGCCAATCTTTTGTTCAAGGACTCAGAACAAATAAAAACAAAACAAAACATCACATGCACCAAGACTATATTCCAAATTGAAAAATCCTACAAGATTTCTCTTCTAGTCTTTTTACAGCTTGGAAAGATATTGATAAAATATCTACCTTAAATAATAATTTTGCATTCTCATTTCATCAAATGTTATTAAATGTGCTATTGTGTTGTGGATCTGTGTTGAAATTTTCAACCTATTGCTGGCAGAGAGAACAGAAATATTAAATATGACAACACTAAATATTTTCAGAAAATATATAGTGAAAATTCTTCTGATTCTTTAATGAAAAAGGTAGAGGAAAGAAAGGAATAAAAGGAAAAAAAAATTGCAGACTTTCTGGACTCATTCTGTCCTTTAGAAAGTGGTTGTGTTGTTCAAGCTATCAAGAGACTGAAGTGTTTCTGTCGCTTATAGGTGACAACTTTCAAGTCTCATGGCTTTGCTGACACAGAAGCTATTTTGCCATGAAAACTTTCAATTAATCCTACCTTTGGCTTGCTTTTATTTGGAAGGGCAGATGAGGATGGGGTCCCACTCCATGGAAGGAGGGTTGGAACTGTATGACCTTTATGGCCAATCTTTCCAGACCCAACTAATTTATAGTTATATGATTCTATGAGTATGCAATTTCGTGGTTATTTATGTGACAAATTAAATCTTTTTCTGTGGTGAGGGGCACCCATAACTGTGAAATTTTGTGTCCCATTATCTTGGTAAAACCCAGCCTTCCTGAGTTCCTTGGAGAAAAATGAAAAATAGGCCATGCTCTAAACAGAAGATGTTTTGCTAGGTCAACTGGGCCAATGCTGATATAGAAAATTCTTCAAAATTCACTTGGCTCTAGCTGATACTAAGTGTAAATATTACTGTGGGACTTTTGACATCAGGTGAGAAGTAGGGAAAGCTCTCACTTATAAGTAAAGTCAATGCCACCACACACCAAATGTTTGCATCTTTTTTCTATATGGCAGTTGTGTATTTTTGCTATATCTAACAATGAATTTGTCCTGTTAAGATGAAACACAACTTGCAAATAGAATTAAAATCACAGCCAGTTCAGGTTAGTAAGAGTGTACATTTTTATAATTTAAAGTATTATTTTATAGATGTTATATAAAAATTCATCCAACTCCATTCAGAAAATCAATACATAAATTTGTTGCACTCAAAGCTGGGTGTTCTAATGGAGTTTTCCCTCCTTCTTGCAGTGTTTGCCATTTTACATTAAGTTTTAAAGTTCCTACATTTCTGACATGGAATGAAGACTAAGGTTGCCTTTTATATGCAGCTTTCTTATTCATAAGCAAAAGTTTCATGGTGTCTTTTATACACTGGGAAGCAGATATATGTATAGGGTCAAGAATTATAAGGATGGCTAATTATTTTAGTAATTTACAGCATATCTGAAGTCTTCATTCAAAACATCTCAGGTTTTCACCAAAGGTGATTCAGTAGAAGAGCAGGTATGTACCATATATCAGTTCTGACTCGCTGAAACTTGTGTGCAATGTTCTGTATCTTCAGCTGGAGGGCAAGATATCAGGAATGCTGAAAATATATATATATTGTACATGTATATATGCACTACATACTTTACAGTAGTTTATTTGTGCATTTCTATTGAAAGAAAATTTTCTAGCAAGTCTCAGATCAAATATACAATCAAAAAAAATAGTATGAAGTTAGAGAAATACTAAATCCTGAATGCCCAGTATTCATGCTCTGCAAAATCAGCCAGTTATCTAAGAGCCAGCTTTCATCTTTTCTCGTGTCATTCTAAAGCCCAGATCCTAAGCAGTCTTCAGCTAGAGCTAAAGTGTGAACATTTTATCAGTTGTGTCTTAGCTAGCATATATTTACTCTCTCATAGTTAGATTAGTGTCATACAGCTAACAGAATCACAATAAAGAAAAGAGAGTGCCAGTTCATTGTGATAAGAAAACAATCAGTTTTAGTTCAGAATGTTTTATATGCATAGACCTGTTAAATTTTAAGATGCCATTTTGTATAGTTATTATTCTGACCATAGCTACGTTTTCAACACATGCTATATATGGTTTAAAGAAAAGACATGTCCCTTTTGAGAATGTAATTAACATTAAAGGAGGGTACAATATGGGAGTTGAATCTTGCATTGCTGCTCATTCAGTGTTGGGCATGTGGGTTACAGAGTCCAGAAAATTTTACTTCGCACTGACAGAAAATATGCAGACTCTGTGCTAGTGCTCATTGCTTTACACTGGGAAAAATCACTTTGGATTAATATAACCATGTAAGCACAGTAGTAACCACTAAAACCTCTGTTAATAGTGCCTTTAGCTGGAGCTTTTTAATAAAGGGTGTAGTGTAGCAAGATTTCTTCTTTGGAAGTTTTCAATTGACTTCCAAGTGATAGCAGAAATATTTCAAGGAAAAATTTGTATGAGAAGAGATTCATTCTTGAGATGTTCACATCTACAGGGGTAGCCTTTTCTGCTTATGAACACATACACCTCTCACAAACATTAAGATAGACTGTTTAAAACTGTGACAGCCTTATCATTTGCTAACAGAATTTCTTGTAATATGTATGTTCTACTAAAATTATAAAAGATAGAATCTGAGAAATAAGAAAGGATTTCAAAGCCAATTGAATGCCAAGTTAAGTTACTCCCAATGCCAAATTAAGTTACCACAGATAAGCATCCATTCAACTGGCAATCTGTTTTAGTGCAGACCAGCTACTCTACCACTAGCTACAGTCAGCTGCTGTTTGTTGAACTCTGCCCTCTGATATAGGAAAATACAAATGATTTTGTGGACACTTTAGCACGTGGATATGTGAGTAAATTGTAAAAGCATGTGGACTGTGACTTCTAAAGTGATAAGAAAGCTTCCTGTGCCTTCTTGTATTTTAGCCAGACAAAAACTGAAGAACATGATGACCTTTTCTTTCTGATGGGGTGTCTGGCTATTCTTCCTTGGGATCTGTTAGACATACCACCACAGATTTCTACACAAAAGTAGTACAGGATTAGCAAAACTTGTGCAAAACCATGCAAACAAGCCATGTGTTTGTTTTTTTCCTAGCCATTTCTACCATAAAGTGATTCATTTGTTAGGTGGTCTATAATCATCAGAGTAAGATTTTTATTCTTTAATCCTATGAATGTTGAAGTAAGTATGAAAATATCATAAAACTGCCCTTAGGGATACTATAGAGTATCACTAAGGACAGTTTTACTTGGCTTTAAGGAGTTCAATGTATTCCTGTGAATATAATTATTAATATTTCACTTTATAAGCAATTTCATTATCTTTCCTGAAATTGTTACTATTTCATAGACAGCACAACAGCTGTTAACACCCTGATAAATTTAGCTTCATCGCCCTTAAAATTTTTTCTGTGTTGTCTTTCTAGGAAGAGAAAAAAAAGCTTTAGTCTTCAATAATGTTAAAGTATGTTGAAGCCAATATTATCAATATGCTCTACATTAGCCTTTTACAGTTAGTAGAATTTTTAAAAAGCTAGACATTCACTATATGTGGGTTAATAAAAAAAACAGTTCTTATTTTTCAGGAATTGTCAGATAGTTCTAGCTCAGCTATAAGTGAGACAATATGTTTATAAACAAAGCTAATGAAGTGTCTCAGAGAAAAATTGATACTCTGGAAACTGTGCGATAATGGAAGACAAAGACTTTGACTATATGTAACAACAGCTACGTATTTAGTGGCAACAATTTAGCAGCTAAAGAGCACAAAATTTTTAATGGGATTTATCCATGAAGGTAAATGTAATGATTTTGGAATGACCCAGTAAATATTCATGCCCACAGCCAGGAAGGTATTGGAATATCTTCATAGGCAAGGGTGGTTGTAGCTCTTCTAGAACAACTCTCAGTGCAAGTACCTGTGTTAAGGTGAGGATATCAGAACGTGCCCACTTGTAGTTTGTAGGATATTTAAGTGAATTGGAATTTAATTTGTTTTTATGTACATATCAAAATATTTGTGAGTGTAGAACCAAGAGTTGGTTCTTCTGCTATGATGTTGCATAACTTTTAGACAAGACAATACTGAGTCTATGTTTAATTTTATTTTTGTCTACAGTTAAATTAAGTATTTAAATTCTTTTTGTTAAATATCAAAGAGAACATTTTATCATAGAGAGTGCATTGAACAGAAAATGAAGACCATACAGTAGACTGCATTTAAATCTTCATAGGGGAACTATATTTTCAGCAACCTGAGTTCACTATGTTTGCTGTAGATTGCAGAAGGTAAGAATGTGCAGCTGGAAAAATTTTCTCGTCTCTGAGCTGCATATTCTTAGTTTGTGAAGCTTTACATAGAGGTGCAATGGTTGTTGCTTGCCAGCGGCTGATATAATCTGCCAGCTCTTCATAGATTTCCCCTCTATTTTGTACTATGACTCACAATGCCTATGCTCTATGAGTCACACCTGTAGTACTGGAAACAGACGATTGAAGAAAAGTAGATGTGTTCAAACTTGAGCAAGTAAAAGAGAAGGAATAATGGCTACTCTTTTATTTTCTTTTAGATTTTAGAAAGTTTTTCTTTGACTTCTTACAAGAAAAAAATATATCCAGTAGTCTTTTGAATTATGTTATTTACGTAAGGAATTTTAGCTCTGTTCTTATATGTCTCTGTGTAACGCCCTTGCATGACTCTACACTGTGTATATTACACTTGTATTTTTGTCTGAATGCCCTGAATTTATCTTGACTGTGATTTCAGTAGTGCCTTCCTTCCAAAAGGGGGACATTACTGAGAGTGAAATGGAAAAATTATATCCTTCCTTTATACAACACCTTGTATAAAATTTAATGCTGCCAAACAGCATCACTTACCCTCTATTTGTCTTCAAGGCCATATAAATGTCGGATCCATTCTTGAACTTAAATAATTTTTCTGCTCTCATCTGACTTAAATGGACCTTCTAAGTAAATATTACTAAACATAATGTCATTATTTAATTTAAAAATCTTTTGCTATACTGTAGTCATGGCTACAATAAGGTAGCCAGGATTTTGAGGGCCAGATGTATTTTCTATCAATTCTGTGTGTCTGACAGTAGGAAGTGGTTTAAGGATGTCACAAGTTGAGTATTTCACAGAGTTGTTCAGGCAAAGCACAAAGGAATGCTTGTTAATGTCTCCCATACTGTATATTGCACAGTGGGATACTACGCTCCGCTTGCATCGTGCATTTGCCTGTCCTGCACATCCTTGGATATAAGAAGTTGTCAATAATATAGGAACCTAAAAAAGGAAAATATTTTACTGGAAAGTTCTCCTATTCTTTGCCATCTTCATTACGAAGGTATCATGAAGTGATATCTGTGGATCAGGGCTTTAAGCTCAAGACAGGGGAAATAATTTTGAAATTTAGTGATGTCAGAATTTATTTGAGTAGAGATGCTCTGCATGCAAATTAGGAAAAACAAATACAAAAAGTACTGTGCTTTGCTAAATAAAGAAAACATGATTTGCTCTCACTTTGGCTTTACTTAAGCCAAACATCAAAGGATGTATTTTTGTATGTAATAGACAGAAAAGTGAATTTTTCATGTAAAGAAAAGCAGCTTAGCCATAAAAACAAATTGAAGAAATAAATCTGAAGAGAATGTGAAGGTATGAATGCTGAAAAATTAATATTTCTGGATTTACAGTCTGTCTTGGAGAAAATCTCAGTCTAAGAGAGCTGAGTTAAGCTGCGCAGGTACCAGTAGTCAAGAGTGGAAGCACTCATTACAGCAATGATCAAGTTCTGAGCTTTACTTAAGTACTTGAAAATTAAATTCTGAAAATTTGTACCACTAGCACAGCCAAGTTATGTATCTATTTTTATTTTCTTCCCCTATGAAACTGTGATAAATAAATGACATTATTTTGCCACCTTACTCCTGCAATAGAAATGACTGTGATGTATTTTATGCTATGGAGGTAATATTTGATGATAAAAGAAAGTATTACCACAATCTGCAAATTAATTCAGCAACACAACACAAATTATGAAGCAATAATTCCTGGGTTTTTGCTTAACATCAAACTCAAACCAAAATATGATCATAGTGTCTGTTCAAAAACTTAATGCACAATAATTCTAGCCTCTAACCATTTTGGTACTGGAGTACACATGAAATATTTAAAATATAATATGTATCATTTTGTTATGAACAACATCTCATAATAAAATCGGATTCAGCAACAAATAGTGATTTTTTTTTTTAATTTATTCATATCATTCACCTTTATTCAGTTTACTGAAAGCTGAGAGTCAAGACTAGAAGCCCACTTCACTGAAAACCATTTTAGGTGCTTGCTACAATGTAGCAAGAGGCTTAAAACATGCAGCATATTTATTTTTTCAAACTACTGATTTTATTTTAATCTTGGATTTCTAGGGTTCCCAGGAAGAAAATTAAAACAGTCATATGAAAGGAAATCAACTCACACCTTTCCATAAGCAACAGAAAGGCTTATAGGATTTCTGAGCTAACTACTCACTTCTTTGATTTCAACAATTCAGTAACTTGCTAACTGCACCTTCTTTTTGAAATAAGATTTCATAACATATTTAATAGTCATTGTAAAGATAAATAACATCTGGATTAATAGTTTCATAGTAATATATTATTAAGGATGTAAAAAGAAGTAAAAGACTAGTTAAAAGTGGATAGAGTAGTAGCTTGTACATTAAAAAGTTCGGACATAATTTTTTAAACTTTGCAGAAAAATTATGCTTGTCTTTCAGATCACACCTAGTAACTTCTCTATCAAGCCAACTTTTTTAGACCGTGTAATAAACTGGTTAACAACAGGATTTATAATGGAATATGATAGTGAGCTTGTGGTGGAGAACTTTTACTTCTACTATAGATTTTTTTACTTTTTTTAACCTGCATTCAATCTAAAAGCACATAGGTAGTTCAGCAAATCTGAGAGACATCAAATCTCAAAAAAAAGTTTAACCATACTTTCTTCTACATGGCTAACATATGTTTTTAACAAACTTCAGCAATCCTGTATAAATAAATTATCTCAAGAAAATGTTTCTTATACCCTTTCAGTTACTCCTTTGCTCAAAGTGTGATAGTGACAGTTTCTAGCATTTGGTTCTTCCTGAATATCTAGTATAATGCTAGCAAATGTTATTTCTACAGAAGCAGATACTTTTACATGTGCACTATACTGGTAGATTTGCAGTTCTGTCTTCCTTAAACACCTCTTTAATGATCACAGGAAGTAAAATTTTCTTTATGTGACAGAGAGGTACAATGCATTATTGGTTTTCTATGCCTTTAAAAATATTTTCCAGTAATAAAATTCCATATCAACCTCCCCTGAAGCACATTACAACTCTGAACTCTTTACAATACCAAAAAAGCTTTAATATACTGTGGCTAATCCTCTTCTGTTTAGAGTTACAGTGTTCATGGAAAATGAGTCACAAATGTTATTATACGATTGGTAGATTAAGTTGCTGAATACAGTGGGATCTATTCTCTTGCACTGTCTTGAATAAACAGAATTACATCTGACTATACATACCAGTAGTTCATAGAAGCACTTTTGTTTATTAAATTCTAGCAGACAGACTTTGGTTTAAAAAACAGAGTCTGATAAGACTTGTGGCTGATAAGAAATGCAAAATCTAATCTCCTTTCCTAAGGCCAGTGGATCACAGCCAAATGGAGGCTGAAAGCTCAAAAACTGCCACCATCTCAGGTGGAACATCTTCTCCCAAGTAGTCCCTGAATCTGAGATTAACAAGGCACTGACATTTGTGGGTGAGGTGGGTTGTATGGGGACAGATGCGGGAAGAAATGGGAAATCGTGTTCTCCATACAACATTTATCCTCTGTTTCTGTTCAGAGGAACATAATTTAAAGACAGTTGAAAAGATTGCTGCTTACTATACTACTGGATAAAGACATATTATACCCTCAGATGGAGTGCAAAGTTTGAAAGCAGAACTTGGGATATAAGCTATCCAGTTGCCACAGGTATATTTTAGTTAAAAATGAATACAGTTACACATTCTTTAGTGAAACACTATTATGATATGTGTTTTGATATGAAAATAATTTATATTCTAACTATTCTTATAGATTCATTGACTTCTTTATGTTAGAAGGGTCTTTTAAATATTATATTGTTCCAACCCTCCTGCAGTCAGCGGAGATAGCATCCACTAGTGAGACTGCTTGGAGGCTCATCCAGCCTCGTCTTTAATATATCGAGTGAGGGGGCATCGATCAGCTTGCCTGAGCAACCTGCCAGGGTCTCACTCACCTCATCATAAAATTTTTTTCCTTCTATCTAGTCTGAATTTACCCTGTTATTATTTAAAAGGATTACTGCTTTTCCTGTCTCAGCAAGTCCTCTTTAAATGCTGTCTTTGTTTTCTTGTTACACCTGGTGATTGAGAGCTCTTCTGCTCTTTGGAAAATATCCTAAACAATGTACCAGATCTGTTCTGCTGCCCTGTTCCTGAGTGCAGCTCCCAGAGGGTCCTGCAAATTAACTCCTTGAAGAGCTGAAGATTGTTTTTCTAAAGTTCAGGGTCCGGATTTTACTCTTTACCCGACCCATATTTCTTAGGACCGTGAAAGCCACCAGAGTGTGATCACTGTAGCACAAGCTGCTCCAGTCTTGATGTATCTGATTTCTCTGATGATCATCAAATCCAGTGTGGCATTCCTTCTGGTAGAGCTGTCTATTGCCTAGCTTAAGAAGTTATCCTTCATGTATTCTAAACGTCTCCTGGTTTGCCTGCAGTTGACGGCACTACTTCCCAGCTGATGTTGGGTGGTTAAAGCCCCCAGCAGGACAAGAGCCTGCAAGCATGATCCTTGTAGTTGGAGTGAGAAGGCTCACTCCACAAATAGGTTCCCCTTGATGAGGGACCTTAGTAGACACCACCCACAATGACCCCTTTGTTGTGTTGGTCTTGAGTTCTTCCTCATACACTTCTTGACTTGAGTTCTTCCTCATAAACTTCATGGCTGCTCTTCAGAAAAAACTTTTTACACTCAATCCACTTCTTTATATAGAGGGCAGCCCCACCATCTCCCCTTCCTTTCCTGTAACTTCTGAATGGCCTCAGCCATGGATCACTACACTCCAGCTGTGGATTCACCCCACCAAGTTGCACTAATGGTAACAATTTAGTATACCTTTCCAGCTACTGAATAGTACTTTCCATCTACGGTGGCTTCCAGCTCCTCCTAGTTGCTGCCCATGCTGCATGCATTGGCAGAGAAGCACTTTTGCTGGGCTGCTGGCTGTGGTGCCTTCTTAGTGGACCATCCCTTAATTCCTTCCAGATATTTCACAGGAGCTTCCTTGTCGAGTCCTCTTCTGGAGCCCCTGTAAGACTTCAAGTGTGCTCCAGTGTACTCAGCACATCTCAGAGCAACAGGCTGAGGGGTCTCACTAGTATCCTTCCCTCTGACCTTGGTGTATACCAAGGATAAGCATGGCTTGTCATGGCCAAGCCTGGTACCTTTCCACCATCAAGTCTTGTTTAAAGCTTTGTCAATAAGATTGTGAGCAAAGTCTTCTTACCCCCTTGAGAAGGATAAGTCCTTCTGATGATGGCAGACCTGGTGCCATGTAGGCCAATCCATTATTAAAAAAACCCCAAAATTCTGAAAGTTACACAAGCCACAGAGCCATAATCACTGGGTATATGGCCACATGATGGTAGTTGGTGTGTTAGAAGTGAAGGACTTGTGAAGCATTTTATTCACCTGTTCAGGAAGCCCCAGGACTAGGGAATAAGTCAGCAGTTACTTAAATATAACTCTGGAACAAATCTGGACAACAAAAAAAATGTTTTTTGGGAGTATTGGTCAAACTGCTTGTGAATAGAATATGTCAATATCTTTTCTGTAAGTCTGATGACTAACTGTAACAAAAAAGCAACATTTGAAAAAATGAAAGTATCAACAAAAAATGAAATCAGCTGTTACAGCAGACACTAATTACAAGATTTCAAAAAAAAAAAAAATCCTTCCCGTATCATTTGAGCTCCATAACCCACCAGGCGTATAAGTATTATTTTTCTAAATTCTACATGTGCATCGCAGATGTTAACAAAATTTTTTGGAAACCTAGGATTCAATATCAGAGGAAAATGCCTCTGTGAAACAAATTGACATACCAATTTATTATCCAGTTTTCACACTGACATTGAGTATGTGGTATTTCTTCAGACTTTAATCTCACAGAAATCTCAGTCAAGCCATAAGTTTATCTTTTTTTCTAGTTTTGCCTAATTAGTCTTTAAGGTGATAACGTTGTCCCAGAATCACAAGAAGGAAGTAGGAGATATCTTGCTTACGTCTGCTCACTGTGGGCATGGTCCTTGGATCAGATCCTCTGCTGTATCTCTGTTTACATCAACCACATCTGCCACAGCTCCAAAGTCTTCTCTTACTGTCTTTTCCTCAATTCTATCTTCTCCTGTAATTGTTAATTAAGTATGAAAAATCTGGGGAGCGTTGTGCTGTGAGGTTTTTTAACTCTCTGCTCTGTTACATCCAGTCCCATTTCTAATCACATAGCCAAGGTAGTACCTCTATAGTGCAGTACAGGCTCTAGCCTTTGTTTCTTACAGGACACTGAGCTAACCAGACACAACATTTAAATTTTACATGCAGTTGCCATTTCTCCTCCAAACAGGTCCAGTCAGACACACTGTAGATGCAAGAGTGCTCTTTACATCAATTTCTTTGATCCCTTGAGTAATCAGTTACTACTTTCAAGAAAATTCAATTTCAAGGACAACATAAATGACTGGGGACTCAGAGCAGAAATGAGTTCTTTTCCAGGACTTCAGACATCGCCACATTCAATACAACATTTTCTATATTTATGTTTTAGGGTCTTGTAACCTGCATTTCTGGGTTCAGTAGAATCTAAATTTTAATGATTAGAGGAAGACTAGAAATAAATTTCTTGCTTAGCAATTTGCTTTCCATATAAACTTGTATCACAGGATTAATCACACTTTCTTCATGTCCTTCCGTTCCTTGAAATATGATGAGGATAACTAACTGTGCACAGAAATCACAGGACAATATATTCTGGAAGAAGGGAAGGTCTCCAGACCCAGGCCCTACCTGAAGCAGGCTCAGCTGTGGGCTCAGACTGACCTGCTCAGATGTTCTTCCAGTCAAGATGTGAAATGTTCCCAATGATGGAGACAGTTCAACCATCCTGGCAGCTGTCCCACCTCTGGGCTGTACTCAGGGGGAAAGGGTCTTTTATGTGCAACTTGACCTCTGCATGCTTCAGCTTGTGCCGCTGCTTCTCACCTTCCCACAAACAACACTGGAGCCTGGTTGCATCTTCTCCATCTCCTCCTGCCAATGTCAGGGATGCTGTTGGGTGCCCCTGAAGCTGTGCCTTCTACCAGCTGAACCAGCCCTGTTCTACAGAATCTCTTTGCAGAACAAGGACTTGAGTTGTACCACCTCGGTGGAAGCCTGTCTCCTCCCACCAGTTCTGTCTACACTGAGAAAGCAGCAAGGCAGTTGTAATGAAAGCAGTGGGTGGTTAGATATGGTGGCTAAGGTGGAGGTATTTGCCACTGCATTAAAGCAGCAATAATGACACACTTATCAGAGCCATTATAATTTTAAGCTCCACAAAAGTGACTTGAATACCACCAGCTTGTTTAATTTTACTATCTAGTAAAAGAAAAAAGAGGATAGGTTTCTCCTAAAACATATTCAAACAGATTTTATATGTGGTTTTAAGTGAGGATTTCTTTCTTACTATATCAAAGTTTCTCTTCAAGGTGGCACAAGAATAGATGAGACATTTATTTAAAATGAGATAGTAATTTCAAAGCAGAAGATAAGATTTTTTTTCCCCATTAACCCATACTGTTCTTAGCAAGTGGCTTTGCTCAACAGCTAATTTCTTATGGTTAAACACGTTGTATTTCTCACTGATGCATCACCACTCAAAAACAGGATGAAGGCCAGAGTCTTTGTGCAGCACTCAAGCACAACACAAACATTATTTCAAGATCTTAACTAGAACTAAGTGAGCTTGCAGACATGGTGATTGCCCTCTGCATTTCAGTTATTCTAGAAGCCAGAGAAAAACCCCTAGTATGTAGAAAGTTTCAGAGACCTTTTTGAGGGAATTTCTCAGTTTTCTCTTTCAAACTGAATCTTCAAACACCCTTCAAACAATGAGAACCCTTCCCTTCCTTCCTGTTTCAAGAAATTTCCCCAAGAAGAGAGTCCTGAGACCTTTCCTCCTCTCTAACCCTCAGATTCTAAAAATGTTATATGACAGATTTGAGGACACATTTGTTTGCAGTGACAGAATGCTGTTTGCTAGGAAAGAACCATGTGCTCACCTACGTTTGGTCTCTCCAGCTGTGGTCTGGAGAATATCAGTATTGGAGATGAATAATAAAGTATAGTATGTGTTGGATATTGTGGCTATAATTTAAATATTTTTCAGTTACTCTTTGAGGAATTTGAGTCCAACCACAGTCCCAGAACACAACTGTGGGTAAAATGTTTCTGGTTGCACTGTATGCAGTAATCCATCCAAACAGTTCTATGAAAGCCCTGGAAACTACCTTCTCAATCTCATGTTGGTGCTGACACTTGCCTCTGGAATTAAAATTGCAACTTTATTCCTTGACTCCTAGAAAATTCTCCCCTGAGCCATATGGGGAAAACATACAGAACCAATTGGAGAAGCCCATATTCTGAAGGAAAAGAATACCTTGATATCGCACAAGATAGTAGGGGAATAGAAACTGTGAGAAAAAGAGCATGACAGGAAAAGGTAGAAGATTTATTTCTGAACACAATGAATGGGTTAGAATGCAAAAGAAAACAAATCAATAGTCTTTCTGAAATGGCCAGGTATAAAAAATTTGGCACCATTTTGTACAAAGATTCCAGATATAGAAAAGAATTTTACCTGAAAGGGCAGATATTCTGGAGTTCACCTAGACTATATTCCTGGACAGAAGGGGCTGTTTTTTTCTCAAAAATTATTATATTTCAAACAGAAATTAAGGTGAATGTTGAACTTGATCCACTAAACCCATTTTTCTTGTCCTTTCTGAAAGCAGAAAAAAAGTGGTGAGAGAAGACTTTGCTAACTCGGAGGAAATCTAGGGAGTCTGTCGCTGTACATGCATGATTCCAGGTCATGTGGCTACTTGTCAGATTCATTGGTAAATCCTGGGATATATGTACACAGATAACTTTGTTTTGGACCTCCATTTCTGGGAATAACAGAGGAGCAGCACTATCAAGCTTTGACAAATTTTTACAAAAATCAAGGCAGGAAAATATAGGAGCTCTAGAATACAGTAGAATTTAAGCTTTTTATTAGTAACTGATTTCTGTAAAGTGAATGTATTACAGACTGTACTTGTGCTGTTCTCTTTGCTCTCTCTGATTCTCTCCACCCCCTATTTTAAACCATTTGCAAAGACATTGTCCTGTGCTTCAAGACTCTTGCCAGCTGTTTGCATCGTCTGCCTCTTATCAGGCTTTCTGATTGCTTTTCGTTGGGTATTCTCAGTTAATCCTGGTCAAGCTGAGTCTGAAAATATAGGGAGCTACTCACCATCTCGATGAAGTGTAGTGTATCTTGTCATGTATGAAGATGTAATGAAAGAAAACAACTTAAATTTGGCTTCATTAACAGAGATAGGCAGTGACTGACATTTCAAAGAAAGGAAAATCAGGGCACTGAAAGTTAGGAATTACAGTATCGTATGAAACTTTAATTAAAAACACATATTGCAACATTCATAATAAAACTGTGGGAGTTTGCAGCTGGTGGCTTTTATGGTTATAGCAGCTTATATCCCTCATGGTGAAGTAGCTGGCATCAAGCAGATAGGAATCACACAGTAGGGCACGTAGGCTCACAAAATGCAAAACTCAGGGGCTTCAGCCTGTGGCTCTGGATACCACGTTGCAGGGAAAGGGTCAGCAGTAAAACATGTATGTAGGCAGGAAGAAAAAGGGAAAGAATATTCTGAGATGGAGAGTTTAGCTGCTCATAGGTATTCCATGGAAATAATTCTGTTGAAGCTACAAAATTATTTCAGTCTTCAGTCTTGAAGTCTCTTTTCCCCACTTATAATTGTTAGGTTGTAAACACAGGACACAATGAGTTATTTTTTGCAAATATAACTTATCAGTATGTAATTCAAATATAACTTATCAGGTGTAATTCAAATTGGTGGACTCATCACTTGAAAACTTACTTCTACTCCTGCTCTTATATATACCATCAAATATTATACTATGGAACAGTTTCTAAGCTGTCCAAGAATGAAAAGTAAGCTATCCATTGTAAAGTCAACAAAATGTCTGTCTTCACTTTTATACAACTGTGTTTCAGGTTATATGTAAGATATATAACAGAGATTCTTACAAGTATCAGATTCTGTATTCACATAAGAGATAACTGATGAGTGGTGTCTGAGTGTGTTAATTCAGTCAAAGAACAGGATCAGCACTTCCTGGTGCATCCTAAGAAATACAGTTGATGAGCTTGAATTGGAGTGCATAAATAAAATCTTTCTCTGCTGTTTCTTCACCCATCTTAAAGAAGTCTAAGTATCTATATTTTACTGTTCAACTAAAGATTTTTAAAAACTACTTTTTCAGACTATAGAGATGGAGTTGATTTGTCTAATTCAGCATTTATATTGAAGCTATCCATTGCAATTTTAAGAAATACTTCTGTTTTAGACTGGCCTCAAGTAACAGCATGAAAATGAAAAAGTTAGATTTTCCTACATTGTGGAAGCAATTCTGACATCTGAATACACCAATTTCTATAACATTCATGCTTTTTACTTTCTTTAGACGCAATGCAGAAGATGATTTTCAGCAGATCTGAACTGTTACACACATAAAACCACAGAAAATAATTTTTTGCATTTGTTCTGGTTTCTCCTGGGATAGGATTCCTTTTCTTAACAGCTGGCCCATTGTTTTGGATTTGGATGAGAATAATGTTGATAACACACTGATGTTTTGACTGTTGGTTAGTGTTGTAATTGTAGGCAAACTTGATGGGGAAAGATGATGATGTCTGACTCAGTTCAGAAGGCTGAATGATTTCTTTATTATAATTATGCTAAAATACATTAATATACTATACAAAGGAAAATACTAAAACTACAAAACTTACTTGTTCTATCATCTCTAACTAATACAACTTGTGACCCTCTCTCTCGAGTCTAGACAGAGGTGGATTGGATTGGCCATCAGGCTCAAACAATCCTTAACCAGAATCCAATCAAGAAATCACTCTAGGTAAATAGTTCTCTGAACACATTCCACATGAGAAAAACAAAGAACAGAAATAGAATTTTTTTTCTCTTTTTTTCTCTCTGTACACCTTTATGTAAAATCCTGAGAGAGGAAAAAAATGTATTTACCACAGGTTAGTAGTGTTTACCTGAAGTCAGGGACTTCTCAGTGTCTTATGGGCTGCTGGCAGGGAGCTACATAAAGAGCTGTAAAGGAGAAAGGTCAGATGAGTTGGAATCTTTAATCCAGTAGAACATCATGCTCAGGGTATAAACCAGGGCAGTTATGTGGAAGGGAAGTGACTGCTGTGAACTGTGGGCAGTTATTCAGAAAGGCCCTGGCTACTGCTGGAGGATAGGCTGGGCAGCAACCAGCTGGTGGTGAGTAATTTTACATCACTTGTTACTCTTGGGTTGCATTACCCTCTCTCCCTTACCATATAATTACAACTATTATTATTACTGAAATGTAAACCTTAAGGCATTTAGCGATTTTTGAAGAGCTAATATTTTAGTTAGAAATAAGCCTTACTAGAGTTAATTAAAATAATAATAATAAATGAGTAGGTCTTGATGAAGTTAGGAGTTAGTAATTAACTAATTATTGATTGCTTGTCAGCACAATGTTTGGTTAGCTGGGTTTATAATGAAGAATATAGAAACTGACAAACAGCTTTTAGGAACATAAGACAATTGTGGGCCTCCTCTGTTCCGAAACCAATTGAAGACAAGGAATGGGAGTTCTACCAAGAGTTCATTTGTCATACCCACATTGAAAAGGTAGAAAGGTCAGAACGAGGAAGACTTCATTTACTTCCTCATTTTGGGACCCCTCCCCATGAAAGGGACACCGACCCATTTCAAGGGACAAACTACGCATGCTTAATAACTTTTGGAGTGATTAGCATACGAAGCGGGGAATGGGATGTACTAAAATTATGAATATGTATTTGTATTTTGTGTATTCAATACTTGTATGGATAAAAAGACTCTGTAATCACATGGAAGGCACGGTGTGTATTTGGGAGCTATCCCACACGCTGCCCGGCGTCGAATAAACATACACTTTCTAACTTTAAATTGTTAGAGCGTTTTTGTCCATCACATCACACATATTGATCACATACTAGATCAATATCCATATTTTTTTAATAAATCATTACTGTTGTGGTTTTTTCCAGCTGTTAAATTGTTCGTAACCCACATGGTTTACTTTTACTTTGCAATTCTCCTCCCCACCAGACAGGGGCAGGGGAAGAGTGAGAAAGGGCCTGCATGGTAGTTAATTGGTATCTGGAATTAAACAATATTAATTAAGTTAAAGCATTGCTGGCCATATCTATATATTTTCAGCTTTCAGTGTGTAAGAATATTCTTTCATATAAATGGGAGGTTATTTCTAATATAACAGTTCTGGAATTTATATTAAACATTAAAAAATCAGCCTGCCTAAAGGAAGTTTGAGAGGAGAATTAAATATAAAGGAAAATTAAAAGACTTTATTGAGCAACAGCAAATTATGGGCCTACTTAGGCATATACACATGGGCTAGGGGATGAAACCTTTGTAATTTTTCAGTTCATTTAATCTGAAAGGCTTGCATGCTGAGTTACATAGCCAGAGTTCACATCTGCAGTTTGGTTGGTACATTCCTCTGGTGCTGGCATTAGCCCTGTGACCACAGTGGCTTCTAATGCTTAGTTCTTTTAGTGGTTTGGCATCTTTCATATTCCCTCAAGCTCTACAGTAGAGCAAGCGGACACCCACACTGGACGCCAAGAGAGTCATCTTAATGAATGACATATTACAAGCCTTGTGAAAGTAATTTGCTTTGCTCCATGGTGTAGCTGGCTAACTTCCTATTACTGAAGGTTGAGGGCTGAATCCAGTGCTAAAGCTATGCAAATTCTTGCCTTTTGGGCAACGTAATACAGAAGCAAGTCCTATTAAAAGTAATTTTTGCCTTTATTTTCTAGAATGCATGGAAGTTTTCTACTATCCCATGTAAGGGGTAATGAATTCACATCTGAAGACTTGTAATTTTTATAGTAAGATATGTCTTCTATGAAATGCAGAACAAAGATTCTGCTAAATCTGAGTTTCTGACCTGTGATTTAATGACAACGGCTACTGTTGGATACATTAAGAGCTGAGCACTCAGGGCAGGCAGCTCATACTTCCCTCAGTCTGTGCTTTACTTTCTTTCGTATTCTCTTTCTTTCTACGTGACATCATCTGAATACAGTGATTTTGTGACACGTGCAAATATGTAGGCACTCATTACTTCTACAGCAAAGTATTTTTTGCTTCTTGCTCCTGGTTCATTCACTACTTTGATGAAACATTCTTCTTTGCCTGAAAAGTGTGTCTGATGCTTTTGCGTCCTGCCTGTCTTTTCCAAAAAGCCCATGCATCAAAGGGGAAAGATTTATGTATACAGAAGAAACTACTCTTTTCTATCATGAACATTAGGCCTGGAAAGAGTCTCTGTGGAAGGGCCAATGAGGGCACTTGAAGAAAAAAATGGCTTTGATTTTACTGAAATCTGAAGCGCCAAAAAGAGCTGCTTGTTGTGTGTATGGTTCCCAGTCTGCTCACACTGTGTGAATCTGAGGAGTGGTGCTCTGTGCCAACATGTGAAGCCAATTTAGTTGTGTAGTGAAAGTGTGAAGGAGTTCTGTTAGGCAAAGCAAGGACCATCATTGTTCTCTTTCCTGAGGGCATGGCAGGAAAGATAGCAGCACCCTTCCAGCTGTTATACCCAGGCAATGACTTGAAAATACCATGAGGCAGAAAATAGATTTTTTTTACTTTATGTTGGAGTAAAAGTTTGTCCTTCTTTTAACTCCATAATTAAAATTGACTTTAAAACTGAAGTTCAAATATCACTGAACTTCTGTCTTCTTGTTACTTGTCATAGTGATTGTTGTAAGATTTCTTGAAGTTCATGCATGGTTAGAAAGACATTATTCTCTTAGTTGTGGAGCTTTTCTTAATTCCATCCTTGCCTCCCACCCTACTTCTGTAAGTAGTGCTGAGACCATTTTGTCCTAGGAACTTCCTGTAGTTTAGCTGTATCACTAATATACAAGGATTTGAGTGGAGACATATGGTCACCATCAGCTTACATATTTAATTTTGAGATGACATTCTATTAATCCATCTGGAAAGGGAGAAGCCACCATACAACTAGTTGCAATTAGCCAAACCACAATTTTCTCTAACCAATTCAGTCTAAACCAAAAGCCAAAATAGTATTTTAGAATTACAACATCACTCCCAGATTTGCATCTCATGAAGAATTCCCAGGGTTAAGATTCAAGCCATACTGTAAAACCAATCCTCTAATTGCAACTTTTTTAGAGAGGAAGATCAGTGGCAGGTGGCGCCTGATATAAAAACCTCATTAAAACACCTTCTGTTTGAATATCACAAAAGGGAGTCACCAGATGGAGGCACAGCTCCACATGGTAGGTTTACCTCAATGAGAGTTTCACCTGACACTTTAGGGACAGAAGATTTTTTTCTCCAACTAACAAGCCACTGGGGTTCAAGAGAGGATATATTAGGATTAATTGCACTCAACCACTAATCCATTGTAATGCCATATGCTGAAGGCATTGTTCATTGTCAAGCCAAGAGACAGGTAGGGCCCCTCTGGTAATGTAAACTGTCCCTATTTCCACAGATCTAATCTAATTTTACCTCCTTACAGACCTCAGATTCCAGTAAAGATATTTAACTCTTCCTGCTTTGTCTCCTGATGCATTTTTGAATGGTAGCAAATCCGATACAGAAAGTAAGGACGCTGAAATGTGCTGACAGATTGGAAAATTGCTTTTCCTGTTGCTGCTTGCTGAAATGAACAAAATATTAAAAGGATATTTACTCAATTGTGTGCTCAGCCTCTTGCTCTACAGGGCCAGCTCTTCCCCCATCAGCCACACAGTTTAACTTCTCACACCTCCTCCCTCTCCTAGTCCCAAAACACATCTGAACAATATGTGATTTAGCAGATTAGAACAACTGGCAACCTAAATCATATGAGTAAAGTTTCTTAAAGGAGGCATTGTCACCTTGCACAGGCCTTAGAGTGGGAGGATTTTTTCAGTAGTTTGGCTTTGACACTGTTCCAAATCATCAAGTGCCAAACAGAGTAACCGAGAATTTTTCATAGTTCTGTTGTATGTTTTGTGTTAAGCTACTTTAAAAAGTGCCACCCACCGAGACTGTTTCTTAAATTTAAAAAGTTAGTTGGAATAAACATGTAGCGTGTGTATTTGTGAGAAAAAGAAGAAAGGCAGATAGGTGTATTGAGTTGGTATATTTTTACCAAGTCATACATAGTATCCTATGTCACAGAAGGAAAATGTAAAGAAGGCAAAATCCGCATTTTTTTGTAGACATTGTTCTAACTGTTCAAGGCCAAAATATGTTTTCATACTAATCTGATTTGAGGGCTGATCTACTTAAACTGAGGCAGAAAGAAATGAGTCAGAGAACTGGTATATAACATCTCATCTTGTGCTACTTTCTTAAGACTACTCTATATTTACAAAATATCTTCTGTTCCAGAAAGGACTCCAAGTGTGTTGCCAGCTGTACACACTTAAAGATCAATTCAACCACCAGTGAAACGTAACCATCTCTGGGGCGGAGCACAGCAGCTCCTCCATTCCACAAAATGCAAAACTGCCTATTTAGAAGGAGGAAGTAAATAATATCTTCTTCAACTGCAGCTCCAAGGGAAATTGTGCTGTCAGAATATAATTACTGTTGCTGAAAATTGCCCAAGACACTGGAGGTAACTTTCTCCACTACTGGAAAAGGTGCCAGTGATCTTCAGCAATAAGAGGTGCTCAAGGCCCCGCATTTGCTTTGAGTTCAGAAGGCATTGGCTGAAATACATGATAAAATGTTTCCTCTCCATTAAGCAGATTGTCGGGTATCTATAGTTTCCAAACCTACCTGTTTCTCTCTTCCCAATATCTGTATTACGTATAATACAAGGCCAGCTGACTTAGTCCGCCTAGTCTACTCTAAACATTTTCATCCTTAATACAAATTTGTCTTCCTTTTAAAACAGAATTCTCATGGTATTCCCAAACCAATACAAGCTTGTCAATGCATTTTCTCACTGTCTCTTCTAAAGAAATCCCTTTCAGTTATTTTGGAGTGGTAATTCCCATTTAATTGGGTAAATTAAATGTGCTGGCTGAAGGAGTTACCTGGGGTATAGGAGTTCCACATTCTTGTTTGGCTTCTGACCTGCCTGGGCTTGGATTCAGTAGCTGTATGTTGTGAATTAAGAGTAAAGTAGTCCACAACCTCCACTGTGTATACTTCATGCATATGGGTCTTCATGTATACCATTATCTTCGTCCATCCAGACAGGTAACTTCTCTTGATCACAGATGAATGGATCTGACAGACTTGTAATACACAAATGATCTCCAAAACTAAAACCAGACCAAAGACTGTGTCCATGAGACAGTACTGAGTTCAGTGTAAATCTAATTTAACTAACATATAATATTCAAGGAAGTATAGGCTGTCCTTGGGAACCCAGGAACAAATTTGAGATTCATAAAATCTTGAAAAGATTTAAAAAAAAATGTGTCTAAAAATTTTAAGTGAACATTGATTTTCATTAGTATTTATTTATTTAAAAATTAGACAATTTAGTACAGAAACAAAACTGATTGTCCTAGGGTGATGTTATGATGCTTATATCCCCAGTAGTCTGTTCTGTTTATGCTGGATATTATGTTCTGTGTTTTCAAGACTGGCTCTGAAAAGCAAACTTTTTTTTTTTTTATCAGCCTCCCCCATGGTCTGCTGAGCACAGACAGTGGTACATACATAGTGCTGCCTTTTGGTTTTTGCTTTTGCTATCGCCTTTGCTCTTGCTCTTTGCTCCTGCGTCTGCTTGCTTTTGCTCTTTGTCTGTTAGTTAGTTTAACTGGACAGTCCCAATTTTTTTCCTGGACTGTCTTTCTTTCCCTTTTTTTGGAACTATTGGAACCTGCTCCAGACTGGGACCAGGAAAACACTGAGAGTTTTGCACTTTGTGGCCGGCAGCAGCCATTCTCAGTGCCAGAGGGACTGATAACAGAGCAACCACTCCCAGGAGAGGCTTTCTGAATTTATCATCTCTTCAGAGCGGTGAAAAAATTTTGTCATCTGGTGTTGTTTTTTTGTGCTGGGGAGTGCTTTGCCTGTTAAATAAATAGGTTTTTTTCCACTTCTCTCCAAGGAAATTCTTCCCTAATCAGGTGGTGGGGGAAGGGGCTGTGGGGGTTTGCTTTCAAGAGGCTCCTTCTGGAGGTTTTCATCCAAATTTGCCCTAAACCAGGACACTGATACTTGGAATCAGTTGCACTATGAAAAAAAAGCATCCATAGCCATGTGTGGTTTTGCCTTCTGAAGACTAGATGGGACATAACATACCTCGGGTATTTTAGGAACTATCTTTCTTGTAAACTCAGTGCTTTAAAAAAATATTACGTAATCCTTGTTTTAAGCTGATTAGCAGTGCCCTTTCTGGCTGTATTGAAGAGAGTTTCAGGGAAGTCACAGGTGGCCATTTTTTCACTTCTTGAAGAAATGTGAATTGCAAGAAAATTCTGCCTTTATGATAGATCTGAAATGACCCTTAGGATATACGGGTGTATTTGATTGTTCTTTCCCCAGCTGAGTAATTTGGTCTTCTTGTTGAATTTCAGGAAATATCTGTTGTTTCATTTCTCCACCCTGTCAAGATCCCGCCGGTGATGAATATGGAGGCAGGGTGAGCTTCTGGTGTATCAACCACTACTTCTGGGCTTGCATAACCAGCAAACTTGCTGGGGGTATGCTTTCATCATCCAAAACATTAATCAGGATGTTAAACAAGTTCAGACTCAGCACATACTCCTGGGGTTCACTTTTAATTATGGATTGCCAGCTTTGCCCCCACTGATTACCACTCTTAGAGCCCGGCCATTCAGTTTTCAATACACATCACTGCCTGCTCATCCACCCTACACATCAAGAAAACTCTTGGTTTTCTACAAGGGTCTCATGACAAACAATATAAAAACATAACTGAAATCCATGTAGATAATATCCACTGCTCTCTCCTCATCTATCAAATGGTTATTTCATCATAGAAGGTTATCAAGCTGGCCAAGTGTCCTGGTTTAATCTGGGGTAGAGTTAATTTCTTCTCCGTAGCTGGAGCAGTCCTGTGTTTTGGATTCAGTATAAGAATAATGTTGATAACACTCTGATGTTGCTAAGCTGTGTTTATCCTAACCCAAGAGCTATTTTGTGTCTTATGTTTTGCAAGTGAGGAGGTAGAAAAAAGAAAGCTATGAGGAAGCATAGACAGGACAGGTGATTCAACCTGATAGAAGGAATATTCTGCACTCTAGAACATCATGTCCAGTCTACAAATTCTGTGAGTTACCCAGAGGAGAGGCTGATTAGGGTTTAGAGATGGGACCTGGCATTGGCAATGGATTGAGATCAATTTTTTTGTGAATAACTTATTTTCCTTTATTATTATTATTATCATTATCATTATTATTAACAATTGTTACTATATTTAATTCTGTTATAATTATTAAGCTGTCTTGATCTCAACCTACAGGTTTTACTTTTGATTTTCCTCCCTTTTCGAGGGAAGGTGTGAGTGAGCAGCTTTCTGGTGAGTAGTTGTCAACTGAGCTTAAACCATGACACCAAGCATCATCAGAGGTGTTTTACACTGGTGTGATGGAGAGGTAAAAAAAAGCATATGAACTTGGTTGGTGTATGTGAAACATACTGGTATGAAGCAATCCTAAAAAAATCTCATAAGAGTGAAATGAATGATATTTAAAAGGTACACTGCTTTGAAAGGTCTTACACTTCAAAAGACACATGAGACCTATGTAAATATTTTAATTTATAGTTAGGGTTTGCCCTACTGACTCATTAAAATATTTCAATTTTTTTCCTTTGACAGAATAAGCTGAGGGTGTTGAGGGACCAGGACACCCTCACCAATTTACTCGTTGAGTAAATAAATTACAAGGTTAATATCCTTTTAAATGGTTATGAATGCTACTACTATCATGAGTACTACCGCAATAATACTAATAACAACTTTCTAATAACATATTTTGAATAATTAACCTTTTAATAATAACATCTTTTTAAAGCATTAATAACCCTTTAACGGCTTAATTTGAAGGAAGAGTGAGAGGGATGTCTGATAATTTGCTATTTCCACTTAACAGCAAAAAATGGAATCACACATGTCAAGTTTTCCTGTATCAAAAGTAACGTGCATTTAGATAGAACATTTAATCTGTATTTCAAACTGGAGTCTACAACTGGTTCTTAACTCAAAATGGGGGAATCCAGTAGCCCACCTGTGTAAAGCAAATTTTGCAGGACATAGCTTGTTTATTTCTCTCAGTGTTCTGAGTAATTTCTTTTTCCTCCATTAGAAAGAATTTCTAGAATTCCTCCCTTTGGAACTTCATTTGTGTGCTGTATGATTCTCCACATTCAGCCATTTCCACAGTTTTTATATGCCTGTTTTGAGACTCTGATTGAAAGACTGGGCTAACTACCTGTTGCATTTGGATTTGGAAGAATGGAGAATACAGTTTTTTGCAGATCCCACCTGATAGTATTTTCATCTTAGTAGGCATATATCTTTAGGGTTATTAAATGTAATTAAAATAAAAATAGTGGCCTTTGTAGTTACTATTTAATCAAGGGTATTTATATGCTCTGCAGCAGATTTCACTGCTGTCATTTTTATATTCCTCTTTCTGGCATTGTTTGTTCTTCAGTTCATCCTTTGCTCTAATATTTCACCTTATCCACTCGAGGGTCAAAGACATTAGAGTCCCAAACAGTATTTTAATCCAATTACAAATAATATAATATTATTGAAAAAGACAGAATTTCAAAGATATTGTTGCCTTCAGATACTACTTTTTATGTCACCTGAGTATAACATGAATAATCTTGATTTTTGTAAATGGAAAGTTCCTAGAGTCCCCCATTTACATTTTTTGAATTTAAAATACTCAAGAATTTATATTGATCAAACATTGGTGAATACTCAAGCAGATAGGCTACTTTCCTTATTTAACAAAAAAGTAATCTTGTGATCCTAAGCAAAACTGTCCTTCTGCTAATACAAATAAACAGTGTTTATACTGATATATTATTACTTATGATTTGCCAGGAGGGTGAAATAAATAAATACCCATAAATTGAATGCTGATAGCCAGTTATTTTGAATAATCCTTTCGTACTGTGCATAAGAAACAAAGCTGACAAACTGAAGCCATTGTATGAAAGGTTTAGAGCCAGCAAGGGGAAGGTACCTTCTTTTGGTCTCCTGATGCATGTATCCAATAAAGACACAGCAAACAAAATCACTGGAAAGAATGGATCTGCAGCTGATTAATGCATCACTACCTTACCTTACCTACTCTTCATGTCCCAAAGTGGAACATGTGGCTTTGTACAGCTTTGTGTGCTCCGTGATTTTTCACTATGGTCTGGTGAAAGCAAAGGATTCCATTCTTGCTAAAAAAAAATTTTGCTCCTGGTGTTATTAGTTATACTCTTATATTATTATGAATAGTGGTAATCAGATTTGTTATTTTTTCTAATACTGAGGTGGAATACTTCTTTATGTGTGTCTGGCAGAAGTATTCACACACTTGTACAATTATGCAAATAATAAGTAAAATAAGTTCCTGAGTTTTCTCATGCATCTTCCGTTTTTTTTTTCCCCTTCCTTTTCCTCCTCTCCCCTTTTTCCTCCACCTCTTTCCCATGCTCTTTTCAAGTTTCTTTTAAGCCTCAGATGAAACTTATGTTACAGTGGTCATTTTTTTTTCTGAGTAGTCTTATGGCCCTTCATGGCTTCCTGAATTATCTGTCTTTCTGTTTGTTTTCTGTCCTCTTATTAGAGTTGTTGTTAGCTCCATTCTAATGTTTGTAGTTTTTTGGGAATCTCAATCTTTGTTATTTACGTTATCAGTGATCTGACCTGGCTTGCCCACAGCCATGTTCCAACTGTTCTCAGGTCCTCAATTACTAATTATGCAGATGAACAGATTGTGCAAACCCTTTCCTTATGGCCACATTCTGGAGGAGTTGTTTTTAATAAATTGGTGCTGGTTTTGAATTTTAAGGAAGTGACGGCCATTACTTAGTTGTTTTTTTAATATGTCCTGTACATGTTTGTTGTAGTAATTTATTAACAAGTAATGTTTACATACACATATCAAAAAATTCAAACAAATAACATTCAAAAGTGATGAGGTTGTAAGTGGAAGTACAGGACACAGATTAAAGGCAGATATCCAGAGAAACAGCTTCCTGAACATCACCAGTACAGTGGGCAGCCTACCAGTAGAGTACCTGGAACTGTAAACATTAATGAAACAAATTAATCACTAGTGAGTACTGATTGTCATTGTACTAGGGATGTCCAGAAAGAATTCAATTTTGAGGGGAAAGAATTCTTTTATGATAATAATGCTTTACCAGTTTTTGTCCTAGTTTTTGAGAAGTAACAGTGTGATATCCTATTCAAGGAAATTATATCTTCATGGAAATCTTCATCAATGTCTAGTATCACTGGAAGAAAACAGAACAGATCCTAGTTTGCATGACAACACTGGGCATAGGATTATGGTTGTATGTCATCTTTCTGTTTTATTGTGCTACAGTGGTGCCCAGAAGACATACTTTCTCTGTTTGAACAAAACACATGTTCGTGATAATATTGTGCACTCTACTTTGTCATTTGAAGTAATTTAGGGACTCTGGTGAGTGGAGAAACTTTGATTATCTCTTGCCAGTGGGAGTGTGGATTTATGAATCCCCCAAGGATACATCCATATCTCAAAAGACAAACAAGACTGTTCAGTTACCGTACCAGAATATTGGTCATTTTCACCATAGAAAAGCCTTATGGAAATTAGAAAGCAAAGAGTTTGTTCTTTTTCTTGCTTCCCTCCTCAGACTACCCAGTTCAGGGTAGAAAAAGGTAGGATGCAGCAGATACAAAAATGGAAACAGTAAAATCCACAAATCAGAAGAAATATTATGTCTGTGAAATTTAAATACCTAAGATTTTTAGATAAAATATCAGTGTGAGATTTATACTGCCAATAGAATAATCAGAAATCTCCTAGTGATTTCCACAGGGACAGATTCCAATGCTAAACATTGTTGCCTACCTAAATGTCAACTTAAGTTTTACATAAAATTAGACAGATTAGCTGGGAAAAAAAAGCAAAAAAGTTTCAGTTTAACAAACTTGCTTCCAAGTCTTATGTCAGTAAATGCAGTATTTCATTAAAAAAAAAAAAAAAGGAAATCACTGGTGAAAATATAAAGAAATAAAGAATGGGTGAAGTTGACTAAAAGTAGTAATATAGTAATATCTGATACTTACATGCAGCTCCAAAAGTATAAAGATGCTGTCTGTAGCAACAGGACCAAAAAAGGATTTAGGAAAAGGGGTATCTGTAAAAAAGAAAAGGTTTTCAAGCAGCAAATATTAGGTCATATTACTGATAATAACTTCTACCATAAGCAAAGCATTTACTTCTTTTTTGTAAGTAATTTTTATTGGTAGCCCTCACAGTAATTTACAAAGTTGCAGAGAAACAGGCATTGCTAGGCAAATTGATTAGAGTTAACCCATCAGACCAGTTGTCGTGGTTTGACACGGAAAAAGAATTTTTCTCGGAAGGAAGAGGTCAATTTGGACATTGACCAATTGAAGGTGGACACGCCTCTGAGAACACAGAGGGGTTAAAAGCAGAATTCCCAGGAGAACTCGCCCCTTTTGGTTCCGGTCAGCGGTCAGTGCAGCCTGTCCCCTGCCTGGCCCATGGCTGGGTGAGAGAGGGGAAGGTCTGACTGAGGTAGGCCGAAAGGTGGAGGGGCTGGAACCCCCTGTAGATAGAAGGGAAATCTGGGATGTCTCCATTCCCCCCCAGAGTCTCTCTCTCTCTCGAGAGAGAAAGAGACAGCGGTGGTTTTATCAGCAGTTCACCGCAGGGAAGGAGAAGAGCGGGGGGGCCGCAAGGTGCCCAGCCGCCAGTGGGAGCTGGAGCCTGGGCAGTGAGCCATCCTTGGGAGTCGGGACTTTTAACCCTTCCTTGAGAAATTAAAGCTTTGTGAAGTATTACTCCTCCTTGGTTTGAAAAAAAGAGGAAGAGAGACCAGCCTGGAACCTGAGATGTAAGAAGGAGAAATTCTAGGTGGGAGGAGATGATGGAGTGGCTTTTGGCTGTTTTTTTTCTTGTTAACCACAGACTGAACCGATTTTCTCCTCCAAGAGAGACTATATTTTAGGAGGATGCCGGTGAGCCAAAGAGACCATGCTTCAGCTGGGAAAAGACAGAAGTGGAGTGAACAGAGAAAAGTAAGGGAGGCTTGTGGTGGTGCCCCCTGTCTTCAGAGAAGAAGAAGTAGAGAAGAAGATCTCTGTTGTTGGATCCTTGGCCCCAGGGGAAAATGGGGGGGAATATGGTTCCAAAAATGAAAAACTTAACTGGTTTTTTTTTTTCCTTCTTGGCAGGGCATCCTTGAAATGAAAAATCCTAAAAGCAGTCATTCCATCCCTGCATTGGTGGTGAGAGCACTGTGCATGGAAAGGAGAGGGTCACCATGGCAAACTTTTTCTCTGGGAGATGCCATGTGGTGACATGGAAGCACAGGATGTGGCAGCTGTGTTTCTTGGGGGGTCTGTGGCACAAGAGAGACTCCTCTCTCCCTCGATGGACTGGGTGTTGATTATCTGGAGGATGGAAACTGGATTGGGGTCCAGGTTGTGTCTCACTGTGGTTTGTTGGAGTTGGGTGATGGGAGGAGGAATGCTTTGGAGGTTTTCATTTTGAATTTTGTGTGTGTTTTTTCTTTCTTTTTCCTTTTATAGTAGTAGCTTAATAAAGTTTTTTTTCCCCTTGTTATTAAGCTTCTGCCTGCTTTGTTCTGTTCTCGATCGCATTTCACAGCATTCAACTGAGAGATTGCATTTTCATGGGGGCACTGGCATTGTGCCAGTATCAAACCATGACACCACTGATCAAGGTGGGATGAGAATCCTGAATTCCAGATTCGCTAGAGCACAGAGACATGATGGATGAGTACTCCTGAGTCTAAAATGAAAAATATCTGTGCAGCAAGTCTCTGACATAACCACCACCAAACTCAGATCAGAAGGCAATGGGACAATGAGACAGATCAACCAGTATTAGGAGAAACACTCAAATTAACTTTGAAACTGATTATTAATACAAATGTCTTTCAGACAGCCTTATCAGTAGAATCCTATCTGAAGTTTTTTCCCATTGAAAATGTATATATTCTCATTTATACTCAAGAACCCTAAAATTTTATATTTCAGGATTCCATTAACAAAATATATTAAAAAGCAGACTTGTAGGCTTCACAGCTGAACAGGAAAAAAAAAAAGGCAGAAATTAAATATATTTTGCATTTTATCTTTGTAAGGCCATACCTGACTAATAAGGATCTGCTTCACTTTGTATCTCTCTGCATAGGTTATGTTGGCAAAACTGAAGGATAGGGGCTACAAAAGATATTTACAGACTGGGAAAAGTGTAGGAAATAAGGACTTATTGGAGAGAAGCAGCAGCAACCGCTCATTCCATCTGAAAGCAAGATTTTTCTGAATTGTTACATCATGTTACGTAATTATGAACTGGAGTTAATTGTGGTATTCATGCAAGGAAGATAGAATTACCTTTTATTGTGCACTATATTATTTTTGTTCCAATGAAACTAATCCAGAGCCATATCATGCTTTTAGGTATCATAGAATATATATGTGACAGCCTACAGAACAGTTGCATATCAGCAAAAAAAATATTTTCTAAAAAACCTAGAAATTTTTAAATCCCAGTTTTCACAACCAATCCTAAGTGGTAGAATAATTAATTAATTAATTTTTAGAAAAGAGAGTGAGAGCCACAGATAAGTTACTTATGCTATTAGAGAAGATGATGTGATGTTCCAGTGCCACCAAGTTCTGGGTTCTAGGAACAGTCAGAGAGGAAAAGCAGCTCTGGTTTATTCTCTCTTCTTTCAACACTCTTCTTCCACTTAGCAGGCACCCATAAAGTCTTCTGGTGTGGTGTCATGATTGAATAACACAGACATCAGATTGATAGGACAGGATAATCTGTTTTCAGTTTTAGTTGGCATAAAATCAAACCCACTCTTACTTCCTTGTCTTGTTTTTCTTCCAAAATATTCAACACTCCTACTGTCTAACAGGAAAACAAAGAAAAAGATAAGATGCATCCTGCTCGTGACTGGGGAGGAAGAAGGGTGGGGAAGTATATCTGTCAAGGCATAGATTTGATATGCATAAAAAAGTTATCTTGGTGAAAGGTAAGTTCAAAACTCTTTCAGACATTGCTCAGGTCATACAGATTATCATAGTTAATTTATTATTAACTGCATTTTCACAAAATGTTAGGATTGTATGGCATCAAGCTGAATGGGAAGTTTTCTCCACTTTTTCTTTCTTTCTGTAGGTATCCAGACCTTTTAAAAACTACTAGAGTTTATGTTGTAAAAAAAAGGGCAAAGTAGCAACTCTTTTATTATCACCTTATTATCACTTTCACATATCTTTTATTATCAGGAAGAAAGAAGAACAAACCTCATGGCTAAATCTAGAAAGATTTAAATCAGACTTTTTTAAAACCACATTGTGATAATTAGAGGAGTGAGGCAGTGGCAAGGTTCTGTGCTTTGCTACCTGGACTCTGTAAGAAATGATATCCCTTTCTTTAGAAGTGATACTCTGACAAATGTTATTTATTTGTATGTTTGTTTGTTTGATTTTTTTTGTTTGGAAATAGAGCTGAGAGAATGAATTATGATGGTACAGTGGTATTTGTTTGAGGAATATATGTTCAGGTTTCTCCCTACAAAGTCAGACATGAAGATACTCTCTTTAAATGTTCATATTTAGAGAATGATGTTCTAGGAAGTTCACTGATGTTGAAATTTTGATATTTTATTGTGTAGAGACAGATATAATAAGAAGACCTGGTGATAAAATAAATTTATTATATTCTTACTGTAGACTAACATTTTTAACTGGTAAATGGAAGTTCTTCCTTTTAGCATCTGAGCCCAAAGGTGGTATTTTCTGTGCTTGCTATGGGGATAATTTTAACTTCTAGTTTTTCCATTTCTCATGCATTAGGAGACAGTATCACACATACCTGTCTAAGTACAGATCCTCTTTCTCTATTTCTAACAAGTAGTTGACTGTTATTAAGAAAATTATTGTGAAGAAGCCATGGGATTACCCCCTTCATAATCCAGGACAAATCCACCATGTACTAACTCTGTGTTTTACACCACTGCTATCAGTACCTCCACAAAAAGCAGGCCATGAGATTTAGTTAAAGTCAAAGACAAAATTTCAATTAGTGATAAATTTTCCATAACTATACCAGGTTTCCTTGGATGCGACACTATTGGATTTGAAGATAAACCATCAGGTTCTGCTTTTGCAAAGACCGCTTGCCTCACAGGGCAACCAGACTTCTTGTGCACCTGCTCTCTGGCAGAGCATACAAAGCCAAAATATCCTTGGTATAGATTAAGAGTTGCTTTGCAACAACTTAAACATCAGTGTGTTATCAACATTAATCTCATATTAAATAAGAAACACAGCACTTCAGCAGTTACTAAGAGAAACAAAATTTAACTCTGTCTCAGCTGAAGCCAGGATACAGAATGATCTGGTTGTAGCTTCAATCCATATCAAGAAGACTCCATAAGAATAAGTTCTCAAATTTTCCTGTCTAATAATAGTTGATAGTCTTCCACTTGCTAGACCATGGTCCCCAGGTGCCTTCTAGCTGTTATTTGTCCCTGGATATGGACAGTGTTTCCAATAAACTCAAGTGGAGCTTAATTGCCCAGGAGCCATTAACCAAATGTGAGACCTAATAAGAATTCCCAAGGAGATAGTAGTGCTGTGCAAAGAGGAGAGGGGTAGGTGGATACACCACAACAGGTCTCTGTTAAAACCTCTGACTTTAGTGCAGGCCTGCAGGTTGTGGTTTTTCTTCCGTCTTGTCACAGAATCACGAATCAACTTGTTGAAAAGACCTGTGAGATCATGGGGTCCAACCTCTGACCAAAGCTGTGTCAGTTAGACCATGGCACTGAGTGACACATTCAGTCTTTAACACCTCCAGGGATGGTGACTCCACCACCTCCCTAAGCAGCCCATTCCAATGTCCAGTCACTCTTTTCTTGAGAAGAATTTCTCCCCAATCTCCAGCCTAAACCTCCCTTGATGCAGTTTAAGCCTCTGTCCTCTTGTCCTAGTGCTGGTTGCCTGTGAGAAGAGACTGACCTCCACCTGGCTTCATCCTCCTTTCAGGCAGTCATAGAGAGTGATAAGTTCATCCCTGAGCATCCTCCTCTCCAAGCTAAACAAACTCAGCTCCCTCAGCTGCTCCTCATAGGACTTGTGGTCCAGACCCGTTTCCACCATTGTTGTCCTTCTCTTTACACGCCAGCATCTCAACACCCTTCCTTAACTTGGGGGCCCAGTGCTGGACACAGCAGTGTGGCCTCACCAGTGCCAAATACAAGGGGAGAACCCCTGCCCTGGTCCTGCTGACCACACTACTGCTGGTACAACCCAGGATGCCATTGGACTTCTTGGCCAGCTGGGCACTACTGTCAGTCCCTTCTGCCTGGCCACTGTACAAACTCTGCCCCAACCTGTAGCACTGCATGGGGTTGCTGTGGCCAAAGTGCAGAATGCAACACTTGGCCTTGTTAAACCTCACTTTGTTGGATTCAACCCATCTACCCAGCCTTTCCGTCTGCAGAACCCTCCTACCCTCCAGCAGATTGACACTTTCCCCCCAGTTTGGTGTCATCTGCAAATTTTCTAACGGTAGACTCAATCCCCTTACCCATCAATAAATATATTCGCCAGGTTGAAAGATCCTTGGTTTTGAATTAGAATTTTGGGGAAACTTGAAAATGGAATAAGATTTTGCTAGCTGTACTCATCTGTTATCCTTGTCTTGAGGTAGTATCAAGAAAATTACCTTACCAATTCCTTCCAGGTACAAGGGATAACATTATTACTACTTAAGTGAAAGTTGTACCATCATTTTATGGTAAAGCAGAAGGCTCTATAAGACAAAGAGCAAGGGGCAATAATCTGTCTTGATGGTGAAGAGAAAGTTTCACAGAAAGCTGTTGTGTACCACTTACATATATTTTGCAGAACTGGAAAAGTCCAAAGTTTACTTAAACAGAGACCAAAGCCATGAAGAATTAGACAGAATTATCTTTAATATCCTGTACTTTTTATTCTGTCTTTTGCTTTGAATATGAACTAAAAGTGCCAAAACACTGGGAGGAAAGCTTGGTTCTCTTAATATTGTGAGACTGTTCAGATGTATAAAGTAGCAAAAATATCAAACAACTTTCTGTTTGTAAAGTTTTCAGCTCATTTTTTCTGACCTAGAAGCATAACTTGTACAGATGCCTTTAGATGAACATCAAAACTATATAAGTTGTCTTTAAAAGAGACTACCTTTATTCTATATTTAGATGTAGAAAAATGAAATCACAGTGCTCCCTACTATCATTTAATAAAGAAAAAATGCAGTCATGTTTCTAATTCACTGTTTTCCAGTTTCTTGGACTTTGACATGATGTTTCATAGTTTCAGCTACACTCCCTTAAATTACCAAATAGCATTATGACTGCCAGAAAGGATGCTTGTTAAATATAACTCCAAATATTTTATCAAAACCAAGAGACACAATTGTTTTCAATCTAGAAATCCTACATAGTGACTTTTAACTAAAACTGCCACTGAAAGCCCTCAATGAAAATTTAGATTTCACAGTACTTGTGGCATTCCTTTTATAGTACACCATATTCTTGAACAGCTTGTTTAAGGAGAAAGTCTTGTGGTACATACAGATATGTCAGAAGTTTCCTGTCTCATCACAGTTTTGCAGCTGATCAGCATTCCTGAAGCATCCTGGAATACAATACTTCATGCAACTCTAGGGACCACAGCAAGTTTCCAAAATGTTTTTATTAGAACTTGATAAAAAACTTGATAGCAATATATTAATTGTGATGAGAAAATATGTTTTTCATTTAAAACAGCAGTTTGGTTTGGAATGAAATTTTGTCTCTGAGTGGTGACACGGAGAAAGATTTCCAGTTCTTATTTGTATGAATTCTCCTGCCTTACCAATTGAAGCTATACTGATATCTGCGTTGGTTGCTATTTTCTCTCGTGGCATTTTTCCCTTTATCTGATTTTATTGTTTGACTCCAATTGTCCTTATATGACCTTAAAATTCTCTAGAAAATGCTGAATTCTGTATCCCAGTTTTATCCTGTCTTTACTTGATAGAATTTATTTCAAAAGGAACACACAGTGTTATTTTAAGCCCAGCTGGAGACAACATACTATGCAGCCTCTTGCTCAACTTCTCTTCTCTTCCTCTGCTCCAGCCTGGTGGAATGGGGAGAATAATCAAAGTGTAAAACTTGTAGCTTGGGATAATAAGAATTTAATAATTGAAAATAAAGTAAAATATAATAATAATAATAATGGTAAAAATATTAATAATGATAATAACAAGGGAAAAAAAAACAAGTGATGCACAATCCAATTGCTCATCACTCACTGTCTGATGCTGGACCCCTCTTCCTGAGCCCACATCTGCCCATTCTGGGTAATGTCCCCCAATTCATAAACCAGTCATGATGCTTTATGATGTGGAATATCCTTTTTGACAGTTTGGGTGACATGTCCCAGCTGTGTTCCTTTGCAGTTTCTCTTGCTTACCTCCTCACTGGCAGAGCATGAGACAAGGAAAAGTCCTTGACTTAAGATAAACATGACTTAGCAAAAAACCCAAAACATCGGTGTGTTATCCATTCTCATTCCATATCTGAAGCACAGTACTGTGACACCAACTGAGAAGAAATGACCTCTGTCCTAGATGAAAGCAGGACAATAGGTTAATGTAGAGGAGATGATATGTGAAAAAGAAAACTGGGGGGATGTTTTGAGTAAAAAATATTGTACCATGTCTATATACACATACATATATACACCACACATTTGTGACACTTTCCTGTATCACTCCTCGAAGGACATGACTCAAGGCCTTACTCCTTGAAGGCTAGCAAAACAAGCAAACTAAATCAGAATTATATTTGTAGGTAACTTTCTCAAACCTTTCAAATCCAAATCAAAATGCAGACAATAGCTGTTCTGGTTTGAAAGCAAAAATAGTGAGAGACTCTAAGTCAGAAATACAACTTATTAGGGAAATGAAAAAAAAAACCCAAAAACCAACAAAATACTTGCAATGATACCAAAGAAAACTACTGATAGTGTCAGAATACAACCTGACACCCTGTTGGGTGTTGGTAGAAGTCTAAATTGGAATCAATTTCTAGTACTTGTAATAAAAAAATTCAGATGGCACTATCATGAGTAATACAAGTTCAAAATCCAGGAAAGAGATACAATTGTAAAAATATTGTCCCTAAAATTCTCATGGCATCTCTGCAACAGTTCTACAAATTTTAAAAGTTTAGAAGTATCAGCCCTACGACGTATTAAGAAAAGTTCCTTTTATTCTTGCAGAAACAATGCAAGAGGTTATCTTCACAGACATTCAGGAATTCTGACCACCATCCATTTATAAATATTTTAGAGCAATAGTACTGTTTTATAAGTAATTCAGATATTAATATGTTTCAGGCATTAGTAATTTATTTTTATTTTTACTAACAGCCCAAAATTTAAGTGTTTTAATGAGCAAAAGAAATATTAGTGCCTAAAGAACTTCCTGTAATTTCAAAGTGGCTTTTACTAATATTTCTCTCCAAAGTTATTTTTCCAACATCGTGATAGCTCCTAACCCTTTAGATATTTTTCTTGTGAGGATGAGTAAAAAAAGAATTTTCAATAAATAAAAATTTAAAAAACATTTAACATTTAATGAAACTATTTCATTGTATCAGGTTCCCTCTTTGTCCATTTTTAATTGACTCAAGCATTGAAAACACTTTAAACTGATTTTGGTACTATCACTGCTACTAGTGCTACTGATTCAGTAAAAAGTTTTATCATTAGTATTCCCACCCCAACGATGTCTTGTCATAACATTGACATCCCCATATGGTGCCACTCAAATTGTAGTTCTCAAGTTATCAATTACATGGGTATTTCACAAAGTCTTTGCTTCTTTTAGCACATACTCTCCCAATGACACAGATTTCACAGTGATCAGTGTAAGGCAGATGTAGAAAGGGTTGGGAACTCTAGATCTTACACAAGATTCACCTATTCAACTGTTCTTCCTGCTTCCTCCTCCAAAAGCTGTATTAGAGATGTTTTTTATTTGCTAAATGATAGCCTACAGCAGGACTTAGAAAACATGGGGAAGATAGATTCCTTGCACCAGGACTTAGAAAACATGGGGAAGATAGATTCCTTGCAGCTACGACTGTTAACTTATCCGTTAACACCCCTGGAAAAACCTGTTTGAGTTGACATGCATGACTGATGGGTTCCCTCAACCAGTAGCTCATCTTTCAAAAAGTAGCTGTCCATCTCTAGCTTTCAGTGCTGTCTCCGTCCCTGCAGATGGTAGTATATGTGGTTTTGCACCAATTTAATTCTGGATATTGTATTGTGTCTAACATGTAACCCACGTGAGCCTTAGAGCTAGCCAAGATACAGGTGACCACTGCCTGACTACTCCTCTTTCTGCTTTTGTTATGGTATTAGAAAAGCCAGACTGATTCCTGCCTGTGTTGCAGTTGTGCTACAATCCTGTCCTCTTTGCACCCTAGAACAATATCAAGGACTCAGCTGCAAGGGTTTGGAATGTGTGAGTGTTGGAAGGATCCAGGAAAAAACGTTCTTGTCTCTAAGGCCTCTTACAGCTGAGCAAAATCCTGTGACAAGATTGGCTTTTGACATGTTAAACTTTCAGCATAGGGTATTGTCTTCTATTTATCAAAATAGTCCCATAAATTATGTTGCATAAATAAATAAGAAATGCAACCACAGGTGGTCTAGAATGGTAATTTGGCCTCAAACATATTTCATGTATAGAATTTTATCTGGGTTTTTAAACTATGATTCCTATTGCTTTTGACATTTTTACTGTGACTAATCCACGATTTTCCCCATAATTTACCATATCAGAGTCCAACCCTAATAACATTATATATTGTAAAACCACTATGCCTGCAACTATGTAGGGTGAGTCACAATCGTTGTATGGTAGCCTTTTCCATCATCCCTCAGACAAGAGGAGACTGCCCAGGAGCTAGTTTTTTTCAAAGTTTCTTGGTATATAATTTCTGTTATTTCTGTTAATTTCTGTCTTGGAATATATTTTCTGTTTCTACACCATTTCTTACTGGACTGAAACCTGCTTTATAAAACTGCCTTAACATCCCCAACAATGCTAACTCAATTAGTGTCCCTAGTCCTCTAGAGAGCAGTGTGGCCGTGTCAACTCAGAGTCACTGACAAGGCCAAGTGACAAATAGTACATTCTGGCTGTTGGCACCATACCTGAAGCCATGGACACAAAGCAGGAGATGCAATTTTCTGATGCTGCAAAAATTTTTTTACATACTTGGAAACCCACACCCAAGGAATTTTTCCTGTGTGTTTTATGTTTCAAATTCAGGACAAATGAAAAAAAAAATTCAGATATAAATACATACATATGTTCTGTGTATCCTATCTAAAAGTAAATTAAAACTTTGTTTCATAATACATCTACAGTGAAAGCAAAAAATACTTACTTTCACTATATTTTACATAAAGCTAAGCACTAGTGTTTTAAAAGATGCATATATGTGAAATGAAGTATTATATTATTTGGATTACAGCACTGAAAATTCTTAGATATTTTTAATTTATATATCATGCTCTACGAAGTTATTTTCATTTTCAGTATCTTGTCTTCCATTTCTTTTTGAAAGCTGCTTTGATAGTAAAGCCGTGTGACATAGAACACAGAAGATCATTTTTGAGGATAGGTTAATTGGACATAACTGGCTTTTTCTAGCCTAGAAACAGGATGTAAAAGAGGGTTTGGATTCTCCTGTGGGAGTTCCAGAACTTCCTTGTCTGATCAAGTCACTAAAGAATGAATGTTCTTGCAGAGTTCTGCCCTCAGCTCAGAAGAGCAGGGACACCTAAACCCTCAAAACACATGAAAGTCTCTGGATGGCCTGGAAGATACAGCTAATGTATATGATTCTGAGCATATGTAAAGGAATTAAGAAGGGAAAAATGCTATCACAGCCTGCTCTTGGAGCCGAGTGCTTCTTACCGCATCAACTGTATACAATATCAAGCATACTGATTACACCCTTGGCTCTAAGACAGAAACTTATGGTTATGTTTCTACAAAATGCAAGTCCTAAAATGCTTTCACATTAGATTTTCATTCCTTTTTTCTAAACCCTGACTGAATTCTTGCACTGTTGAAAGATATGTATGCTTGATATGGTTTCAATTTTATTTTGTATTTAACCAGTTTCATAATTTCAAGCTTAGAGCTCACACTCCTGAATTCAAATGAGTCAGAAATCTGTGGATTTACCCCTATGTTTTTAGCAGTGGGCTATATGCAGGTGTGTCCGGAGGTATAGACTTTAAATAAAATCACACAAAAAGCTTGTGAAACAAGGTCGCAGGAACCTACCGGAAACCAAGGGCAATGTAGTAAATTATCAAGCCTCTACTCATATGACAGATGTTCCACTTCATTTATCAACTTTCTGGCCTCTGTGCTAGACTTTCTCCATAGTGTTC
This sequence comes from Taeniopygia guttata, assembly GCF_048771995.1. Lineage (NCBI taxonomy): Eukaryota > Metazoa > Chordata > Aves > Passeriformes > Estrildidae > Taeniopygia > Taeniopygia guttata. Next base: position 72,860,112 of record NC_133063.1, on the reverse strand, counting down.
ATGTCTTTTGTACTGGGAAGCCCATCACTAAAAAGAACACTCTAAGTACAGCCTCACTAGTTCTAAGCAGAAAGTAAGGATTAGCATAGAAAGGATATTATAAGAAATAGGGGTGAGGAGAAATTTACAAACAGGCTAAGCTGAGAGCAAAAACATGCCAGATAAAAAGAAAAAAGTGAAATAGAGCAGTTCCAAGACAAGAAGTAGAAAACTTCACAAAGTAAAGGTATGACATGGCAAGGGAAAAGAAAGAAAAAATGTAACCGAGAAATTTCAGCTGGAAATATTTTGTGGTTTCTCCTGTAAAAATTGATTGAAAACATTACAATGGAAGCATGCCTCATGATATGTACAAGAATGTACATAGGTTACAAAAACTTCCATAACCCCAGTTAATGAGTTGAGTCACATGGTCAAAAAACGCTGAAGTTATGGTTCCCAGACTAACATTAATTACATTTTCTCACTTTTATTTATGACAGAGTCTAGAGTTCACAGCATATTAACCATACTAAGTAAAAACGTATGCATGCATGTGAATGTCTTTGGGGAAGAGGTGCAGTTTAGGGAGTTTTAGATCTTAGTTTTAAACTCCACCTGGCTTTTGAAGACAGATCTAAGACTGTTGTTGTCAATAGCATATAATTAATTACATGATTGGCTTATCTCCGAAATGAAAAAGTAGTATTCTAAGCAATTATGGGACTAGGATAAGTTTAAGAAACCATGCTGCTTTTGAGTATAACCTCAGAAACTAAGAGGTAAAAAAAGGATTTAGGTGGGAAGGAAGGTTCCCATTATTTTGCAGAAACGGGTATAATAATAGATATAATAAGCATTTTAGACAACCAGATCTTCATAATGTTTTAGCTTTACTGACACGTTTCTGATGTAAAGCCTGCTCCAAGAAGAGACTGACAAACTGGGTGTTTATATCATACCAGTTTTGGCTCTGTAAAACTGATTTATAATTCCTGTGCCCTAATGAGCTGAGTACCCTGTATATACTTAAGCTGTATATTTAAACACACCCCCCCCATATATATTTAAACAAAAGGGTAAGTGATTTTAATCTCTAAACGTCTCCTCCCTCCCCACTTCCTGTTTTCTTTCTCCTCCCTCTTTTCCCCTCTAGCACCCACTCCAAAAATACAGAGTTTAGGAAGGAGGTGAATGTTCAGCCCCTTTTGAAGATCATGAGAGATCTCTATTCTCCAACAAAATTCTGTTCTCCAGATTAGCATGGCTGACAGGACAACTACAGCCCAATTCTTTTTAGTTCATATCTCCTTTCTGTAAATAGATTGAAATTATGGTGCTGAGAGAGGTTGGAATAACAATATTTTCTAGCTTAGTAGTCTCTTTTTTTCTTTTCAGTTGGCTGAAATTCACATTGCTGTTAACCACTTTTTAATAAATTCCAAGTTTTGAATTCTGTACATTTCTTTACAGTTTGCAGCTGGAAATAAACAGACTTACAATGGCTGAAGATAATTCTATAATTTTTAGTATTTTTATGAGGATAATGAAGTGAGAGTTTCTGGAAAAAATATCTCCATGCACTATTTTTTTTTAAATTTTTTTCTTGTTTGGAAAATAATGTTCTCTCCTTACAAGCTACAATTTTCAGTAGACTGCTTGATTATTTTTTCTGTTAAAAACCCTCACCATATTTAAAACCTTTCAATTCTTTCCCTACTCCCATTTATTCACTATTGATTATAAGGACAGATCACATGGCAGCATAAATTATATTGGAACCTATTCAGAGAGTGCAGACCCTGGTCTGTGTACAACAGCTTTTTTTCTGCACTGACACTTTCCTGCAGAAAGACAGCCACTGCTGTACCCTATTATTCTTTTTATTCTTATATTTTGTCAAGCTCCCCTTTTCTGATCAGGTAAAGGATACTCTAGCCTAAAAATTTCCCTTTAACTTTCTGGAGGAAAAAAAGAGTCCAGAGTTCTTTCTCTAATGCTGAAAAAAATGAATGAATTCTCTACATTTGGCTGTTTGGGATACTAAAGGTATAGCTGAGAACAATAAAAAATAACCCTTGTGTGACAAAGGAACAAACCCTTGTCTAACAAAGGAAAAGCAAGAAATTTAATTGGATTTGTTTGCATATTTCTCTCTTTCTCTGTGCTTGTCCTTTTCCGTCTCATTAATTCTGTAGGAGCAGAACAGACACATCTTTTATTTAATAGCATTGTACAATGGCATGGAAACATTTAAGATGTTTAAGATGTTGTTTTCATGAACATCAAACCTGGATAGAAAGTACTTCCAGACTCTAGATTTTACAAACTGGGAAGCACCTGAAGGAATAACCAAGAACAAATGCTGATTTTCACTCTACTTTATAAATTTTGGGTTGATTTTTTATTCTTAGTGATTATGAGTTATCTCAGGAACCTTGCTGAATTATTTGTAATTTTCTTCTCTGGAAGGAAGACCTCCAGAAGTTTTTTTCCTCACTCTCCCTTTATCATCTAACAGAAAAACTACAGTATATTGTAGAATGACACTTTTTATACCATCTGGTTTATTCTATATTCTCAAATTTTTTATTAATAAAATACTCCTTACTTTTATGTAAATTATTTCTATTTTACTGATTAAAACACTTTGATAAAAACACACCTTGTTGAACGTCAGTAAATGACTTTGGACTGGGACTAGAATCTAAATACCCAAATATATTAATCTCAGGGTTTGTGAACCCTTGCTTGTGATGAGAAATGTTGCATTCAGAAGAACCAAAACCATTTAGTATCTATAAAACAAAATAATATTTTTTCTGATTATTTTTGTAATTCCTCCTGAAAACCTTCTTCAGACTTTTTATCAGAAAAAGAGGTTTATAGAAGTGTTTAGATTTGGAAAATATTTCTGGTGGTGAAGCCTCTGGAACTATCCTTCAGAGGTAATTTTAACTGCATTCTGCCAGTAAATCCTTTGTTGCATTGTTAGGCCCATCCCTGGGAATGTTGTGGTGGCATTTGTGAACGTGGTTGTTGGACCACCACACCAGACCAGCCTCACTTCCACGGCGGCTGCTGTGACTGCCCGTGTCCTGTAAAGAGAGCAGGGCTCAAGAGCCACTTGTGTCAGTGTCACCTCCAGCCAAAGTCCTGCTTTTTGGGCAGCCTGCACCGTGCTGCAGGTAATTAGCATCCCTGACAATTGCGAGAGCAAGCCCAGAGCTGACTTGTCATCTCTGACATGTTGCCAATTGGTGTTGTAAAGAAGTATTTCTAACCCTTCCCCTCAGCGGTGAGACAAGACTGATTGAGAAGGTATATGCAGGTGTGTTTGACTTGATATGGGCTTAGCAGCTTAAAGTCATTGCTTCTTTTACTGAGCTTTCTCCTTACTGCAATTGCAGGAGATGATGAGAAACTTGTAGTACTGCCAACATAAAATTAAGAAAACCAGATGCTAGACCCACCTGAATTCACCAAAAAACATATGATAAGCGTATCTTGAGGCTTTAAAATTTGTTTTGGTGTCTTTGAGGAGTTGAAGTATACTTGTGATATTTTCAGCTTCTTTCTTCAATTATAAAGGTTAGAGACTCCCTTTTATATATTTTTGATTCTGGTAGCTGCAGACTTTGAAAAATCGAAAGGTTTGTTATTTCTAATTATAGGAACTGGTGATCTCTGCAATTAGGTTTATTCTCAGTTTAGTATTTTTTCATAAAACATTGTTGCTGCACGACTGGGATATGAAAAGTTGCAAACAAAATTTCTTGAGCAGCTGAGAATCAAAAAAAAAAAAAAAACAAACCACCAAAAAAACCCAAAAAAACCCCAACTAGCAGTCAGTGCAAAATGAAGAAATTTTGCAACACTTCTGTAGATATACATATCACACATTCCCCAGATTTCCTGATTTTTTAGGCTTCGTTTAGACAGGCAACCATGTTTATATTCTATTCTGTCCTGAAAACTTCAAGTTATGTTAGGTTTAACTAGCTCTGAAGAAATCAACAGAATACCATAAAAAAACTGAGAAAAATCCAGTTCTGAGCAGGAAAACTAATTCACTATGTCAGCAGAAGCGCATTTTGAAACTCAGTGCTCATCATTAAATGTAGCTGTTAAATTAAGTTCTCTTGGTCTTATTTTAAACTATTAGTTTTTCTGTAGGGGACCAAGAATTGGGTCTTTCTGTTTGAATTGTCTCAAATATATCTGTTTTCCTCCCGTTTCACTGCTCTCTGAACTACTGATATAGCTTAAATGTGCCTTCCTTGAAAAAATATCACTATTATGGACCCTTTTCCTTGTGAATCCTGCAGATTCACTTATTCTACAGGATGAACAATGGTACAAAATTTATTATGGATTCATCTATAAACTTTCTTTGGACAGAGGATGGAAACCAATTGGGAGTCAGTTATTTTAAGAATAACTGCAGAGTGCTAACTTTGCAAGTTTTCATCTTTTATTAATTGTATTGATATTAAATGCTTTTCAGCACAGAAAAGGACATTTTGAGTGGCTACCTTAAGTTCTGTAGACCACATTTTGTTCAAAGAAGCATTTGCAATTTAAGAAATTCTCCTGTAATTTATCCAAACCTTAAATTCCTCAAATCTGGTCTCACAGTATTGGTATTGCAGCTCTGCTTGCTAGGTTGTTTTTTCATTTTTTCTTCCATTTAAGATGGCAGCTCAATCTTTTACACAGCATTTGCTCACATCTGCTCATGATTCTAGAGTAGGAAAAAAAGTAAGCTGCAGAAGCTTGCCAGAATTGTAAGATGTTTTGCTCTCAATAGTTTTGCCCAAATATTTTTTCTAAACCCTTCTCTCTTTCCTCCATGATATTCTGGATATGCCTTTATGCTCTTGTGTTTTACAGCTAGAGGTACTACACAGTACCTTACTGCAGTAAAGTAAAAAAACTAGATGATTTGAGCTATTTTGGTCATTGTGGGAGTTCTTGGCTTGCTTCTTCTCTTGTATACCATATTCCTATAAGGAAAACACTTCTCTGAGATATTATTAAACAGGATGAGATGTCAGAAACCCAAGTGGCTGGTCCCACATTGCCATGACAATACTTTCTGTATATTTAATTATGCCTCCTCATACCTGGATTAATAAAATTTATATAATAAATATTTGGAATAAGATAGCAAAATTATGGATAACAACTTTCTTTTTATATCTTCTTTTCCTGGTTCCTACTCTATTGTAGAACAATAGATGTTACACTTGTATCAGTATCAAATCCTTTGTAAGCAGAATGCAATGGAAGAGAGTCACATGTGCAGGCTGTATCTGGCCTCAGATGGAGATTACACGTTTTTCTTTAAACTAGAAGTCACTTACTTGTCAGGTGCAAAAGCTTTTTCTGCAAAACAAAAAAAAAAAAAAAAGGAAGTATCCTCTTTTTTAACCCTTCTCTTTTCCTACCATTCTTCGCTTTTGAGTTTACAAAATGTGAGGCAGTAAGTCTGTTGGAGTCAGTCTTTATTGACTATGAATGGATGGGAAAAAGGGAACTTTTTTCAAGATTTTGCAAAATCTCAGCTGATATAATTTTGGTTGGGACATGTTTGTTTTGAAATGAATTTTTTTTTTTGTAAATGTTGCTTAGATGGACCCGTGATTCTCCACAGGTATGACAGCGCTAATGCGCTAGAGGAAGGACATCCTGAATGCTGTTAGTATAGAACTTGGACAAAGCTCTGATTTCAGCTTACTTTGGTAATAGTTGAAGATTCTAGATATGACTTTGATGAGAAATTGTCCCGGTTTCAGCCAGGACAGAGTTAATTTTTGGCAGTAGCCACAAGGGGTGGGAACTTGAGCCATGTAGGCTGTTTGGGCTGTTAATTCTATGCCATCCATCCTGGGCAGGAGTGAGCGACTCTTGTTGCTGGAAACAGGGCAGTGGTGAGCCCTTCCACTGCTGTTCATTGCTGAGCAGCTGTCAGGTCAGGCGTGGAGGGTATTTTTACATGTGAATCACCATCTCTTGTACACTGTTATTAATATTGTTGTTCCTACTGTTTCTTTTTTTATATCATTGCTGTTTCCAGTAAATTTTTCCTTGTCTCAACTCTTGATCTTTGCTTTTGTCCCTTTCACAGGAGTGGAGGTTGGGAGGTAGAGGAGCAGAGAGCAGTTTCTGGCTTTCTTTTCAGTGGCAGTACTTAAGGTGGGAATGCCATTCCTAAACCATGACAAAAATATAGTTTGGTACCATTTCAGAACTGTCATCAGAAGACGATTTCTTTATTAGTTAACTACAGAAATTTCTTGTACATAACACAGAAATAAGAGTGATAGAGAGTGGGAAACATTTATGTAGACACAGAAATGAGGAGTGGAAGGGAAAAACAGTTGTAAAAAATCACTTCAGAAAACTAAATTTTCACAACTGCAGAGTACAAGCCACATCTTTGCTCTACGTTAAATATATAAAACATAAATAAAATTTGTTTGTTATTGTTTATAGTCCTCTGAATCCATAATATCTGATCTTTAGAATAAGATTTCTGGTATTTTCTGGTTTGTTCAAGCTTTGCCTATACTGACATAAAAGTCTTAGTATTCAGTTTTGTGTGTTAGAAGACTACTTTGTTCTTACAGTTGCTACAAAAAGCTTGAAACAAAAATGTAAATATACCTCCTACCCTGTCTAACATTCAATCTTTTTTTTTTTTTTTTCCTGGGAAATCATACAACTGAAAATTTGCAAAGACCACAGAACAAAGCAAGAAAATGAAATCCAAGAATCGGATAAATATCTAGGTGCTGCTGCTGTTCTGCAGATTTGCATCATCTTGTGTTCAATCCTGACTGTATCGACATCTAGGTATGAACCCGTCCAGATTGAGCTCTGAATAAGATGGGTGTAGTTATGCATATCTTATAATGGAACTCATGCCTATGATATTATTATGATTTTTTTGTGATAGGTGAGGTTGTTATGGAGCTATAGAGCTATCTGACTTTCTCATAGTCTCTTGATTTATCCCTAAAACAGAAAAACTTCATCTAAAGCCAAAGGTTGTTTGAAAATAGCTAAAATGTACATGCTTATACCAGTGTTCCATTTTTGGTCAGATGAGGAAGACCTGCAGCAATTGAGCACCCTGTTTCTAATCCTAATTATGGTTTCAGCAACTAGCAAGGGAATATGCTACTGAATGGATTTGATTATGCATTCCTTAAGGTTAACAATAGACACCATGTTTACCTAACTGCATGATATACAAGGTCTGTAATCAAGGAAACAGAGTATTTACAATACTTCAAGTAGATGACATGGAGGCCAGAGAAACCCTCTGTGACTTTGTTTTCCAGGGAGAATGTCATTTCTCATTTCTTTGTTGATTTCAATAATACTTCTGTACATACAGGAACAATTGTACCTGCTCTTTAGCTGATGCTTTCCTGCAATGACTGTGGATGTAAACAAGTAAATGAAGTCTTTGAATGGTTCTTGCCATCATTACATCAAAAAAAGGATGCCAGTTACTAATTGCTCCATCAATACACTTTACCAATATGAGTGGATAATTACTTGAAACCCTTGAAGGACACATGCAAATCCACTTGGATGGAAATTACCATCACTACTGCCTTGTGCTTATATACTTGTACTCTCAGGATGAGCTCTGGGTTTTCGGTTTCAGCATTGATTCTTTTCAGGACAGAGTTCAGACGTAGTGCTTGCTAAAATAGATATAAATTTGGAGATAAAAGTACCTCTTTGTCTATCAGTTCTTGCATGTCACTGACTGTTAAAACTATTCTTAAAACTCCTTACTAGCCATGTTAAGCAAAAGCCCTCTCCTGAACACCAGTGTAGTTAGTACTGATTCTACCTGTCAGTAAGCTTTCACTAAATGACAGCATAAGGGAATACTACTTGCAATTCAAGGAAGATTCAAATTTTATTGTTGCAGTCTAGATTTTGTCTTTCACCTGCCCCGTATGTTTGCCATTATTCTTTCTATTTTGTTGGGTTCCAACTTTGTCTTCACGGTATTAGTTCTGGGCAGATTTTAATGTTAGGGGAGGGATTTTAAGGTTATGAAGAAAAGTATAATGTCCCAAGTCAAACAGAAGCAGAATCTGAGTTTTTGACTGAAAATTCATCTGTGCATTTATTTCTTGACAGCAAACCTCATAAAACCTATGCAGCTGAAAAAATTCAACTGTCAAGAATTAATGATTAAGGTCAGTTTTCAGTAAGATAGTTTTCAGAAACACTGTATTTAGAAATGCTAATTATTTTTCTATTTATAATTCACAAAATACTTCAGAAGTGAAATGTTTAAAAAAAAAATGGATGCAGCCTTGGAAATGTATGTCAGTATCTGAGACAGTTACCCAAAACAGAAGAAATATGTTCTTTGGCATGCTGAAAAATAAACTTATTCCTTCTGAGGAACACAGATGGTGTATGTGTTCTGAGAGACAGCATGTTGTACTGCCTCTCCTGTACATTTGCTCTTGTGGTTTGGTCATGAGAAGTGAACTGTTCTATAATTCCTACATTGTTCTTCTTTTCTTTTACTGTGAAAAACTTGTATGTACGTAATCTGCTTCTAAAAGACATTGTGTTTTAGATACTGAAGTGTACATGTCAGGCTTGAATTTTGTCTTCAGACTTGAGAATGAAGGCCTGGGACTTCAGCCCCTTAAATAACCATGAATTAATTTTATGTGCCTAGTTTAGAAGCACGTTGAAATCTTCTGCTTATACTGATGCTAGGGCAGGAGGGGCAGGTAGGAGTCCCATATGCATATGCTTGAATTTGCTGCTTGTATAAGTTGACTTCTTGACTGACATCCAAATGGACAAAGCAGTATTGAAAGGTGCTTTTTCTGTGGTCTTGTATCCTTGCTAGTTCTAGTTGCATGCAGAATATCATGCCTTGAGAGTTAATCAAACTTTAAAAGATGTATGGGTATTTTTATGTGAAGGAAAGGCTGAAGACATTCTGTGCCTAAGAGCAGAAAAAACTTGTTTGTATATAGATACTTCTGCTTTAATCAGAGGTTAATAAGGATGATCCTGTCAGATAAGATATTTTTCTGCAGTTTGCAAGGAGCTGCGTTCCATTTCTAGTGCAAGCATCCTTTTTGAGCTGGGACAGGTAGCTTAGACTGTACAGGACTAATGTCCTCACTTTTAAATTAGCAAGAGCACACTTAGGCCCTTAACCTGTACTAGATCATGAAGAATTTGAGACAGAAAATTTCAGATCTGTGGTACTCGGCACCATATTGATTTCTAATCTATTTAGAATCCGCTCAGGTATCTAAGTTAGCTCAATTTTTTTACCTATATGTAATGGAGAATTTTGGGATTGGGGAGTATAAAAAAAGCTTATGAATGGGTACTATAACTATAGATGGTAGCTGTGACCATCTTGTGGAAAATGAATTATCTGGATGATGGTAAGAAAACTGTGTATGAAAATATCACAGAAAAATTGACCTTAATGTATTCTTAAATGTACATAGAGACAGAGGCTAAGCTTTCCTCATGTTTTCTCTGTTTGAAAGAGTTTTTTAATGAATGCTTGATTTCAACCAAATCACTCTTACCCAAGCACAACAGAAGAGAAAAATGCAATGCCCATTTAGTTGGTTTATACACCAAGATTTTCAGTGTTCTCTTTCAACAACTCTGGTACCTCTAGTATGTAATTTTTTTTTTTTTTTAAGAGAAGATTAAAAAAAAAGAAAATTCATAAGGAGAATTGCTCTAATAAATCAATGTCTTCTGAATTCTGCTGAAAAAATGTTTTATTTGGATGAATTCTGATCCAGGAAAAAAAGGTGCCTTTTGCATATACAATGAATTAATAACAAAAGCACTACACACTTGATAATAAAGGCCATTCAGTGCATATAGCCAACTTAGTGTCACATTCTAGCAAACCAAATCATGCATTTTTTAATGCTCTACAATCAATGTAGTGTTTATTCTAGAAATAAGGTTTATTATATGCTCATATTCATTCTTGAAACTTTAATGTCCTTATAATATGCATCTATTTGAAGAAATCTTATAAAGTTTCTCAAATATCTGAGATGTTAAGCTTTGCATTTTGACTGTAGTAAGAAATATAAAGGAGAAATATTGGTGGAATCAGAGGGATCACAAATTGTGAGGATAAGTAGATCCGTAAGGTAGAAGAAACAGATTTTAACAATCACATTGTAGCAGATGAAGCAAACAGTTTGTTGGAAGAAATTAAGTTTTTGTTGTTTTGCACCATTTTTCATGTTGTAAATGTTTGCTGTATGTACTTTAATCTGGAAAGAATTTTAGCTGAGTACTTGTTTGATCAAAAAACTTAGAAAAGGAAAGAATAAAAATAATAAAAGAGGTCTAAAAGATTAGTCTGTTGATACTAATGCCTTAGTCTACTGTGATAAATTATCCTTTAGCTGTTTTTTTTCTTATCTTCCGTAGGGAAATTAATATACATTTCATCTAGAAGAGAGCAATTTTTTTTTTGTATGATCAAGAAAAGTGTTAATAATAGCAACCACAGAGAGCTTTCAGGGAGAGAAAACTACTTACTGAACAATGTTTGATGCAGCCTGCAAGAACATTCAGTTATACTCACTATACAGGAGTGAAGAAGCAAGAAAATGACCTCTCCAAAAACTCAGTATGGTATAAGTATTGAGTGATTTTAGTGGAAATATTCTTTATCCATAATTGAATAAAATGGAGTAAGAGCCAGTCCCATGGCTTATCACCTTTCTTGCTCTTGATTCTTTCCATCTGTACACAGTTACAGGAGACTTCTGGGCTTCATCCTGGATTCTGTGATGACTCCTTGTGCAAGTATTAGTGGTTGAGGGATCTGAAATCCCTTGAGGATAATAAAAGGAGTGGTAACTTGTAGAGAAGAGCAGGAAGCCCTCTAAATATCCCAGGAGCAGGACTGAAGTAGGCTACTGGGAGCTGAGTGTGGAGTGGGCAAAGTAACACCTCTCTGGCTGAAAGACAGACTTTGATCTAAGCTGGGGAGCAGTGTGTGGGGGCTAACAATAGAATCCAAGATTGGATGGCCCTTAAAAAGGAAGCTTTGTGATGTCGTTAAATGAAGCAGAGAAAAAGATTGGGGTAGAACAATCTTTATCATGGAAAGTAACTGCCACAGAAGAAGCTGTGATGTGAATGCTTGCATCTAACAAAAACCAGCTGGAACCAAGTTCCATCATTTTGAGTGATACACCCCGCATATTCCAAAAACTGGAAGCTGCTAGATTCATGGTTTTGTTAGAAGTCCTGATTATTTGGGGCACCTGAAATAAGATAGAATTGTTGCTATTTAACACAGACACTCAGTATTTCTCAAATCTTCCACAAGCTCAGTAAATGGAAGCAATGCAGTGAACAGGCATGTTTATAACTGCAGACTCTGAGGGAAGGACATACCTAACTTTTTATAGAGGTGTGTGAAAAATATTGTCATGTGCTGTAAAGCAAACCACCAAATAGAAGTGGATTTTGTCAGTTTCTGTCTATACAATAAGAAGCACTCTCTGAGAACTCTCACCATACCTCAAGAGCTGCATTTGTGTTTACACTCTTGCCATTCATTCTTGACTGAGCTACATTGTCAGTGATTTGTACATTTATGAAACAAGCACACATATTTAACTAATGTGTCATGTTTCTGCAGTTAAGATGCTTTGCAAACAGCTATGTTTTGCATTTTTTTATTTTCTTGGTCATGTCAGGGATATTTTCCCAAAACCTTCATGACAGCATATTTAACAAATAATAACAGAAATCATACCAAATATAACTGTGGGAGAGAACTGTTTTTAGCTTTCTGTGAGGATAAGTTGTCTTCAGTTTTCTAGGTGAGCATAATACTATATATATATATATATATATATATATATATATATATATATAAACACATATATACATATATATATATATACTATATATATATATACACATATAGTATATATATATACATACTATATATACTATATATAGATACTGAGGATGTAAGCTTTTATAAAAGACCTTATTGTAGTGGAAGTGAGTGAGTTTGAACTACTCCTGAGAACTTTGATGTAGTGTACATTTATGTTGAGACTATGCTTGTTGTGTGTGCAATGAAAAATTGGAACCCACTGAGAACTTCAGCTCTGAAAATATGCAGATGCACATGCAAGTCTACCTTCCAGGTGGAGCACAATGTATCATTGACTTAGATAACAGTTATGTGGACTTCAAAAGGGTCATCTGTCCAGTTTATATGTCTGTATTTGGGCTTCGCAGAATAAATTACACTAAAGGGACTAAGGGACACTAAAGCATTTTATTTTTCTTACACAAATTTTTTAGTTGTTTGCTACTCTGTGAGCTACATGCGAATATGAACTATAAAGTGAATACTATAATATATCCATTCCTTCCTGTTCCACAACATTAATAGTTCTTCTACTTATGATCCCTAGGCTGAAGCCAGGAAATCAAAGCTAAAATTGTTACTTTGTCTATTGTGCTTTTATTTATCCTCCATGATAGTTTGAAGTGACATACCTCTAGGCTTAACTTTTGATGTCTTAGTCTTTCACAGTGCAAGCCACTTCTTGACACTTCACCTTATTTTAAAAAAGGATTCCACACCTCCGTTCTTTTTATTTAAGGCTATTTTTACTTGAACTGTCTTGTTAACCTCAGTACATCAGTGGACCTAAAATCTATTCAGATAGTAATAGCTGAACAACTTATTCCCCTGTGGATAACTCTGAAGAACCTGTCTTGAAAAGATCATTTTCAGCTGTGATAGAGTTAATATTCTTAGTAGTTGGCACAATGTTTTGGATTTAGTATGGGAACAGTGTTGATAACACACTGATTTTTTAGTTGTTGCTAAGTATAGCTTATTGTAAATGAAGGATTTTTTAATTTCCCATGCTCTGCAAGTGAATGGATGCATACAGAAAAATTCCCATTTCCTTTTCTTTGAGTCCATTTGGATTTGGTTTTAGTTTGTTTGGTTTGGTTTGTGTTTGTTTATTTGTTTTGGTTTTGGTTTTTTTTTGGTTTTTTTTTTTTTTTTTCTAGTCACAATTCTAGCACAGGAAGTTGCAAACAGCTGAAAACCAGAATTAAATCAGGGGCTACTGCCCCACTAATTAAACAGAACTCATTCTTAGAAACTGAGTCTTCTGCAAAAAGGGAAGATCTAATTCAGGTCCTCATTCCCCACAGCACCCTTTAGTCTTGAGGGAATAGTATTTTTAAATATGATCAAAAATAATGCCACTTTTTTTACTATAGTCTGCTTGCCAAACAGCAGTCCTGTAGAACCTGAAAAATACTAAGTTTAGTAAGCTTAGCCTCCTTCCAAAGGTTGTCACTCTCAGAAGCAAGGATGGGCTGTGAATTGTCCAGCATGGGAAGCTTTACTACTCTGCTACTTCAATTTTTAGAAGAACAACCATTCTCAGGAACACATGATGAAGCTGGACTACTGAGTTACTACCTTTTGGGAAGAAAACATTACAATTTCACTTGTAAATTGTTTTAAAAGAACAGTAAATCCAAGACAATATTTTCTTTTTCCATCTCTTATGTTGTTTCTTACATGAGAGAAAAAGTCAGTGGCACAGTAATAATTCAAGAAAGTCTATCAAACAAATCATAAGTGTATAAACTTATCTATGGAACATCTCTTTCTGTTTTAATAGACTATTAAATTTAAATGTGTAGGTGAGATTATTTAATTCTTCTCTCTCTGTCTTTCTCTGCTTTGATTTACTACTATGCACACTTACATCTAATTAATGAACACTTCTGCTGGTGTTGGTTATTTAGTAGAGAATGTACCTGATTTCTTTTAAAAAATGTATTCAGTTCCCAATAGAGAGAACTATATGCCATTCCACAGTGCAACTGCTGTGAACACAGGATCAAATGCTTTTGCTAATAAAATTTTCATTATGCAGAGGAAGTGAACAACATACATTTTGGATCTGTTGTGGTTTTGATCTAATGATTGCAATTGCTAGCTAAATGAGGGTTTATATGTGTATGTATCCTTGTTTATTTTTAATGAAGACTAGTTGAACATGCACTTTGGGAATCTGAGACAAGTGACAGATTTAATGTCTTAGCTTGTTTTTCTGAATCAAAAGACATTTTTGCTAGATTTGAAGAGACAATATGTGAATAGAAGGAAACAACTTTTCATGTGTAGCGAAACATGTCTAGTAACTCCTGTTAGTGGACAAGATTTTACAAAGATTCCAGGATGCAGCTGTTGAAAGCAAGGTAAGATATGCTGCCTAAGTTCTGCTGATGTTTTGGAGTGACATTTACGTTGAAACTGAATTCTGACTACAGATAGGGCTACAATACCCCTCTCATATTTCTTATCATGCTTCTAGTTACAGAAAGATTAGATTAGTTCTTGCTGCTGTTTGAATACAACAGGAACTACAATTGAAGACCAATCCTTTTAGCAGACCTGTTGTAGGATATTTGGAATGACAATGAATGATAGGTCAGTACATGTGCCACTAACTTCACATGGTTATATGTAGTGAAAACCAAGAGAGCGGACTGTATTACAGTAGGTATGAAGGAATTAGTAAGAATAATTTAGCTCTTTAAGACATATTGCACTTTTTCATTGCTGAAAAGATATGCAGAAAACTGATCAGTCAGTGATCCAACTGCACTGGACGGTTTAATTTTGGAAAACTTACATCTTATGCATGTCCACTTTTTTCACATAGTCACTACATGGGATGATGGTCAGAAAAGACTAAAGACTAAATTCTTTAAGACTATGCCTTGACCTAATTATTTAGAGGTATAGTTCAATATTTGGTAGTTGTACTTGAGTGCTGGACAAAATGTCCGCACAGTGTCTTTTCCTAACTTCTTTTGATGAAGAGTTACACTTTGAAAACAGATTTAGAGTGCCGTAGCAAGTGTTTTTGGTGACAGAAGGATGTACAACAGAGAATTATAATGTCTTTACATTTCTTGAGAAAAATGTAGGGTTTTTTGGAGTTTTTTTATTATAAAGCTTGACTTTATCTTTTAGCTTTAAACACTAGCTAACCTTGGGTCTATGGCAACTGTACACTATTGATATTGATTACTTTTATAAACTATTGCAAAATTTTGTGTAAGAAAGGTTTCCTTTTGCATTGACGAACTTAAGATTTCAGTATCCTTCTTCCAGCTTCTCTCTGCTGTCTCCTGAGATGCATAATGGGTTGTTCAGACCTAAATCTAGTTGCTACTATGCTCTCTACTTTTCAAATCCTTTGAGAGACAGGTCCAAAATCCAGCTTTTCTCTGGACTTCATAAAATTAGACCTCAGGATTAGTAAATGTATGCGTTATGTTGTCCGTTATCCATACAGGTCTTTCCTCTACACCAATTTTCAAACTGGAGGTTGAATGGAATGCTACCTTTGCACCATCTTGTTAATCTATGGGTTTTTTTTACTAATGTTTATCTGCTCCCATGGAAAATCCACACTGACTCTCATGTATCAGGTTCAAAAGCATAACTTCCAAGCTCTACAATCCATTTCATTTCCTTTGGTGAGACTGGCAAGAAAAAGAAGAGATGAAATGTAGGGTAACATATTTAATGCAGCTTTCAAAAGGAAGTGTAGCTCAGTGTATACCTGTATTTTCTGTTAAAAATCTGAAGAAGCTTTTTAGGGATTGCCTGCAATTCTTTTTACTGTATTTCTTGCTGAACATCAAACAAGCTTCACAGATCTGCCAGCCTCTCTTGGTTTTGACTCACATTGATCTTTTGATATCTCATTGATATGGACAGGGTTGTATGAGCTTAAATCCTCTTCTAATAAAGTAAGAGATATTGTTGTGGGGAGGAGAAGTACTTGTGTCCACAGGCAAAGTAATGGTTCAGTGGTGTCCAGATAACCAACCATGTAGTCATATTAGTAAGAACAATGCTACTGATAATATGAGTTACTCCTTTATCTTGAAGCCCTGATTAAGATCAGGGCCCTCTTTTATTACCCATCTGAAATTAACTTCCTGATGGCATTATAGTCTAACAAAGAAAGACAGAGTCAAGGTGGGAGAGCAAGTCTGTTCAAATGGTGCAAATAGACAAGTGGTATTCAAAGAGATCAGGAAAAACATCTAAGACTCCACAGGAATTCTTTGGCAAAGGACTGAGATTGTCATATGATTCCCCCTTAAGTCTGAATTATTCCTTAACTAGAAACATGTATCCCACAGCAAAAGGTAACTGAGAAATGTAGTGTAGGTGCATCTTAACAGAGGAATGTTGTGGGACAGATGTTAGAGAGCACTTCCTTATTGCTTATATATTAGCTTAAGGATTTTATCTCTGTAACTGCAGCATCCCATCTCTGTAGACTTAATAGTAAAAACTAAATGAAAAAGAGCTCAGCACTGAGTTCTTTATATATTCTATTTATTTGACATGAGAAAGAAATTTGCATAGCAAATTTAAAAAATTCTGTTTGTACTTTGTATACTGGACAAGGAGCTTCTTTTAAGGAACTACCTATGTCAGTATTTGGTCATTTATATGGTTAATAGCCATGCATTAATATGTATTTTCTATCCTGACTCTTATGCATATAATTTTGATTTGTTAAGAAATTATTTTAGAGTTTGTGTATATAAATTAATAGTATTTGGGGGCTTTTATTTTGTTTAATTCTGCTCATATTTTCCATTTTGCCGTATTGTCTCTCTAAATGCTTCTTGTCTGTAGCTATGCTTTTGCTGAATAAGCACTTAAGGATAGAAATGTAGTACTGTCTGTCTGTGATTGACAGAAAACAAAGCTTCCAGGCAATGCATACATTTAATTGACCTCTAGTGATTGCAGGTGCAGAATTATAGTTCACCTTTGAGTACACTGTCATTGTTTATTTAGGTGCAGTGACTTATTTAGATGCAGTGATTAAATGACTGCTGGTTTTAGTACACCCAGATCTAAAGCATGTTTCTTCTTAGCATAACGTATGAAGAGAAGGACCAGAAAAGTTTAATGTACTACTATTTCATTTTTGTCACTTAAGTTCTGCTGACCAGGGAATTACCTCCAAAGTTCACATTAAGCAGTTTCCTTCTGGTCTGATTAAGCCCCAGAAAGATATTATAGATGGAAAGGTTTACAGGGTTCATTTGGGCTTCTGATGCAACATTGAATTTGTACTTGTGTGAAGCCTCTCTTGATTAGATCCCATATTTAGGAAATACTGCATCCAGATTCTAAACTGACATTAAGAAAAGACAAAAAGTCAAGAAGACTGTCTTCTAGCAGAGGAGAGCAAAAAACAGGAGAAGAAAACATTCATAAAACTGTGCTTCCAAAGAAATGTTGAAGGGCAGACGTACTTTATGAGAGTTATTGTGGCTGTATTCAGGGCCACAGCACTATAAGCTTCTTTCCTTCCCTTCTATGAATAAACTTCTGTTTGATGTGAGTTACAGTTGAACAATGATTGTGAAGATGGGTGTTTTAGGGAGAAGTTACTGTTCTGTATAATCCTTTATTCTCAGCTCAAGCGCATGACCTAGTGCAATTAATCAAGGGCTTCTAGGGAAATCTAATGGTGTGTGTTTGGGCTGGAGGTCAGCCTGAATGAACACATTGATCCCTCCTCACCTTATAGCCTATGGACTTTTTGCTTGATGAGGGTATGGCAGTTAAACAGGTTTATTTCCTGTCTCCATTTTTATCTATATAGAAGTCTAATAGAATACAAGTGAATACTGGGTGATAGAAAAATATAACTTTTTCTGTTTTTCTGGATGGAGTACTACCAGCGTTATAGGAACCATCATTTCCTTTATCTCATAAAAAGCAAGCAGGATTTCAAATGAGTGGTCTTTCATGTCATGAATCATAAAGGAGGATACATGTAGAATCTCCTTTGTGAGAGTGGTGTAAGACTGCTACATACAGAAAAATAGAGCTGTAAATTGACACTTAAATTACAGATAGTGAATGTGTGAGAGTTGATTTTTTTTTCTTCAGATAGAGGGATATCTGTGGTGGTCAGCAAATACATTGACATTTACACAGTAACATATATGTTAAAGAAAACTTGATGTTAGCTTTTTTCCCCAAATCTTTTATCAGAACATTCTCCATCATTAGACAACTGTACTGCTTATTTGAAGTGACTGTACTCACCAGAGTAAAAAAAACCTCTCCTTTGAGGAACATGCAGTTTCAAGCACCCAAGTGTAGGGGCATGCTGGTAACATCCTGTACACAGCTCATTTCCAGAGTTGAGAACATGTCTTTCTATTGCTTTGATTATTAAAACATCAGTATTCTTCCTTTGCTTAAAAGAATACAAACCTCTGATTTACCTCCAGGAAGCTGAATCTCAAAGACAGATGAAATGTTGAGTGAAACTAAGACAAAACAAAGTTTAAGAAAAAGCTTGGTTAAGCAGTAATCTTAAATAATTTACTATGGATTTGTTTCAGATTTTTGGAGTTCTGCTTTTGCAGTAATTTAATTCATACCTTTACTCCAATTTTCCAGATTCTTGGAAACTACACAAGTTGTTAAGGTTTTAACTGTACCATATGGCAGAAAGCTGTCTTTCTCAAAGTACTGTATTTTTAATTACAGGGCAGTGCTATTTTCTGCTGCACAGATTTCCTAATTTTAATTTTTTAAATATCTGTCCTATGTAAATATCACATAGGAAGTTAGAATTCCAATCTGTAAAGCACTGTTGCAGACATATAAGCAGGAATCATTGTCCCAAAATTTAAATAAACAAGACTAAATTTATAGTCAAAAATAAAGAGAAAAAAAAAAAGGTCTGACAAAGAGTTGTTCCTACTTTGCAGATGGGAAATGGAATCAATGCAAGATTAAGCAGTTTGTTGTGACCAAGGTCATGCATACAACCTGTGGCAGCACTGGTATTGAATTGCTGCCTCCTGACTGCCAAGCTTAACAGCAGAAACTTTTTTCTTTTCATCATACCTTCTTTGAACTGTTTCATGTTTTGCTCTGGTAAGTGGATGCCATAGGGTGGCAGAATGCCTGGTTTATCAAACATATTTCATTAAGAGCATATGTCAGACCTAGAGTACTGCCACTACTTTCTCCTTCAGTGAAACCTCATCTACATACCTCCCACACAGCTTTCTAGAAGACACAGTTGAGCACAGAGCACACCCTCATTCCTTCTCCCAATCATTCTGCTAAACACATATGTTTTCCTTTCTGTAGCAGCAGCACTAATGTTCAGATATTGTCCATTGCTAGGCAGATGTTAAGACTACAAGGAAGAGTTCCTCTGTGCAGCACTGGGTCTTTTGCTTTGTCTTAAAAAAGCATGGAGAACAGGTCACTTGCATGCCAGTTCTCAAACAGCACATAAAGTAATCTTAGTTATTTGGTATGAAGAAGGAAGTAGTAAACCATGTTGGAGAGCAAAGAAGCTAGGCTGTTTGATGCATTTCATGTAGTTGCTTTCTTATTAAAGGAAATAAACTCCTTGTCTTACAATAACACTTGTTTGATGGGAGTCCTACAACCCAGACTACCAAACTCTGAACTGTTTAATGTATTGTCAAAGAATCACACCAGCAAGTTAATAGAAATACTCTTTGCTGTAAGCACAATTGCTCAACATTGTCCCCACTGAGCCGCAGTGTGGAAAGATTTTGAAGGGAGCATTGTCAAAGGGTTAGAGAGCAGAGCCCTGTCACTGATAGAAATATTATACATCAGATCTGTAAGGAAGTTACAGTGATCAGAAAGAGGAATGCAATGCTAAACAATGCTATCATCAGCACACTGAAGGAATGCTTTTACTTCCTATAATGTTACAGAGGGGACTGACCTCAGCCTGTACACAGTACAGCACAGCACAGATTTGCATTAGCTAAACATTTTTGACCTTTCATCTGCAGTAAAATGGTGTCCCTCTGCAGCTGAGAAAGATGGAAATTCTCTTCCAGTCTCCCCAGCTCTGGCAGAGTTGATGATATTATGCTCTGCAGACTGTTTATACTGTTACAGTATTTAGTTTATGAGAAGTGTCCAAATAAATCCAATAAGCAAGAGGGAAGAAGATAACTTCTTTTTTTTTTTCATGCACACCCCTTTCTAGCACTGTACACCTAGATGTCCTGTACATTACATTATCAAAGACTAACTCAAGTGAGGATGAAATGGACACCCCTACTGGACTTGCTAGATTTCAGATTCCCAGGGAACACTGGTATCAGTCTGGACAGTTTGATGCAATCCTACTAATGTAGCTGAAGCTATCTGGGCTCAAGGATTTATTAGTTGTGAATGTTCATTTTTGTTTTTACTGGGTTAGTGCCAGTAAATAAGTCACCAAAACCACTAGCTGAGTGTCATATGATAGGAAAAGGCTGGGATCACAAGTAAGCCTTCTGTCTTTTAACAAAAAAAAGTGCTGAGGTAAGCAGCGTCAAACCCAGCTGCATCAACATGATGGTGGGAAGACAAATGAGAGCTTTCACTGCTGGATACAGGGGATAGAGAGCCCACAGTCTGAAAAACCTCTTCATATTCCAGAAACAGCTGTCATAACTGAAACTGCAAGGGGCTGCTTTTTAAACTATGAGCTTTGATAAGGAGTATTCTTTCACCAATCCTTTCTCTAGACAATAAACACACTTCTGGCAGAGCAGCCCATCTGAAAGGTGCCTAGAGATTTAAATACCTTCAAAGGTTTCCAACCCCCTCTTTTTATAACTTCTCCCAAATGCTTATGCTGAGTTCCCAGCTGGCATTTCTGAAGTATCTATCACTACAGTATCTGGCTGCTGAGCCATGTGAGCTCAACAATACTCTGTAAAGTAAAACTTAGATTTTTTTTTTTTTTTGTATGGGAGGCTGAACTTTACAAAGTTAGATCTAACATTTACCTTGTTATTGGTAACAGTGAATCATTAAAAGACACACAATAGAAGGGACATGGGGTCATTTTAGAATAAATATTCAGGCAATGACAGCTTTGAAATATTCTGTTGGCCTCTCCCTGTGTGTATTCTGGGAAGAGGAGGTCACGTGAAGTCAAGGGTGATGAAATGCATGTGCTCCTGATCTGACCTGTTACAAAGGGGGGAAGGTATGAAACGACATGCAAGGGTCTAAGCTCTGCATGTGCAAGTCTATGTGTGCACGTGCATGCAACATTTGTGTAGGGCACAGAACAGAGAATCATGAGGTGGGGGAGGGAGGTGCTCAGTGCTGGTGGTGGAATGAATTCCAGACAGGGACTGCTTTCTCTCCACAGGGCCTGCCAGCTCCTTGCGGCTGTTGCCTGGGCAATGGCTGGGGAATTATGAGGAATGCTTGGAAACTATATCCTTCTGTTGGGCTCATGGATGGAGTAAAAAGGGGTGGATGGCTTTTCTCTGTCTGTTTCTTTTTTATATTCAGCAGATTAGACAGACAGGTTGCTGTGGTGATGACATGGAGGAGGTCTCCTGCACACCTGCACCACAAACAAAGAGTTCTGCCAACACAGACTTAAGGAATCCCAAGGGCCTCTTTTCCTTTTTTTCTGTTGCCTTTTTTTCCTTTTTTTCCTTTTTTTTCCTATGGCAGGTGTAAAAGAGAAGGGAAGGGGGGAAGGAAGAGAAGGATGTGGCAGAAGAGGGAGGAGGGAGAGATGAGAAAAGACAATCAATATTCCATCAGCTTAGCTGAGCAGCAGTGCTTGCTTATTGTGAAATAAGGTGCACATAAACAAGATGCACAATCTGAGCAAGGTGCCTTATGAGAGAAAAAAAAGTTTAATTTTGGTTTTACATACTGAATGTCCCAATTTTCATTATGTCTGCAGTGGAATCTAAATAAAGTAACTATGGACATGGCTGAATTCAGGCACAAGACACAGAGATGTGACTGGGGTTTGTAAAGCTGGAAACTGAAATTAGTCCTTTCTCTGTGGAAAGAGTAGATGTATTTGTGTTAGTTCCTTCACATAAGATTCCATTTCTTGGAAATTCGTGCCTTTTGAAAAAGCTCAAGAATAGTGTGAAAATTGACATTATATGCCTGTTCCATTGCTAAAAGAAAGTATCCAAAGGAGATAGATGTGGGAAGGGGGAGTAAAGGGAAAAATAAAAGAAAACCTTTATAACCAAGAGGTCCTCAAGACAAATGTGTTGCTCTGGGATGCCATGGCATTTCTCCAGCTTCTCTTATTGAAGTAGTCAGCTCAATGCAGAGATACTGTCCTTTCCTCATGTCTCCTGGACATCCCCCCATTTTCTTCAAGGCTTTCTCTTTTCTCTTCTCTTCCCCTTGCCCTTTTTCTCCTCGCTATCCTTTTAGTATTCCTTTCTGCAATTTTACACATCAGCTTTTCTCTACGTCGAAAATGGCTGCTTGCATGCATACAGCAATATCCAATGTACATACAAACAGATTACATAAAATTTAAAATGTGTGTATATTAACAGGTAGAGAATACATGTGTGACTCATTTTTCTGTATATGCCGGAGTTTGGCTGTGATTTCTTCATTTTGCATGTGTGTCTTGTCTTTGAAAGGATGAAGGCATCCACCAACTAAGATGTTTGATAAATTAAAAGAAAAAAAATGTTGACACCTTCAAACTAATAAAATTAGCAAGCACCTGCAACCCACACTATAAATGGTGAAAGAGGAGGGAGAAGTGGAGCTTGGGTTAGGGACTTTATCCACTCTCTCATTCTTGGATACAGCAGATACCAGGAGTATTTGCCAGTCTGCCAAGGAAAAGAACACATTGCTGTTCTCCTTGCTACCCTGCATCCAGTTGTTTTTTTCTTCATGCTTGGAGTTTCATGTGAGTAGAGAAGTATGCAAGAGAACTTTCTGCAGCTACAGTGATAATGACTTTACAATTAGAGTGTGGATTACTCAAATATTATTAAATTCTGTTGTTCTCATGACCAGTTACATCTTTGTAAATAGTTGCCCAGTCTATGTGTAAGATGAGGCTAAAAAAGCCAAGTTTCTGCTGCTTGTATATCAGTAATTTTCATGGAAGTTTACCAACAATTATAGGAAGTAATGGCTTGTTTAGGTCCTATATATGTGGTTTCCCTATCCTTGCCTTTGTTTCATTTTAAGGTTAACTCTAGATTTTCTTCTGGATTAACTGCTTTGCTATGTCAATGGCAATGTTCATAGAAAGAGCACTTTATGGATAATTTAAAACCACCATAAATTTAAAATACAACTATTGCTCATCAGGTTATTCCAATTCTGAGCTTAGAGTTCATGTCAGTAACATTTGGAAGGACAGCTCTGAAAGAGAGTGCATTCCAGATAAACTCAGTCAGTAATGCCTCAGTTCTTCAGTCAAAAACCTGGGAAGCCTCACATAGGCACATTTCTTTATTACAGGACAAAAGCGGGTACTTTAATGCCCTCTATTGTGTTCTGTTGCAGTGACATCCTACACTGAACTCTATTCTACACAGACAATTCTAACAAAGACATGAGTGAATAGAGTATATGATCCTGGGTGTGATGGTAAACATGAACTGACTATTCAAAAGATTGTATTTTTCCTTTTCAGAGATGGCTTAAGACAGTGAGAATTCTTCTCTTGTTGTCAGTGGATTTTTAATCAGTCTTTACACATTCAGGAAATAAAGTCAACTGTTTTACTTTACTCTCTCTAAAATCAAAACATCACCAGTAAGGAGTGTATGCAAGAGACAAACCAATCTGCACACCATGATTACATGCAATGAAGGGGAAAAAAATCCAATTGAGATAACAAAGCAAGGAAATAAAGAATTAATGGAGAAATTACCCTTCTTGCTTCCTATGGCTGGCTTCCATCTACTGTATTTACTTTTCTCATCTACAAGTTTTGGAGACCCACCTTGACTTGCCAAATTTACCCTAAACAAAACATTCAAAGAACAGAGACACTCCTCTTGCTGAGAGACAGCTGGTACTGTCTCTAGCTGACAGGTCTCCTGAGCATGCAGAATTATGTAGCATGATTCAGCCAGTGCTGGGAATATGAACTGAAAGATATTGGAGTTTTGTTTATCAATAGCCATTGATCAGGTAAAAGAAAAGGAAAAAGACCCCAAGATTTGTAGAATTGGAACCATTATCTGGTATAGACAAGGTAGATATTTCTAAGATCACATCAAAAGATCTGAAAATGCCAGCTTCTAAGCTGCATTCCAGTCTGATGAATATTAAGCCTCTGCTCATAGTAAGGTAGTTGCTCCAAAGTTACAGGAGTTTTATAGGTGGAAAATAGTTTTTGCTTACTTACCAGCATTAATTAGTTGTTTATTTACTTGTTTTCTTTCCTTTCAAAATACTGTACTTATTATTACAATGAGCACAGAAAAACAACACACTTTCAGAGAGAAAAAGAGATTTTGATTGAAGAAGCATTTGGTCAGTGAGTACTAGATAGTTTTCATTACCTGAAAAAATGATAGATTGCTTGCTGAACTGAAGCTGATGTTTTTCATCTGTCCTTGAAAGTTAAATTTAAAGAGTAAGACGAAGAGTTGTCCATGCCTAACACAGAAATGCAACATTTCAGAAATCCACATGAAACAATAAAGAGAGGTTATCCTGGTATGCCAGGATTAAAAAAAAAAAAAAAAAAAAAAAAGTTGAAACTTTTTTTTACTACTGCATGAACATATATGGTGTTATCATTATGAAAAATGCCTTGAGAAATAAACCATGAAAGTCTTTATAGAGACCATTTAAAAAATGCTAAATATAAGCTTCATATTTTCATTATTTTTTTTCATTTATCCAGCATGAACAGGTATGTAAGCAGGGTGTCTTGAAAGGAACTACTGAAAGCTGTTTGACCTGCTTTTCATATCCCTAGATTTCCTCCCAGGAAGAATAAGAGGCTGAAAATGGCCAAGTCTCTTAGGTGGCGTTACCTCTCTTGCTAGAGAGGAGTACAGTTGGTGGATGTGCTGCATGACACTGGAGGCAGTTTGAACAAGAATGGTCTGGACTGCCCTTCAGGTTTGCAACACAAGTGAAAAAGTAGATCGGAGTGGATGGGGGGGAAAAAGACATACAGTAAAAAACAGGCCAGGGCTGCTTCTGGGGCCCCAGCCAGCCTGAACTGCTGTGAATTCCCTGCTGATATTGTAGGAATGGAATGTGGGTTCTCGTTATGCTTCCCCCATGCATGGCCATCATATCTAGTGTTCAGGGTTCTTCAGAGTCTCAGGGATGAAATCCAATGCTCTACAGCTGGCTGATATCCTTCCCCCTCCTCAACCACATGCGGAAAAGGGGAGATCTGTTTGTGTGGCTTGTCTTAGATCAGCTTGTTCTGGAGCTGTAAATTGCTTCAAGGCTCTTCAAGATGAAGGACTATGTAAATGTGGGGCAGTTATCAATGTAGATGGAATGCACATGCAAATTAAATACTTTAAATGTGTTTAGAATTAAATCAATGTGTTTTTGGTTAAAAATTTGGCATGTGATTAATCAACATGCTCTGAATGAGTGCAAATACTAGTGGTGTATATTGCCAGACTATCTGACCAATTTAGTACCCATTTAAGGTACCCACCTAAGTCCCTTGAAAGGAAACCCGCTATTATATGAGTATTCTCCTGAGCCTTCTTAAAAGCCCTTTTTAAAAAATAAACACTGCAGAAACCATCCTGGTTTACTTTTAAGCCTGTTCTGAAGTGTAACCACCTCTGTGCTGAAATATGCCAGCTGTTTAGCAGTGCCCAGTTAACCCTGCCTTCCATTTAAGGAAAAGTGAGTAACACCACATATGAATTCAAAGCACAGTGGTTTTTACTTGAAACATTGCAATTTATATTGTAATTTGATTAAAAATTAGAAAATACTTATTTGTTTGATTTTCACTGAAATGTACATAATACTTAAAGGTCAAACAACTTAATTGAGCATCTAAAAACTGTTGAAAATTCTATCTTGATTAAAATTATTTTTCCTTGTTTGAGGAACTTTGTTTTCCAAAGAGTGTTTTACAAAATATGCTATCATTACATATCTGGTTTTAAGTTTTAATAATGTCTCATCTTGATACTGCTTTTTCAAGAGGTCATTTAAGCCTTCATTGCCCTTCCATATATTTTAGTTTTTAGCTGCATGAAGGCATGTGATTTTGAGCAGTGAAAAATTAAGATTAATTTTATATACCATGATTTTTTTAAATTCCACTCTTCTTGCATGCTGCCTTTCAGATATAAAGTGTTGTTATGTAATAATTCTAGCTATTATTACAGTTTCTCTCTCTTCCAAAGCATTTCAGGAACTCAGTGTTACTCTGGAAGGTACACTTGCACAAGCTCCTCTTTTTCTTCCACCAAATGTAGTCATTAAGGATTACAGATTCAACATGTCTTCCAAAGTTGTCATTGCATCCAAACACATCAGAATAAATTTGATTTTAAATTTTTTATATGTTAACTGAAATGAATAAATGGGAAGACCTTGATAACTGTCTCACCCTATACAGTAATACCTTCAGTAACGAAAGAGAGAAGATTGGGTTTTTTGAGTCTTTTAAAAGTATTTTGCCAATAAAACTTTTTGCCAATAATTTGTACATATACGTCAATTATTAATATGCATTTGTCTGATTTTTGTTTTCCTGTTAAATAATTCTACATCCCATACATAGAGTATGAGACCCAAATCTGAAGAACAGATAATAACATTCCATTGCCATGGCATTTTTTCTGTGGATTTTTCCTGTGTTGTCTCTAAAATTTATGAATAATTTGGTATTTCTTTGGAGATTTTTACATTCTTTAGCTTACCAAAGGTAATGGACCTTAACTGACTGCTTCTTCTTTTTTTTACTTTTCAAGTGTAGGGGATTTTATCAGGAAAATTGTGGTTCGTTCCATTAAGATCAGCTGACAAAATTAACAAAATTTATGCATTCTATCTACCCAAGATGATTTTACCTTTACCTGTATTCTTCTTTGCTCCAATAAAGGCATCTAGATTACTCACTAGATAGAAGATATCATATTTTCAGGCCTACACCTACAACAGCTATTTTAGACTGAGATTTAACTATGACTGATTGTATAGCCAGCAATTATAAGGGGGAAATTTCAGAATGCATTGCTTTATTTCTAATTGAAAAAGAAAATAAGAACAGGTATAGCCTGCATTTGATGTTCTGATTGTGTTAAGACTTAAGACCTGTACTGCTATTGAAAGATATATCATTATTAAAATTGTCATTGAAGACCTTGATTTATTCACCTCACCAGAGGAATTGCAGATAGGTGTGAATTCAGCTGTGGGCCTCATGGCCCAGGGGGTCATTCTTGCACCATGACAAAAGAAGTACTCAGAAATGTAAACCCTACTATAGAAACGGGCTGAAGAGATTAAAATAGTGTGAATTTGGGGAATGTAGTCCACATGGGAACTGCAGAAATTCTTTTCCGGTCATTTGTTTATGAAGGGTCAGAGGCTTTTCATTCCTAATCAATATTTGAAGCTGTTCTGAGATGGAATAGATACAATATATCATAAAAATTCAGTCAAGTCTTTAGGTTTTCAGTGATGCCTCTGAGTTTCCAAAGCTATCCTTTGTTCAGGAAACTCTGTCTGGGGTTTATCTAGGACAAGAAACATGACCAAGCTCTTCTGATACAAAGTCAAACTAGAGCCAAGAACATTCTTTTTTATAAAATCTATTCCTGTTTTTCAGAGCCAGCAAGAAAACTATCTGCTTCATCTACCTTACAAAATAAACTTTCCAAAACTAATAGTATGTCACACTTACTACTGCACTATTTTGGAGGAGTTAGATCTTTGAAACACACGTAAGTGTAAACAGTGTTAGAACCCTTCTTCTCCATCTTGTTTAGCTAAAAAAAATTCATATGATTGTCAACATTTGTTTTCTGCATCCTTTGTCTCTGTTGTCTTGTAATCTTAGGGTAAATGGACCATGGATTTGCGTTCAAATTCAAAGCTGCAAGCAGAAATGTACTTACAGATCTCATTCTACCTCTCTGTTCTTGTGGTCCAAACACTTGGCCAAAAGTCAGGTTAGAATGTTGTTCACTGGTATGAAACCAGATACCTTTCTTGTTCACAGAAAAGATAGATTCTTTTCTTTTCCCCTCTGAATATGAAGAAATCAAGCAGAAGGTAGCTGTCTCATCACACCTTCAAATCTCTTTCACCTCATAATAAAAGCTGTTTGAATTTGATCTTTTTTTTTTTTTTTTTTCACTTCTGTGTTGGTCAGGCTTCATATAAAACACGCTTTTCCCAAGCAGTTTATTCGCTTTTTTTCTTCTACTCTAAGGCAATTGATCCTTCAGAAGATGAATTTACATCAAATCACTCTGTGCTACTGCTCTGGTTAGCAGAGAGCACTTACATCGATACAAGGACCATGCTTGTTTCCACTGTGAATATACTTAACCAAAGCTCAATGGCTTATTTGCCTGCAACCTGGCTGTTATGTTCATGGACATTCATCCTGATAGTATAACCCAAACCCTTCAAGCTTAATGACTGATTTTTTACGTAAAATAGGGAGAAAATATCTTAAAATATTGCAGTGGGAACATGAATATTAGCAACCAGAGTTAAAACACAAATAGACACATCAAGATTTTTTCAATACAACTGGTTTGTAGGCTGCTAGGTTTCTCAGTGTTTGAAATTCTCATTTCCTCAAACACAAATGTGAATAAATAGGTGTTAGGATGCATTTTCTTTATTCTTCCTTTGACTAGTAATGTGTCTTTTCTTTGACCACATTGTATATTTTAAAGCTTTTTCATAGCTTAATAAAGAAATGTTTATCTGGCTAAGTGATACAGCTGCTGACCATACTGGCCCTATCTACCTGAGGTTTTTATTTTCTCCCCAGCCTTCCTCTCAGCACTGAGGTATTTTATTACTCATGGGTTTATTGTAGCTCTTCTGCAACACCCCTTTTATTGACTCCAAAAATTAGGCTACACTGCTTTTGCTAACTCCTTTGCAGAAGGACTTGGCCCAGTCTTGGTGAAAGTAAATATAAATCTTTTGACAAATGGGAATAGGTTCAGGCCTTATTGAAAGAGAATGTGTGATCCAGAGGTCCATAAGGCTTCTGGTTTCTGTTCCATGCCAAAACGTCGCTGTAGTGAAATTTTATTTTTTTAGCTTATCTATGCTAACAGCATTGAGACAACTCTTTCCCACCCAGAGCCATCTGTAGAAAGCTCTTGGGATACAGGGAAAAGCTTCAGTAGTTCAAACTATGAAAATCACATTCCTTATCTCCCCAGATGGCCTAGAAAGAACCTTCAGACAGCACAGATTAAAGATAAACTTGAAATTTCCAAAGAAAATATACCATGGAATTTTTGCACATCTGTGGCTCTTTCTCACTTTCTGCTGAAGTGATGCAGTAAATTGAAAAATGTCCTATTGGGGAGAATCTTTTATCTTACCACACGTAGAATTCTGGAGTCAGTCTAATGGATATCATGTTGCTAATAGCTCTGAATTTGCACTGGGGTGCAGGAGATCAGAGCGAATGGTGATCTCTAAGGCAGCATGGAAACAGTGAGCTTGTGTTGAATACTTAAGCTGCTTGCCACTTTCTTTGTCTCCATTTTTTTTCTGTATTTCTTTTTTCAGTGCAGCATTATGGACTTGGAAGGGCAGAAGAGGAAAGATACAAAGTCAACAAAATAATTCAGGGTCTAGCAGCTTAGCTATCCTACCCTCTGTTTACAAGGACAAAACATTAAAATAAAACAAAACTTGTGGTCCAACAGCTATGTCTGCAAAGAAGAAACAGTGCTATACTTTAAATTCTAGGCAATACCCTTTGGATCAAAATATTACGACAACAGATAGCAGTGACCACATTTAATGGATGCTCACACAGCTAGGCCATGACTCAGACTGCTTAATGCTGTTTGGAACTGAAACCTGAGAGCAGAGAAGCGAGAGGAAAAGAAACCTTGTGTTAAGCTGGCATGCACCAGTGAATAAATGGCTGGCATTTGCAAAGCTGCATTGCAGGGAAGCTTTTAACAGTTTGCCACTGCCAGCTGATGTCTCCTTAAGTGTCACTGCCAAGAAGCCAAAACTGGAAGCAGGTGCAGGGGCAGAGGGACTGAATGTGGAAAGGGAGAGAAAGAGAAAGAACAGTACTTCTGTTGTTAAAATTCTCTTGCTTTCATTAAAACCTAAACAAAGCTTTACTTTAAACTTGAATAATAAATTTTAGTGTGATAGACTCCTGTCTATCCAGTTTGACAATCCTCTTACTTTTATACACTGAGGTAAAAGAACTTTGTTGAGCTTTCCCCCCGCCCCCTGTAAAGCCTTGGATTGAGTGAGAGAAGGCTGTATACTGATTATGGCAGCTTTCTTTTAGAGATTGAGAGCATCTGCTTCGTAATGCCTCTTGTTCTTTCCCCCAAGCAAAGTGCTTTTTACAGACTTCCACCCCCATTAGTCCAGGGCCTGGGAACAGAGCAGTTTCCCCAGATCAAGGCTCTGTCTTTGCTGTGCCATGTCACTGGTTCAGCACCTTAGTACACTGCTGTCTGATAAGATGCATAGCAGGAAACATTAGGTGCTAAGAATTTACATTTGTAAATACACTAATGCAATGGGCTACTGATTATTTCATGAAATATCTTCTTTTTCTTAAGATCAGTTATAGAAAGCATTGAGACTGGCTGCATATTAGTGAGTTCTGCAAGAAACATTCAGAGAGGTTGTAGCTGCCTTTAGGATATCTCAAAGAGGCAATATATTTGCTAATTTTAAGGACCACAAGGGCAAAATAAAAAAGATAGAACATCTTTTTATGAAGACAAACCCCAAACCTTGAAATGCACATGGCTGAAGGTGGGAAGCTTTTCTGAAATTCTTTGCTAAAAACATTTATTTCTAATAATTTCATAGTTACTGTTTCCACAGATTAGAGAAAACGTGTATCACTTTTTTTTTTTTTTTGTCTGTATTTATTCTGTATTTCTGCTATTGCTGGTAGTCAGAGCTGTGAATTTGGGCATCTTTGTTTTTTACCCTTTAAGGAATTCCTACTATTGTCAGGTAAAATATTTTCCTTTATGGTTTGGTTTTCCTGTCGAGTAAAAGCAGGAGCTAAAGCCATACTAAGCAGAGTTTAAAAACCAAATTAAACAAAAAAAAATAAATCAACATACATGTGCTTCTATGTGCTTGTGTTTCAAAATCCTTCCTTCCCAGTTTCTAAATAATATGATTTTGAATAAAAATCTGTGGTTTTTATTTTGGCTTTTTTTTTTTTTCTGTCTCAAGGGAAATTGTTTAAACTAACTTGATGATTTTCTTGCTATTTAAAAGCAGCACAGTTTTGAAAATTACTTGCTTTTCCAATTATGCAGACTTTGTATTCTTAAGGAAAATAATTCTACTTTTTCAGTTTATTTTGCATATTACAACACTTTTGTATTTTTAGTAACAATGAATTTTTTTCTCTTTAACTTTTACTTAATATCCAACTGTTTCTTACTCTCCTTTTTCATCATGTCCAGGAAATTAAAAGCTGAGATACAGACATGTCAGTATATCTATCTGTCACTCATCTTTATAATGGCATCTCGTTTGGAGAATGCTAAGGAACTGCTTCAAAGTAGTAATATTCCTCTAACTCAACAGGACACATACAGTCTGATTCAGGATAAAAAGTGTACAGAACGGTGTGTGGTGCAAAAGAGAATTTACAAATCAACAATGAACTCAGGCTAAACATTCATTGCCCAGTAAAAGTGAGCAGTCCGTCAACTAATTAAATTGATGTAGACATTATAGGATTTTGAAAATACCTACCCTAAGATTTCAAGCTGCTTCCTCCAATTCTTACAAGCTGGGGAGAAATAGTGTTATTCTGACAAGAATTGATATTCTTAAAATAATTATTCCAATAGCTAGATTTTAAGAAAGACACTAAAATATTTTGATAAGAATAGAGGTTAATCTGTGATCTTTTCAAAAGAGAGAATAAACATAAGTAAATCTATTGTGTTCTCTGTGAAACACCATGGCATATGAGACTGGCCACGTATGGTAAAACATTCAGTCTTTCTTAACACAGGACTGGCTTGGACAAGACAACTGCTTGTCAAATCAAAGGGAAAGAAGCAAATATATAGGCAGTGGAGACTAGGACAGGCAACCTGGGAAGAGCATAGAGATGCAGTTTGGTTGTGTAGGTATGGGATGACAAAGGCCAAGGTGAAGCTGGTACCGAACCTAGCATGTAATGCAAAGAATAATGGTGTTTACAGACATGTTAAATAAAAAAAGGAAGGTCAAAGAAGATAACCCTCCTGATAATGCTGGAAAAATGGAAACCACAGATGAGGAACTACTCAACAACCTTTTTACCTCTGTCTTCAGTGACAATCTCTCCTTTCACACCTCTCGAATGTATGGATGACAAGTTGGGTCTCAGGAAGCAAAAACCTTTAATGCATTTTTTGGAACAATCCTGAGCACCGAAAGGACATTGACCTGTTGGAGTGAATCCAGAGGAGGTCCACCAGCATAATTAGAGGGATGAAACAGCTCTGCTGTGAGGAACAGCTAAGAGAATTGGGATTGCTCAGCCTGGAAAAGAGAAGGTGACCTAATTGTGGCCTTCCAGTACCTAATGGGAGTCTACAAGGGAGATGGTGAGGAAGTTTCTACAAGAGCGTGGAGTGACAGGACAAGGGGGAATGGCTTTAAACTGAAAGAGAGTAGGTTTAGTTTAACTATTAGGAAAAAAAAAATTTACTGTGAGGATGTTGAGGCCCTGTGTTGCCGCGCGAGACTGGTTCTGGGCGGGCGCCTGTGGGAGCACAGTGGGAGGAGGGGAGAGGCGGTGGCGGCTTTTCCCCTTCGGCTCTGCAAGGCTCAGTTCTAGTGCGGGAACAGACGAAATGGCGACACGGGGCTCGGGTGCAGACACGTGTTTCCGAGCGGGGCTCGGTTATACCCCGTGCCAGGGGCGGGGGGAAACATGAGCCACAGCCAATGGGACGGGAGGCAGGGGACAGGGGCAGGGAAAACCCAGAGACTGTGATGGGAAAGGCGGGGGGGGGTGGGGGGGGTACAGGGACCGGACCGTGTGGGGAGGGGGAGTGATAAAGGAACAAAGGGTCGGGACAAGGGACCGCGGGGGGAGGGGGAATGATAAGGGAACGCAGGACAAAGGGGGAATGTGTGGGAAGGGGGGAGAGGGAGTGGGGGGGGAAGAAGAGAAAATTACAAACCCCGCAGCCCTGAAACAGGTTGCCCAGAAAAGTTATGACTGTCTTATCCCTGAAGGTATTCCAGGGCAGATTAGATGGACTCTTAACTACCTGGTCTACTGGAAGGTGTTTCTGCCCATGGCAGGGGGGTTGGAACTAGGCGTGCATTTAAGGTCTCTTCTAACCCGAACTTTTCTATGATCATATGACTTTCTCAAGCCCTGTAGATCTAGTTTTGGATCTGCATGTGTAGTTTTGACAGGTCAACAGTTCTCATTAGGAACAAAGCTGAAGTCTGTTCCAAGTGCAAGTCCCATATTTTTTCATGTGGAACATAAGCCAGAATGTAAATGAGGAGAGAATTCTCTGAGCAAGCTTCCCGGAAGTCTCCTGAATGAAGTTGCCCAGAGTGTGTGAGATTTGGAGCAAGCACCAAAAACAGAGGTCTGTTCCAAAATATGGTAGGAAGTAAATGCTAAAGGTGTAGTCTCTGTGTAGATGATGGATATGAGGCCTAGAGGAACCAGACAGGGTCATTTCACTCTGCTCTCCATTTTTATCCTTGAACTAATATCCTTCTATTTTTTTTTCATTTTTAAGAATATTTAAAATGATTTGAAGATAAGACATATTTCAAAGGATTATTACAGCAAAATGAAACACTGTACCTTTAAGCACTTAATCTGTGCTAAACATTGATAATAACTTCTCTGGTTAATAACTTCTCTGGTTTTATTTCTGCAGCACTCAGGAAAACATTTGAAACTCTAAGAACTTTGCAGTTATTGTTCATGATTAAAATTTAAAACAATGAGTGTTCTAAGATAAATATGTATATGTTTTTGTATAGATAGATAGGTAGACACTCAAAGACACACACTCTAACAAAAGTACAATAGCTCATTTGTAAAGTCAAGAAACTACAAATGGGGTACATTTTCTATAAACTGAACTAGCTTATAGTTATATATATAAAAATATACAGCTAGGGCCTATTAAATGAAACCATAGATGAAGTGAACTTATGTCATCAGTCTTTGAATTTTGTACTTTTTGAACTCTATCCAAAAATTATAATCCACTGTTTGAAATACTATATCAGTGGAGAAGGAGAAATGATCTCTGCATTACAAACTTACAGCCTCAAACATTCACATCCTGCTGTAAATATATCACATACTGTATCATGTTGCTTATGGAAAAATTACTTTTTTTTTTTCCTTTAGTTTGCTGACCCTTTTGCTGTAGATTAATATTTGGCAAAGTAAGGGCTCTAATTATTCCTTTCTATTTCACTGTACAGGAAAATGATCTCTCTATTTTATATTTCCATATTCATGATGATCTGTATTGGTCAAATAATGAAATTTAATGCTCCCTGTGGATGATATGACTCTATATAAGCTTGCAGTTGCTTAGTCTCTTAACTACAGTATTATTGTTTTGTGTGCGTTGTACTTGATGATCTTTGGATGTAGAATGCACTTCTTGGATGCATTCTAAGTATTATACACCTAAAAGCAGAATAATAACAAAAATATACCAGAAGGCCAGACTACCTTAAATATGATGATAACAAGAGTAAGTAACAGCACAAGAAGAAATTATGATAGAACAAGTATGTTTGCTGCTGGGTATGTTGTGTTGGTAGAGTGTAAGCCAAGAAACACTAAGGACCTTCAGGATGGGATCCTCGAGCATCTGGGCCCCAATTTCCAAAGTAAAACACAATATTAGGTCATTATTAGATTCTGGCACATTTTAAAATGTGAAACCAAAGCCTTTAAGCTTTTCTTGCTTTGTATTATAGTAGATTGCAACAAGGCTCTTCCTCTGCAGCATAAAAATCCACTTCCATTAACAAAGCATTTGTTTCATTTTTCACTTCAAGCACTTTTTTCAACAAGTATCTTTTTTTATTGGGATTTTTTCTGTGTGGAAATAAGGCAGCTTACAAAGTATTTACTCACTATTGAGCATGGCATGAGAGACAAGGTTCATAATGGCTGTTCTCATCAGGATACTTCTATGTTATAGTACATTTCTTTGCACTTGTGACTGGTCAGAAATGTAATTCTGATTCTGTACATTTTGGGCAGGATCATCTCTCTGATTCATTAGTTGTATATTCTCTTACTGGTATTTGAATAATATTTTACAATATTAAAATTTAGAATTTCACAGTGCCTGTGACATGGGCATAAAAAGCTATTTTAGCAGAACCTACTGGTTCATTTTAGAAAAAAACCTTGATGGTCATTTGCAAACATTTCATAACAGAGTGAGAACAAAAACAGCCTGAAAAACACTCCTACTCACTCCAGATGCTTATTCTCTGTGTCAAAGATTTGTGTTTGTTGGCAAAAGTAAGAATTTTCAAAACTGTGACAGCTCAATTTGTCTTGTAAATACTTACTTATATTTGTTTTTTTCAATGAATTCATGCTTTCAGATGAAAATATCAAATTCAAACTGCTGCTCAAGGAGTGTGAAATTTCAAAGAGCTTTTTGTCTCCTTGTACACCTTGTCCAGAGTATAAAATTTTAAGCCATCCATACATTATATATTTTGTGGGAATAAAGATTGAGATTTGTGTGAATAAAGATAGATCAAGTCTATCTTCTTCATGTTCATATAATTAATTCAAACTCAGAGCAATTAAGAAGTGATCCTACTCAGAAAACTGAGCAAAATTGGCAAGGTGGTTATTTGTGTCTTATATGTCAGTTGAGTTTTCAAGAAAGAAAAGGAAAAAAACTGAACAGCAATAGTGATCGTCTTCCTAAATTTAACCAGTTATCTTAGAAATAGTCATATAAACAATAAAATAAAATTTTAATGAAACATTTACGGATGTCAAAACATATCAATAGCCTTTCTAAAATAAGTTGCCAATTAAAATCATGCAGTATTTTATTTGGCATAATAACAGCTCCTTATATGTCTTTATTAGTCTAATTTTCTTTGCTAAAATTTTGCATAATTAGAATACACACTGCAATCTAAGATGAAACCGAGACATTACTTTGTAGTTTAACTGCAGATGGATTTGAGTCAAAATTTTGGAAAAAGTTCCAAACTTCTTGAAAGCTTGGAAATGTTTGGATCTGGTTTTGTGGTAGTTTTGTACTCCAGTGCATCCTGTGGAAGCATTCTTGTAAGGTTACACAGGAGTTGGACCAGAATATAATGTAAATGGACAGTACCATAAATTTCTCTATTACAAGAGCATGAATTGTAGGATTCTGTGAGGAAAAAGAAACAGAATTTATATACTTTTCTTAAAGTGTAATCAAATTTCCAGCTGAAGAGTTCTTCTTATATCTGTTACTATAAAGACAACTATAAAATTGCCATGGTCAAAAAAATTAGAGGGTTTAGGCTTAATACAACAGCTGAGTATAAAATAAAATGTGGAAATAAGAAGATAATTTGCATGGTCATTAAATAAATTTACTCTTTATAATAAATGTATCAGTCACAGAAACTTCAGCTTTGTTAAGATCCTCTAATAATTCTTACTTCTTAATGAGGCTTTTCTTCTAGCCAGAGGGGGAAAAAATAATACTACCATATTCAAAATCTGTCCAGAATAAAGGGGTTTTGGTTTTTCTGCAGCTAAGAAAATTTTTCAAATCAATTTTAATCATTTTTTATTCAACAGAAACCAGACAGCACACCAGCTCCTGAGGATGAATTCTTTCTGATCAAAATTTAAATAGCAGTGAGACTAGAAACCAATTAATAAATTTGCTCACCCAGAATTTTATAGTAGAAAAAATTGAATCATTTTTGTGTATGTGTATGGAGTAGGAATATTAACCAGCTGCACTTAACTAAATACCTATTAATTACATAACCTGCATCAGATTTTCACCTTCAGTTTCCATAGACATACATGTCAGCTGTACATCTGTTATGCTATTGTTCTGCCTATTCTATGTGTCGCAGACATTTGGCCCTTTTTTTGTCTGAGTCTAGTGTTTATGCAGCAAAGAATGCCAGTTATTAAGTTCACTTAAGTGACCTATCACAAGTTCACTTCTCAATGGCTGTATATATATATTGTAGCACAATACTTGCAGTTCTAGGTGTACTACTAAGAGACCATCATATAGGATTGGCTCTAACGGTTTTGAAAAGAAAATTGCTTCCAGAGAGGAAAGGTTAATTAAAGAAATAGAGGATATGTTGAAAAAAACATATAACTTCATGGAAATGAGTGAAAGAACCATCTCTTACCATTTAGAGACTTACATCATGGAAATGGTGAGATACAAGGAGGCTAACCATTAAGTTCTCATTTGATTGAATATTAATACTACCTGGAGAAAACACTGAAATGTGCTGAGATGCAACTATTAGTTTAATAACACATGCAGCTTCAGATCAATATTCAACTCAAATATTCCGTATTTTTATTATTTTGCAAACTAACTAAGAATTTTCTGTTTCTTCCTTTTGAATTTTGAACATTTCAGAGAGAATTATTCAGTAAGTGACCCTGTCTAAGGTTCCTAAAACTGTCTGTAGATATGGTGTGCCAAGGAAACCAAGTGCTAAATTCACACATGCTGGTCAAAGGCTAGGCTCTGCTGTGGTCACCATACAACACTAAAACCAGGCAAAACCTGTCCATTAACCAGGGGAGAAAAGCTGTATAAGCCCTCTGACCTCAATAATTGCCCACAAAGTTACTGGGTAGAGGAAAGCGCTTCTTTAAAGAAGTGGAAAATTCACCACTCAGAGACTGCCAGTCTGCCACATATCCATAGACTGACTACAGCATGGGTACAGCAATGTCAGAATAGCATCATGGTTTTTGTGGAGCTCAGTTTTTATGGAGCATTTACAGTGAAATGGCACTTCACTCTCCAAGATCTTTCAGCTCTGTCTTTCTCAATGAGAAGACTGACATCTGAAGGTGTGATCTTGTGACAAGTAAATTATACTTTGGAAAGAAGACAAAACCCAAGAGCCCATTTAATGAGCAATAGTGAGAGGACAATCATCTAATTTTAGTTGCTATTTTCACTGAATGGGTTTTAAATCCAAAGCTTGGAGGGCAAAGAAACTCTTCTGAGTCAGAAAGCAGAAAAACTGGGCTGGCACCATAAGGAGCTGGGGAAAATGACACGCAAGCACCAAGGATCTCAACCAGCAGTCAGTGAAAATGGTCCGCTTCCTGCAGTCAAGGCAGTCTGAGGATAACAGTGTAGAGGGGATGTACAGCAATCTCTGCCTGTCTAGGTCACACAGCTTACTGTAATCAGAATATCTCCACAGTTCCCACTCATAGCAATTAATTTGGCTGAGGTATGTTGCGGCCAAGTAAGCATTTAGACATTTGTGCTTATTTGGAGGCCAGAGAATTATGGGCACAGTAAATTATTAGACAGTGCTTCTGTCCCAAAAGCATTAAACAAATAGTAGTGTGACAGGGTGCTGGTGCAGATGCTTCCCAACCAGTACTGCCTTTGCAATGATCTGGGCATGAAAGTTGTTCTAGTGGCATTTCTCAACACAGCCAAAGCATTTTCTTCCTCCTCCTTTTCACCCATACCCCTACTCCTGGGGTGTGGGATGAGGTTGGGTGCTGCCCACCTCCATGGGCTTTTGCTCTGTGGATGGTTAAGTAGAAGAAATTGTGGCTGGGCTTCCCCAAGGGCTCTGGTGCACTCTCTTGCATGAGATCAGGTACCTCTCCAGAGTGACTGGTTCAGCAGTTCTCACAAGCTCCATAGGGCTCTACCCTGCCATATGGAAATTGACCTCTCAGTGATAGTGTGTAGCCAGTTCCCATAACCAGCTCAGTCACCAGTCAGTGCCCTTGGTGACTAACTGGCCACTGGAGCTCTGGCAAGGGAGTCTAAGCAATGGCTGTGAGATTGCTGTTTCCAAAGTGCTGTTCCAGAGCAGTGAAAAGAAAGCCTGCAGCCTGGGACTGGGGTCTTTGCCCTCTGCCTGAGAGGACACTTGGCTGGCCATACTGCAGAGAGAGAAGATTACTGCTGAGGATGGGCTAGTGTCTGCCAGGCATGTAAGGCATTACACAGCATTAAAGATTAAACACTGGTCCCTTCACTGGATCTTCATTAAAGCCTTTGCTGAACTGAGGGGCAGATGTTGCTCTGGGTGCAATGGGTTAAGGTCAGCCCATGGGGCTGTGACTTGATGCTGTGACCTGGACTCTTTTTGGACAAAGTCCCTGACAAATGAGCTCCATGGAACACAATGGTGGATGAAGCCATACTGGTTGTGGGGCCAGGACCCATGGTGTCTGGCTGTGGGGGCAGCCCTTGGCAAAGCTGTGAGGTCTATCCCCAAACTACAGCTAAGATCCCATACAGGTTACTCCCAGGACCTTCAGCAGGAGGTGGTGATGGCTCTGAGCAGCCTTCATAACTCTGGGCCCAGGGCAGTGGTCATACAGACTTGCATATTAGAAGACTCAGAGGGAAAGACATAGATACATTTACCTTTATTTGTGTAAATGAATTATTCCAATGAGGTTTCCATTTCTTCAAGCAATAAGCATTTTTTTTCCATTGGATATTACTACAGCATGGGTAGTGGATGTGAAATCACTTTTTTCTTACATTAAAAAAATTTTCCAGAAGTCACTGAAATCATTGGTAGATTGTTCAAGGATTGTGTTGCCAAAGTTCAGCCAATTAAAAAATTAGTGAAATGCTGAGAACAGAGCCACCATTTAGATTTATATAATGAATACCCAGCTGTTAGTAGATAGAAATTCAGGTACAATGAATAGTGAGATATTAGTAATGAAAGGTTTTCTGCCTCTGAGAAGTCACATACCCAGCAAACTCCTCCATCACTTTTGGGAGCAAACTCTGGTTTATTTCTACAGGTGGATTACTCTAGTCATCACACTAATATTTTAGGGACACAGTATACCAGAAAGGACATACGCTGACATATGCTTCTAGTGCTCTGAGTTCTTATTTGGGAAAGTGCTATCAATGTGGACACAACTCACTGAAAGCCCATGTTGACACCTAATACTTTGTTAGCCTCATTTTTAAGTCTTAAATACTGACCAGTTTCTGGTCACTGCAGCAGGGAAATTCTGTAGCTTCTTTACTAAATCTGCATCAGAGCACTGATAGTTCACTTGTAAAACCATGCCCAAATATTGCCTATGTCTGAATTATTTCTTATCTTTCAATTACACATTTAAAAGTGTTTTTGTCACACTATTTGTAAATGTCTCTGCATTATTGTCTCAGGAGGAAGAAGGAAAAATGAAAAGAATTTTTACTATGGCTCTGTTCCCTTCAACCTTGACACTTCAGTATTCTGTCTGCATAATGTTAAATGCAAGTCATTGACTTGAGTGTAAAAACCTTAAATTTATGTGTTCTGCAATTTCTTAGATTTCATACACTGGAATACTTAAAAACCTGCAAGAAACAGATTTTATATGGCAACTGTCAACATAAGGGGATGGTTCTCTGATTTATAACTAAAAATAAAGGGTAAAGTTTCAGGATTGCCAAATTACTCTCTTGAAAAAAGCAGTAACTACAGTAGGGAAAGAAATGGAAGAAGTTCTTAGTGCTTACAATTCCCTAATGGAACAATTTTTTGCTTATTAACCCCTTCTATAGGCTACTCTGCCTATGAGAAGAAGAAACTATTTATTCCTTAGGACATATTGACTGTGAATTACTCACTGTAAGATTCATCTTCACTGAAGAAAAATTATGTAAAAAATCCTTAGGATATGTCTCTTGTTAAATACCTTGTGTTCTCTGTGATAGCTTCTGTAATTGTGTAACAGTCCTTATGCCTTTAGGGGACTGTGAGGTTACTGCTTTAGAAGTTAGCTAATAACTCATGAGAAATATGAACTTCATCCAAAAGAAAATTATTGCTAAAAGGTAAATTACGTAGTGATGCTATATAGCCTGTAGACAGCTGCATCTGTGATGGCTGGAATGGATGAAGACTTAACCTCCCACTCACCTTCCCACTAGTGGCAAGATAGACAAACAGGGTGCCCGACAAGAATCTCTTTTATTAAGAAAACCTAGTCGACTAGGGAAACAGTGATCTAGGTGCCTGGATGAGAGATAGTCAATTGATGAGTCCAGGCAAAAGCTTGGGTGGAAAAAAATGTCTTCATAGTAGAGTGGCAGCAAAGGTATAGAGCTCTTTAACAGCAATAAA
Organism: Taeniopygia guttata; assembly: GCF_048771995.1. Taxonomy (NCBI): domain Eukaryota; kingdom Metazoa; phylum Chordata; class Aves; order Passeriformes; family Estrildidae; genus Taeniopygia; species Taeniopygia guttata. The sequence continues at coordinate 72,818,651 of NC_133063.1, read as the reverse complement.
TACAACATTGCTGGCAAAATGCAAGTAATTGGCAAAGAAAACACAACGGAATAATTGTTCCAAAACCACAACTGGACTAGAAAAAATAATCATGGATGCTAGACTGGAACAGGTATTTTTCATTACACCAGAGTGAAATTTGGTCTGGTGGAAAAGAATAAAGATAATTTCTCTGAATTTCAGGAAGGCCTGAGATTTTGCATGTAGCTAGTCTTCATGAAGCTACACTATAGCTCTTGTTACCCATTTTGCAACTATTTCAGAAATAAAAATACCTGCATTTTTGAGTTGGCATCACCCTTACTTTCTCATGAGTACATTATCCCTCTCCCTCCCATCCTATGTGACTGCAGCTCTGTAGAGCAATCAGAGCTGCACAGTCCTCAGTGGGATCTGTTCTGTCACTTTCTGCCTGCTTTGTGTTTCCTGTGTTTCAATCACATGTTCTGATTGCATGTCTGTAAGAAATGTTCTCTGTCTCTAGCTGATCCATACTTCTTTTTCATGCTGTTCGACTCTATAAGACTTTGATGATGTGGTTAGGGCTGCAAATCCCCCAGACTTTAATAACAAACATAGTGGTTTTATTTTGAGACAAATTCTACTTAGAAGCATATGCCAGTTTTGTGTATGTTTGTTCAAAACATAAAAACATCTTGTGGCAATTTTTCCCCTGGCCCCACCTTGATTTTCCATGTCCTCAACAAAATGATGCTCTAACTGAAAGTGCAGGTTTATTTACATATGAAAACTGAGTTCTGCTTTGGGGAAATGAGTACTGGATGCAAGCTTAGCTTCATAGAACATCAAAAATATTTTTCTTTTTTTTTCAAAACAATAAAATGCAGAGTGGGGGAGTTGAGGCATGGAAATGAAGCTATGCAAAGATGTGACCTGCAGGTGACAGAGAGACGGCAAGTTCTCTGAGGTATATCAGAGGATGGTAAAGGATGAGAGAGAGCACTACCAGGAACTCATGGAGAAAGGCTCAAAATGACCCACTGCTTCTGTGTTTATTTTCAGTGTTTGTAGGTAACACATAGATGGCTGTTCTCCAGGATACACACTGTATCTCTACTGCTGGGCAAGCAGGGTAGCTAATGCACAGGTAGAGACAGAGATAGAGATAGAACAAAAACCAATAATAAAATTGGTAGTTGTGAATTTTGCTATTTTGTCTGTTTGGTTGCCAGGCATATCTAATATATCTAACTTTTCACATAAGTATCCTTCCATTATAAAAATAATAAGTTAGAAATTGTAATGAATCTAATGGGTAGGCATTGCCTATGTATCATTTTAAGAGCAGTGAGTAAATTCTTTAGATATACCGAAACTGATATGCTTGTTGTTTCACATCCTGTGAATGCAGTACAAACAAACAAACAAACAAACAACTACAACAGCAACAAAACAAAACAAAAACCACAAAAATAACCAAAAAACAAAACCAAAAAATTGAGCATTGAAGGTATAGTAATACACTTTTAATAAAGGTTGTAAAATCCAGGTGAGGGACATCCCCCAGGAACCAGATGAATCCTAATGCTAAGGTAGCTCCTGACAGATAGCAGTTTCTATTCCTGTTCTTGCACTACTACAGCTAGTGAACTCCCTCCAGAAGCTAACTTCTTTACAACTAGACAATTCTAGTACTCTGTCTTAGCTTCATGTCTAAAATCCTTATTTCTCCTTCTGGTCTCAAACTTTATGATGATTCTATATCTAACAAACTCATATCCTAGCACAACTATTTATTGATGCCTCTCTCTTAGCTGTAGCCTGGCATCCTTTGTCTGATACAGTTCCTTCTGTGGCTTACCAGAATACTCCAAGTTCTTGTTCCAGATCACTGTTGTTCTGCTCAGTGAAACTGTCTGGGCCAAAATCCTCATATTTGGCTGAAGACCTCTTCTGATGTTAGTCCTTCAATTGTAAGTTATAAACTAAGGCTTTAACATCTTAAAAAAAAAAAAAACAAACAACAAAACTGTGTTAGAAATCTGTTCCAGAATATGGAGCAGAATGGCATATCTACTTTGAATTCCACCATTTTGTGAATGAACTTATATAGACAATTATATTGCATTAATCATTTTACTGTTAAAGAAGGATATGACATACCTGTTTTGGAATTATAGTTCTTTATGCTTAATGTTTGTCTCATTTAATCAGTCAGACCAGCACTTGTAAATATAAATATTCATCTTATGACTCCATGTAGCGTGGCCGAGATGCTGTCTGTGCCTTTGTTTAGATCCAAATCTGATTTCTTTATAAAAGTGCATTGAAATGCAGTTTATGGGTATTCAGGATTCCTGTTTTTTGCCTTTTTACATTTTTGCAGTGATTAAGTTGGTGTTGGAATAGATGAGTGGAAATCAAATCCCCTCACACTAGCAGGGGTTTAAGGTAATGCATAGTATTTCTTGAGACAGGAATTTTCGGTGAACTTGTCTGAACACTTATTTTCCACATACTGATGGATTTTTATTCTTATTTATCTGTTCAATAACATCAGTAAAAGTAGTTTCTTATTTTGCTTTTTAAGGTCTTATCAGATACAACTTGCAAGCTGCTGCTGGGGAATAATTTCAGCAGTTAAGCCTACCAGTGTTAATTATTCTTTTACTAGTCTCCTAAGTTTTCTGCTCCATATTTGGCCAACAATTGTAAAGCTGAAAGATTTTTGCTGTTGAGTATGAGAAATATAGAAATAATGTGTTATAATAGCATATAAATAATGTGGCATTTCATTGCAATCCCTTATAAAGCAGAGAAAAGGTGATCAGAGATGATTTCATAACTGTTTACATGGGAATTCTTACAAGGATGACTTTAGAGTATTGATCTTACCTGCAGTAGACTGCAACCTGTACCTCTTTGCAGTTCCCGGAGTGGCTACTGCTGTGGAATCAAATGCTAAAAAGAGAAGACATAGGATATTTTCCAAAGTACAAGCTGTACTCTCTCTCTCTGTGTATTTTGTGTGTTTGTGCACCCACACATGTATGGATTTAGACATGTAGATACAGATACAGATATGTACCTTCTATGCAACTCTTTGCTTGATTCTTTCTTGGCAGCTCATTTTTAGGTTGTCTTAGATGGGAAACATGAAGTGCCCGTGGAAGAATGCAATAGGCCTTTGACTCTGGACACAAAGGACTTGCAGTATTATGGCTTGTACGAAGGCCTGTCCTTCTCAGCTGAAATATCTGCAAATATTTTACTACACTGCAAACCCTTAAAATGGTGCTGACTGTCATAATGCAAAGAGTGATTTAACCAGAGTTTGGTAATCATTGTCTGCAATTTTTTTTCAAAATGATGATAAACTTACAAGATTGGGTGATATCTGCAATGCTGATGAAATTATCCCATCCAGATAAAGCTGTTAGAACATGGTCCTCAGAAAGTATCAGCTCTTCCAATTTGTGGTTAAAGTTTATACCAAACAGAATGTGATTTTCATATTAATTTTTATAATTTCTTGGAAAAATATTAGAATAAAGATCATGAATATTGGAAATTTGTCAGTTATTTCGACATGAAAAAATATTGGGTATTTGGGTAGGCATTATTTTCCATTTTAATTTATATATATTTTTAGACTTCTCAAGACATACATTATTATAATAACTCAGTCAGCAGTATCTTTGAGATAGTATCACAGAAAAGAATAAGCCAACTTGCTTGCCTATTTCCCAGCAACTAAGTTTATCTGCTGATTCCCTCAACATTTTCTTGCTTTACATCCCAGTAGAACTGGTTTGAAAACTGTCCACTACTTGTGATCCACATAGCTGAGCTGTTTATGAGGTGGACATGACTTGAATTCCCACATCTCCCTTCATCAGGTAAATGTCTCCTTTTATGAGGTAAATAACCAGCCTATCTAATTTTTGCTTTTCATTGGGGGTATTTCCTTTTTATTTTAAAGAACAAACAACATCCTGTATTTGCAATTTCACTGACACAGGCACATGCTTGTGTAAAGATTTCTTGTTTAGTTTTTTGAATTGTGTCTGCCTATAAAAGATGTGTTTGTCAAAAATTAGAAAACTTATTCCCCCATAAGTTGCATCTGCATTTGCACAAATGAAAATTTCTATTTTCAAACTATAATGTAACCAGACTCAAGTGTTTGTCCTAGTAGCACTTAATCATAGCCAGAAGACCTCTGCCTAAATTCTACCTATTGTAGCAGCAGTTTTGGCTTTGATTAACAGTGCTCTAAACCATGTTACCAGGTGTTTTACATTAAAAATTAGCTTAAGGAATGAACAGGACATGATTTTTGATTTCCACATATAGAAAATAGCTTCTACTTTTACAAGAAGCAATATCTGATTATTGAAGAGAAAATAGTCACAATGAGAGCAAGCAGTGAAAGGGCTAAGGAAGAAAGGAAAATCAAGCAAAGCCAGCATAAGTGAGCTCCAAATTGCCAGTAAAACTTTGGCAACATCTGAGGGCAGAAGGGACTTGGAAAACTCCTGATCATAAGAAATAATTTTTAGACAAAAAAGGAATAGTTGGTCATATGCTAAATGCAAGAAGACCTGTTCCTGGAATAAAATTACATGAAGGAATGGTGCCCATATTTCCTGGAGCACTGATTCAGGCACAAAGTAGACAGCAGACAGGCCATGCTATCATCCTCACAGATCTTTGTTGATGTGTCGCTTAATCTCAATCAGAACTTCTTTGCTACCACATCAGACAGTACATGTGACAAAGAACTCAAGTTCTGTTTTGTCAGATCACATTAATTTCCTAAATAGTCTTGTTGATTAAGAAAAATTGCTTATGCTACAAAAAAAAAAAAGAGAAATATTTATTTACCTGCTATACAGCTGCCAAAATAATGTTATTGCTGCTTATCAGCAATTTAAAACCTTGTTGTATGTTTGGGATAGCTCTTCATCCCAGGAATATCAGAGAATTTCTCTTTACACAATGTATCATGTAGCTTCAAGGAATTTCCCTCCAATTTGTGTTGTATATGTTTTATGAACAGATCTTTCTACTTCATTTTGGGTTTAGAAAGTACTAAAAGCAATGATACAATATGTTTTTTCCTTCTCAATCTGAAAAAAGAATTTTACTAAGATAAAAGCTTTATTAAGATAAATTTTACTAAGATAAAAGAATTTTATTAAGATAAAGAATTTCTGTACCTAGTCTCTGTTTAATCACCACTGTCAGTTCCTGCTTCCATTCCCTGCTGCTTTTTAGACACTAACACATAATTCCGTGCAGTTTTCCTTCTTCAGGTCTTTTTGTTTCTCACTGTGATATTTTAAGCCACAATTGCTACTTAAAACACTAGTTGTCATGTACTAAATCCACAAAATCATGTTTAAAATGTCAATAACTTCTTTAAATGGGTTAATTTTCATTACAAAGGCATTAGGGTCAGTAGTACTGCTAACAGAATCACATAAAAAATTCATTTTCTCCCAGGCCTGGGTGGGGCATCAGGTGTTGACTTCACCTGCATGAAAATGTGATGAAAAACAGAGACAGTTTGTGCTTTCTAGTGTAACCTGGCAGCCTAAGTGTTAGTATTTTATGGCGAAGCAACATGAAACCACTTTATCTTGTCTATGGGACACAGCAAAAGAATCAAATGTGTTAGTAGAAATTCTTGTTTGCAAGCACAGTGGTTGCCAGCTAGCTAAATTTGGGGAAAAGAAAAGAACAGAAACTGCCTACTTGCTGTGAAAAAAAATAATACGGCTCCATCTGTTCCCATTTTCCCACACCTTCTCCACATAGGAGAGAGAGACCTGTGACAGTTGTTCTGCCTTGTGGAAAGAAAACTGTGATTCAGTCTCTCACGTGTTGGTGGAGCAGGGAACTCAATGTTGTATGTAAACAAGTCTTCCCTCTCTGCTGCACTGAGTCAACAGATCTTTCCCCAGAAGAAAAGCACATACCTTTGCCTAGGTTTGTTCCAAACACAAGGGAGAGGTAGTTGAACTTTCTGGCAGAGGTTGGAAGGAAAGTGATAGTTCTTGAAACTGAGACAGGGAAAAGGACATCCCAAATTATCCTTTCTCCAAACCCTAACTAGCCTCCTTACCCAACTGGAAGAATGACAAACTTCAGTCTTCTGGGATGTCCTCCGTAGAGCTTCCTTGCAAGTCTGCTGATTTTAGGGTTTTCTTTTTTCCAGGAGTCAAGGAGGGGACTGCCATCTGCTATTGGACATATTTTTGTGGTTCTACTAAGAAGCTTTTTTTGTGATGGTTGTTGGCTCAATAGCTCTAGAGAAGCTAGAGCTGAACATTCAAGCACTGGAATGGAAGATAAATATACTTCTACCAGGTGGTGGAGGAGATGTGGGAGCAGGTGTCTAAGAAGGACTGATTTATCAAAGAAAATCCAGGTGTCAAAGAGAGAAGAAAGAGAGAGGTAAAGGGACTGACAGTTGTGGTTTTCTGGCTAGATAGGGATACAGCAGAATGAACAGGAAAACAGGAAGAGAGAACAGGCTATGAAAAAAAAACAACTGAAGGCAGCAGAAAAAGTGATAGGAAAGAAATATTGTGTGCTAGGGATTGCCCGGGGTTAGAAAAAGTCAAGAGCCAAGAGAACAACAAAGTTGATGTCCAATTTTTGAGAAGGAAGAAGAGGAATAGCACTAAAATAGAGGAATTTGTAAAGGGAAAATTGTAGTGGTGATGGAAGTCAGAGTGGGGAGAAATAATAGAAAAGAGACATGAAAAGGAAGAAAACTCCATATTTTACTCTGGATTTAATATCTCAGTGATTACAGCTGGGTAGTACTAATTTGGAGCACTTTTCATTTAGAATGGAATATGTCAATGAAGGACAAATTAAACATCTGATATCTGGAAATATTGCAAGTGATGAATTAGAAGTTAAATACATCTTGTGCAACTTCCATGGGTTTTCATTTGTAATACCACACCAATTACACAGATCTTTCTATTCATAAAACACACTTGCATAAGCATTACCATCATAAATGACCCATTCCTGGAAGATGACAAAGAATACATTGTAAGGTTTACAAAACAATTGTAGCAGGTGAAAAACTGCATTCCTTTCTTGTTACGTCTTAGGCATCCTCTGAGAACAAGAAAGGTACTGAGTTCTTTATATCCGTAACCACTGCCATGCAATTTTGATCTTGACAAACTAGCTAGACCTCAGCTAAGCTAAGGGAAATAAAGTCCTCATTGTTAAGTCAGAAGAAAAATCTTGCAGCTGCTATACATGTAGGTAAATACGTGGAAAACGGGGATGATTATATGCACCATGAAACCCACTAGTTTATGCATCCTACCATTTCTAGGTCCCATAATACTGCATATGGTGTGAAGAAGTGCAGATTTCAATTTATGTAATGTATGTGCAATTGGAGCAGAGCAGGGGACCATGACCATGACAATCTATCTCCTTCAGATTAATGCCTGGCGCAGGCAGGTATGTCATAAACTAGGGCTTAATATGGAGAACCTCTCAGTTTTTCCCTCATTTTCACTAATGCATTGTGTGTGCTTCTAAGAGATTCACAGTAGATGTAGGGCTATTGCTTTTAAATGTTGCCTCTGACCCAGATAATGTCAAAATGTCTGAATACGCTATGCTCTTTTAAGAAAGAGCATCTCTAATGTAATGCAAATGCACATTGTGGGGAAATTCCAGCTGAGAAAATGAGGCCTTATATTTCTAAAACTATATACATGTCAATAGCCCATTATTCTCAAGTTTTAGACGTAATTGCAGCCCATCTTGGAACGAATTCCTGAAATAATAAAATATGAGTAGCAGTTACTGTGTCTTCCAGTTATTTTATGCTCCCCCCTGCCCTGCAAAATGGGAAAAAAAAAAAAAAAAGAGAAAGAAAGAAACGAGAAAAGTGAAGTGAAAGAAGTAGAGGAGAATGGAGTGAGGAAGGGAGACAGAAGATAAAAGTGAAAGTCATAGCCTTTTCTGCAATGTGTTATTGGAATACTCTGTGCAAAAATATGCTGGGCTCCTAAAAGGCATTACAACACCAACGCATCTGAAGCTTTTGTATAAATGTATCTCAGTCCAATTTAGTATGACAAATTATTTCCAGGCAATTAAGAATATTTATAATTGTTTTCTTTGGTTGGAACTTTCTTCTATTTCCAAATGTCTTTTAAGTTAATGTTTCTTATAAAGCCTGAACAGCCGTCATTTTGAAAGAATTCTCTCTTAGTCATATGTACTGCTCCTTGCAACAATCTTTTTCTGATAAATTTAACATGTGCATAGTACAGCCATTATCTTCAGTATTGGTAGATTTTAAGGTATCATTATTTCACTGTGGAGTTTTCCCCCTGCTCCCCTTTCCTGGAAGAACTCCAAGAAACAGTTTCTATGATTAAAAACAATGTAGATTAATATTAAGGTTGTGCTGAGCTGCAGTATTTCTTTCTTTTTTTGCTGTCTTTATTTACCTCACAGATTTCTCTTCTTAGGATGAAACCCTATACTTCTCAGTAAATGAAATATAAATGGTTCAATTGCCTAGTCACATTTCTAGGGTGGAGGACATGCACATAGATTTCCTAAAACCAGTATTTTACAACTGCTTAAGAAGCTAAAGGACTATTATGCATGAATCCATGACAAATTGTTCCTTGGAATAGTAAATTTGAAACACAAAAGTGTGTTTAGTGTAAATGCCTTCTGAAGAATTAAAAATGTGAATTTAGTTTATCAGAGGAGGTGGTTTTGTGGAAATGAACAACCACACTAAGAACCAACTTTCCTTCTCAGTTTCACATAAAGCAAGAGGTAGATGCAGATAATGCTCAGCCTGCTTTATTCCCCTTTCTGTCCTTTTATTTTCCTTTACTTAAAGGAATCTGGAGTCTTTCTATCTGACTTATAGAGGTGCTGCTAATTATTTAAACCTTTCATCTTTCTTTAATTTGTGTCATAGTGTAAGCATAATTTCTAATTTTTATCTGCTTCTCATCAAACTGCATTTTAGTCATTGTTTGTAAGCCTGAGGATAGATGAAACTGTAAAATTAACTGTGTTTCAGTCTTTGAAAGAGAAAAAAAAGATAAAAAACGGTCTCCTTAGGACTTAGTGCCTCTGGTAGTTGATTAGTCCCTGCAGTAGGGAAAATTAAATTTTGTGGTTGAGACCCAGCATGCTTGCACGGTTTAATAATGCTGTGGCCATCATCCAATGGCTGACAACCAAGAACTGAGGTACTTTCTGTTCTTTACTCCCTCATGCAACACCTGAAAATCCCGGGGCAAATCAAGCTGCAAATTAAAGCTCAAAAAAACCCCTCACCTGCAAAGCATGTATAAGGAACTTATTTTAATGCTTTCAAGCTGAAGTCATTGGGACAGGAGCCTAAAAAACAGTGACAAAAGTATCTTGATAAGTTTTGAAAGCACCTTTTTCAATTTTTTGTTGCTCGAACTGGGCTTGCTGTTTTAATGTATTTCTGCTTCCAGTGCAGTTAAAGCCAAGTAGCTACTAAAAGCAATCAAATCACATGAAGCATTTCAAAAAGCCAAATCAGTGATTATGACTATAAATACAAATGAAGACTGTGGCTTCTCAAATATAGTTAGTGTAAGGCTTTCCCTCCCAACACCCCAGCCTTGGTCCAGCACCCAGTGTGCACTCAAGTGCTGCCTTTGGATTAACTGTCCAGGATGGGGCTTTGCATGACAAAATACATCTCCTGCACATTGGGGCAGTCCCTGAAGACGACTGTGTTGTGACTGTGTCTGCCAAGCAAAAATGGCTTTGTTACCTAGCAATGAAAAGTCACCTCTAGTGATACAGGCTCTTATTCCACAGATAAAAAGTGGAAGTGTGACATTGGATCTGGATCATGCTATGTACAAAGTATCCTCAAAAAAGAAATAATATGAAAGTGTGTTTTTTTTAGTCTCCAAGATTTTTTCTACTTTGTTTTTAGTAAAACAAAACAGAAACCACAGAAAATTCACATGGAAGGAAAACAGCCATTTTATGCTTCAGTGCCGAGAACGTGGTGGATATTTTTCTTCCTAAGGCAAATACCTTTACTTACACAATTTTGGCAAGTTCAGTTGGAATTATGCTACTTTTCCACTTTAGCGCAACATTTGCTGATGAGAAAAGCGGCGTTTTCTTTTGGGATCAGATATATTGTTAGAATAATCTTGAAGAAACAGCTGTCAGTTTTGTTCTGATTTAGATGAAGGCTTCAGTCACTAAGATAGCAATATCTTCTTTAATCATTAACTGCAGTAGTATCAGAAGGCTGTATTACAAGTGCTGACTTCAGAACTGTATCCTAATACAGCTTCTATAGTGCTTTGCTAGAGCAGGATTGGGTAGAAGAGACAAATGAGACCAAGAACTTTAGTGGTAGTTGTTTTAATCAGATCATAATTATGACAATTATGGCCATTGGAATTCTTTCCCTGCCTTTAAATTCTCTTTATCAAGAGTGTTTCAGAAAAAATGCTGCACCATCACATTGTTCTGTTTCTTGGTCTGTCTTAGCTGTTGAATCTACCAGTTTTGCAGCCAGTGGTTAACTTCAGAAAATTTGATGAAGACAGAATATAATACATTTTTATCACCATTTCTCTATGGAGGATAAACAACTGCAATTCATTGCTCTTTCTATATTGACAGGTTGCCCATCAAATTTTGCCCAGACAAGGCAGAGACTACCCCGAGTGTGCTAGGTCTATCTAACCAACGTCTAACTAACCTGCACACAGACACAGAGCAGGGCTGAGAAAAACCATGCATGTGGAACATTAGATAAAGATACATATAAATTTGTATTTATGAGTTTTAAACACAGACTTATAGAAAGAAGCTGGGGTTTTGGAATGTTGTTATTTGAAGGCATTTCTACTCCATACAATTGTACAGCCATGCATTAGAATGTAATAGAAACCTGAACTGAATATAGAGGCTATTGCTCAACCTAGGTCCTTAGGTTTAAAATCTTAAAAATCCCAGTTTGGAGATTAACATTCTAGTTTAATACTATTTGTTATTAGCTTAGATAGGTATTTAGCTTACTCTTTCCTTGTGGCAAGCCCATTGCTCCAGGAAATATCCTCATGTTTGGTTTCTTATAGCTGTAAGGCTATTGTGCACGTGGTGACTCAAGAATGAGACACTATAGGTGATCTTCTCAGGGCTGTAAAAGTTACACAGGAGACAGGTTTAATGACTGCCTTGAATAAAAGTCAACAACTTAATTTCATGTGCCAGTCTTCTAGTCTAGTCAGACTATCTTGTGTGATGACTTCTGCGCCCAGGAATCTGGTAGAGTGATCAGAAACAAAGGACTCCCCAAGCAGAAGATATCATTTCCCAGGAATTCAGTGTGTAAAGCTGTGTTTCCTCCACATTACATCTGAACCAATATACACAATTTGAAAACCACACAATTTCCCCCCATCCTCTTTTTATCATGTTAAACTGTTGGGGGTTTTAGTTTAATTCCTTTGTTGGTTTCACTCCTAGTTTCTATAAGAAAGCAGTAAGATCTCAATATGCTGTTCTGACATGTTTTGCCCAGTTTAGACAATGTTCTTAAAGTCTTACCCAGCCTTCTTTTCTTTGTTTAGTTTTTACCCTAATGGCAGTCCTAGTTTCTCTGCCACTCTGAATGGTTGATGTTGTATGTTCTCAAGGGAATTTGCTAGTGCAGTCATTCCTCGAACTCTCAGACCTATTGGTAACACTGTTTTCACAAGGGTGATTTGCATTCAGTCTAGATTGAAGTCCAGTACGTGCCTACAACGTAAAATATGCTTGTTATGAATGAAGTATATGCAGAGCCTCTTAAGAATTCACCCAACATAATTAGATACACCCTGGTTCATCTAAATGTTATCCAAAGGCTAAATATCTGAAGCTTTAATTGAAAAAGCTCATTAACTTTAAATACAGCTAAAGTTGAAAAAAATCTCAGTGGAAATAGTAGATTCTCCATGAAGACCAAAAATAAAAGCACATTTGAGTCTGAAGCTATTAATCATAAGGTTGACTTGCATATTTGTGCTATGTTTGAAGTAGATCTGAGTGCTTAATTAAAAAAAAAAAAAAAAAAAGGAAACTTGTGCATGCATGCTAACTAAATTTTGCTATTTTACTGTATGCTTAGTGGATTTCAATTACTTAAAGAGTGCAACATAAAAAGAACTACTTGATTTAGGAGCACAGTATACAGGTCCATAGTCAACTTGAAACAAGCTGATGATTACGTGTGACACTTGCCCACAATTTGTTAAACTAATAACTGTGTATGGAATGTCACATTAGAAAACAAGCCACCATCAGAAGAACATTCAACATGAGTAGATATGAAATTTGCTAATACACCCTACAGAATTTTGTATCCAGAGGCAAACAAGCCCTAGTAATGTGAGTAGTCTAGTGTGCAATGCTGCAGCCAGAGGAAGCTCCTATGACATAGATGGTACAGACAGTAAGCTTCCACCCGATGGATCCCTTTGGGAGAGGAGAGTACCACTCAAAGGTTCAATACTAGTAGAGATGACCAACTTGCATAATATCTGTAACTTGCATACACGTGCTACACAGTTACCAGGATTACCTGACCTTACCAGGATTACTACCATTTGAATTTCAGAAATATTGCTGGGTGGAAAACCAGTATGATTACTTCAGAAGAATTTGGATGCAAATTTGATGCTGATGGAATTGACATGGAACAGAGGGTGGGTGTTACTTGTGAAATTTGTGAATTACATTTTTCAGAGCTTCTTTGATATTTTTTCCTACTCCTGGGAACTAAAGCAGACAATCTTTTGTGGCTGTTATAGAAGTGATTGTGAACATGGCATCAAGCCAGATTCAACACCACAGCTCTTTCTTTGCTATTCAGGTGCACATTAATTAGTCTGAAGCAGATACCAGGAGAAGTAAATTTTAGCAATATTGGTGTAAATATAAAAGTATAGAAGTGTAAAGTGTAAAAAGTATAAAAGTGTAAATCTACATTAAGTGTCTGACAAATCTGGATGGGAATTTTGCAGGATTTTAAGACTTTCTTAATATCTGAGCAACGTTTTCTGCCAGCATTTATTTTCCAAACCCCTGAAATATGACAGTATTCAAAATTCATCGGAGAATTACTCTCTCTTAACCTAAATGATCAAGAGTCATTACTTTCAAATTATTTCTGTGGGAAAACAGATAACATATGATCAGTCTTTCAATTATCCTTCCTAAAATAAATAGCCCTTGATATTAAAATAAAAAGAATAAAATCTATACCCAACCTTCCTTCTCTTTTCCTTTCCCTTAGAATTATCTATTAGAAATATATTTCAGAGATATAGTAGGCCATTGTAATGCATGATTACATCGCTTATTAATAGAAATGCAAATAAAAAAATTATTTTCAGGATTTTCAACTTTAAAAGCATAAAGATGCAGTGAAATCATAAAAACTAATAGTACTAGAACAGTGTCTTCAATTTGCTGATTTTTACATAGTATTAATAACATATAAAAAAATTAATAAACATATTTTGACTGTTACTAAACTTCATTTTAGGCTTCATAAATAAAGAAGATGAACCATGACTTTAAAAAAGTCCCTATTTAAAGTAATAAAATTAGAGACATACACAAAATATTATTTAAACAAATACAAATATGGTATTTGTTCTTCAAGTAATTAAGCCATTCTCACAATTTTTACAGGTATAGGAACCTGATTTATTTGTTGTAAAGCTCACTATTCTGCTATTTCATATCACCAATTTTTATGCATTCGGATGCCCAAGAAAATATTGTACCTATGTAAGGATGCTTCTATACAATTCGTGGTTTCTAAACAGCATTTTTTTTCACCTGATAGTCATGATGTAAAAGTTAACATGTTTTAAGACTGCTAAAAAATCTGCTGAGTAGATTCACTGGCTGTTGTTTAGTAGATATTTGGGAGACATTTAATAATTAGTAGATATTTAAGGACATGTATCTGATGCTATATTTACACCTGTCACAGAGAAACTGAGGTCCACATTTATAACTGTGAAAGCATACAGTTAACCTCTAAGTATTGTTCTGAACATGTGTAGAAATAATGTATTTCATCAGAAATTGTTCTGAACATGCTTATAACATTTTTAATACGGCTGTTATTTTACTGCCCAAACAACTAAATTAGTGCCTAATTAGAAGTGTCTAAATTAAAAGAAAAGCAAAGTAAGCTGCTTTTTTCAGTAATGCTGAGGGAAGAATAAACAAATTTATAAATGAGATTTTTAAACCTTATCTATTATTCAGAGAGTTGTCTTTTAGCTTCCTTCCAGCAGATTTTTGCTTAGGATTCATTAAACTAGTCCCATTCATGAAAATAAATGAAGAAAAATCAAATGCAAGTATTTTCTGTTGGTTTTGATGAAGTTCCTAGTTACAGCTAATGTTCATACATGCAATTACTTGGTTGGAACATAACAAGAAAAGAAAATACTAAGTGTATTTGGCATTTCAATAAATATGGCATATATTTTTCTCTTGTTATGAAAGAAATCAAGTATTTTTCAGTTTGTTATTGTTGAATACAGGTAAGTTTAAAACTCTCCCCTCTTAAAAACGCAGGAAAAAATGTTCCAATATCACAAATTTGCTTTAATGACTGTTTTCACTCTAAAGTGGAGTTTCATCTCTCTTGTCTTGGAAAAGGCTTTTCTTTAGTTGGTTGGTTGGTTGGTCAGTTGGTTGAGGTTGATTGGTTGGTTTTTTTCTCTCCATTGTTTCTGCTTGTGAAATGCAAGCTTGTCAACTGGCAAACAGAACTACACCTATGAGCATTTAACCAAACTAAATATTGGATTCAAGACCAAATGCTGGCAGAGGCGCTGGCCCTAAACTGGTCCCATACGGTGGAAACTGGTTCATCAAAACCCTTCATGAATTACAAGTTACAAAAATTAAAATTAAGGGGCATATTTCTACCATCACATTTAATTTACAATCAAATGAGGAAACCCCCAAAACTTAATGACTACTTTGATTCAAGAGTGGTTTTATAAACATGTATTTAAAGTGAGACAGTATTTGACTTAAGAATGGAAAGCTACATATACATAATGTTCCCTGAAGTTATTACTTTCAAATAAACATCCGGCCCTCTGCCCACTTAAAGGATGGTTTATTTCTTTTTTTACTTAATGCTCAGATTGGAAAGGAAATAGGTGTGCTGTTTATATGCCTCAAGGCATGTATTAATACATACCTAACCAGTTTTGTTGAAAGCTACAGTCTTATCTAATGAAACCAAAAATCACACTCCCTGCAACATCTGCTGGAGGTTTTTAATACACAGAAAATCTTTAGAAAACTATTACTTTGGACAAGGAGAGATGCATTTCCTGGACATTTCATAATTACCAATAAAAAGCTCATGCTATTTTTTGGGAGAAATATTAGTATAACACATGCTTAGAATATTGCATAAAAAGTATTTTTCCTTACAATCTTCTAGTTACCATGAGTTTGATTTTCTTGCTTGTTTGGGCTTTTGTGAGGTGTAAGGCGTGCTCTTCAATCAACAATTACTCTCCTGAACTATGAAACTGTCCTTGGAAACAGGATTGGGATAATACAAATCAAACAGTAATAAATTTTTCCTAGTTTCAAAGTGAGTCTTGAGAAAATACAAACCAAAAAATAAAGAAATAGATGCTGAAGGTCTAAAATATGCTTGAAACTCCAAACTTTTTGCAAGCTTTATGCCAGCAAGATTATCACTTGCTACAGTTAGCACTGATAAATGTTAGCTATAGTCCTGGTTGATCTGTTATGCCTGTATTCCAAGAAACAAACCTTGTTAAAGGGAGTAATGTTGGAAATATATTCAACTAGGGAAAAAAATTAAATATGAAAGCAGGTTGATGAACTAATAAATAATCAAGCAGTATTCAATTTTTTTAATGTGAGCACATTCTATGGGTGTTGAACAGCAAGGAAATCTGTTTCAGATCAGATGTCTTTCTCAGCCAGTCTGAAACCCCTACCCTGCCAAAGAAATAGGATGGGAATTTTGCACTGCAAATTGTATTGTTACAACACAGCCATATAATTTTCCATACTGGATATTTGGTTTAATGTTCCTGTCTGAAGACGCTGATGGGTAACAAGTATAAAATTACTCTCTAGAACTCAATTAAATTAATAGATCAAGAACACTGTTGTTAGTCCAAGAGACTTAAAAGAGTAAGAACATCCTAAAAAGTCCTTACTAAATTCTTGTAAAATACAGTTTGCTATGAAAAGAAATCTCATGAAAACTGTCCTTCTCCCATTTATAAATTAGACCTATTCTCTTTCTTAAATCTTCTTCTTCCACATTTTTATCACTAACCATAATGTAAGATTTTACTGTTTAATGTGTATGTGATTTCTAGCCAAACATTAAAGATACAACTGAAAAATAGTTTCTGTATATGAAAGACAAATTGGAATGTAAGCTGGATTTTTTCTGACTAATTTTGTTCCCTTTTCTGTATCAAATAGATCTGCAACTGTAACACTTAACAACTGTGTTGATAATGAATGAATCATGAAAGAAACAAGCTTATTGTCTCTTAGATGGATCAGTTCTGTGAAATAAAGAGAAGAAAAAAGTCTATTTATTCAAAACACAAAGCAGATGTAACTCAATGCAAACATGGTGCATTTCTGGTGCATACACATCATTTCTACAATTATTCTTCTGACCATAAACAAAATTTAAGATGTATTTTGTGGGAAAAGTGGTAAATTCCACTGTGTAATTAATGAAACAAAAATAAAAAGAGAAAATAAAACTTTGTTGTTAAATTCACTGAGTCAAATTCTGCGTAAGAGACACGTACAAGGGGTGATGTTTTACCATCTGTGAAGATCAGACATAGCCTTTACCTATAGCTGATGATTACTAAAACCAGGTGACAATTAATTTCTGTCTCTATTCATATCATACTGTGACTGTTTGCTCAGAGGTGTTTTTTCTTGCTTTGAAAAAGCTGCTGGAGATCCTCAATATTGACTTCTTCTGGTCCTTTAACTTTTGAAAAGGTCACATCTTTTACACAGGAAAAAATAAATGTCTGGTAGGAGATTAAGAAAGCAAATTGTTTTGGCATGATTAATAAAATAGTTCTGTCTTACAGTATGAACACCAAGGATTGAGAAGTGATACACCTGGGACAATACCTGTTGAACAGGACAATATCCCTATTCTTTAAGGATATTTGGCTTGGATGTTTCTTTACAAGAACTCATGGTTTAAAAATAAGTGAAGTGAAACCTTTAGCTATTGGTTTCACAGTCCTGACTGCTTGAGGATCTTTAATCAGGCAAAAAACTCCCCCAGCCATGGGCAAGGCAAAGGTACACAGCGCTTATGGAATATCTCAGTCTTAGCAGCTACGATTGACTAGCTTATGTGACTCCTCAATCCAATGCACAAGCAGTTCAGAAGCAAACAAGACCCACTTTTATGTAGTATTTAATGGTACTTCTACACTGTTTTCTGATTACACAATTTGTGAAATGGTCATTCATTCTAAGCCCTCCTCTAGTTAAACTGAATGTGGCTAAACTTAGCAACCAAACAACCAAGCAGAAACTCACTGAAATATTAAAATAGAGTCTTCCAGTCTAGACAACTTTTTGAATTAAGATTCTGAAGACATCATAAAAATCTCATGTTGTACCACATATGGGTATTGATCTGATGCAATTCACTTAGTTTATAAATCTTTGTCTTTATATCATGATAGTTCTTCCCTACCTAAAGTGCATGTGGTGAAGAGAAAAATGATTAATTATCTTTTTAGATATTGGAAATCAGAAAGTCCAGTGAAATTAAATTAACTGGGCAAACTGCACAAGTAGATAAAGTAGCCTGAATCTATTTCTAAATTTCTACTTGCATAACCAGCTAAATTTCCTTACTTAGTATTATTATACTGTACTTAGTATTATTTTCATAGCTTTGACATTGATTCACTGCAGAGCACATTTTAAGTTAGGGAAGTGATCACAGCACTAGGCTGTCTGAGTTCAAGGAGCATGTCAACAATGCTTCCAGGCACATTGTAGGCCTGGGATTCTTGGGCCTGTCTGGTACAGAGCCGGGATTTGGACCCAATGATCCTTGTGGATCCCTTCCAAGTCAGCATATTCTATGATTCTATTACTCCAATATATTGTAACTTAGTGTTGCCATCTTGAATATTTGCTTCTGTGTACTTCCCACTGTAGACTGTTTGTAAATGTTACTCAAAAATGTTTTATTTTATCCAGTACATATGATGTAGACATGATACAAAGTAGCACCATTGCAAAGATTACAAGGACATTTGGATGGAACAGTTGTAATCCTTAGAGTAGGATCTTGCAGTTGAACCATCACAGAGAAACACTAAACCACTCAAATGAAGCCTGGGAATTACTGATAGCTGGGTTTTACGGATAGCTGGGTTTTACTGATAGCTAGGAATTACTGATAGCTGTTCAGAGATAGGATTCACAATTACCTTTGTCCATTTCACAGTACTTGTGTGTTTTGCTGTTGATTCCTGGATGAGACTTCTGACTGTGCAAGGTAATTAAAGATGTACCCCAATTCAAAGCATGCGTAGAACTGTCAGACTCTTACAATTCACTGGTATGAATGCATTTTAATCACACTCAGAACACTTGCATGTTTCTTATCCAGTTGGGAAGAAAAAGAAATCAATATTTCATGTGTGCATATTTAAATTGCTGAAATGCATACTCTTTATTAAAAATAAGTTTATGGTGACCAGATACGATTAATGTGTATTTTTAGGCAACTACACTGATGTAGAAAAGAAAACAGAAACTTAAAAAATCTCATATATAATGTCTCTAACTGCTCTGAAATAGTAGCATAAGTGTACATTGGAAAAAGATGCAAAATCATTCTGATGGTCTGATTCAGATTTATTGCATTACAGAAGTTACTCTGAATATACTAAGAATTAAATAGTTTTCAAAAAATGTTTTTTGTTGTTTATTTTGCTTTAGTTTTTGATGAAATTGAACTTTGGGGAAAAAAATCTTACCTTTTACTTTTTTTTAAAATTTTACTTATATGTGAAGCTATTGCTTCAGTTGAAAAATGTTGATTTGTAATTGGACGTAAGTGGTGGTTTATTAAATTTTTTTAGGATACTAGAAAACAAGCAGAAGGAGAGGGAAAGAGAGAGGGAACATGTTCAGACCAGCTCTAACAATGGAGTTATACCAGTCAGAGAATGAGGACTCGTTTTCTTTGAACCAGATAGCATGATCACACATAATGTTACTGTGCTAAGGATATGTGTGATATTTGAGAGAATGGCCACTGAAAAAACATCCTTCACCATTCTCTGTTTTAGAGGTTTAGATACTCATGTGTCAGTAGGCATCTTATGAATGTGGAGAAAACAAGCAAAATAGTTTTTTACTGATGAGTAATTACTATATCTTTTCTGATTGCACTGGGATGGTGCTGCTTCTGTTACTTAACCTCTGATTACTTCAGGATTGGAAGCAATCAATCAGTATGATTTTGGCAGATGCAGGATCCAGATGTGCAGCCCTTGGAATGAATCTGTCTGGCAGTGGCAGCTGGCTGCCACTTTCCCTTTTCTGTTTTACTCAGCAGATGCAATGTGATTGTGCTGTGCATCACACCAACATTATTCATTTTCACACCATCTCTTTTGTAACACTGGGGATCTGACTCACTGTTTTTGGTGTTGAAGAGGAAAAAATTATATACAGAGGTCTTGTTTCTCTTGCCTGTGTTTTGTTACCTTCTTTGACCTGAGTGGATTTAGCCTTGATTTAGAAAGAAAGAGAATAAGGCTTATAATACACAGTAATCCTTTACCAACACAGGCAAAATTCAGCCCTCCACTGTCTTTTATCTGGTGTGAAAGCCTCAATTCAACTTTCAGGAAAACTAATCTGGATAGTAACTAGGACTGAGAATGAGAGTCTTCTAACTGCTGAAACAATTTGCCAGCAGACTCTAAACCAGAGTGAAACTAATAAAAGTAACACTGTGAAGGAAACAGCTGATGCAGTCATCCTCGGGAATATGGATGGGTATAAAATGGAACAGCCCATGTAAAAACAAAGACATAGAAAATAGGCAGCAATTAAAAATTTTTCCAGAAAAATAATAAGTAAAAAGTAACAGAAAGAGCACAGCTCAGGAGAATGTGACGCTTGCTTATTACTCATGTGGCACTAGGCACTGACTAGTTCAGATGATATAACCATGGATAATCCAAAGTTGACTGCACATATATCTATTGTATAGTCCTTTGTTCAAGCTTATTTCCTTCTCGGATTTTGATCAGTTCAGCCACATGCAAAACAGAAATGAATTCCCTCAGGCTGCCTAATTACAATCAAGCCTTAACTGAAATTTATTAGGGAAAGATAAAATCTCACCAGTCTTTTTCTTTTAATGGCAGGGGATGCTGTGAATTTCCTGGCTTTTCACTAACTGTTTCTATGACATATGCAATTAAATTAGCAGGATTGTTTTCTGGAGTTTAAATTGGAGCGTGCATTAGTGATCTCTATCCCAACTACTTCATCTAAAAAATGGATGTAAAGGGGGAAAATAAATGCATGGATTTTGTCTGGAAATGCATCATCTTAGATATAATTGGAATACTTGCCATCCATTTTTCTAGTAGCCAGTTATATTTTATATAGAAATAGTTTTTCAATGCATCTTTTTGATTACTCTAACCAAGGAATATTCTCTTTTGCCCTCTGTATCTGGAAACAGTGTCTCACGTTGGTGAATAACAGGGATTCAAACCTGAAGACACAAATATATGGGGATATATGATCAGGGCCTGTCTGCCTGCATATAACTGACCAAAATTCATCCTTTTTTCCTGGCTAAGAAATCATTCTTGAAATACAGACTCTGTTTCTCTTCACATCGTGTAACATAGCATGTTGATAAAAGGAAAGAGCATACATCAATATCTTTGATCCAGAAACGTGAAATTCCACTCTTGTGTCTCTCAGGGTTTCTTGGGAAACTGATTTTTCGCTCTGCATGGTAGCACTGGTCTCTTCATTCCCTGATTTCCTTTTACTTTATTCATTCTATGTCATTTTGCTGGAATCAAGTCTGTGGATTCCCAGGTCTGCAAAGGGTTTGGTCCACATATTGATAAAGATTCTAAGAGCATCCAGTTGTTGCCAGACTTTGCAGGAGAATCTGTTTGCAATGGCTGCACACCAAAAGCTTGAGAAAAGTTGTTTATATAATATTTTAGCACGTAGGTCTCTTCAATACATGGAGTTACATCCCACCAGGAAAATTGGAGTCATAAAATCAAATGGACAGTCAAAAATCTTTTTTCCACCCCCAAATTCTAGTTGTAAATTTAATTTGGGAGTTTTCTATTCTGTGGTCCTGGACTAGCACATAAGAGACAAATTTCTGCTATTTAAATTTCAATGTTGTGGACAGTTGGATTTTCCCTTTATATGAAAATGAGGTGCATTGAAAAAATCTAACAGGGCATTTCCACTGGAATTCCTTCCAAAATGACATAGATAGAAGTTAAGTGGTTCTGTCAACATTATACATTTTGAATGTACAGCCTATACATACATACATATATATTTTTATATATATATATAAAGAAAGTATAAGTGTTTATTTTTATGCAACATAAATCCTTTTCTATCTTTATACATTTTAAAAGAGAGGAGAAAGAAGGAATGGAAGACTCATTTATTTTACTCTTGTTCAAATCTTTATTGCACCAATATAAATTACTAGCTATCTTTGATTTCTCTTGCATTTAATTTTGTGTTATTTGAAGCACCACAAAGTCTCTTCACCAGTTTGGCAGACTTTAAAAGATGTAATATAAAAATTCATTAAGAGGTCTAATTTTGTCAGATTAGTATTAAACATGCATTGTCTGAGCCAATTTAAGGCAGATAATTCTGCTAAGGAAAGACAGCTCTCTTATGGAGAATATCTTTTCTCTTCCATTCACCAGATCCCAGCTCAGGTCTGATACTCTAGAAGAATTGGAGTTGGTTAGGGTAGGAGGGAAAGAATTATAGTTTGATGCCTTCATCTGCTTATTCTCAAAGGCCCACAAATAGCAAATTAGACTTTCTGTTCTGAGTTATATGAGTTAATTTTCCTTGTTTTTTCTTTTCTTTTTTTTTTTTTTTTTTTAATTTTGCCTGCCAACCTTTTTCATCTGGAGCAAAACAAAACCTTCTAATTCCATTCTTTCACCCTGAACATGATCACGTTCTAAACACACAGGGAGAGAGTTGCGTTAGTAATAAGAGAGGTAAATGGGGTCACCTGAGGCTGTGAGAGACAGTCCAGAGGAGATTCAAACTGAGAACTGTAGTGATGATTTTGGAGAAGACTTAGTGATGAGACGAGAGCTGTGCAATGTAGAATCTGATCAGGGCTTGAGTGAAAAACACCAAAATTCTTAGTTCAGAGCTGCAAAGTACAGTTCTTCTAAACATATACATTAGGAGAAAACTACTGCCTTGTCTTTTCTCCCTGATCAACACATTTTTTGAGTGATATTGAATAAGAACACACAAACTTTCTTAAAAGCTACTTGTATTTTTCATATATTTATTAGTTAATTCATGAAAATGTATACTTTTAATGCATATGGTTGTCATTACCTAGCAAAAAAGTTTCAATCTAGAAAAAAATTGGCAGAGAATGCAGGAAAAAACTGGAAACAGAGAAAGCTCCAATAGAATTCGCAGAGGACAATATATTCAATAATATGAAGATTAACATGAGAGAATTAAAGGTACAAATGACAGTCAGAGTGTTTTTAAGATGTGTTAGCAGTTTCTAGGATCTAAATTATTTTGGAAATCCATTTGATTTATTTATAAGCATGAGAACGATTGACAGTTTTAGATGACAGGTTGGTGTATGTCAGATTCTTGGCAAAACGTCAGAGCTTGAGCTCTTGAGGGTGTCAGGGAGGGAGGGAGGAACACAGTTCCCAAAAGACTTCCAATTGCAAAACTTCTAATTGCAGCCCATTTCCCTAAGCAATTTTTAAATGTCTCTATACTGTCTTTCTTGAAACACGTTTTCCAAGGCTTCACACAACGTTATATAGGCTGGCCAGATCAACATGCTTTGCTTAGAAGGGTTTGTACACTCTATTGTATCTGCCACAAATTGCTGTAATTCTCTCTCTTCTATTACAAGCCTTTTTCTTTCTTTTTAATAGGAGAACAACTCTCTTTCCTTCTCTTTTTTTAATAATTGTGTTACAGTGAACCCGACTACACAAATAAAAGTAGTCGAACAGAAATGACAAATACTTGAGGATTGGATTGTCTCTTGTTATTGACAAAATTTTCATTACAAGCGCACTCCAGTTATGTTTTATTGTATGAGGCAGACTGAGACAGGGCAGTAAGTCTTAGGTAGTCTCTGCTTTTTTCCAAATGCAGTTTGACTTAGGACATCACATGCACAGACAGTAAGCATCAAAAACAGACACACAGAAAGAGCCCACAGAGCACAGATAAGTTTATAATAATAATATAATAAAAAGAGCAAATAGCATTTTGCAGACATCTAACACAGAGTAGTACCCTGGCATGAACGTCAGTTAAATGATGAAATTATATTTGGCACTGCACTCGGTGACAATGACTGTACCATAGCCTGTGTGGTTTATACATTTGCCTAGTGCTTTACTTGGGACAAAGAATGTAGAAGCAGACAATTAAATTAAAAAAAAAAAAAAGTGGGTTTAAGTTTATTGTAATATAAATACACATGCACATTGCTGCAGATGTTAATCATTGTCAAGTGGTTCTGCCCAATTGTGCTCTGCGCTTCATAATATTTTAATGAGTTTTTACCCTAAATAGCAATGAAATGGAACAATAAAAATCCCTCAAAGAGTAAAACAGTTTGGGAGGAAGGTTTGTAGGTATTTTCTTTTGGGGAGGGCTACCTTTGTGAAAAAGTATAAAACATACAGTGGAAAATATCAGGATTGAAATAATGTCTAGGTTTAGTAAAGCCAAATCAACTCTAATATATGCAGACATCTGCAAAATTAAATATTTTGGTTATTTACTTGTTTATTTATCTAACTTTTTTTAGAAGTATATTTATGCTAAAAGACAGTAAGGAAAGTAAGAAAAAGTGCTTATTGTAATTCATGCTGGATTTGTTCTTTAAGCTGGTGAAATCATAATTGGCACCTTGACTTCTTAACAGTGTTGTTAATAATTCCTGCCAATTAAAGTTTTTTAAAAAATAAATACTTTAATATTTATGGCAAATGCCATGGTGATTTAAGCATTGTTATACACAGATTAAAAATATTTGGGGATGCATGATGAGGCAGTCTGAGTTCTTCTCTCCTGAAAAAACCACTACAAAACAGAAATCCAACTTGACTAGGAAAAATTCCAGCAAAAAAATATGAAATCTGACCACTATATTTATGCAAATTGTTTTAATTCTAAGAATCTGTAAAGAAGATCCACATTTTCCCCTGGAATTGGCACACCACCACCTAGCTTGGCAAATAAAAAAATAAAATAATGTCTACTCCTCCCACCCATAGAAATCCAAATCCAGTTGGATTTCATTCAGTATACCCCCCACTATGAACTGTCTTCACAGACTCCTCTGTAACTCTGTAAATGTTGAGCACAGAAGATCTGTTTTTTGTTTGAGCCTACTCCCAGTGGATTCATGGGATTCTTGCTGTTGGTTGCACTGGAAACCCTCAAAACCCTTACTTCTGCGAAGGGGTAGGAGGAGCAGGCAGACCGCAGCAGGGTGGGCACGGTGTCTGTTTGCAGCTGGTGTTTGCCAGCCCTCCCACCCCTGGCTACCGAGGTAGAGACCTGGGCAATCCTCCCCGGATTCTGTGGGAGGAAGCTGATGGGCCATGACCTTGATCTCCTGAAGTGCTTTTGGTGGTTGAACACAGGAATGAAATCCAAGTGGCTCACTGCAATGCAAGACTGTGATCAAGATTATTTTTGCTGAGCTGGTTGAATCCTCAGTTTACCTTGGGATAACCCATGTCTCTCCTCCCAGTTTTCTCTACTCTGACTTTGCACCCAGTCAGAGAATAACAGCACTGACTGTACAGAGATAATATGACAATGTCCTCGCCATATCTTATTTTCTGAAATTATGACTGACTTTACTGATGAGCAGGATTGTACTAATTTTGATTTATACATTTTCAAACTTCCCAGTTTGAAAGTAAAGTTCACAAACTGTATGTGATAATTATATCTGAAGTTTCTTCCCTTGTACAGGGCACTTGCAAATTCACTTAGATGCATAACAAAAAGGGAGAGATTTCCTGCACTGGAAGCTCTCTGAGACACCTCATGTGTCATCAAGGAATACAAGTGTTCCAACACCTTTGGGTAATACTTATTCCAAAGCTGGAATATGGAATAATAGCCTGTCTGCATCCTGCAGGGAAGCACCTGAAAGGAAGATCTGGCCTGCCATCATGAAAGGCCACTAGGAGAGGGGGGAATAAAAGCCCTAGGATGTTTAACATTTCCATAGCCATAATTTGTACATCACAAACAGAGAATCTGAAAAACTAGTTCTATTTGTTCAAAAATTCCAACCCACAGGCACAGGAGAATAAATACCCTGAACATCAAGGTTAGAATTTGATTAACATGGAAGTCAAGGCTTGCCTGTACATTTTGTCCAATTTATTAATAGAGGAAGATGGGGTGGGTAAAGCAACTTGTAATAGAAGGCGTAGCAAAGAAGGAGTAGAAATGTGGGAGAGAATAAAAAAATTGGTAGTTTACGAAGTTTTGCAAGAAGGTTTGCAAATACTGTTTCTGTTCACCACTGGTTTTTTTATTCACTCACATCTTGATTTTTTCCTGCTGAAATTCTGAGCTTGAAATTGTGAAATGCATTATAAGGTGACAAACAAACTTAGATGAGATTCATCCAGCATAAATTTCTATAAATCAGTACACAAAATACATGACTTTCAAAAGCTGGTGGAAATTAATCTTGGGATCCACCTCTTGGAACATTTTCATTCTTCCCATTAAACTACTAAGTCATTTGAAAGTACAAGTGCACTAAATACTTTGTGAGGAAGCTGAATTGAATGTGCAGCCTTTCTACAATATTCTCTGATGCTGCATTTTGATCAAAGAATTCAAAGACAATCTGTCTAAGAAGAACAAAGTGGGCAGTATGGATAGATGCTCTTTTACTGCGTGATAGAAATATCTTACCATATTTCTACTCTGAAGGCCTTTACTACAAATACAGGGAATGACATGCATGGACAAATGTATGTCAAAAGAGAGCAAGAGTTAGATGAGGAAAGTAAAAGCTGAAGAGGAGAGGGGAGTGACAAGTTTTCTATGAAGATGTGATCTTTGCTGATCTCTGTTAGGCCAACTCAGGGAATGGTGGATGTATGACAGGTACGAGTGCTGCACTTTACTAAGCAATGAAAATAATGGAAAATGTTCTGTCATGTCTGTGATGGTGCCATGTGTTTTTAGTACTTCAGACTCTGGTTTTCCTCTTTATCTTCTGTTTCTTGTTTTCACTGAGTGCAATATAGTGAATTCCATTCATAACCTTCAGTGGATGAAGCTTCTATGTGTGCTGTATGGATGTTTTTCATTTGGTTTTGGTTTACTTTTTTCTGTTTTGATAAATTTTAAAGCTGCCGACTTTGGAAAGATACAGAGTGTTTATAGAAATGATGGAGATTATCTCAAGATTATGGCAATGAAATCTGCATTCTATCCTCCGCACCTTTTACAAACTAGAAAAGTTTGGAAACAAATAGAAAATGGGAAGTGTGTTGTCAGAAATGAAATGGAGAAAAAAACTGAAATCAACACGACTGCTTAAATAAGCACCCTTGGACTGTACTCAGTGAAAATGAGACTTGATAATTACTGTATATTATGAAATTTAGCATTTTTTTAAATACATAATTTGTGAAGTTCTTCAGAAAGATGAAGAACTTCATCTTTCTGAAAATTTATAAAGCTCTTTTATGAAAACTTTTTACAAAAACTGGTTTGACTCTTGTAAGTCAGTCTTAATAGAAGTGACTTTAGATTTTTCTACATCAGGACTGAATTTAGAGTATTTATTTTTATTTATCTTAAGGCTCTTATACACTTTTTAGAATTATGCAAATTTTAAAACTTTGGTAGAATACTGCATGGTCCCTCTCTCTGCCTCAGAAATTATGTGTGGTGTGATTAATAATAGATGAGGTACAAACTTGAGGAAGTGGCATTGCATGACAGAATCAATTATCCTAACACATCTGCAAAAAGCACCTAGTTATTAAACTCACCTTCAGCTTGCCACAATTTCATAATTCAAAACTCATGGATGGGCAGGGAAGAATTTTTTTAATAATTTTTTATAATGCACAGGAGATTAATTGAACTATTACTCAGATTATGCTTCATCAGTAAATTATTGCCACATAAATATATTTATGTGGCAATAATTTATGGTTAAAGCAGATATAAATACATATATAAAATATATATGTATTTATATAATCAATAAATATATTGCCACATAAAATAATTCATATTTCTCAGGTCCCTACAAAGCTCTATTGAGAAAATATATATTGCTCTTTTTAAAAAATGTTCTCCTTTGAAGATTTCCGGATCAGTCCCTACGGAACATTAAGTTTGTTGCCATTGCGGATCACTATGAATGAATTTATGACATCATAAAAATTATCATGTGAATGGTGGACTCACCCTACACCTTATTGTTATTTTTCCTCTGAAATGCAAGCTGTCTAGATTTATTGTTATTATTTTAATAAATTTTTTACTGCTGAATTAATGAAATATGAAGAGATATAACCAACTTAAATAAGCTGGTATGTGCTGCCCTGATGATCCCAGCATACAACATCAAATCTTTATCGCACAGAGCATTGCTATAATAAATTAGTCATGAGGGACTCATTGACTTCCAAAACAAAACACCCCTTCCCAGATCTTGACTTGAATTTAGACATCACAGTCCACTGGGAAAAATACAGTTCTTTCCAATTTGTCTTCTTTAGAGTATATTGTGCCTGTTGTATTCTCTCTTAAATACTGTGTCTCTACAGTAGAACCAAAGCATTTAGAGAAGTAAGCAATGCTTTTCAGGGTAGAGATAATACATTTTTTTGTTCACAGTGAATCCAATATCTGTTACACCTTCTTAATAAGAGTGTAGTACACATATTGAACAATCACAGAATAACAGAATGGCTTGGTTGGAAGGGACCTTAAAGATCATCTAGTTCCAACACCACCCTGTCCCCGACATGAGTAGGGATATCACCCACCAGATCAGGTTCCTGAGGACTCCATCAAACTTTGCCTGAAGTACTTGCAGGCATGGAACATCCACCACTGCTCTGGATGATCAGTTCTGGTGCTTCACTATATTCTGAATAAAAAACCCTTCCTGATATCTAATCTAAATTTCTCTTTAATTTAAAACTCTTCCTCCTTGTCCTATCACTATCACCCTTTGTAAGGAGTTGTCATCCATCTTTTTTATAAGCCCCCTTTAACTACTGGCCACAATGAGGTGTCCCCAGAGCCTTCCCTTCAGGCTGAGCAATGCCAACTCTCTCAGCCTGTCTCCCTGTTAGAGCTGCTTCAGCCCTCTGACCATCTTCACGCCCTTCTCTGGACCTGCTCTAACACGTGCTGAGCACTCCAGACCTACATATAGAACTGAAGGTTGGGTCTAATGAGGGCTGAGTGGAAGGGGAGAATTTGACCATATGCGAAAAGTAAGACATCATGGAAATTTGAATTCATAGTTGAGGAAATTCCCCTTCCTTCATCCTGCTCCATGGCATATAAATCAATTTGCATCTAATGCCAAAAGATGGATATCCTACAACCACATTTTTCTGCATTCTACTCTTGAGTGAAAAAGAAGTTACAGTAGCCTTTTCAAAGAAATTGAAAACTCCACCTGCCCATTTAATAAAAGAAATTAAAAGAAAATTGGAGACTTAATTTCTATTCAGTGAACAATCAACTTTTGTTTTGTAAGTAAGTGAGGAGCTATATAATTTCCCAATATCACCGTTCTCCATTGGGTAGCATTTGCTGATCCAGTAGTAATTATCTTCTTGAGACAGCATGGATTAAAAAAATGCAACTAAAATATTCAACACCAGAAAAAGAAGTTCTATACTGTGGATTTCTCAGTGACAGAGGTATAAAAAGATATTTAATCTATAGTTTATGAAGGGAGAATTTTTCAAAAATCATTTTTACACTTTCTGGACAGACTGCTATAAGAGAAATTATACCATTTTATTTCTTAGTGTGGTATTTTTTTTTCAGCTTTACTATATTTTATACATTCATACTGTTCTTTAATATTTGTGTTTACATTGTGGTAGTATGTAAATGATGAAAGCTTCTTTTACATGAATGCTATTTCTAAGCTGGTTTTGGATTGGTTTTTTGTTTGTTTGTTTTTTGGGGTTTTTTTTGTGGGGTTGTTTTTGTTTGTTTGTTTCGGTTTTGTTTTTGTTTTTCCTGGCATACTTATCCACAAATACTAAGGTTGTATTGTGCTCACAAACTGACATAAACAAAATAGGGGCTTTTAGGGCAAGTATTTAATTTCACACTTCCAGAGTTAAGGGTTTGTCAGAGGTATTAGACCAGGAATTATCTATCCTATTTATACATGTGTGTTTATCTGAAACAGAATATATTACATTTTTACTGTATTTTAGGGCACATGTGTCTGCTGCAGACAGAAAGACAAGAATGGTAAAGAAAGTAACTTCATCAGTACTTTGTGTTATCCATATAGAATATCTCAGAGTCATTAGTTTGGCAGGAGATAAATCTATATCAGCTGTATCAACCTCCGTTTATAACTGCAAACAACTCACTAAAAATTGAACTTTATTCAGCAAAAGAGTAATATTTACTCTTTTATATACAAATTCAGTAGTTTAAGAAATCAGTCAGAAAGTGTTCCAATGTAAACAACTTTAAATGCATCAATTATAAGACAAATACTGAAGTAATTTACCTTAACAGGGTGTGGGTGTAAAGAAGTAAGCTTACTGTCTCCTGGTTGCTGCAAGACTTGCTTCCCTGCCAGTAAAGGTTTGTTGTTGTTTATTATTAAATTTTTTTTAAATGACAGTTTTAAAATTGCACACACACGTGAATGGCAATGTTCTGATTGTGCTGTACCAAGACACTAAGTTTTTCTTTATAACAAAGGAAGTGTCCTAATGGGAGCAAGAAGCACGATCTGTCTTCTCAAGATCTCTGCCGAAAAACTCCATCCTTAAAATGAAGTAGTTTCTTGGATGTGGCGGTAGGAATTGGGAGTGACTACAAAAGGGAAATATAGCTGGAAATTAGGAGATCTTCCTGTGGAAAAAAAAAGTTGTAAAAGCTCTACATTCTCCCTACAGGAAAAATGTAGAGGATAAACTGTATTGTATATTTCTACTGCATATTCAATACAGGATGTGTGCATCCACAGTCATTTGACCTATAATTGTTCAATTATGTCACTAAACTGACACATCAGGCACTGCAAAGATATGGTATATTTGGTCATGACAAACACTATAGCAATTTAGAATATTTTGAATAGGCACTCCAGGAGGCATAGCACCACAAATTCACCTGCATTTGGACTACAACAAAATAACACATTTGCCCTTTTTCAGGAATCATGTTTTTATAAGACTTCATGACAGCACATAACTGCAGCCTCTTATTAGGAACTTTTCTCCTGCAAAAATTCTGGGAAGTCTGAAATAGGAAGCTAAACTAAGCAAAGGCAGATTAGGTCATCCACACTTGGCAAGAGGAGCTGGAGCACAAACATGGCTCAGTTATGACAGCCTTTGGCTGAACATTTTCACTGCAGTTATTGTGAAGTGTTAATACGTCTTGTAAGTTATAACATGGTCCTTCTGATTGTGACAGACTTGTGACAAAGAATCATGCGAGCATTCGGATAAACAAACATAACGTATTCTTAGGAGAAAATTGGTAGCTGAACCTTATTTAACCTTCTCTTCTCTGGAGTAACATTTTCAAAAATGTTTCTTGCCTCTAGAAAATAGGGTTTGAGGTTAATTTCAAAGCACTTGTGTATTGCTTTACTAAAGGTATTACTTTACTAAAATTCTAGTGCTGCAGGTGTCTAAATTATCTTCAATAACCAATATTTTACCTAACAGTCTATTATAAATTTAGGATTAAGTTTGTTTTATTGTTGCCATATGAAAATCTCTGTCAAGTATTTTAAAATCCTTTACATATCTATGCATTCTGCTCTTAATCTAAATGCTGGGCTGCTCATGCTGATAGCAAAAGAAAACCAACCCAAACAGTATTTTGGTTGTATTTGTTGTTATCAGGGTTTATGTTCAAATAACTTATCTTTTTCAATTCCAGTATGTAATTTTGGTATAAAATAAGCATAGTGAAGTTAATAAAAGTAGCAGTTACACAAAGCTAGAATTTATTGAATAAAAAAAAGAAGACATGGTCATTTTCCAAAGAAAGAAGACTGGAATGAAAAGCAAGGAAAAGAGTTGAAACAATGTATTTAATACAGTTTGGAAGCCTGAGAAGAAGGTGACACATAATGACAATATTTTAGTACAAAAATGGTTTTACAAAAAAAGTCTGTCATCAGTTGCTTTCTGTGGCTAACAGAGGGGAGAGGATAGAGAAGAGGGAATTGAAAGTGAGTGGTTGAAAATTAGCTTGGATTTTCAGTAAAAGCTTTCATAAATATGATGAGATGAACAAAACAAGGGTATATCTAAAAGTTGTAAAATATACTGCATTTTAAGAATTAGTTGAATAAAGATCCCTTGATAATATCCTCAAAGTAGATACTCTGCCTGTGGTCCTGTGGTCTGTAGTGGTTTTATAACCATGGCTGTCATAATTCCTATAGCTATTCAAACTTCTAATTTTGATCTCCTTGTCCATGCTTGTGGTGTTACTCAAAACTGCAGAAATTGTTTGGATGAAAAAGGAATTTTGGGAATCTCCTGTAATTCACTGCCCTTGGACTCAAAAACATATTTCCACATATCTCAAAGAAGAAAAAAAAAAAAAAAAAGACCTAGTTTTCTGGTTAGGAATTAAGAAAATTATTGTTACCTATACATTAAAAAATGTGCCTGACTTCAGCTGAGGGAAAGGTCAAGCTGTGACTGCCCAACTAGAGAAAAGAAGAGGAAGACAGATAGGAAAACATAAAAGGGGAGCATTTGAAATGCAATAATAAAACCCGGTTATTTTTTCTCTTCACTCATCACTCTTGTCTCTCTGTGTTTGAGAATTCACAGGGTTCTTGTGTCCCATTGACAGGACTCAAAGAAGCTGTGTCAAGGGAGGTTTAGGTAGGGTATTAGGAAAAGGTTCTTCACCCAGAGGGTAGTTGGACCCTGGAACAACTCCATGGGGAAGTGGTCACAGCACCAGCCTGACAGAGTCCATGAAGTGTTTGGAAAATGCTCTTAGGCACAAGGTGTGACTCTTGGGCCTGTCCTATGTAAGGCCAGGAGCTGGACTTTGATGATCCTTGTGGAACCTTCTATGGACCATCCAACTTTCAGGACCTTCTATGATTCTGTGATTCTTTCTGAATATCAAGAAGTATCTATAAATATGCTATAACAGAACATGGGAAGGCCTGGTCACTAATGGCAATAATTCATTTTTTTAGTCATTGCAGAGATTGATTCCCTTCTTTTATGAGGATCTTGGCAAAAGTGGGACAACTCCCTCTAGATGTAGAATATAACAAGGTAGTGCATTTATCAGCTCCAAGTTGTGACTGCAGTGAACAACAGCCCAGTCTCTGGAGAATGTAGAATAATCATAAGTTAGCTAGAGATGTTGAAGCCACCTTTTGGCTCAATATGAGCCACATTTTGCCTAAAAAGGCATCAAGATCTATGTTCCTTTATGCAAAATGGGTCAATGAAGCATTTGAATAAGCAAGGAACTTAAAACTCACATTGCAGTACAGTGCCAAGTGTGGATTGCTTCTTTTAAGAGTATTTACCCTTCCTCTGGAATACTTCCAGCCACTTTAAAAACTGAAGGTGTGTTTAATTATTAAGGTTTACAGCTATATATTGACTTGGATGTCAGAATTTCCATTAAATGCTTCAGTGACTGATTGTCAGGGATAGGCATAGGAGTTCTTGTACCTCCTCTCTTTATCCACTGAGTGCCACATCCATCCTAACATTAGGTGATTGTGGTTAACCTGCAAGTCATACTGTAAAGAAAGCAATTATATAAGAGCACACTCCTTTGGCAAATTGCAAAGGAAGGTACATAATTACAAGGTGGTAAAGAGGTACAGTTTAAATCTTGGCAGAGCACAGAATGAATTGGAAATGGTTAACCACAACGACTTCTTGCTTCAAAGTTGTTGCAGGAATAACACTTTCCACTCCAGTGTTTATACAATGGAAATAACTATGTGACGTTAAAGTAGTACTAGTAATTAAAAAAACTTGGCTAGACTGCCTCATAGTATATTCAAAAAAAAAAAAAAAAAAAAAAAAAAAAGCTGTGCACATTTGCTATCAATTTCATCCCAGTGGCATTACTTAGCATAGTTAGTATTAAGATTTGAAGCTATTTTGCATAAACAGGATGACAGCTCAACACAGTTGGGGGTGTTTTTATTGCCAATTTAAATGGTGTTAAATTGGTGAGTATTTAAGCTATACTAAAACAATTTAGGGTCCAATCCACAAAAGTCTTGGCTCCAGAATATTGTAATATGAATGAAAACCTCATTTTTAGGCTTCTGTTCAACACATTGCTTTGCAACTGGCAATCACTTTCAGTTTATTATTGCCTTTCTTATAACTATCCCATCTGACAAGAAATGCAGTCTTGAGTACGTGATCTTGTCAATGGGACTAGGGATGCACAGACCAGTTGAAAAGCTGAAAAGCTATAAGATTATCAACAGTAACTCATAATCATAGCAATAATAATTAATGGAAATGATTCATTCCGGGCTTTCAGCGCACAAAATATACCTACTGAAGTTGTCAGTGATTAGTACATGGAAACAAAAAGCTTCAACTCTAAATTGGCTTCCATCCTTAGAAAAAATTGCTGTGCACTTACCCACTAGCAAATGCATAATTTCTTTCGTTTTTTTCCCCCTACATAAGGGAAGAATAATTCAGAAGGCCTGATTTCATATACCTATTGTGTCTGCTGTTGAGGGACAGAATGCTGCAGCACCAGGAGAGCTAGGCACTTTACTTGTAGAGCTTTGTGTCGTGCCTTCCAAGAGCTCATGTGCTTTTGGGTTGGCCAAGCAAGTACAGGGAGTTAATGGTGCCATCAACTGTTAAGGCAGCTATTTTGCCCACCCTCTGTGCTGGAGGAAAAGTGCTGCAGATTTTTTTTTCTGTTTTTCATTTTTTTTTCTTTTTTTCTTACAATAGAATGTGAGTGAGCAGGAGGAAAGGAAAGATTTGATGAACCAGAGAGAGATGAAATTTTTACAGTTGGCACTGCTGGTTTTTTCCTTTTTTTTTTTTTTTTATTTTTCCCCCCTCCATGTTTGAAGATACGGTGTTCACCAAATTGTTAATGAGTCATTTCATTCTGGTAACATTTATATTTGAAAATTTTATTGGTAGATTTTAGAAGCTATTTATTCTTCAGTTATTTCTTTATTTACATATCTAATGGATTCATTGATGTGCTAGCATCCCCTAGGAAACAGAATCCTCATTTCTGTTTTTTCAAAATAAATGGTTTGCTAACAGACAGAAGTTTCACAAACATACTAAGTCAGATACTACTTATTGTTCTGTGTTTTTAATAAGTTCCTGTTGGCACACATACAGTACCTGTGACTGCCTATCTGTTGAAACAGAGTCTGACACCAGGCAGTTGTGAATTACGGCAGCCTCCGTACAAACAAAATACTGCAAAACACTGTGGAATGCAAGCAGTATTTTTCACTGGCCTGGATGCTCAGAGGATGCTGGTCTTTCAGACAGCACTTTTCCAAGCATAGCAAAGCATTACTTAAGAACAGGAATTATTACAATCCCATCTGGTATTATTTATTTAAAATGAAAAATGTGTAGGTACAGTGGACTAAAGTGTGACTTACTAAAATGGAGACTTCACATTGCCTGCTGCTTCATGCAGCTATCTATCTACCTCATTTTAATTTTGAGATGCATATTTTCTTCTAAAAGAGGCAGCAATAACTGGGAATAGGGAGTGGCATGCAGAGAGGAGCAGGTGCTTGCATTCAGTATCACATGGTCTTTCTTCACTCCTGCAGCCTTCTCATACTTACCATTCATAATTATTACCTCTTTTTACCTTTGTTTTTAACATTACCTTATTTCTTTTCCTGTCACCTTCTGGTGGATCATAATATATTTCAAAGCAGAAAGGCTTTGAAATATAGTCACCTGTATGTGACTACACATGAGTAAATACTGAAGGTGAAAGCTGCCTCCATATCTTCTTTTCTTTTCCAGGTAGGCTGTTCCAGCTGGCTACACACCTCTGGAGATTTGCTTCTGAAAACAGGAAGAACTAAAGCCAAATAAAGGGTTGTAGTGGAAAATCATAGCAAATCAACTGGAGCATGGGGCTTGGATCAGAATCTTTTGCTTTCCCTTAGAGAAGCCTAGGATTGTTTTGCTGTTATTGCTGGGGTTTGATCTTCTAAGTGTTTTACAAATTTAAATAAGCAAGTTTCACAATCCACTGCAAAACAGGTCATAGGTCATTTCATAGAAGGGATATAATTGGGAAATTAAGTTACAGAAACAGAAAAGAATAACATGAGACAAGGAAGAGATCTCAGATCTGTATTGAGAATGTTTGACTGTGCTTCCCTTGATCTGACATAATGAAGAAACAAATAGCAGCACAGCTGATGGTGTGCGCCAAAGTGCACATTATTTGGTTCAGTGCAGATTCCAAACAGCTGGTCTCCTGAAAATCAGAGAGAGCATTTCAGTGCTCACAAACCAACAACTGCTGCTTCTCAACAAACTGTTTCTGTAGTTGGTTTGGCACCTTGCTGTACAATCAGGTATCATATTGTTAGTATGGGACGGAATATACTAATGATGAGGTAATGTTCCTGTGGAAGTATCTATGCTAACAGATGAGTTCATACAAAGACCCATAATATCATTACGCATTTGCTCAAATGGATGCTTTCTTTATTTTAACTTTTGGAATAATTGTACTTGAGATTCTCAGTTTTCATCAGAAATAATAAATAGGCTTATGGCTGAAAGAATAATAATTGAAATGTGAGAGAGTGGGGGCCTGAGTCTGCAGTCAGCCTGACACATATATCTAAGACTGAACTGCTTTTGTTGCTGTCACTATTATTTTATTTCTGGAGGCTCTTCGCTGATATTATTCAGAGACTTACCGATAGGTTAATAGAACCACGAAGTATATAGTCAACTGTGCTACTAGTATTGAGAAGGGAATGCTTGCTAGCTGATGCATTCGCAGAATTCAACTTTTTTCCTCTGACATAAAAATCACACAAAAAAGATTATCAACACCTTAAACTGAATCACTGATAATTAATTCCTTTGTTGATGACTAGAAATTGAACATAGCTCCAAAACCTTCCTGAAGACAAGGAACCCTGAAGTTACCCTGTGGCTTTTTCTACCACACCAGCACAGGGCACATTTAAAACCAACTGTACTGAAACTCACCAACAAATAGAAATTAATAGAAATGAGCATTAAAAGTAATAATGTGATACGGCAGCTATTTCAGTGATAGTACAGCACCTGCAAGAAGTTCTCTGATGATGAAATAGCAAAAGAAGGGATGTTCTCATGGTATTACAGGATTCTTGCCAAATAATTCACATTAGTATACAAATACATGACAAAAGACCTCTGAGCATCCCCGCATTCATACAGAAGTGTTTTGGAGCCTTAACAATGCACAGCCAAAGAGTGATTGGTAGTTACTAGAGAGTTTTCTCTCCAAACTGCCTGCCTCACCAGAATTTAGCAAGTATGGTACCTTCTCAGAAACGGTATCAAAACAAAGATCTAAGCATTATTCGATGAAAAACTCGGAAGGAGAAAATTTGTATATCACAAAGAACTATATTTGAAATTTGGATGTAAGGTTTGCCTTTTGGCAGTCAAATAAAAAAATGTAGAAGACTTCGAATATAGAATTTGGAGGTTTGGAGACTCATAAATTGCAACTTGATATTAGTTTTGTACCTGTGGTATTTAATAGAGTAATTTAATGGATTTTTGGAGGATTACATGGTAATTATATTGCAATGAATGGTAAAAGTCTGGATTGTGAATGACACAGAACAAGAAAACTTACTTCCCTATAAAGATAATAAAAATTTCTGAATTTAAAAAGTCTAGGAATTGTTTTAGCAGCCATTCCAACTATTAAGCAAACACTAAAAATAGACAACATAATTGCTAATTCAAATTAAATTAAATGGAAGACTCCATTCACAGTACAGAGTGCATCTATACAACTTTTGAGTTCAGATTAAATTCTTTTCATACACATTGAAAGTCAACAGACCCTCGTGGGACCTGCTGGAAAACTACTTCACTTGGAGTTCAACAGATATTTACAATAGCCATTTAAAAATTATTAGGACATAAATAATTAGTTGCCTGGTCAATATGTCATCAGGAAAAAAAAAGTATACAGGACAGTTTTGGTTACCACAAATGAATTCTGCTTCTTATAGATCCACTGCAAGAGACCCTGAAGTCATCCACCTTACTATACTGCCTGCTGCACCATCCCTCACTCACCTGCTCTGTCCCAGGCCATCAGCCATATCAAGGGCTTCTTTTTCAGGAATTTCCCAAGGTGCTTACACCTTTCTTCTTGAGTGTTTATGACAGCTGTGTGAGGCAGGACACAATTAGGCCCCAGAAGAACTTTTCCTGCAGCAGAAACAGCTGTATTTGCATGTGGATCAGCAAACAAGGCAATAAAATCTATGCTCAGACTGAAAGAAGGAAAAAAAAAAAAAAAAGACAGCCTACTTCTAACTTCATCAGCTTTTCTATAAATACAATAGCATTACAAGCAAGTAATGTAATTATATAAACTAAATTTAATTCAAAAACTTAACTCCCTCACAAAACCATACAAAAATATATCCATGAAAATATATTCATGTACACATTTTGCTGAAACCATAGAAATGTGTGGCTGAACTCACAGCTAAAGTTTCAGAAAGAACACCTTTTAAGTTCCTTCTTGACAAACAGCATACATGTGGTGGGACTCAAAATATTTGGGAATCCAGACCTGTTTCCAGTGTCCTGAAAGACTCGTTTCAGAGGAAGCATGACTTCAGCATCACCACTGCCACAGAGCCCAGCTAGTGTCAGCTGAATTTCACAAATTGCATGAGTTGAGTGATGTCAGTCCTGTGTCATGACAGCCAGCCACATGCAGCAAGGACAGGGTGCAGAGAGCATAGACTAACCAGCACTGTATTAAATGCTACACTCACCTGTCCTGCTTTGTTTCAAATATTAATATTGTCAGAGATGAATTTAAGTAACAGAAAGACACTGTTTGTGTGTCAAACGATGGTTGGAATATCTGAATATCTGGCATAGGAATGTTTATATTTCCACCGCTTTGGATGGGAAGCAAGGCCATGAATTGGCCAGTGGAGCCTCTAAATACGTTTCAGTTTGAAACCTGGCTTTGCATCACTTCCCTGTATGTCTCTCATACAAAACCATGACAATCTAGTATTTCCAGAAGCTAGAACAGACTCAGGTGTGCTAATTATCCACACCATTAATAACAGGTCCTTCTTTTTTCAAACCACTTGAGTACATATGAAACATTGCAATCACTGCTAAACCTGTTTATGGGTAGTAGTTTTATCAAAGTTATGAAATTGTTAGCAAAAAGATTCAGGAGTAGAAAAAGGACATTGTGGTGAATGACAAGTAGAGACTGTTCCAGTAGCTTTCAAATTTGGCAAAGCAGTAATCAGTCCTTCTCTCTTGAAGGTCAATTAAAAATTCTAGCTGTACTGTAAACATAATTTTCCATATAACAGTGCCACACAAAGTCCAAAGCAGTCCCTTAATATAAAATATAAATTTGATTTTTCTCTGGAGATTAGCTCTTCTTTTGCAATGCAAATATTTTCAAGTGTACTAAACACATTCTAGCACCTCAGTATAGGGACTAAACTATTTGCATGCAAAATTACCCGAAGTAGGCAGACTGGCACAAGCTTATGCTTCTGCCATATGTGCTGAAGATATTGAGCCAGGAAACTAGTAGGATCTGGATGCTATTTACAATTTAAATTTGACTTTATATTATTATTCAAAAGAGAAAAAAATAAAAAGCTAACATTAAAATTAATGCTATATGTAATGCTAGGTTTACCCCAATGTCTTCTGATTACAATTTTCCACCTAAAAACTCGATCAAGGAAATGTAGAGAATTTTCTCATTATAACTCTGTCTTTTTTTTTCTCTCAGGGCTTTTACATTTTAGATATTTTTTTTTTAATTGTAGGCTGTATCCCTCACATTTCTCTTAGATGTTAGTTTATGTGTCACTTCACATTTTCTCCCACACCGTTCTGTGTAGGAGGCTGCCACTGAACTTTGTAGTATGGCAGAGTAGAAATCAATTTTTTTTTTTTTTTTTTTTGGCCTGGTAGACATTCAGGGCCTACCATAGCATTTACTTGCATCACAATCAATTTTGGAGAATCTCTGTGGATTTTGGATGAGCTGCTGTGGTTTTGCATTGACAAAATGGAAAAAAAAAATTAAATCAGCTGTAATTATCAGTGAAATACCAGAATGCAGGAAAAGTATAGCTCTTGTACTAAAAGTTCATGCAAACACCATTTTCCAAAAACAACTATTAGCACAACATGGTACAGGGGATGGAGGGAGGGGATTTTACATGCCATCTCAGCTATGGCTATACTTTTGCTAGATCTTTGCCTGCAGCACCCACTGACACTCTGGCTGGTAGCAACAGCTGCCCTCCATGGGTGAGCATCCTCTGCAGGGGGAGTCCGGGCTGTGTGACTGCTCTGTGCTGCCTGTCCCATCCAGCTGAAGTAGCAGGCACAGTTTGAATGGAGCCAGCTTTGTGCTTCAGCGTAGGTGCCTAAATACTAAGTCTTGGTTATAATGTATTTGGCTTGAAGTACCACCTCTCCAAGGAGCTGGGTGCTCAATAACATGGCCCTCTTGTATCAGTGCAGGGTGACACCTCTGTCTCTGGTAATTCTTTTTCCTCTGAAAATAATTCAGTAGGAAGAAATAGCTAACCTTTTTCTTTCTTTTATACTTAAAGGGATTCCAAGAAGCTAAAACTGATCAGTAAACTCAACCCAAAAAATAAGGAATGTGCCTTCAAAATCAGCTTCAACTATACAAGCAAAACAATTTCCAGACAAAAATGTCAAATTTCTTTCTTCCTAGTTCTTGTCCACATTTTATAGTAATTGAGTTGAACAGCATGGCAAGCAAACCTGCAGAGTGGCTATGAAAGCAGAGCTATCAACACAGGGCATTTCTCCTTTTTGAGAGCAGCAGAGAAGCACCTCACCCTTCGCACCCTTACCTTCACTATCAACTCAGTGAAGCACTGCCTGCTGGAAACTGTCTTCAGCCAAAACAGAATCAGTTCTGTATTCCTCCTTCTACCTGGTTTCTGAAAACAAATCTAATTTCCACTTGATTCTTGAAAGAAGTACAAGAGTTAATGTTTGCTCTAGTTCCAACATCCCAAGTTAGCAGATAATCTTCCCAAACAGAAAAGTAAGTGAGAATACTAGTGTGTTTTTTTCTCTCCAAATGAAATCTAGACACAAAGAGAAAATTCTTGTCTGGTACAAATTTTACATACCTTCTGTGTCCCTTTGGCTATGTTGAACTGAATAAAGATTATATTTTATTGTTCTTATTATTGCTGCTTTCCGAGATAAAACTGATCAAGTTTTACCTCACCACAACCATGGCATCAAAATACACCCATATGTTTATCCACTTGTTTATCCACAAGCATTTATATTGCTCAAAAATGCTTTTTGCCATGCCTCTTTTCCTTTAAAATGGTTACAGTGGGTCACATATCCAAACAAACAAATGCACATTTTAAGTTTGATTCTCTCTTCCTGCAAATCATCACATTTGATTTGTTTTCAGTCTCAGAAAAGCTGAACAAATGCTTCAGTGAATACTTTCCTGAGAATATTTTGCAGTAAGAGTATCTC
The DNA here is from genome assembly GCF_048771995.1 of Taeniopygia guttata. Taxonomy (NCBI): domain Eukaryota; kingdom Metazoa; phylum Chordata; class Aves; order Passeriformes; family Estrildidae; genus Taeniopygia; species Taeniopygia guttata. The sequence continues at coordinate 72,777,225 of NC_133063.1, read as the reverse complement.
TGTTTTACTGATTACCCAAAAACATCCCATAAAAGTACTCAAAAATTGTGGTTGCATAGCAAGTTTAGTGGAAATTCTCCACATTGCATGTCCACCCTTGTGTATTAATAGCAGTGCAGTTTAAACGCTGGTTTGATTTCAAACACTGAATTAATGAGGTGCAAATCCCAGCCGAGACAAGTCTCCACTGAAAGGCACGCCGACATCTCCCTCTGCTGCCGGCACGGCGGTGCAGCGGCTGGGCCATCCTGGAGGGATAATTTGGGAGCTCGTCCCGGCGTCCCCTGAGCGCAGCCGGCACTTTCTGTGCGCTTCCTTTGTAGGAGCAAACCCATTAAAGGAAGCTAAAGAGCTTCCGTTTGGCATCTTTCATATTAGCCTTTTTACTAGAACTGTGCATTGCTAAACACGCCACACACGTGGTAATGAGTTCTTTGAAGGTTTTTCCCTCTTTTAGAAAAAAATCAACTTGCAGGCACTTCCTTACACAGTGCAGCTCTGCAAGGTGTCTTGTACCAGATTTCCTCTCCTCAGTTGCACAGAAAATAAAATCTCCATTGAAAAGCCTCTGAGAAACTTGTAGAAGACTACTTGACCACTATAAAATCAAAATATAGGATTATGAAGTCAATTTCTGAGGAAAAGTTTTCTTGAAAATTAGGAGCAGGGTCCAATTTGTGGCTGGCTTTTGAACAAATGAGCACGCAAGATGTGCAAAATGTCATTAGGAAAATCTGTGACAGCACTTAAAGCACTGGGGAAGGGGTGGCTATGGGGTCATAGTTCCCACTTCCAGCCAAAGAGAATGACCTGCAGAGCAACTGATGCCAGCTTTCTCCTACAAAGAGTTCAGTCATTGCAGGAGTGCAAGGGCACCTCCAGAAGGACCCTCAGCTCTGACATTTCAACTCTTTTGAGTATGGGATGAGACTCAATTTAGTTTTCAAAGGATATGACTCTTCTATTGGAATCACTGCTTTTTGTTTCTGTCTCTGCGATTAAGTTTCCCTTCTTTATCTAAATCCATGCAAACCTGTCAACCCCATCACCCATCTCTGCGTAGAATTGCTATCCTTTGAGCACCTGAAATAACATATGACAGACCTATCCAGCCTCACTCATTTGAAGTGAGCTGTCTCCTTTTGCTTTTGGCTTCATTTTCATGCAGCCGTAAAGATTCACGGCATATATCAATGGAAAATGTAATATAACACTCAGAAGTTTTCAAATCTCACTCATTCAAATGAGTGTGACTTGACAAGTCTGATGTGATAAAATAATGCAAAGGGGTTTAAAGATTTCACTTAAATGCACAATGAAATGAAACCTTTTTTCCTTCTTTTTTTCCCCTGCTTTTTAAAACTTTAGAAATGAATTCTAAAAGCCTGCATCAAGCTGATAGAAAAGAGGAAGACTCTTAATGTAAAGTCTGTCATTTTTCACCTGCAAACAAGTGTGTTTTGCAGTCACCCTCACTTACACTGGCAAAGATTTACAAGAGGAGATGGAGAATGGGATTGATGTAGGCAATTGCAGATATGAAAAACTAAGGTATTTTTACAATGGAGTAGTGTATTTACCAGAATATATTTGCAAAGAAAGACCTATAAATTAACTAAGAATTTTGCTGTACCTCACCTTAGCTTCCGCACTGTAAACAGAGGGAAGGTTTAGAGAGACAACAAAACCAGAATGAAAGCTGGTAAAAAACAGATCATCCATCTACATCTGGATGAATGCTCCAGTTGGTATTCAATAGCTGGCTGATTAGATGTTAGGGTAGGAAAAAGGATAAATATCTACACATATTAAAAAGAGAGTGGGTTTACAGGTAGTGGTGAGTACAAATCATCACAGGTATTGAAGACATGAAAAATAATATCGAATTTGGGTGGCTGAGTATAGGTCTCTCTATTTCTTTTTAATATATTAATAGTTGTAGATGAGTCTTTGGAAGAGCTGGAATCACACATGTTCTGCTGAGGCTGGCAGGACCAGAAAGCTCACATCTTATTTGAAAGTTTTCTTATTTATTTAGACATGTGTATCCAGCTTCTTAATTTTATGAACACTGTTCTAAAGACCACCATGAAATATTCTACATGTAGTGAGATCTAATGAAGGGCACTGCACTAATGATCTATAACTTCATGGTGAAGTGAGACTTGATTGGAAAAATATTTATGTATACATTCTGTTTACTTTAGTGGGAGCTCCACATACAGATCGAAAAAAAATCTTTCCTTGGTTACTCTTTTCTCAGTTCCCTCTAAAGCATATATTACTTCCTGCTCTCAAAAGGATGAAATCAGTTTAAACAGGCTACTGTTTTAATCCATCATGTGTCAATTCTTGTCTTCCTACAATTCTTCTCAGTACTAGAACTGAAGTGCTTGTCTTATTGCTGAACTACTTGTGTCCAGAACATTAAAGTCATGCTCATTTAAAGCCACTCAACATCTCTCAGTGTCAAAAATCATGCAGGTCATTGCACTGTGAATATTGAACTGCTCAAATTCATGTACTTGCTACTTCATATCTATGAAACATAACTGATGTGGGCTGCATGAAACATATTTCATATCTATGAAATGAAACATTACTGGAGAGATCCAATACCTTGGATCTCCTTTAGACTGAAAAAACATAAGGAGAAGATGGAAGAAAGACCTACAAAGTGATGACAGACGAAGCAAGGGAGGCAAAGACAAGAATTGTGAGACTGCTGGGACACAGGCCCATCCAGTTGCACAGATAGTGAAACACTATGTCAAACTTTTTACTGAAGTCCAGGTAGACGACATCTACAGCGCTTCTCTCATCTAACAAGTGAATCACTCTGTCATAGAAGGAGATCTGCTGGCCCTGCAAGCAGGGCCTGCTTTTCACAAAGTCATGGGGGATTGCCCGCTTGTTCTATATCTATCACTTGATGACAGTCCAGGTCATCAGTTCCATGACCTTCTGCAGCACCCAGGACAGGTCTGCAGCTCCCTGGATCCTCTTTGTGGTCTTTCTCATAGATGGACATCACATTGGCTAATCTCCATTAAACTGGGGTCTTCTCTGTTAGAGAAATGACTGAAAGTGGCTCAGCAAGCATTTCTGTCAGCAATCTCAGTACTCTTGGGTGTATCCCATCCAGCTCCATAGACTTGTGTGTGTAACAGGCCACTGATCATTTCTCCTTGGGTTATGGGGTTTCATTCTGCTCCCCATCTCTGTCTTCCAGCTCTGTGAACTGGAGAGAACAGTTGCTCTTATCAATAAAAGACTGAGGAAAAGAAGGTGTTCAGTATCTCATCCTTTTCCTAATCCCTCGTCACTGTTTCCCAACACCAACAAATAAGGGATGGAGATTCTCCTTGACTTTCCTTCTACGGTAAATTTATGTAAAGATATATTTTTTATTATCTTTTACCACAATAGCCAAACTAAGTCCAGCATTGATGTTTATCCACTGCTGGTAGCAGATGTCTTCCTGGGGGTTCAGTCAGGGTAGACATGGGACGTTTCCATGAAGGCCAAGGAAATGAAAACAGAATATCCAGCCTTTGATATTTCCCCTGTCACTAATTCCAGCACTTCATTTTGCTTCATGATTGTTTTTTATCCTTTATATTCACTTGTGCAAATGGAGGTTTTTCTTCTTGCCTTTAGTACCCTTTGTCAATTTCAGTCCTAGCTGAACTTAGCTTTTCCTACAATGTTCTGCATGCCTAGAAAAGGTTTCCATGGTCCTGCCTTACTGCTTGTCTCCACCCACTGTGGGCAAAGAGCACATGCACTGGGGCTCAGCCATGTGTTCCCATTTTTTCAAGGTGGTCCTGTGATAGCTTGACTATCTTCCCAAACATCTGGATAACTCAAAGTTTAGAGAAGATTGCCTCTACATACTTTCCAGCTACCTTTATTTCAGTTGCAGTAGTTCCCCAATGGTTTCATCATCCTGACAAAGTCTTGCCTTGAATCAGCAGCAGTTGTCACAATCATCCAGCATTTGACTTTTCTTCATATAGTGCTATGTTATTTATTGCTGCACAACAAATGCATAATACTTACAATATTAAAATATATTAGACTTTCATTTCTTTGTGACTAGCCCTTGAGTTGCTTTTCTTTCTTTACAAGTCCTTTAAGATTTGGTTGGGAGTTGCTCTGGCATTGCTCTAGGGGTCTGGGCTATGTTCCAGTTTTAAAGCTGTGCTCCTCAAGGGAGATCCCTTAGCAGTGGTATTTCTCCCTAGGTAACGGTGTATTTCTAGTAGACATAAAACATAGCTACATTTCTTCAATCTGTTGTATACAGGAATAACTGTTAACATGGAAGACTTATCTGAAAGGAACTCTTGAAGACTCTCTCACAAATGGGAACTTATCACAGTTGCAATGGATAAGAGGAGGAGGACTTCCACCTGTGTAATAATCATAAACACTGAAGGGAGAATAAAACATCCGACAAACTAGCTCCAAGCCCATCAGAGCACACTTGTGTGAGTAAAAGTAAAGAGAGAGGAGGAGAGGAGGTAATACAGCCCCATATGAGTAATTTATAAAGTGTTGTACCTTTTAGTCTTTTGAAAATACTAAAACACAGCCTCAAGTTTCACAGAAAATGGATTTGTTAATTTAATTCTAAACCAATCTCCATGTGAAGAATAGCCAACACACCAGCTATCATACTTGATCAGCAATCTGTACTGGAACACCTCAGGAGACATCCACACAGTTTGAAGACTGGGTTGATATACTCAATGAAGGATGATTTTTCATATGTGTGTGTATATTTGTAGATGTGTTTCAAGGAATTTGTATTCCTAACCTACTTTTTTGCAATATTAGGTTTCATTCTTTAGGACTTTTATTTTACTTTAATTTAAACTAAAAATTGCAGAGAACAGGTACAATTTGGTTTGTTTTATTCCAGTCCTGCAGTTTGTACAATTGCCACACTTTCATTTTTGGATATGTCTTCTGATGTTGTTTGTGAATTGAAAGAGGGCACACTCTTATTACTGCTAGATAGTTTCCTTGTTTAGTGTAACATATCCTTTCATGGCATATGCTCTTGATTTTCTTTTTTCCTTTAGTACCATTAACTGACAATTTTTACCATGAGGAATAAACTGCCTAACAGCTCCTGTTCCTCACCTATCTACATCAAGTGAATTTTTATTGCTCCTTGGTATTGACTACACTACTGCTGATTTCCATTAAGCTGAAATTTTGCCGTATTTCTACAGGTTCTTTTCTTTAGGTTACTGCTACAAAATCTCTAACTAATTCCTCCCAACTCTCCTTTTTCTAGACTCTTTTCTGAAGATCTATAAGCAGTTCATAAGAATAAGTACAGGGTACCTTTAATATGAAAACTAATTCCTCTGACATACTCCAAACACTACACATACACATACTACATACATATACTACAAATTAATCTTTTCGGACTTCTTTCCCAGAATCTTTATTGCTCCTCAGTGTGGTAGTCTCTTATTTTACAGTTCTTCTGTAGTAGGTTTTAAATATCCCTTGTTATAAGTTTGTAATGGTTCATTCCATAGCTTCCCTAATGGCTCAGTCCTGAGTTGTTTACCCCAAGATTTTCCTGCCAGGTGTATGTCAATCCACCTGTCAGTCTCCTTGTACCTTCTTTGTTTCCTTCTAGAATGTTCCCTGGCCTTCATCCCTTCCACGAAGCAAGCTTGGGGTGCAAGGTTTGCTCCTTCCCCTTGTTGGCTTCTATTGGAGAGCCCTTACCCTGCACCCCTCCCCTAATGCCTTCCTATTGGTAAAAGGTTGTGTCCTCCCCTTATTCCCTCCCCTCCTTGAAAGAAGTTTTTTTGCCCTCAGCTGTCATTGCTTATCCCTGAATCCTCTGTGGAAATAAACCTTCTTTGGAAAAATGAAACAAGGGACCCCTCTCTATTCCTTTGCCTTGGTTTCTCATACTGTGCTGCAATGAACAAATGTTATTACACCAATGGGGGAAGGACAAACAGTCATGGAGAGATGCTGAAACAGTGTATGGAATAAAACTCAATATAATATGAAGTAAAGAACAATTATCATAATTACTAATTGCATAATTATTATTTATTTAGTTGGTGTAAGTGTATTTCCAACCACTGAAATCATAAGATGTGGATCATGACTTTCACTATAGCACAAAGAATACACTCAATCAATATATGGCTCTGACTGGAGATCCATTGTTTAAATAAAATCAGAACATTGTAATGGCTACAGGTGGACAAAAAATAAGCATGCCATTGCAAAGACAGGCTTAACTAAGTAGCCTTCTGCTGTTCTGTGAGCACAAGCAGCAGGACTTTCTGCTGAGCAGAATGGTGATCTGAGACTACCGATTTAAGCTCAATGATATTAAACAACTTTGTATCGATTCATACTAAGCTTTACATATTCTCTTCTACATGCTTGCCCTGCAAAGGTGTAGCTCAAAAGCTAAGCAGCAATATTTTACAATGTCAAGTAACCTGTCATAGCTTCCCAAGGTTGCTCAGGCACTTTAAAAACAACACAGGTGTTAAGAAACTTGTTTGTTGTTTAACTGGTGATGCCAACACAGTTGCTCTTGCAGTATGAAGAATATCACCTACCAATGCAAATCTGGTAATTTTGTTCCTCCTCACAGTCCCTCTTTCTCTGCCTTCACCCTTCCCATCTTCTTCTCCATATCTTTCTCTATTTTTTTTTTCATTATCACCCTTACACTAACCTTGCTCAAAATGATTCAGTAGAATTTTGTAAGGTTGTATTAAATGTGAACTATTCTGTGATCTCTTTTTTGTTTGTTTGTTTTGCACATTTCATTCTTCAAGCTGAAGATTTTTAACATCAAGAAAAAAGTCCAAATTCCCTTTTGTCCCTCAGCAACAGGAAAGAGGTCACCTCCCAGGCTGTGTCTCTCACTACTCTCTCCCTTTAGCCTGTAATTACAATTCTCCTCTTTTTGCTTGAGCACATATTAACTACAGCATTCAGGAGAAACCATTTTTGCAATCATTCTGTGATTATCACACAGAATTATTTGAGAAAGACAATAATTTTCCATCAGATTGAAAAGATTGATTTAGAAGCACCCACCCAAAGCTCACACACTAATTTGACAGGACTTCTCAAGAAGATTCTATAAGCTTGCATGGTGCTCAGAGTGCTTGTTTAGTCTAGGCATGCATATCTCAAGCTAAAATAGATTGAAGAAAGCTTTTAAAATCAGTGTATAATTCATAAAATATAGCATTTACTTCTCATGCCATGGCAACTCTATTGGCTGCACTTGTGATTTATTTCTCAGGAATTTATTTCTCAGAAATAGCTTTGCTTAAATAGTCTTAGGTGCAACACACAGGTTGTCAACTGCCCTGGGAGGTAGCGAGCTTCTAAACATTTATTTTTTGCTCTTATCTTTTTCCTTTCGCTGTCATTTTTTTTTTTTTTCCTTTTTCTTTCCTGGCTTCTTCACTAAGATGCAGTCCTCAGAGTCTGACAATATGTTGAGAACTTTCAGAAGTATTTATGGTGAGGATGGGGGTAGAAAACTTGTTAAAGTTTATGACTGTTTTTTTTCTTGGCATTGACAGTCTGGGTTCTTCCCATCCACTTCAAAGCAATTTTAAAATTTGTTAGCTAAAACACTGTGTACATGACTATGGCTAAAATAATTCCTCCAATAAATATCTTGGCAAAATGTACATCCCATGTTCAGCAGATGCTTTGTTTAACACAGTCCATTTTGCATTAGAATTCCTGTCTCATATTACCCTTACTTTCTGTCTTACAGGTTTATATGTGTGCGTGTTCTCTCTGTAATGTGTGTGAAAGTCTTCTTTAAATATCTCTTTTTCTTTTCCTCTTTTTATCAATAAAGTCTGAAATCCTGAATATTATGTCCAACTTTGAGACTGATGATGTCAGGCCAAGTTCAAACTGAGCAATATGTGTGACTGTGAGATACTTTTAAGAATGATATGCCAAGTCGTGACCATCAAATCATTACGTTTTAGAGACACAACATTGAACTCTTGCCAAGGAAAACAACTTTATGAGCTTTTGTTACTATCTGCTCCTAAAGGAGGAATGATGATTCCCTGTATCTTACCTCTAAGCTCTTCTAATCATCTTACTTTACTCATCGCTGCAACAGGCCTTCACTATGAAAACAGACAAAGCAGAGGTGGCATCTGCTTTTCAGATATAGAGCAGATTATACTAATGCAGAAGTCTGGTAGGTGGAACAGCTCTGGTGATTTATTAGCTACTTTTTTTTTTTTTTTTTTACACTACACTACAATATGCAATATTTTTTTCAGAACATCATGTAGAAAACAGGCATATTCCTGTCCCGCTTCTGGATACCAACAGAATTCTGCATTATGTATGAGCCTCATTCTCACCCTGCCTACATTACATTATTTCAAAATTCACAAACCTATATAGAATTCAGTTATTTAAACATGTGGTGGTTACATAAAAATGAGCAAAATCTGATCACAACAAGAGAAGACACAAATTTATATGCCCTCTTCCCGCCATTATCTAAACAGATCTCAACATAATACATTTGTTTTTAGTGTAAATGAGCATCTGTGAAAATTTCTAAATGTAAGGAGCCTCTAAGAAAAGGCAGAGAGGTGAAGAGTCTGAGCACTTAGTCCTGTGGCAGTCCTGTTGCAAGGTCTCGTTGCCTGGACACTGGGACTCCTGTAGGACCTACCTGTTGTGGAGCCTCCTCGGTGCCTGTTATGGGTCCTGGGTATGCAGTTCCTCTCTCAGGGTGAAAAAGTAGAGGATGCCATGGCTGAATCAAGGACTTTATAGCTCAGTCTGATGTCACTGTCTCCTCCCAGAACAAAACTTGCATTTTTCTCAAAATTACTCTTCTGTGTAGATGTTTCCCTTCATAGAACATTTCAAATTTTCTGCTCTGTGCTCCAAAGCATAGTGATTTTCCAGGGTGTTGAAGTTTTAGAATGGAAAATAAGATTTTGGAATCGTGATGCATTAACTGTTGCCATTGTAATGGTTTTGGAAGGAAATCCAGGGAATGAAGATACCTAGATCAAGTCTGAGGGGCAAAGAAAAAGCAAAGAAGATAAGAAATTAATGGTATTGGTGTTGTGCAAACATGTGAAAACATGCAGAGTTTATTCTTTTGGTCTATCAAATCAACCTCATCCTTATATGTTTAGTTCAACTCAACTTCATGCCCTTCCTTCTATTTCAGATAACATATAGGAACTGCACAAAATGTTAAAACTCACTGCTAATCAGAGAATAAGACCATTCAAAGCCAACAACATGAGGATGACAAACACACAAGGAATTACAACTACATTCCATGGTGTAATTTTCAGGTAGGTGTGCAGTCTCTCTGCCCAGTTTGAATGGCCTAGGCTCAAGCTGCCTCCCATCTGGGACACACATTACTGAACCCTGACACTGAGCCTCATCCCCTGCCCATCCTCTCTGATTTCACAAGGCTGATGCTGATCCCCAGATTTCACATAGTACAATTTGAGCTTCGTGGCCTGTCTTCACATCTTCCCCTTTCTCATGCTTGTATTCTGCAAAAGAACCTGCCGTTCTTCCTGCTGAAGAGGTAGTCATTGCCCTATGCTTTTTTTCTCCTTCTAGAAACCTCCATTATCTGCAATGCAGTCACTTCTGCTGGAACCAGCTGCTCCTTGCAAATGGATGAGGCAAAGATTTATTATCATCAGAACACAAGGAAATTAGAAAATGGACTAATGGAAACCATTAATGTCCTCCTCTCAACAATCAGATGAATGGTAGATCAATGCAGTATATAAATATATTGGAAATGATTTAAGATGATAAAAACATTAAGTCTCAAATATTTGAAGGGAAGAAAGCAAGCAAGACAAGGACAGCACTCTAACAGTCTGCTGCACCTAAGAAAAAAACCCCATCATATTTTAAGACATATTTCCTCTCTAGGATTTTGATCTCTTTAAAGAAAAAATATTGAAAAACTGCTCTGCACCCTTCCATAATATCATCTAACTTTGATATTAAACAAATTGTCTCTTTAGAAAGGAGACCTTATAGCCTGTAACATGAATAAACAAATAAATTCATTGTATTCTACAGGTAAAATAATAATCCTCAGAGTTTACAGACAATAATTGGGTTTTTTTAAATATCAATGACTCTTTTGTTTACAGCTTGTGTATAAGACTGTAAAAAGAAATTACTAAATATGATTGATATAACAGTTGCAGTACCCACACTCATTCTATATAAACCTCAAAGGAAAACCTCAAAGAAGGGAAGAAGAAAACTATAAAGGAAAATAACTGCACAAGTACTTTATATTAGCCTGGCATCATGCATAAAAATAATATAATATCTGTAAGTGTATAATTCTTAAGCTTTCAGGAATAACTGTTTTTTTAATGGATCACATTTCTTGGAAAATATCAGAAGCCTTAGGATTCAAGAAATTTTCCTTCTCAGGTAAAATTTTGCAAAGCTCAGTGCATTCCCATTTTCAGGACTTAATCAAAATTCCTCAATAAATTCCTGTTAAATTGTTTTGTGTTGTTACTTGTGAGAGCATTTAGGATGGCTTGATGATGACTTAAACTACCACAAATCCCATAAATGTGAGGACAGAAAGGTTACACCAAGGCACTTCAGTAAAGAAATGAAAACAAACCACAAATTATCCCCACCAGAAGGACAGTGTGTTCAGACAGATGTCACAGGCTTTGTCTTTCAATTGCTCTCTGCTCTCCAATGTTCTATCATGTTGCTTGGTTTTAATCATATGTAATAGGTCACTGTGATCAGAAGAATTCAGGACTCACATGTACTTAACATGCCAAGCTATAGCTGGGTAACTGGAGGAATTCTTACAGGGTGCATACAGTAAAGTCAGTAATTTCTGACTTTATTTTTTTCAAGGTGCAACTAGTAGAGAAAAATATAGAAACAATACCTATGGTTCACTTAATTTAAATGAGGTTGTTGACAAAGAGTAGCCAAAATCATTTTGTCTGCTAGTGTTCTTAGTGAATTTAGAAAAAATAATGAAGCTAGTGTATTGTAGAAGCTGCTTCTTCTTATTTCTGAAGTTTATAAAAAAACACAATGGGGAGGACCCTGTCTAAAGGAGTCAATGTCACACCATTATGATGGGTACTAATCTATTTCATAATAAGGTTGGATGCTATAAGTACCTTCATTGCTGTTAAATCATACTCCTGTATAGCTAAGTCTGCCATTAAAATCATGTATTACTGACAGAGGCAATATTTATTTAATTTAATATTATGGCACATATTTCAAGTAGGACAAGAAGAAATACAGTCTGACCTTCCCCATGGCCAGGAGATTTATTAGCATTGTCAAAGTCAGAATCAAACTGTACTCATTAACACCAAACCCACTAGTATTACAGGATGTTTTATACTAAGAGAAGGTAGACAAAGAACAGAAGAGACATGGAACTCTTCTGGCCCATGGAAAACATATTGATACCAAGAAGATAGAGGGCTCAAAAGGTGCAGTAGATATTCTGGAATATGTGGGTCATACTCTATTGAGTGACCTAATTCTGGTTCAAGGAGAATGAATAAAAGTTTGGAATAAAAAATAAAAATACCTAAAGATTTAATAAAATATGTGGTGAAAAGGAGAGATGATAAGGCGTACTGAATGTCTCAAGAGGCTAAAATATTGCCTTTTATCTCCAGGTCTTTGGTTCAAAACCAAACTAAGGCAGTTGTGACAAAAAAAATATATTCCCATCAGATGCTGGCTTCTACAAATCAGGAATTTGGCCCATGTCAAGATGCTGTCAGAGAGGTACTGCTGCAGCCACCATTAACCAATCCATGCTTGCATGCTGCCTTACAAAGGAATGCAAGACCTGAATGATTTGAGCAAAGAAAAAGCTTTTAGAGCTGAGAGTGGACTTGGGATATCCTATTTGAGCAAGACTGGGGAACTTTGCAGTGCTGCCTGCACTTGTTACTCCCTAAACAGATGATTTTCAAGGCTGTCAAAATGCCAGCTTCTTCAATGGTTAAGAAAAGACAAATCTAAGGGAATCGCTGAATATAACAATAGAGGAATGGTGAGATGAAATTACACAGCAAGACAAACTAGATAGTCGCCTGAGTGTTGCTCTGACAGCAAGGAAAAAAAAGGCACATACATCATACATGCTGGCGAACATGCAGAATGTGAAGCTATGTTCTGTAAGATGGATCTCTGACAATTACATATGACCATTTTTAAAACATTTTAAAAATGGCATTATTAGTTAATTTTAAAAAATAAAGCAAGATTATCCAGTCCTGACTGCAGGCAAAAATAAGAGAGGAAGGATTATTACTGGAGGGAATGAGATCCAGAAGGAAAAACTATGGACCAGTGCCAGTAACTCTCATAGAAGAACCAATTTAAAATCTGGAGGTTAAAAAGGAGCAGCCTACTAGCAATTCAGTCAGGATTTAGGTTACAGTTATGCAATTTCTGGGCTTTAACTGTCAAAAAAAGACTTGTTGATACAGGTTAGAGGAAATGAAATGAGTGTTGATTGTGTTTCACATCTTTACTTAGACATGTGAGGACAGATTTGTAAAGGTATGTAGATGCCTGAGGAATCTGATAAGGGCCCCCTCTCTGAAAACACACAAAGGCCAAACCCACAAAAATTAATTAGATGTTGACACTCAATTAAGATTTGTTAATTTTACTAGAGATGGGTAAATACTAAATGTTTCCAATTTTCTGGGGCTACACATCTATCAGCATCTGTGGCCACCTAAAAATCTTGCAAAACCTGGCCTCCACTGGATAATTTCTGCTTCACATGCCAATTATCAGATTCAGTTCTTGCTCACATCTCTGGAATTCGCTTTCTGGGAGCAAAGAGCTCCACATCAGTGTTTTCTCCATTTGCATAGTACTGGAACTTATTTCCCTCTCTGGATTATTTCTCTATCTGCTTTCCCTCTTCTTTCTGTGCACCTCTATACAGTCCATGGGGATGTGAAAGGAGCAGAGTACAGCGCTGGTGACTGGCACTGCCTTGCCTACAAGAGAGAACACAGCCTGTTCCTATATCCCAAGCTGCACCATGCTTTCTGGATCAGCAGTGTTCTGCTGAAGAAAAATATCTTGGGAGAGCTGGCCGGCAGGGTCCTTGGCAGAGTTTGCCTGTTGCCTGGGCTCATCACCAGAAAATTTGTGCTAGAGGGAGACAGAAGAGGTGAGTTTCTGTCCACTTCTTCTGATGCTTCCTTGGTAAAGGAGAACCTGCATCCTAGCATTAAATACCTGAGCACCTTCTCCCTAAAATTGTCAGCTAGAGATCACCAAAAAAGACAAAGTAATGTGTGGCACTTAATCCAAATGAATAGCACAGTTGTACCAGTTACAGCTTCAGATGGGAGTTTTTATGTTAATAGAATAAAGGATCCTTTCCATCATATTTCTGTGATTTACACTATCAAAATACCAACAAAATCCTTTCTTTTGTTCCTTTGATGTTTCTGATACTGTGTTTCAGAAGTTTACCGTGCTCATTAAAATAAGAAAAAGACAGCCAAATTAAACTCATTATTAGCTACACATTTTTTCTCATAGATGTTTGTGTGTTTAGGCATATAAAATTGCATGTTTATATCTTGTGTATGTCTTTTACATGCTAGCAGAAAAAAACTGTAATTCACCAAGTGCTACTGAGCTGTGTAAGTTATTTGCCCTCTAGAAATCACCAACTAGGTAAAAACCTGTCAGGACTTACTAACTATGAAGTCAGGCCTTCTGAAAATGCTGCAGATGGAGAACCATAACATCTTCATGCTTATGATCAGTCGTTACATCAAGAGATGATGTCAGCTCCCTCTGGCTTCTGCAAGCTGAACAGCTTTGGGTAAACTGAATGATCCATTTGCCCATAGTTCCATCAGACACTGAAGAAGGCCAGTCTAATATATTGTGACTATTTCACAGTCCTCTCTGTGTATCTTACACTTTGAAAGCTGATGCTAAGCCTTCCAATGCTCCAGGCAAATCATCAAATATCTCTCCTCCCCACAGGCACCCAGACAAAAATAGTCACGGATTGCTTTGTTGATCCTGCTATTTGGCTGCCTTGGAGATAAAACCGTTTTTGCAGGTTCAGAACTGATTTTGTTCTAAGCTGCGTTTAAACATAAGAGTTGTTTTTTTGGGGTTTTTTGTTTTTGGTTTTTGGTTTTTTGTTTTGTTTTGTTTTGTTTGAGCAGAATAATCAAAAGAGGAGTTAGAATAAAAATTAAGATAGTTTGAAAACCATGATGTTAACCTATATAGTGACACAATGGGAATTGAGACAAGCACTTTGAGGAACCAGTTGCTTACTCTGCTTTAAATCAAGGACACTTTTGCTTTTTGCATTACCTTGGAAGTTCCTAGCAAGTTTATTCCATGTAAAAATTCAGCCTGTCTCACCAGGCACTGCATACAGCTGCAGCTTTATTTTGCAGTTTTTCAGTTTTTCCTCTGCCACTGGACAGGCCCTGTAAAGTGCTGGCTGCTCATTCACTGAGATATTTCTGCTCTGTTGCATTAGACCACTTACTAGGCCCGTTGGCTTATGATACTTGCCAGTTGCAAAGTTTTCCACTAACTATTGAAAAGACAATCAGAAGAAAAATTGAGACCTGCTTTCATGCCCTACCCCTTTGTCATAGATCCAGTCTTTAAAAACACCCTAAAATCAACCAGCTCCTAATCTAGCTGAGGCCCTTGAGTAGTAATTTGTTTAAAAATGAATGTTTTTAAAACTCTTGTGTATATCAGCTACCATTGAATAAGGCTGAGAAGAAAGTAAGTAGTGATTTACACAGAAATCATAATTTTTTACAGTATCTAAAAGAGATACTGACTTAGATATCATCTGGCTGATTTCTTACCTGCCAAATATAATATAGTAATATATTTTTAAGTACAGCATGGATGCAGAACCTGAACTTAAGTTGAACAACTGAGCTCACTTTGTGGATCTATGGAAAGCCCTATTCTTCTAATTATGAATCTGCTCACCAGGAGGCAGTTGTTGGCTTTGTCTTACCTGCAAGTCTCAAAATGTGTGAGTTTTATGGGCATGCTGGTTCAGTACAGCTGACACACAACAGATGGCATGAGGGAGTCCCTAGTCAGAGGGTGCATATGTGCTCATCCCCGAAGTCAAACCCATGTTGTTATAAACCAGGGAGTTGCCAGGCACAGCCTATGAACATGTCCACAAGGTGCCAAGAGAAATTAGATTACAGCTACTGACTAACTTGGCCTTTTTTCCTGTGGCCTAAGGGATGCTGTAGTTTTACCAGCTGTGCTGACTCATTAGAGACTTGCTTTCAATTCTGCCATTGTTTACTGCAGCTAGAAGTATCAAAAACTAGGTACTGAGGGACAGTGCAGTGAGCAGCTTTTAGCTCTTGGCTATTTTACAACATCTAGGAGCAAACCTCTGCAGGAAGCTGAAGGGTGAGAATTAAATTTGGAACATACCTTGCAGAAAAGGTAATTTGACTTGCTTGCAAAGTACCTAAATAGAGGCATTTCCTGTTCAAAAAGAGCCAAAGATATTCAAAACTTAAAATTTACACAGAAACCCAGGTGACTGCATGCAGCCAGGAAGCAGGTGCTAGTTTTAGGCAAACCTCAGGGCTTGTTTAATTGAAGCACATCTGGTCTTTAAAAGTCAGCCCAGGTGTTTGCATTTTAATTGCATAAATCTATCCTGCTGCCCCATGTTATACCCCAGAAAAGTCAGAAGTCAACTCTGAGGTAGCTGTGTATTAATACAGGTGTTGCTAGTTGATCACGTGTTGGTCATGAAATAACAAGTTCAGAACTATTCCATTGCCTCTGTTTACTCTTGTGGTTCTTTGTCATATTTATTATTCAGAAAGATACTCTTGCTAATTAATTTTCTACAGTTTTGAGTTCCTTTGACTTTATAGGGTGGCAATATCTGCTGTGATCATCATTTCATTCTATGGCTTGGCAAAATGAGTGTCATTGGCTTTTAGAGAGTTTGTGAAAATTCTTTGGCTAGTTTGGATCACTTTGTGGACTAAGCTGGAAAATATGAGAGAAGGAGAAAAACATATTTAAATGCAAAATCTTTTGATATGTTGGGAAATCAGAGAAGTGAAGAGTCATGATTTATTTTATGAAGATTATTAAACATCTTAAAAATAATGAAAGATAGATACATTAAATAAAATTCAGTGATGAGCAGTGAAGCTGATAATGGAACTAAAATTCCTTGGATTAAGATAAAAATATTCACTAAGCCTATTTGAACCATTACTAGGTACTTGGGAAGGAAAAGTATCTGCCCAAAGAATCATTTTGACAAGAACAAAGCAGGTATTTGTAGGGTACACAGGAACCCAAAAAAATTGAAGGCTAGAAATAAAATGAAAAGTTGATAGCTGTTTTAGTCAGAAGGATACTTCCATACTGCCAAAGACTCTAACCTAAGAATCTAGGATAATATTAAAAAAATCATACTAGTTTATGGATCAAAAAAAACACAACAGTGAGATATGGATTTTCTGTGGATGCTTTAGAAAGGTGACTAGAGAGTGTGGAGTTTTAAATTATCTAGAAAGTTAGGATATCAATGTTAGGCTACACTTTGTGTGTTTGAAATGGTTTTTTTTTGGCTTTTAAGGTTCTATTTGTTAGGGGCAGTGGAATTGTAGGATATTTTTTTCTTTAAGTTTCAGCTCCTGAGCTGGCCTTCTGATTGCATAGTATCCTGTGCAGGTGGCATACTTGGAATTGAGCCGATTTAATAACTGAGGGATTTAAATCAGATTTAGAGATAAAAATAAGGATAAATTAAGTTAGTTATATTTCCTTCCTGCCTTTATCTATGTAACATTTCACTATAGAAAAAAATTATGGAGGAATGAGACATTTTTAGATGAGAGTAAAGAATCCAAGAGATATAACCATAAGTGAGAACACAATATATGTTTTAGAAAATATACTTTTAAAAATGTATTCTTTTTTCAAACCTGTCCTCTGCTGAGAAGGACAGCAGGTGAAGGAAATGTTTCCTGTTGAATTTAGAGATGGCAGAATCATCCTGAAACAAACAAAAAAAAATGCTTCTCACAGGAGTGTGAATCACAAAATGGATGAAACTAAGAGAGAGTCTGCCAAAATCAGATGATATTTGAAGACAAATAAATACATTTTATGGCTGTGAGAAGACAGGGATAGGTTGAGGAACTATGCTTATATGAGAAGTTTCATGCATCTGGAGAATGCCTGACAGGCACTGAGCAAAAAAAGGACTGTTTGAGGCATGGGGGCCTCATTGTGAGGCTTTGACAGCACAGCAGGCTTTTTGAAAAGGATAGAAGCTGAAGTCAGAATCAAATTTAGAACCAAATTTAGGTTATTCAGCACAGTTATCATCCCAATGACAAATGTGAGAACCGAGCAAGCACAAATACAATGGAAGGTATTTAAATTTGGATGGGTCTGAAAACAAAAGCTTGATGAGGTTCATAAATGTCAAATGAACAGATGGAGCTGAGAATGAAACCAGCAGGGAGATAAGGCAGAGATTGCTGTGTGCAGGGGTGGAAAACAGGAAACTCCAGTCAGTGGGTTGCAGGGTGAAGATGAGGGATGAGGGACTGCCAAGATAAGAGCTGAGACAAAGGCAGTCCTCAGGCTTCAAGGAAGGGCAGAGGTCAGTGTAGTCAATTATGGGAAGAAAGACCCTTGTGCGCAAACGCTGGGACCAGACAGACGGGTCAAGAGTGGGGTGCACATGGGATCCAACTCAAGCCAGGTTGCAAGTGAGTTTCCCTGCAGATCCCTTTGACAGTTTGTGTATGGGAACCATGTCCTTGCATCCCTAGGCTTCATCACCAGCCTGCAAAGGCCCATATGCCCCTGGCGGGATGGTCCTAAACACTGCTATGCTGTGGGATAGATTTATGAATGGCTGTGCTGCCAGAGCTCCTGGAAAGTAAGAACACTTGGTGGGCTGTGCTTGCATTCAGGGTCTTCTGCAACACAGCTGTGTCCTGCTCCCCAGGGCCACATTGTGTGAGGAGCTGGATAATAAACAAACTTACATATTTTTGTCCTGGTGAAATGAGGCCTTTTGGTGGGGGGAAGTGGGGGGAGGGGTTGCTTGGTTTTTGTTTGCTTGTTTGTTTGTTTGGGGGATTTTGTTTAGTTTTTTTATTTGTTTTTAAAGAGAAAGAATGAAAAAAGAAAAAAAACGAAGTAGCAACTTCATTTCCTTTCAGGCCATGTGCTCCCCCATACCATGCCCTTTATGAAGGATCTCTTGATCTCTTGAGATTCAGCTTTAGTTTTGTGCTGTCTACCATACAAATTTAGCCTAATGAGTGCATATGCGATGCAATGAGCTGCTGGTATAGAATCCTTCCAGGGAAATTACATCTTCACTGTAAGTTGAGCTACCTCATAATCCTAAGGAGCAGTCTGGTCTACCTTGATGATGCCTTCCAGTAACTCCTGTACAACAGAAGCATGCTACAGGCACAGATGACTGTTGGGGGTGGACACCTGTAATTTTCCTTCCTGTGTATTGCGACAGGTTTCAATGGGATGTTCACTAGCTCTCAAGACTAGGCTGAGTGCACAAGTATATTTTCTCTTTTCTCACAGCATCAAATGCAAGATTTTGTCTATGTGCTTGTTTACTTTACAAGCAGACATACCATTTGTACATTATATTTATTGTTTGGTTGGTTGATTTACTTTTACAGTCTGATTGATCATAGCACAAAAAAAAATAGATGAGAGTACTGTTCCAAACCTCCAACTTTAGAAGAGCCCTGCAAAATTTAAATTAATTCTTTATCTCCGTATTATTTTTTTATCTTTATTCTTTTTTACTGTGTTACAACCACATTACTTGGTTGTAACACAGTAAAAGAATAAGATGGTCCTTTATATGTTTAGATTGTTTAACCAAGTTAAAGTAAATTGACTATGAGCATAGTTGTTTGCTGTCTTTGTACACTGTCTAGGAAGCAGTACTTAATTCCCAAGCAGCTTGTAAACTGTACTGTTATGCTGTCTGTGTTTTGGTGAGTGAGATATGATTTTATATGCGTCAAAACTCAGCAGGTAGGAAATTAAGTTACCATGCTGATGAATGCTGTTCCTTCACACAGTTACAATACTAAAGCATGGTACTTAAAGCCATTTATTTTCTTTTATTTTCTCTTTTTTATTTAAACATGAAGTTACAATTCTGACAAATTGCCTGTCTTTCAAATCACATGCACAAAGTACAGGAAAGTAAGACAGAAATAAAAAATGTGGTTAATAACTCCAAACACTTTTCTGTTTAACTGCTTCTGACACAGGCATGTTTCTTTTAAGGAGCAGAGTATTAAGGTTTCTGTGGCATTCTAGAATAATCAGTGTATATTGTGAAGAATAATGAAGTAAAAAAATGTTCTATAAAGAGTAAATATTTTCTGCATCCAGTTAAAAGCATGTGTAGATGAAGGCTGCCCCAGAGTTTCTATTTCACCATAAAGTGTTCTAGTTCAATATTTCACACTCCTTACACTCATTTAAAACTGAATTAAAATTCAAATTAGGATTAACCACCCATTGAGTCTGGCACAACAATAGAAGTAGTCACTAACTTTTTTCCTACATGTTATTAGCACACAGAATTTAGGTTAAAGAGGTTTACCTAGGTTACAAAAATATGATTGTTATTTCTTGTCTACCTGCCTTCTTTCGCTTTCTTTTGAATGACTGAAGTTTTCACACATTGCTGTGGCCCAGGGTGATCTTTAATGCATAAATATTTTAAATAGGGAGTAACAGACATACTGATGGACAAAGGGAGAAGTGACACAGCAGGAGTAATAGATTAGTTTGGTTTGCTGAACTGGAGTCTAGTACTAGGAGAGAAAAAGAAGCAATTTCTCATCTATCAATCTTTCACCTTTAATCATTCAGTCAAAACCGTTAAAATTGGACCAATGCAACAAATATTCACAGACATTTACAGTGTTTGTCTTCACATTTAAGAGGACCATTTCCTTTTGTTTTGTTGGGTTTTTTTTTTGTTTGTTTGTTTTTTTCATGGTATTTCAAATGGTTGTAGCAAAGGAATAAAGAAAATATTAAAGTCTGAATTATCAAGCACAGAATTTAACAGACTGAATAGTGGGTTTTAGTCCAGCCAAAGTTTCAGATGTTAATATGTCAATGGATGGCTGAAATTTGCACATTTCACTGAACATTAAACCAACTACGATGTTAAATACAACTACATAAAATTGCTGCTATTATTAAGCTTCAGAAGGGATGTAGGCAGGTTAATCAGTCTTCATACATGGGTATCTGCACATACAATATTCATAATGAGATTATAAAGGTAATTTCTCATATATATATAAATGTCTTCAGTAGAGTTTGCAGCTACAGTAGTGCTGTAGCTGCAAAATATTTTGACATAGCCTGAAAATACTATGAAATTGTCTGACAAACTGCTTTATTTAAGTGATATTCGATTTATATTCAACAAAATTCTTATTGTTTTTAATAAAGATGAATTTTACCTTTGAGACAAGTGCAGTATATTATTTCTCTCAAACTGCAAGGAGACCATAGCACTACTCTGTGTTAGCAAATGAACTGCTTATCTTAAGCTGGGTGGTTAAGAAGAAAGGACTGATGAGGGCATTGGCCTCCTGAAATATGATTTAAGACCTCATCAGAGACTGCAGGGATGCATAAGTATACGCCAAGCAGTAACTCAACACTAGGACAAGATGGAGATAATGGGATGATTAAAACAGAAATTTGGCAGAGATTTACAATTCTTATTTTTATTGTATTACCCATGACTTTCAACAGAATTGTGTTGTCATACTACATAATTTCTTACCTACGTATAAAAAGGTGAACTTCTTTTGAGTTTTAAGCACAACTGAAATCTCTAGCTAGGAGCTTGGTCAATTAACAAGGAGTTTCCTCCCTTTGCAGTAATAGAGCTGCATTTCTAAACCTGTTCCCTCCTTTCTCCTACCTAGGTTTCTGCATTCCTTTTTAATTCCTTAACAGCCAATTCTCACTGAGGACATGTATAATGTAGATACAGAGGATACAAGTATGTATAGTATAATCTGTGACTGTTATCATTGAAACTGCAGATGGAGAGAGACTGTTTTTGCAGAAGCGGAGCTGTAAGTTATATCACTGGGTATCACTGGGAATTCTCAAGAAAAGATTTTGTCACCACATCCTCCTTTCCACTTTTTTTTTTTCCCTAAGAGGCATCATGTACATGAAAAATAAAATCACATCTCATTGGGAAAACCAGTTTTAGAAAGTAATTCCTTCAATAGTTAACATCCTATTTAATTATGAACCATTCATCTTTCAAGTTACCTGTTGTGCCTTGAATTTTTTTTCTGAATGCTTTATTTGCTAAGGTATAATGTTCATAGAATCCTAGACTAGTAAACAGTTCTCTGATTTAAAACTAAACAAAACAAATATCCCACCTAAATTGATTTCTTTAATTTTCTCTTGGCAAGACAGCTACATTTCTATAGAATTACATTCAGTCCAGAGAACAAACTATGCAGCAGCATTTTTTTCAAAGCATTCATAGCTTCTATTATCTTTGCATAACATTTTCTCTTGTGCAAGGAGCCTGTTTGGGACATTACATTACCTTACATTGCATGTAATATTTCTGGAGTGAGTAGTCAAGCAGCACAACAGTCTTCAACAGCATTCTGTTAATTTTCAAGTTGTCCTAAAGAGATCTTGCTCACACATAGAAAATAAGCTTCAATAGTCATCATTTGAGAAGTGAGAACTGTAACTCCTGTTTCAAGAATGAGTGGTGTGTTGTCATGAGGGATAAGGCCAACATTCCTCTCCAGTATCCATGGGCATTGCACATAAACTTGTTTTCAACTTTACCTTGCTTTCTGTTTGCACTCCTTGCTCATTTTTTTTCCTCGGATGTGTTGCTGGAAGCTACACATTTTAAGTGAGTATCTCCATGTAGCCAAAAAGACTGAAGCTGCAAATGTGAAATCTTTCCTGTGATGGTTGAACACAGATGGACTTAACAGATTTGTCAGTGATCATATGACATAACATGGAGGCTGTAGATGTAAGAATGAACAGTAGATACGACTTTTAAAATATGTAACACTTCCTTCATCAAAGTGCAAGAATTGGTTGGAGCAGTATCACAATATCATAGAATAGTAAGTGTTGGAAGAGACCCCTGGAAATCATCTAGTTCAACCCCACTGCTATAGGAGATTCACCTAAGGCAGTGTTGTTTGTTGGCCACTGGAAGGGGTACTGACCGCCAGGTGAGATGTTCATTTCCATTATTCATCCACAGCTGAGCTAGCCATTAGCACAATTACAGCATGACTTGCAAGGCAGCTGAAAGTGGGTCATGGCCATTGTGCTGTGAGTAGGATCTGTGGTCTTGCTAGAAACCATTTAGACACATAGACGCAAGACTGTGAATCCTGGACAGCCCTAGTGTTCCACCATCCAGTAGTATGTTTAAATGGAGAATTTGGAGGATGAATTGAGCTAGCTAATATTCTTCAGTGCAATTCCTGTATATCTGACAAAACCTGAACAGGACAATTTGAATTTCACATTCCTGAAGTTAAAGAGGTCCAGTTACTTTCTGTCAGGTGAAGTGCAAAGCAAGAATTACACACAGGAACAATTTGGGAAAAGCTTTCCCAGAACACATATGATTGCAGGACTTTTATAAGTGGCTAAAGTAAGAAATTTGCCAAATGAATGTTTTTCTACAAAGTATTTGCTTGTTTCTATTTAGTTTTATAAAGCTGGTTAGTCCATTTGCCTTCCAAGCTCACATTATATTATGGACCTACAAACAGACTGAAAATGGCTAGCTAGTTAGAGACAGATGGAATACAGGGATTTTTTTGTTCCCTTTTTTTTTTTTTTTTCAATTGAGAAAACGGGTATCCAAATTAAGTGTTCAAATTACCATGACCAACTCATGCATGGTATTTGCATGACTTGCTAAGGCTTTTGCAGGTTTCAGGAAATTCATTTGCCTTTCGAAATGGAGACTTCAGTGCTCAAATAGAGCACTTACCCTTCAACTCAGTAGGTGCTTGATGGAGCTGAACAGCTGCACCAGCTTGAAAAGACTTACTATTGTGCATTGAACATTATGGTGCTGAAAGCAAGAACTGACTGCTGCCAACCCACATGGCTCTTCACATTCACTGCTGGTAAGTACCCTCCAGTTGAGAAAGTGATACTACCGAGCATTTTCCTCTGGCTTGCTTTTCCCCATGGTTATATACCTCTATGGACAAACCTTTTCTCCTGCAGTTACCATTCTGGGGCTAGGAGGACTGCACAGGAGGCTCTTATAGGTGATACAGATGGAAGACAAAGTGCTGACCTCTGATACGTTGCCATTTACTCAGTGCTTTTACTCTGGCTCTAATCCCTTGATGATGCCACTGCTTAGGTAGCATTAGATACTCACTATTTGGTCCACAAAGTCCATCCAAGGACCTTGTATCGCAATGGTTGACTAATTTTGAGTGCCAAGTGCAATAGTGCTTGACACAAAAAAATAATGCTATATTCAAGTGCACTCCATGTAGTTTTCTATGTGCTCTTTAAAGCATTGTATTCTAAGTAGGCAGGAGGCTCATATCTGGTGATTACCAATTCTGGCTTCTTGCTCTGCTGGCTGGCAGGTGCAGGTAGTCCTGTGGAGGCAGCACAATCAACCCCTGTGGAGGAAAGAGTCCTTCACACCACTCAGTGGCAATCTCTCCTGCCAATTAAAGAGATTTGTGGATGAAGTCCAAGGGGAATTGCAACCCATTTGCCTTGGCTGGGAGAATGAGGGCTCTGGTCTGTGCAGGCAGGGCTATAGACAGGGACAAAAGGAAAGAGTTGTTTGCAAACAGCTCCCTTATGGGAGACACAGATGAACTGGAGGCTATTTTAAGCTTAAAAAGAAAGCAGAACTTTTGAAAGAATAAGGAGAAATTTTTAACCCTTCATCCCTTGCTAACACTAGCAGGCATTTGGAGCAGGGTACAGCACAGTATTTTTAAATGCTCATGTCTCCATTACAGTATATAAGTGAAACATCACTGAGAATATGTGCTGTTCATTCACTTTTGATCATAATAACATGATTTTGACATTCATATCATAAACACAAGTCTGGAACAAACATCCAGCATCAAGGCAGATGGATAAACAGCAAAATCAATGTCTTCTGTGGGTGTAGGAAGTAGAGGGGAACCCCAAAAGACTTAGGTTGCCCACTATGTTTTCCACCATCAGTCATAGTAAAGTGAAATATCATTTAGTGTTTTTAAGTGTATGCATGGAATATATCTGGAAAAGGCATCAGTATTTGACTGTCTTACCCCCAAAAAATGGCAGGATTTGTACTTTTTTGGAGGTAACATCTTTACACTAGCTCTTCTGCTGTTCAGCATCAGAGGAGCCGGGCTGCACTTCTTCTAAGGTAACATTTGGGGTCAAGCGAAGATCCCTGGTAGAGAAAGAATTAAGACTATCTCTGCCTAAAATCAGAATTGTTATCTCTCCTTCTCCTTTTCATTGCTTTGTTTAGTCAAACCAGTGAGGCAGTTTTGTAGTGCTGCTCTCTGATAGATCAATAATAATTACTATATATGTTTTACTGAATGTGAGTTTGGAAATTGTTAACTCAAAAAAGGCCTTACGAAAACAGGCACAGGTATGTCAGTTTTTGCGTGAACTATTTCTTTTAACTTTAAAATACTGCAGGTAAGGCTAATTTGTCGTGGATCATTGAACCCATGCCTTCCTTTATACAGTCCTGCCATCAAACCATTCTCTCCCTCATGTCTAGCAAAAAATCAATGAAAATAATTTGTCCATAGTCAAATGGTCCTTAATCCACCCCAAGATGTTCTGTTGCTCACTGGCAACATTTCTGTCTGTGTGTATGAAGCAGTAAAGGATACAACCTGCTAGTGGTTCTGCAGATTTAATCCTGTTCTCTAAAAAGGGTTGTCTCATTATATTGAATTTTAAAGTTGAAGAAGGTATAGATATTGGAAACTGCAATGCATAGAGGATGAATAGAGTATCCATTCCACACTTAAAAAAAAAATTGAAATGGTTTTGCAATGTTGTGCCTTCCAGAGAGGAATTCTGCACTTGCCGTCCCTACAAAAGGGATCTCTCCTTATAGTAATCTCCATCCTTTTGGTTATTGAGATCTCAGAATTCGTTTTCTTTACATGGCAAGGGGTGGTAGCATAAAAATAATATTTTGAAGAGTTAATCATAATTGTATATCTCTAACATACTTGAATATCTGTGTTGGTACTAGGTACTAGTAGAATTACATCTAGTGTTACATTTCCGGAGGCATCTCTTGGCTTCTAAGAGAAATATAGCTTGTATATCTGCTGTTAAGAAACAGGACATCTTGACACAGAACCTCTAGAAGGTATTTGGACTCCTCAAGGATGTGCTTGTGCACAGGAAAATTGCACTGTGAACATGGCATGGAATCAGCTCCTCAGCAATTCCTCACAGTGGTCTTTAAATAGTCTTTGCTGCCCTCTTCCTCCACACATCCATCATCAAGTATGAGATGATTAGACTTTTTTTTCCCCTATTGAGGTGCATTGTTAATTACAGGATTATCCTGACCTCTCCAGGACATGTAGGCAGCTGGTCTCACTGCTGTGTGTGGGTAATAAACACTATGCACATTTCCTGTTTCCTGATCTCACACTGAGTATATTTATAAGTATGTAGATTTGATGGTTGATTTCAACATTTATCATTGTTTCCCAGATAATTTCCGTCTTTCCTTCTCCCCAAAGAACATTCCCTCCTGAATTGTATCAAAGTAAAGTACATTTCTGGGTGGTGAGCATTTGTTTCCGGACAGGTAACACCCAGCAGAAAGAGATAACTGCATGGAGTTGGTGTTTTCAGCATGCAGATATTTTTGCAGAGCCACTAAATCCCAACACAGCTCCTGCACGTCCTACTAATATTGGCATAAAACCAACTCTTCGCCAGCTGGTATTGATCAAAATTTTTACTGTTCGTTTTACTTTAAGCTGCATATGATGTGGCAGTGGTGTGCTTAAATGTAAAGAAAGAACAGAGATTGATGCAGACAGTGAAGTTACGTCTAATCCTTCATCTTTGCCTATGCATTGTATTTCCAGAGATTCATCTAGTTTTATTTCATGTCTGGCATAAATGTGATGGTTCTTCGTTGCACATTGGATAATGCCTATGACACTAACAGATGCGCAGTTTTGTTTCATTGGAAGCTTTATTTTTATAAACTCTGCATATTATGTTTTGTTCTTTTTGGGATAGGTTTTTAATACTCCTCAAGCTTGGGGTACTAATTTTTTATCTTGTCTTAGGCAATTTCTTATATTTAGAAGACAATTGTTTTTCAAAATAAGCCCTTGTTTTTGTAGAAAAAATCTTAGTATTGGCAGAAAATGATATTTTGATGACAGTATCCGTTGTCTTCTTTTTCCCAAGTAAGCTCTTTTTGTGTGGATGAGAGCCAGATCAGCATGCGTCCATTACTCAGTATTGACCTGCTCCTGAAGGTACAGCTTTCAAAAAGACTTCTGTACTTGCACAGTCTTGTTTTGGATCCAACTTGGATATTTAACAGTTTTTTGCTTATCTTGGAGATCTGAGAAAAATCCATTTCATAAAGGTCACTGATGCAAATTTGTTCAATACTGTCTTCTGATTTCATTGATTTAAACTGTTGGCCTCCACATGAAGGACTTTTTAGGCTATTCATTTTCTCAAAACTTTTAACATTCAGCCAACCTGTCTCTTCCTATTCCTCCCACAAAAGTTTTCTTAACTTTTCTGTCCAAAATTGCAAAATAATATTACTAAGTTTTAGTGTCAGTTTTTCAAGTAGTAATGCAGGGGTGTTGTATCTTGGTGACTATTAAATTTCCTGAGTCATTTGACCAAATCTCTTCTGAAAAATATTTTAAAATTTAAGCAACAGTCAGTTTAAATTAACAAACATGAATCTAGAACAACGAAAACTTACTCTAGCTGGAGGGGGATCTGGCTAGGTTATATTTAAGTTAATTTGGCATTCACAGATTCTTGGACCTCGCAAAATGTACATTCAGTGCTGACAGAGCTTGCCCAAGTCACTGTGAAATGACTCTTGGTTGTCTCTGCAAGGTCGTGGTGATCAGGAAAGATCCCCGATGACAGGAAGAAATTAAATATCACTCCTGTCTTCAAAAAGGGCAAGAATGAGTATCTGGGGAAGCACTGCTCAGTCTCACCTTAATCCCTGAGAAGACTGTGGACTACAGATTCTGAAAATTATTTCAAAGCATATTGAGGACAAGCAGGGTATTTGAAGAAATCAATTTGGATATATAAAGTGAGATCACATCTGACCATTCTCGTAGTCTTCTACAATGATAAAAAGGGCTTTATGGGTGATGGCCAGGGGGGTGGGGCAGGAAGGGAACAAGAAGTGGATGCTATTAAGCTTGATTTAGCAAGGGTTTTGCCACTATCACAGAAAATGCTGACAAAGCTGAGGAGGTATGGGCTAGATAAATGCACAGTGAAGTGAATTGAAAGCTGTCAAAATCTCTTTACTAGATAAGGAGATGTAAAAGCAGCAGGAACTCCAGCTGCAGGATAATCACTACACGTTTCCGTCAGGAGTCAGTAGTTGATCCAACAGTGTTTCATACCTGTTTTAACGACCTTAATGATGAGACAGAGTGCACACTCAGCAAATTTGCTGGAGATACAAAACCAGGAGGAGTGGCTAGTTACATCAGTTGTCCTTGCTGCCATTCAGAGGGACCTGGAAACACTGGAGAAATGGGAACTGGAGACATGGGAACTACATGAATTTAAATGAGTGGAAAGCAAAGTCTGTGTCTGGTAAGGAATAATTCCATTCAACAACAAAAACTGGGAGCCAATCAGCTGGAAAGTGGCTTTGCAGAAGTACAGGGGGTCCTGTTAGACACTAGTCTGATCATGCGTCAGCAGTATGCCCTTCCCATGTGGAAATCTCACAGTATCTCAAACTCCATTAGAAAAAGTGTTACAAACAGACCAAATGATGTGATCTTTTCTCTACACTCAGCAACAGAGAGACCCTCCCTGGAAGGCTGGGTCCAGTGCTGGGCTTTCCTGTACAAGAAAAAAAATATACATACTATGGAAATTACAGTGAAAAGTCACAAAAAATTTGCAAGTACTGATGCATCTGTCATATGAAAGCAGATTGAGACTTCTGAAACTGTTTACTCTAAAGGAAGACTCAGGAGACACTAATCTATGTGTATAACATGTGATGGAGCATTAAAGAAGATGGAAACAGACTCTTCTCAGTTTTGCTCGGTGACAGGATGAGAGGTGATGGATACAAATTGAACTGAAATGCAGTAAACACTGCTTAAACATAAGTTTTAAAAAAACTTTTTTTGTTGGTTTTTTTGGGGCTTTTTGGGTTTTTTGGTTTTTTTGGGTTTTTTTTGTTTGTTTGGTTGGTTGGTTTTGTTTTGTTTTTTGTTATGACAATCACAGTTGAACACTGATGAAGAGCTCACAAAGGCTGTGGAGACTCCATCTTTGGAGGTAATCAAACCCTACTGGACATACCCTGAACAACATGGTGCAGCTCTGCTCTAGGCTCTCTGCTCTAGGCTCTGTCTCTAGTAAGCAGAGGTAGGACTGGGCTCTCTCTATGGTTGCTGGCTAGTCTCAGCCAGAATTTGCTTCTATAATCCTTCTACTGGAAGAGCTTCTGACTACAGCACAGATGTCAGAACTAGGTGACCTTTAAGGTCCCTTCTAACCCAAAGCATTCTGTGATCCTATGGTTCTGTGACTGAGACAATTAAATACAATCAAAAAGAATTTTTCTTTAAGTTTCTAGTAAATAAAAGAAAATTGAGTTTAAGTGCTGGTATAACTGTCTGGAAAAAAATTACACAAGAGACGGAAGTATTTTTGGAAATCATTTCTGACCACGTTAATTCCAGTGAGAGAAGAAGCAGTGAGTAAATTGTAAACTCAACTCCAAATGCTGTTGTCTCTGCATCATAATTGTGAAAAAATACTATCTTGGTTGAACAGTCCTTCTTAAGACTTCGACTTTCTGCATTTGAGACCAAAGATAAGAAACTACATGCAAAACAGTGTGTGTCCTTTTAGTGACTCTTCCCAAAATGCTCATTGAACATGTTTAAGAGCAAGATCACGTGATTCTGGTAGATTACTTCTGAGTTAATGCCAGCAAATTGCACACTCTGGGAAAGTGAAATTCTCCCCAAACTACAGTGAAATTATTGCTGCCAAAACTGGGTTGAATGCTTTCCAAGAGTATTTCCAAACAAAACTCCTCCAATACTCATTTGGATGTCAATAAGCAGGTCATATTTAAACTTTGAGGCTTTAAATAAAGTGAGCTGATTTGCTACATTTTCATGACTAGAAGGATTTTTTTTTTTCTATTGCATTTTATCTATTAGAGGACATTTTCTGTATTAAGAAATAATTCGTTTGTCCCGGCTTTACTGAAGTTATCAATCTTTAGGTGATCTCACATAGAAAAAAAGAAATGGAAAAAAATTACTAAGATTAATTGCCTTCTCAGTTAAATTGGTGGAAGAAAAGGGTCATAATTTTGATCTATACTATTGTAACTGAGGAGATGATGCATTTTTCATTTGGAAATTTATTGTGAGTGCCTTGAAATCTAGTTAGCCTTTCATATTTTTTTTTTAAATAGTGAAAGTTGTCTAATGATTAAATGTTTAAGTAAATTGACTCATGACACTGCCTGTATCAAATACAAGTTGTCAGGCAGTGTGTGTATAACTTTGTGAGTGGAAGATTCTACTGAGCAAATGTAACAAGAAAAAATAATAATACCAATTCAAATTATATAATTAGGGAAAAAATAGTAACCACTTTTGCATGCAATTATTTTTTATTTTTAAGTCTCATTGTATTTCACAAATGTAGGTCTCTTGTGGGTCTTCGATGTTTACCAGGACACTGCCAGATTTTGCATTTGTGCTACTTCAGTGACTCTTACGAAACCACTCAATTGATACATTTGGTCCCCTATGAGACACCTTTGGAGGTGGAGAGGGCAGTTGACTTTATACAGTCATGCACATTTAGCAGTGAAATTTTTAAATATGGAACGCTTAATCACATTATACATGTCACGTGCTTATTTAGATAGTATGTATGGGTGTTTATGGATCTGCTGAAGACCAAATGGCTTCTTAATGACGGTTCTGTACCCAGCGAATGACTGTATTTTTCAGTCTGTGTAGACACATTGTTTTCAATAATGGCAATCTCTAGAAAGACTTTTTAATTCCAAATATAGTGAGACTTTGAGGACAAAAAAGTGAAAGGTAGGAGAGATTGAACTAATCCACTCTCAAAAATGGAACTGAAATGGGAAAAAGGTCTTCACAGACAAGAAGAATTCTGAAAAATCTCAAAACACTTTGAAGAAAACACCAATGAAAGGCTAAGAAAAATGATTCACCACTATTTAAGAGGGGGAAAAGCAAAATAGAATAAAAACACTGCCAGATGTTTGGAACAGAAAAGTAGGATGAAACAGAATGTCCTTAATAAAACTAACTCTAAACACAAATTGAAAAAAAAACATATCAAAGAAATAGATAAAGGAAAGGCAATTGGGTGGGGTGGGGGGGTGGAATTCAGGGATTAAGTTTTTATAGCATACAGTCTGCCCTTGATTTACAGAATGACCACACAGAAAAACCTCTGTTCTTTGGATTCCCCCAGTGCAGTGAACCTGCTAGAGATCTGAGATCCACATCTGTTCTGTAATCTCAAACACAGCAAGATTTTATAAAATCTTCCATCTATCCATCATATTCTTTTTATATGCTGTGGGTGAACTGGGATTTTAGCTACACCTGGACAAGGGAAAAAAAAAAAAAAATTCCTGATCTATTCCTGCTCTTTTTTGACCCTTGTCCTTAGAAAATGCTAGCTCAGGTATTTGAAGGGCTGAGGTGAATTCTTAAGAGGAAGTTTGCTGACTCACTTTAACTCTGTTATGAAAGAAAACTGTTTTGTAGAATAAGTGGAAAAAGGGTAAGGAGACAAAACTGTGCAGAGACATACTTCATGTGTGAAACATTGGGAGAAGATTTTGGGGTCTCAAGCAGAGTCAGCAGAGTGCATTCCCCAACAGTATCAATCCCATTATATGGAGTTAACCACACAGTCTGCTGCTGCCACATCTCTGCACCCATACCTGCTTCAGCATGTGTCTGTTCTCTTTTCTGCTTGCCAGGCTCTGATCCATAAATCCTCATCCTGATAATAGAGAAGAATCAATCCTTTCTGTTCCTGGCCTAGCTCTTCCTTGCTTTCTCCAAAACTCACATGGAAGCCTGCCCCTTGCTGCCCAGATAGCCATTTTCAAAAGGACATCAAGTTCCCAGTCTGTGGTAAGAATCCTGATGCCAGCAACACTATAAAGTATTCATGAAAGCATCTGGAGGGCAAAGGAGCATGGATGTAGGAGGAGGAAATGGGAGAGGGTCAGGCGGAGAGTGCATGCAGGGCAGGCAGGGTGTGGGAGATATGGTTAATTGTGGGAAGAAGCCAGGGAGAGGAGTTTTGTATCATCACAGTGCCCTGCTTTACTAAGTTCAGTGCTGTCATTTGTCACAAATATTTTCTTATCTGTTTAATGTGACAATTTTCTGCTGCTTTATATTCGTGTTTTTATTATAGCTAATGGGACACACACCAGTGTGCTAAGATCCCTGTGGGCTAACTCATTTATTGTTTACAGCTGGCTGTGGATTCACAGGTAAATACAAAACATTTTTTGAAATGAAAGTTCTTTTTCTTTTCAATATCTTATAACTCTTCTTCACATAACTGAACCTGATATTTAAAACTATAACAGTGGACTGAATTACTTTCCACATAAAGATTTTTCTGACTTTCCTATTAGTGATATTGTCCCTGTTGGCTGTGTCTAAATATTTACCTCTGTCAATGTTTATGGCATTTAATATAATTTGTGCCTATGAAGCAGCGTCTCAGACCTTTCTTTATCATCTATTCTGCTTTGTGAATTTCTTTTCACAGCCCCAAGCCAGGGGAGTTAAAAACAAACCCCAAAAAGTGTGTCTGCTCCCTGCACTGCTCATGTAGAAACTGAAGTGATTCATCTGAAATAAAATTATTTTTATTATTATTGCTGTCACAGAAAAATTCTAACTATAGTACAGCTATATGGAAAAATCATTCAGCTATGCCATAAATTTCTACATACAGACAAGCACTGAAAACAGAAAGCCAAGATATAAAAAGATCTACCCTTGCAAACCCTTTGTGTAGCTCTAGCATCTGTTCTAGGCATGCCTGCTATTGGGGACCTCTAGAGGCTACTCGTGGCTTCATCCTCCTGTGTGTTGGCATCCATCATGCAGGAGATACATCTAAATACTGCACCATCTGTGGGACAGCCATTTGCTCCCATGGTGCATACATGAAAGTCCCACAGCTTTCCCATTCTGGGCCATATGCTGCTCTCATTTATATCCCATGGATTTGGAACTGAGGCATAATGTAAATGGGAAAGCTTAGTTATCAGGATCTGCTGTTTAATTTATGCAAAACTGGGGTATTGTTATTCTGCAAATCATATGGTACATATTTTAGGAAGTTATCATTTACATAAAGATGGGGGTGCCTTCAAAAGTAGTATGTGTATGAAGACAGACATCAGAATCACAGAATTCACACCCAGATTTCTATTACTACCTTACCTCCAGGCTCTGCAGTGTTCGTTTCTCACTTTCGAGTTAGATCGTTAAAGACACAAAGACAAAATTTGCATCTGGGCTAGGTTTCCAAATGCCTTCAATATTTTGTTGTATCTGTACTTATCAGTCAGTCACTCTCTATTTTAAAAAACCCTTTTCTTCAAAATTATATGAAGACTCTACTTTCTGTCTTTTAAAATTATGTTTTATTCATGTTTTTGTGAATTGAAATACTGAACTGGCTCTACCATGGATCTGAACAACATAATCTGTGTTTCAAGTCAGATGATGTGTATTTTTTTCTTTTTATGTATTTGCTTAATGGGTCTGGCCAACACGAGCAGCCAAACTCATCTTATTGCTTCCATCAATGCACACTCATATGCAATTCTATTACTTTCATGATGCATACTTTCGGAATGTTTAATTCTAAGTATTTTAAAATGTTTATGCCTTTGGTTGATGCCAAGTTGTTGGGACCATAGCACTGCAGTCCCGAGGGCACCACTATGGAGTATGAGAGGAAACTGAACTTTGACCAAGCTAAACTTGCTCACTCTTGTATGTGCCAGTCTTTATTAGTTCGGTGCCTGGAACTGGCTACAAAGAAACAAAAACAGGTGGCTGCAACAGAACAAGTTCCTTATTGTATTTACTACCAATTTGTTTGTCCTTATGCTTTTGTCAGACGACATGGCTTTTTTTCTCTTGCCCTGAATTAAGGCTAGTGCTTAATTCATCAAACTGTTAGAATAATAGAATCATAAATTATCCTGAGTTGGAAGGGACTTACAAAGATTGCCAAAGTCCAACAACTGACCCTGCACAGGACAGCCATAAGAATCTCACTGTGAGTCTGAAAATGATGTCCAAACTCTCTTGAACTCTCTCCCCTATAACTACCTTCCTGGGGAGCCCATTCCAGAATTCAGCCACCCTGTGGACAAAGAACCTTTTCCTGATATTCAACATAAACCTTCCCGACACAATTTCAGGCCATTCCCTCAGGTTCTGTCACTTGTCACCACAGAGAAGAGATCATTGCCTGTCCATCCTCTTCACCTCACAAGGAAATTTTACACTGCAATGAGGTCTCCCCGCAGTTTCCTCCAGGCTGAACAGCCCAAGTGACCTCTTCCATTCCTCATATGGCTTCCCCTCAAGGCTCTTCACCATCCTCATTGCCCTCCTTTGGAAACTCTCTAAAATAGTTTAATGTCTTTCTTACATTGCCATGCCCAAAAGTGCGCACAGCACTCAAAGTGAGTCTGTCCCAGCTCAAAGCAGAGGAGGACAATCCCCTCCCTCACCTGGTGATGCTGGGCCTGATGTCCCCCAGGGCCGGGGCTGGCCCTCCTGGCCGCCAGGGCACTGCTGACCCATGTTCAACCAGGACCCTCAGGTCCTTTTCTGTGGCACTGCTTTCCAGCATCTCATTCCCAGTCTGTCCATATATCCAGGGTTGCCCCATCAGTGGGGCAGAATCAGGCAGTCTCCTTTCTAAACAGTATGTCATTGGTGTTTGCTCAAGCCTTGAATGTATCATGGGGTTGCTGCAGGCCTCTCTGCCTTTAAGAGAGTCAGAAAACTCCTCCCAGTTTAGAGTTATTGGCAAACTCAGTCAGTATCCTCGCAAGTCCTGCATCCAAATAATTTTTGAAGATGTTGAAGAGCGCAGGGCCAAGGATAGAGCCCTTTGGAACCCCAGCAGTGACCGGTTACGAGTCTGCTGTTACCCCATTCACTGAAATCCCCTGTGCCCAACACATGAGCCAGTTGCTCACCCATTTCATGAGGCATTTACTGTGTTGTGCACAGGATATGCTTTTCCAGGAGGATACTGTGAAAGACAGCATTGAAAGCTTTACTGAAATCCTAAAAGATTATATGTTCTAGCTCCCCTTGATTAACTAGGTATGTTACCTTGTCATAAAAGGAAATTAGGTTTTTATAAGCAGGACTCAGTATACTTTCAGTATTCTCAGATGAGTCCCATGAGGCCCCATGGACTTAGAGGGATCCAGCTGGGAACAGCAGATCCTGCGCAGGGCCTACAAAGTGTTTATCATTTTCACAGTAATGGTCCTCCAGCTCAGGGCACTGGGACCCCCTTAGTTGATCTTAGGTGTTGAAGACCTAAGCAAAGAAAGCTTTTGGGCTAGGAATTTGGTGCCTAGATGCTTTCTGGAATTGAATTCCAGTGCCTTCCTCCTAGTACCTGTCATGGTTTCAGCTAGCTAGTAGCTGCCAAATAAATTTGGTTATATTAGACCTTCAAACTTGGCCAAGAGGTAAAACCTACCCTAGAGGCAAAATAGGTCCTTAGATGAGGTGGGGATTCAAATCTAAGTTAAATTCAAATCTACACAGGGACTTCACCCATTCACATTCCATCCTAAGCTGCAGACATACCTGGGGTGTATGGAGATAGACCAGGGTGTTTCAAACCCCCTATATAAGTAAGGTTGGAACAACAAAGATTGCTGCTGTTGCATGAGAACCCTGTGGTGTGTGTCGTCTCCGTCTCCAACCCACTCCCCGCTGTCATAACAGTACCACGCAAAGTATTACTTCTACCACTGTATCACTGATGCAAATCCTTGAAAAACCACTGTTGACACCAGAGGACTCATTTATGTCTGTTGTTATGAAGAGCTTTATTAGGACAGGTTGCTTTTCATGTTCCTTTTTTGGGTTTCTCTGACAAATCTCACTTAAAGATCCTCCTCAGTAAATGAAGTTACCTACCAGTCTTCAGAAGGAAAAGAAATCGAAGAGCTATTACCTACCTTATGCTACTTCTCAGTTCCTTTATCTTTTGCAACACCACCAAGTAATATAGAGGGTAAGGCACAGAGCCATCCACTCCAGCTTATCTTAGCCTTTGAATAAAATAGCAATGGTGCATATCTCATCAAATTATGTCAAGTATTCTTTGCAAAGATATAGAAATTTGAAAATCCTGGTATCTTATGGCAGTGAAGAATTACTATGATGGGTTGCAACTGGTACTTGCTGAGTTCCTAAGAAGAAATAAGGAATCAAGTTGCACATATTATTAAAGTGATGCCACCATCTGGTGAGCTTTCATTTTTCACAGCATAGTGTCTTGATACCCATCAGCAGCTGAGCAGGCACTTCAAATGCTGTGGTTTGAGTTCAGCTTACCTGCGTCTGGAAAGGTGCCCCTCTAAGGACCATGCTCAGGTCAGATAGGGTGCATCAAGGAAAGCACCTATTTCAGGAGTGAGTTGAGACATGTGACAGTGAGACCCTAGATGGGTATGATTTTATAGTGGAAATTTGTGATTTTCCTATAAGGGTGAATTTTCATACCTAGTGATGAAGTCAATCCACTGAAAGGGTATTAAAGCCATCAAAGGTTATGAAAAGTCTTGCAGCTGTAATACCATGAAGATCTTACTCTTACAGTGCAGGCAATGCAAAACAAACATTAATCCAGAAAATATTAGCAAAGTCTGAATGCCTGTGCAGTTTGGTAACTGAGAATAGGCAGCGTCCTATAAATTTGTAAAGATATTTTTAAATACAAGTAAAAAGTGATAGTTTTTAATTAAAAGCCTTCCCTCCCTAAAATTCTGTACTTGTTATGTTGTGTGAAATTTATCTTCTGCCTATGGTTCTAAACCTGCATCATTCTTTTCTACTTTAGTACCGAGGGGACCAAATTTTTCCTTGAATTTTGTCAAAATATCACTTTCTAATTTCAGTTGTTTAGCTCTTCAGAGAGCAACAAGTGGAAAGCTCTTTCACAAGGACAAGCCCTTCTCATATAGTATTGCTGTGTGATTGAAAGAAGTAATGCAGAAATGGGTGAAAGGTTTTGCAGTGTTATGTTCCATTTGCTTTCATGGGTCTGTTGATTTTAAGAGGCTAGTGCCTTCATACAGAGTATTCTTTACTTTGATCCTAACTTCATTTTCCAGGCTGTGTATTAACTAGAGTCTCCTGGGTGCCTGATTTCATCTCTTCTTTCTTGTCACATATCTGATCAGAGAACTTAGTGTCACTGAAGCATATTCATCCCAAGCTCTGTAACCATTCTCCTATTCTGCATATTATGTACTTTATACATCTTAATGTCAACTGTCTGGTAGTGATCAGCAATGTGGGACTGATTACTGGCCTTCAGAAGAACTGTGGAGATTGTAAATAATACAGTCTGTTGAGTTTGATGAAGAGATGTTTAACTTTCTATGATTCATGAAGCCAAGAAGGATGTTAGTCAATAACAGACTTGTTCCTGATTATCCTGGAGTCTTTATAAAACATTGTGTATTTCTCAAACGATTCACAAAATATTCCACCTCATTACAAGAAACAAGATATTTGTGTACAGACAAGACACAGATAACAGGAGTCGGGGAGGAGACAGGAGCATGTAGCTTGATGAAACCTGTACATTTCAACTTACTCTGTTTATTATTCCATTGTGAGAGTTCTAACAGAATTTCTAAAAACCTAAAGTAGAATAATTTGCCCATAATGACTTTATTTAACTTGATAGTAGCTTGTGCTAGTTACTTTAAGAGTTTAACTGTTTAACTGTTATCAGTTTTTCTTCTCTCTGCTTCTTCTTTGGTTTCAGGTTAACATTTCAATGGATTTCATTCTGCCGTGGACTTTTGGCTTTGGAGTGAGTTTTGTGTTTCTCTGTCAACAATTAATGACATCACTGACATCTAAATAATCATGAAGAATTGAATTTTCTGCTGGAAATATCATGACTAGCATCAGCTATTGCAGGAAAAAAATAAAGAATCACAGTCTTGGCATATGAAAACTTAAAATAAGGAAGAACAGCATGGTAAGATATTTTACTTTTTAATGAGATTCCAAACTTACCTGTTCATGATATATGGTCCTGCCAACTTAACTGCCTATATGAGCCGCCATGCAGTTCACTCAGCTCTGGACTCTACCTGGAAAGACCAGAGAAAGCTAAAGTTATCTTTGATAAATTGTAGCTGTGCCTTTGGATGGATAATCCTAGGTTGTGGTTGGAAAAAGTCAAGTCCCAATACCAAATTCTGTTAATGCTACATATTAATGTACATTTTGGGGTTTGGGGGGAAGAAAAGCAAAATTAGAGTTGCTGTTCAGAAAGTAAAGATGCCTAGAAAATAGCTCTGACATTTTTTGAACAGAAGCTCCCTTCAAGCTTCT
Organism: Taeniopygia guttata; assembly: GCF_048771995.1. Classification (NCBI taxonomy): domain Eukaryota; kingdom Metazoa; phylum Chordata; class Aves; order Passeriformes; family Estrildidae; genus Taeniopygia; species Taeniopygia guttata. Next base: position 72,739,090 of record NC_133063.1, on the reverse strand, counting down.
GAAGCTATAAATGAAACAGTGTAAGAAAAACAGACTCAGTATTTTCCCAAACCATCACATTGTTTCATGATATTACTTTTATTAGTATACCTTCATTTGTCTGCAGTAGTGAATATGAAGGATATACTCTCTTATATTTTAGTTGAGTTCAATGGTTACACTGACACCTACTGGTAAAATAATATTTTTAACTATTATGTGTGATATTTAAGGTAAAAAATTACAAGCCACATAAAAAAATTACATGCCAATTATGGTGTAAGGGAACATAATTTTGTGCAAGTATTTATTTTCCTTTACCCTTTTTTTTCTCTTAAAACAACTAATTATGCTATTGCCCTCACATCTTGCTAATAATAATGGAATATATTTTGAGAATCTATATTTTGATGGTAATTAAATATAAAATTTATATATGCCTGTTTAAGATGTATATTATTTGTAATACATCACACAATGTGACTACATGGACTGGTATTTTTAGTAGGTTGGTATACTGACCAGTTTGGCTGGATTTTTAACACTCTGAGGTAATGCACTGAAAGGGAATGGGGATGCTATAGGATAATTTGGTACTAAACAAATGTCATTGCAATGACCTAACAGCTATACAATGCAAATTCAACAGAAGACATGAGTTTTTTAAGTCAGGTTTAAATAGCCCTAGTATGGCATCAGAACTGCTATGTTATGACTCTGACAGTAGAAACATCCTGCACCACAGTGTCTTCATGAGCACAGAAAAACAAAAAACACTCTCCTGCCGTCATATCTGACTGAACTTGTTTTGACACTTCTTGGATGAGTTTGTAATTTACAGATGCCCAAGCACACCATGAAATAGAAAGGAATTCCATTAAAAATGAAAGTGCTAAAAAGATGATAGGCAGGGACCTCTATACATCAATGTTCACAAATCATGTCCTTAAAGTACAGAAAGACAAAAAAGACAGAACTTTAAAATTTAATAACTTTTCCAAGGGAATGTATCCTAAGTTATTTAAGACATAAAAGACAGTTTGTCAGTCTATCTTTTAAGCATCGGTCTGCACCTTTAAAATAGATAACTTTTACTATATTTTAGATGTTTTCTTCCTCAAAATCTGGGAAAGAAAAGAATATGTTAGGGTAACCTTTAAATAATATTTCTAGCTGTGTTTTCTCTGATTTTGGTTGAGCCCTCTGATTCTATACCAAAATTTTTTGTTATGATTAGATGAGGAAGGCACATTGGGTACTCTGCCAGTTCAGGATGGAGAAAAAAAAGCTAAGAAATAAGTTCCTCTGAGATTTAATAAGAAATTTATATGCTTTGTCTTTCTTTGGAACAACTAGTGGAATAGTTGACTTAATAGTGAAGTTGCAGGGTTTGTAGAGCAGCTGTTGATTGATTTCTGTCTATGCTTATCATTAAATCTACATGCTTAAAACACCAACAGAACAGAGTACAAGACTATGCTAAGTTGGATAGAGCAACACTTAAAAGTGTTGAGTTAAAGTTTACCTGCAGTCACACAGGAACTACAGTTTCACACATTTCTTAAACACACTTATATTTTTTATCTCATTTTTTTGACTTTATCAAAAGTATAAGAAGTTAGTGATGAAGATACAGTAGTCTTGATAAGTGATTAGATGCTTATTTTGAGAGGTGAAAATGCATTACAGAATCACGGAATCATAAAATTAACTAGACTGAAAAAGACTTTTGAGATCATCAAGTCCAACCTACAGCCAACCACTTATCAACTAAACCACAGCACTAAGTGCTACAACCAGTCTTTTTTTAAACACCTCCAGGGACAGTGACTCCACCACCTGGGCATGCCATTCCAATGCATAATCACTCTTTCTGTGAAGAATTTTTTCATATTGTCCTGTCTAAACTTCCCCTGGTGCAGCTTAAGCCTGTGTCCTCTCATTCAGCCAGTGGCTGCCTGGGAGAAGAGACCAACCCCCCTCTGCTTTCAGGCAGTCATAGAGAGAGATAAGGTTGCCCCTGAGCCGCCTCCTCTCCAGGCCAAACAACCCCAGCGCCCTCAGCCATGCCTCATAGCATTTGTGTTCTACTCTCTTCATCAGCCTTTCTGCCCTTCTTCAGATGCATTTGACTATTCCTAAGTTGGGAAGATGATTATCACTAGCTTTAAATCTGAGGATATTTTGAATATGTGATCTCATATAATTTTAATTTAAACATCACAAACAGATGAAATAAAGCCTTTATGCTTCAGTAATTACAAGGATACAAAATGCACTGAGTTTCCCCAGAGAAACTGCTGACTAATAGCCATGTTAATATTTTCCCTCTATCATGGGCAGCTTTCTAAAATTACAAAAAATTCGAAGCAAGCTGGCTGAATCCAAACATCTTGACCTCACATGCTCTCATTGTAGCATTAGAATATGACATTGGGAGTGTAAACTATTTTATATTAAATGGTTATTATTTTAAAGAATTTAAAAATATTTTGGAAAGGCATGTAAAAGACTAATTTGTTCTTTCTATACATAGTAACAGTATGAAACCCAGCTTTTAGTTGGAGCCATCCAGCTAAGTATTTCACAAATATTAGTTAAAAATATAATTCTTTTGCAGAGTTAATTTGTGAGAATAAACTCACAAATTTTTATAATTTTCAATACAAAATAATCCTTACATATAATTTCATAATCCCAAAGGCTTGGGTAATGGAAAATAATTATATTCAGGGCTGTAAATAGTGAATTTATTTAAGGTATTATGGAAATGCTGCTGCAACTAGAAAGCCTAAATATTTGAAAATGATACTTTATTCATTTAGACTTAGATTTAGAGTTTAGTCTAGTCTAAACAGACCTAAAGAGCTTACCTTTTATTTTCCAGCTGTAATCACACTGAGATAGAGCATGCTCTTTTTACAAGCAGACAAAAGTAAGAATAGTGGTAAGTTTATACAAATGCTTTTAGAAATTTCATATCATTAGATATAGCATTTAAATGTTTAAATTAATAACCGTTCCATCACATGCCTTATGTATTGGAAGATTTTCCCACCAATTTTGCCAAACCTACTATGACTTTATGTCAGTAGACT